>NC_082695.1:70388465-71588465 GCF_949987515.2 Delphinus delphis | reverse complement strand
AGATCAAAAGAAATTCATTTAGAATTTGATTTGGGGAAGCTTGTCTAGTAGAATCATAGTTCACTGTGAAACAATACTTATTCAGTTAACCAAAGTGACAATAAAAGATTTTAAAGGCAAAATACAGAAAGTTAACAGATCACTTAAAAGACAAAGAAACTTTTTTCAATATGTTATCAAAAAGCAGATCAATATTTTAAGAATTTTTTTTCTTTTTAACAAAGAGAGAAAATCAAATTCTAGTTTTGCACCACCTTACCTTTATTATTAAAATTTATTTACATACTTAAATTTATTCTACTCTTAGCCAGTCCTGACCACATAGAATTCCTTTCTAAAGATTCCTTCTTTCTCACAAACCTTTTACAATGTTTTATGTCTTTATTTGTCCGTCCCTTTCCCCCCATTTAGAAATAACCAGATTTAAGACAAAATCACTTTCTTTTCCCTTAACAAAATGCATTTCTATTCTTTATATCTTTTTTCCTTGCATCTGAAGATGTTTTCCTTATTAATTTAATTAATTAGACATTAGAGTTCTTAACCTTTAAAAACTTTAATTTGTAGCGAAAATTAAGAAATAAGTGATTATGAATTGCCTTTTACATTCGCATTCTATAGATTGGCAAACTTACAATTACTATTTGTGATTTCTAAAAAAAATGTTTTATAGAAAATTTCTCAGTGCAGCACCAAACATACTTATTAATAGTCCTGGGACTTCCCTAGTGGTCCAGTGGTTAAGACTCCACCCTCCCAATGCAGGGGGCATGGGTTCAATCCTTGGTCAGGGAACTAAGGGCCCGCATGCCGCGCAGTGCGGCCATAAAACAAACAAACAAAAACAGTCCTGAATATCTTTAGTTTCTCTGTAAAAGGAAGCCTATGTTCAGTAATTAATGTTTCAGTATCTTATTTTACTTGGTAATCATCTATATATTTAATAAACTTCTATCATTTAACTGAACTTAGCTAAACTTTAAGGTTTCAAGTTACCAAAAATCTGGAGAAGGTATTTTTAAGTAGACATACTGTTGACTGAAGAAAAAACAACCTAAAAGTTGCAAGTTAAATTTTATTTGGGGACCTTGTTGAGGACTCTAGCCCAGGGGAAAACCTCTCAAATAGCTCTGAGAAACTGCTCCAAAGAAGTAAGAAAAGAGCCAGGATATATAAGAGTCTTTTGCTAGAGGGAAAAAAAAAAAAATACACATAGTCAAACATCAAAAAATTACAGCTAATCACAAAAATAGGCACCTCAGGTTAATGATTTTAGTGCTTTTCTATCTATGGGAAGATGCAAGAATCTGGGCTCATTGAAATTATTCCTTAGATATGCATCTTAACTATCTAGTGGCAGTATCCAAAGCAAATAATGCTCCTTGTCTTTCTCTATCCCGGATTCCCCTCAGGGTGCACCATTTGGGGGGGAGGGGTTCGAGGGGCTACAGTGGCTGAGGACTTGAACCTTGTTTACTGGAATGGCAAGCCACATTCTTTATTTACTGGAATGGCAGGCAACATTCCCTGTACACAATGCCATAAAACAAAATTACTTTTAAAGGGTTCACCTAAAAGCTCTTACCCCATTTATATCTATTTAATTTACTTGTTCCCAACAATTATGTTTAGCTTATGCATGAAAATTTCATGAGATATTAGACCAAGTCAGCCCTTATCCCAAGCTATTCTCCTTGCAATAAATTTCATAACAGAGATAATATTTGAAAACTTTTAGTAAACCTAGGTTCATTACAAGTAAGACATGTCTGTATTAATTAAACCAATAAGCTTAATCTTTAATATTGAATATTAATTTAATATTGAATATCTCCCAGATCACATAAAGTTGAAGTTCATTTAGGTTAGTTGGTATAACATTTAGAAATATTTAATTTATAAACATCTACTTTTAAGTAAATTAAATAGAGCTCTTTAATAAATTGATTTGGTAATACCATCTGGAGGTAGAGACAGATAAACAGCTGTAACCAGAGATCTCACAGCTTCATTTTAAAACTTAGTCAAGAAACATGTATTACAATATAAAACTTACTAGTTTATAAATAACAGTGGAATAAGTTAAGTTTATCAGCTCAAATGGCTAAGGCTTTTTGCTACTTGCAGAAGACTTTTTTGATTTTTGGCCGTTCTGCGCAGCTTATGGGATCTTAGTTCCCCGACAAGGGATTGAACCTGCACCCTCAGCAGTGAAAGGGCAGAGTTCCAACCACTGGACCACCAGGGAATTCCCAGAAAAGACTTTTAAGATTTACATTCAACCTTGGCAAAACCTTAAGGAGGCTTTGAATTCGATTTTGGGTGAGGGAGCCTTTCCAGCAGTTCGAATTTTATTTTTTAATCTTTTTAATTTTTTAATTTTTTTTGGCTGCGTTGGGTCTTCGTTGCTGCACTCTGGCTTTCTCTAGTTGTGGCAACTCTTTGTTGCGGAGCACGGGCTCTAGGTTGTGTGGGCTTCAGTAGTGGTGGCTCGCAGGCTCTAGAGCGCAGGCTCAGTAGTTGTGGCACACGGGCTTAGTTGCTCCGCGGCATGTGGGATCTTCCAGACCCGGGATTGAACCCATGTCCCCTGCATTGACAGGCAGATTCTTAACCACTGTGCCACCAGGGAAGTCCCATCTATCAACTCTTATACCTTTAACCTTAGTCTCCATTAGGACTCCATGACTCCTTTGTCTTACAAGGAGTCCCAGAAATTTTCCTTTTTTAACCCCCAGCCATTTTATCTATTTTTGTATAAAAGGTTTTTGGGGTCCACAGTGAGGGGTCAAGCTAAGGGAACCAGGCCTTTTGTCTATCTTTAACTTGATTAATTGGCTTAACTGTTGCCCCCAAGCAATTTCTGGTTGGTTATCTCAGTGTAATTTTTTTCTGGGGTGTTAGTTTGGAGGTTGGCAATCTGTCACCCCTCTTTTTTCTGTTTTCAAAGCTTTGTTCCCTATGTCAGGTTTGGATAAAATTACTATTGAAAGCTGTGTAACGGGTCATTGTGCTGTTTGTGAGCTTAACACCTCTAGGTGTGAACCTAGAATTGTTTCAGCTCTTTTACATGTCTTGGTTTCTCCCTCCTGTAGTAGAAAACTGCCATGGGTGCTCAGAGCACTGGATGGCCAGACCTATGTGTGCATCCCCAGACAAGCAAGTTTCTTTAAATTAATAAATGGGTTTCACTATGGGACAGCTGCACTATATGAAGACTTGCTTCTACCACTCCCGCAAGTTTCCCAGTTGCCTGAGAAAGATGTAAACTGGCCAGGAGGAGTTCTGTCCCTTATCTTCAGAACTGAAAGCTCTCATATGGTATCTTCACTTTTATTCCAACAAATTCTGTTAAAGTAACCAATTCAAGGAAAAGAACAGACCAGTCTCCTACCTAATCACCCAATCCAAACCTCCCCAGTGTCTTTCAACTGAGCAATCCCCTCAGTGTCTTTCAACTGAGCAAAATCTTCCCAGTGTCTTTCAACTTAGAATTCAAGGTACCTCCTTCCTGAACTACCTTAAGTTCAGGGAAACTCTATTAGCTCATAATGTGGAGTTTATACACCACAGAAGAAGAATCAGGATCATCAACCAAGACAGGAAATCCAAGACCAGGAGAAACTCACCGAATCATGTGGACTCACCTAAGAGGTGAACAGGCACAAGGGGCCCTTGCTGGTAGCAAGGCTTCAGACCCTTGTAGAGTTTAGGCAAAGGAGAGAAGTCAGCTCTAAGACCCTTTGTGGTCACCAGAACTGTCAACTGGAAGAAAAAAGCACAACGTAAAAGTTGTGAGTTAAGTTTTATTCATGGACAGGACTGAGGACTGTAGTCCAGGAAACAACCTCTGTGTAACTCTGAGGGGACTGCTCCAAAGAAGTAGGGAAGAAGTGCATATATGTATGTGTGTATGTATATATATATATATATATATATATATATATATATATATATGTGTGTGTGTGTGTGTGTGTGTGTGTGTGTGTGTATATATATGTATATATATACATATCTATATATAAATTTTTTGGCTGGGAATACATGTAGTTAAACATACATCTTGGTAAAAAGATTACTGCCAAACACACACACACATGCACACACAGGCACACACACCCCTGATAATCTCAAGTTAATGATTTTAGTGCTTTTCTAAGTATGGGAAGATGCAAAAGTCTGGGTGTCAGTGAAATTCTTCCTTAGGTATGCATGTTAACTACCTAGGGGCCCGTATATCCAAAACGGAATACTTTATCCTATTTTTCTCCATTCTGAATTCCCCTCAATGTGCACTGTTTGTGGGCAGCTACAGTGGGTTGCAACTTAACCCTTTGTATAACTGGATGATGAGAGAGACTCTTTGTTCTTTTTGTTTACTGCTACTAATGGCAAACTTCCCCTCCCCTTCTCCTCATCTTAGACATCCTCCTTCCAGCAACACATTACAGACCCATCAGTGTCCTAGATGGCATACCTCCCTTTCCTTCACTAGGCCATTTAGCATCCTCTAGGTCTCAGGTGTTGTTTCTTATATGCTGTTGCTGTCAATTTGTAGAGACCAGCTCTGCTGTCACCATAATGAGAAAAACTAAATCATAATATTGACCAAGGGAGTGTTGTCAATGGAACACTTGAAAATCAATAATTCTGAAATTGTCTTATACTGAAAATTGGAATTCTGTGATTTTCTTCTACTTTTGACTAACTGCCTGGCAATCACATCAGGGAAGAGGGAAATGCTGTTAACTAGAAGAAATTAATTCCTCTGCCAGCTGGGTCCAGTATACTTACTCTATCTGTTGTGATGATGAATACATTTAAGCTGTTTAATTCATACTCCCCTTTACACTTTATAAGGACTTTTTGGAAATATAGGAAGCACAGAGTGCTTACCAAAGGATAATCTTAGGCTACATTAAAGCTTGTTTGGTTTATAAAGTAAATCTATCAGTTCTCTTTCCTAGATAAAGTTGACTCTTTTATTCAAAAAATATTAATTGAACACATTATGTTTCAAATACCTTCCTAGGAATACAAAGGTTAATTGGAACATTAATGAGAAGCTTTCAGACTATTAACATTCTGGCGCCTCTCCACCAAGTTTGCAAAATTTATTGCCAAAGTCTGTATATGTGTGTATCTCCTAAGCCACAGGACTAAAATAAATTTTCAAATATTAATGAGTTCAGAAAAATTCACACATTTTTATACACACACATATATGTTTTACACATTTAATCTTCCTGTAAATTAAGATTTTTGCCTTCAGCATGCTAATCGTTTCAATATTATACTCTAACCTAACCATAACCCTGGAGGAATTACACAAAATCTTAAAACATTTAAATAATCAAAAATTTTGATTCAACATAATATTTATTGAACCCTAACTGAAAAGCAAGATGAGAAAGCAAGAATTTGGCAGGTTTAATTTCTACAGAGGAAAGCAGGCTCTGCTTCCCATAAAATAGGGAATTCCCTAAACAACAGAAGGTGTTTGGATGCTGGGCAGCTAAAGTGAATGACACATGTCCACCAAGGTTTCAATATATGGCTGTAATATAGTGCTGCCAATACACAACATAAGAAGTAGCAGAGAGGGACTTCCCTGGTGGTCCAGTGGTTAAGAATCCACCTTCCAGTGCAGGGGATGCTAGTTCAATCCCTGGTCAGGGAACTAAGATCCCACATGCCACAGGGCAACTAAGCCCACACACCGCAATGAAGAATCCCAAGTGCTGCAGCTAAGACCCGATGCAGCCAAAAATAAATAAACTAATTAATTAATTTTTTAAAAAGGGAGACCAGTAGCAAAAGAGTATGTATTTTTTAAAAAAAATAAGAAGAAGAAGAAATAGTGGAGAAAGAGGTAAATTGCTTCTAGGTTGTGGTGAGGAGGGATAATCACATTTGATTTTATGGAAGTCTAGAAAAATGGGTAGGATTTAGAATAGGAAAACTGGGAAAGGAAAACACCTTTGTTGCTAGTATTGAAATGTAAAACATGAGTATATACAATAAAGAGAAAGTTAAATTTAGGGGAAGTACAGAGGACATAAAGTAGATGTACACAACGAGAAAATGTGATATTAGGACTCAGCTATTTCTGCCCCATGAAGGACTCCTTCAACAGGCAGTCTTTGCCCTGGAGCTCTCTCTTAGGTTGATATAGTCTTTATCAGAGTGGGCCTAGACCCAGTAATAAAAAATAACCTGGAAAGAAATAGAATAAGTTCAGATGACAAGAAGCCTTCAATGCCCTTATAAGCTTTCTGGACTTTATTCTAAAGGCAATGAAAAGCCATTGAAAAATTTTGACCAATACATAGAATGGGGCTTTTCCTAAATATATTGTAACCCGTACACTAACACTAACATGTAACCTAACACGTATGCTAACTCTAAACTGTTGTCGTACCCTAACCTGTACCCTAAACCATACCCGTTCCCTAAGCCTAAGCCTAACATTAACCCTAACCCTAACCCTTACCCGAAGATTTACCCTCACCCGTACCCTAATGCTAATCCGTACACTAACACTAACCCGTACCCTAACACGTACCCTAACACTAAACCGTTGTCATACTGTAACCTGTACCCTAAACCGTCCCCGTTCCCTAACCCTAACTCTTACCCGAAGCCTTACCCTACCCCGTACCCTACTCCTAACCCATACACTAACACTAACCCGTACCCTAACACGTATGCTAACCCTAAACCGTTTTCGTACCCTAACCCTAACCCTAAACCGTACCCGTTCCCTAACCCTAACCCTAACACTAACCCTAACCATAACCCTTACCCAAAGCCTTACCCTAACACGTACCCTAATCCTAACTCGTACACTAACACTAACCCATACCCTAACACGTATGCTAACCCTAAATCGTTGTCGTACCCTAATCTGTACCCTAAACCATACCCATTCCCTAACCCTAACCCTAACTCTAACTCTAACCCTAACCCTTACCCGAAGCCTTACCCTAACACGTACCCTAATCCTAACCCGTACACTAACACTAACCCATACCCTAACACGTATGCTAACCCTAAATCGTTGTCGTACTCTAACCTGTACCCTAAACTGTACCCATTCCCTAACCCTAACCCTTACCTGAAGCCTTACCCTAACACATATCCTAATCCTAACCCGTACACTAACATTAACATGTACGCTAACCCTAAACCATTGTCATACCCTAACCTGTACCCTAAACCGTACCCGTTCCCTAAACCTAACCATAACCCTAACCCTAACGCTAACCCTTACCCTAACCCGTACCCTAATCCTAACCTATACCCTAACACTAACCCATATCCTAAGACGTTCCCTAACCCTAACGCTAACCCTAACCCTAACCGTTGTCGTACCCTAACCTGTACCCTAAACCGTACCCGTTCCCTAACCCTGACCCTAACCTTGGTGTATCCAGGCAGTTGGGTCCATAGGCAGCCTCAGCCAAATGTCCTGCTTGCTGAAGTGGTCACATGACGCAGGGAGGGCTCGACCCGCAGAGAGTAAGCAGACAGAGAGAGTGATTTTAGAGAGCTGCACTCCAAAGCCCCACTCCCAACCAAAACCCAGAAATTTGGTACAATTTCTGATGTAGGCAGAGGAGTAGAGAATGTTAAGTTTTTGTTCTAGTTGGATGTGGTGAGAGAGCGGGAATTAAGAGTCAAAATGAAATTGAGTTATACAACACAAAGTAATATTTTTTGTACACCTGATTTTTGTGGACTGAGATTCATACTCATTATGCTTCCTAATCATTCATTCATTTGACCAATACTTATTTTGTATCTACTATGTGCAAAGGACTATGGGAGAGATAAAGCCACGTATGACATATCTTTAACGTATGTATTTGTAAAATCAGTTAAAGTGAACCATGGCAGCTACAAGTCATGACAGAAAGACTTTCTCTACTGAGTGGCAGAACTTGGTAAGAACAAATGAGTTGGAAGCAAATTATATTATTGATGAGTTAAGAGGAAAGTCAGGAGTCACTTCTGTGAAGTGAAGAAGTTCATGCATTTCCTTCCTGTGTTTTTCTAGGTCTGACTAGTAGAACACCTTCCTTCATAAAGCATTATATACTCATTCCAGCTGAAAATTTTCTCTACTTTTTCGGAACTACTATGATATATTATCTATATTTCTGCTATGGCACTTACTACCTTTTTAGCTTTTGTAGAAATGTCTTGTCTCCCTTGTGATGTCCCTGGAGGAGTGGTGTTTCAAAGCATTCTCACACACCATTGGAAAGCAATTATACTCCAATAAATATGTTTAAAAAAAAAGCATCATCACAGTACCTTGTACATAGTAAGTGAATGGTAAGTGTTATATGATAGTAGACAAGTCATCATTGAATAATGTTTCACAAAATATGGACCCCTTGCATCAGCTACCCTGGGTGCTTTTTAAAATTTAGATTCCTGGGCCATGCTCCAGCTCTACTGAATCAGAATCTCTGGCTGTGAAACTGGGAACCCACATGTTAATGAATTCACTGCAGTTTGAGAACTATGAATTTCAGGGTATGACAGTCATAATAAGGAGTGGGATGGCAAACAGATTTTATCTTGAGGGCTGACTCTGGTAATGGGGGCCAAACGCAATTCTGAGGCAGAGACTCTGGGAAACCGTAGCCTCTAATAGTGGTGTATGCCATGGGCAAGTCAGGGAAGGGGTAGGAGGAGTTTATGTGCAGCATATTTGACATTTCTGAATATGTTAATCTCGGGAATGGAGAGATAAGGATAATCACAAGTCACTCTTGCAGAGGTTTTAGGGTTTGTAATTTGGGTTTTTTTTTTCTTTTTTTTCATGGTAATTCCAGATTTTCAGGGTGGCATATACAAATTTAGAAGAAAAACAGTAACATCTTTTGGGAAAATTCCATCCACTAAAATCTTCTTTTACTTAATGAAATTAAGCATTAGTTAAATGACACAGGGAGACCGATTAACTGTGAATATTATTTTTGTTTTAGTTATTACTAATAGGGCAAGGAAGAAACTTGGACCTTTGTAGAATTCTCGTGTAGGATTTTTTTTCTAGATGTGCCCTTTTTCTTTTTTTATTATTACATATACTATTTATAATTAGTGAAGAAATTTAGAAAATATTGATGAGAAAAAAATCACCCCTAAGAGCATCACCTTGTAATAACATCTGCTAAATGTTTCCATTTACATATATAAAGTCTGTTTCTGTATAATGTTGAGCATAACCTTGACAGGGCTAAGCAGTGCATAATTGTATAATGGAATACTTACATACTTCTTCGAAAGTCAGTCTTGTCATCAGTAGAATAGGGACAACAACTGTCACCTGGCCTGCATCTCCGAATTGTGTTAGGATCTCTTACAGCAGTGTGTTTCTCCAAGGACAGCCTCAGTAGGCTAGGAGTTCTACTAACAGGCAGGAGTGATTCTTACTCCCAGCCTTCATATTTGGAGACAAGACCTTTAAGGAGGTAATAAGGTTAAATGAGGTCATGAGGGTGGGCCCCAATCCAATAGACCTGGTGTCCTTATAAGAAGAGGGACATCAGGAGTGTACATGCTTGTGTGTGTGCATGAGGACACAGTGAGAAGGTGGTTATCTACAAGCCAAGAAGAGAGGCCTTAGGAGAAACCAACCCTGCTGACACCTTGATCTTGGATTTCCAGTCTTCAGAGCTTCAAAACAAATTTCTGTTAAAGTCACCCCATCTGTGGCATTTTGTTATGGCAGCCCTAACACACCACTATTTATAAATATCTTTTATTGAGCACCTTATATTCTAGTTCTTTATGTACCTCATCTACTATTACTTTTAACCTTCACAATCCTAGAAAGTAGGTATTATTAATCCAATTCTCATGGACAAGAAAGTGAAGTTCAGAGAGGTTAGCAGCTTGTCCACGGCCACAAAATAATAAGTAGCAGAGATTTATTATTGAACCTTTTGTCTCTTTGAGTCTAAAGCCATTACACTGTTCTGGTATCACATGAGAAAGGAACAGAGTTACTAAGGCTCTGGCTGTGTTCAGTTAGGAATAATTATGTTTCTGCAGCACACTTAGGCTTCTCTTTTCACATTTCTTGGGCTTCGATTACCACCCAAACTGATGACTCTCAACTCTGCAGCTTTAGCCTACTCCTTTACTTTCAGACTCATCCTTCCTACTACCTAACATACACCTCACCTGGATGTCCTGCTGGCATCTCATATCAGTAAAAAGAGCCAGAAGACTGAAATATTTGCATTATCCTAGACTCCTTCCTTTGTCATCTCACCAAATTGGTCTGACTGCTCACTCAACCCTGTGGTTTTTATCTTCTAATTGTTTCTCAAGTATATCATTTGACTGCAGCTGCTCCTGTAAGTCATTTCCTGGAGTACCACAGTAAACTCCTAAAGTGGAGTTCCACTGCTTTTCGTCCTCACTGCTACCTCCCGCGCTTTTTTTTTTTTTTTTTTTTTTTCTTTGCGGTACGCGGGCCTCTCACTGTTGTGGCCTCTCCCGTCGCGGAGCACAGGCTCCGGACGCGCAGGCTCAGCGGCCATGGCTCACGGGCCCAGCCGCTCTGCGGCATGTGGGATCTTCCCGGACCGGGACACGAACCCTGTCCCCTGCATCGGCAGGCGGACTCTCAACCACTGCGCCACCAGGAAAGCCCTTCCGTGCTTTTTCTAAAGACACCTGTAACCACAAAATTGTCCTGCAGTGACCACTCCATTGTCTTCATGTTAAAATACAAATTCCTTTCCTAGTTATTATCTGACCTTCACCTTCCTCTTCAATTTCATCACCCCAGCTAAAAGCAAAGGTAAATCACTTGATTTGTCTCCTAGCCTAATATTTAAATGAACACTATGGTGTTAGACCGCCTTAACTTGAACACCGGCTTGACTTTGCATTAGGTGTGTGAACTTTGGAAAATTAGGGCTGTTGTGAGGATTAAATGAGCTAATACACATAAAGAGCTTGGATGTTGCCTGGCACATAATTTGTTAACTATTATTATTATTATCATCATCATCATCCCCATCCCTCTCAACCCATGCATTGCATTTGCATTGCTGCTTTCTCGGCCTGGAGTACCCTATCATCTCTTACCATCTGGCTATGCCCTTCTTTTTTCCTTATCAAGATTCGATTCAGGGGTCACATCGCGTAGCAAATTTATCCTGCCCCATCCTATCTCATTTGTTTCCACCGTTTCCTTTGCAAACTTCTTTGTTACTGTAACTATTGTTTGCGTCTATCACCAGACTGTGAGTTCCTAAAGGAGAGACGGTGTTTTCATGTTTTTAGGCACAAGTGAAAGGTGAATAACATTAGTATTTGCCGCATGACTACCCAGAGAGCGCCCAAGTGTAATGAGATCCCTAAATAAATGTTCCTAAAGTCTACTTTGTCTAGTGTGGCGACTTGTCCCGAATATGAGACAGGACTATACTCAAAGTATTTCCAGGAGGGAACTTAATACCTTAGGCAACAGCCAAGAACCCCGAAGAAAAAACGGTTCTTTTCTCACTTTCCCACAGGGAAACTCCTCGGTAAAACACCCCGGTCTCCGAACCGCGGAGGAATACACGCACTTAAGTGCAATCTGCGCCTGAGCCTGTGCCTGTGACCGCTCCTCTTCTGCGCCTGCGCCGCTCCAGCCAATGAGAAGCTCCTCAGTCGAGGGTGGGGCCACGGGTTGCGCTTTAGGATTGGACAGTGGGAGCAAACGGACGGCGCGGAAATGACGTCAAGGTGCGTAAGCGCCGGCGGCCCTGCTGCGCGGTGGCTGCCGGGTGCCGCACGCCTTCCCTTTCCTCGCCTCTGCGTTTTACCCCCGCTCCCATCCCCGCCCCCACGGCCGATCCGCTCCCTGGCGTGACTCGGCATTGAGAGCCCCGGGAGAAGACTCCGCGGTCGCTACCTCCTCTGCCCAGGCCTCGGCCTTCCTGAGCCTCCCTCCTTCCTCTCCCGGGTCTTCTTCAGTTTTGAAGCCGGTGGCTTTGCGGCGGCCCTGCCGGACTTCTGAGAATGGTGGGTGTGAAGCCGGTTGGGAGTGACCCGGATTTCCAGCCGGAGCTGAGCGGCGCGGGCTCCAGACTCGCTGTGGTCAAGTTCACCATGCGAGGGTGAGTCCGGGCCCGAGCCCAGTGAGTCTCGGCTGTCTGTGCTTTTCTTTCTCTGTTTCCCGATCCCGCCTGCCTTGTGGTCGTGTTCTGCTGCGGAATGTCCGGCGCTGGCCGCAGCCCAAGGCCACTGCCCGGTTAGGCCTCAGTTCCTGGGTGTGAACCCCCGTTTGTGCACCGGGGCGTCTCTGGCAGGCTCGGAGGCCTGGCCGACCGCATTCCCCAGCCCTCGAGATCCCCGCCCGTTGTTTTTGAGTCCTCGGAAGGGGTCTGCTCTTGGGGGTGACCCGGCTCTTTCCCTTCTTGTCTGTGGGAGTCTCCCACAGTCGCCCCTGCTTGCGCCTGTCCCCTTCTTTCCCGGGATGCAGCTGTCACTTGCATCTTAGAAACTTGCAAAATTTAATTTACCCAAACGGTTTGATTCTTTTCACCACCTGCATATGTGGAAAACTGTAGGAAGATTCAGCTACCCAACTAATCCGCGGAGTGCTTAGACCTAAAGCTAATGCATTTTAAATTAAGTTAATGTTGGGTCAAGATGCTTTTTAATTTTCTTAACGTTTCTGTTACTTCTTTGATTTGTAAGTTTGTAAGTTAGGCCACTTTGTGTAAGTTGCATCTGATCACGGAAATTATAGTCGGTATATATATATAGTACACGTAGACAGGTGTCCAGATATCTGGCTTTGACCAAGTAGACTCCATTTTTGACTTGATGATTTAAGAGGACAGGGCACTTGAAAGATGTTATCTGGCTTTGGTAAATCTCAACATAATTCTTAGGTCGCAGAGCTGGCGGATCTTCCATGTTGGGTCCCTGTTTGAGAGTGACGTGCTGGAAATAGACATTCAGAACCAAGATTTCAGCGAGCTTGTGTATTTGCTTACCTCCCCTGTGTATGTCAGTGTCCAGTGGGAAGGATTAGAAGTCTCCTCTTGATCTACCTTGACCCCCTGGTGTTATTTACACTTACACTAACTTGGAGAAATCTACTACAAATACCACTGTTTATGCAGCACATTTTGTTGTCCAGGTAACTGTATAGACATAAGGCAGTGTTTTGAGTCTTAGAGCAAAAAGTGATTCAAACCTATCGAACGTGATTCTATAAATGTTGAATATACAGATGGTGGCATTAGGATTAGATTAGGTTTAGGGGATGGAGGGATGTAGGTAGAGATGAAAACAAGTTAGGACTTACCTTGGGACCAATCTCTCTCATACAGAATTGGAAAGGGGGGGATACATTAGATTTTAAGGTTCGTCTTCCCAGTTTTGTTGATTTTATCATGACCATTCTTAATATGAGGGAATACCTATATACATTTGTTAAGTCCTAGGTGGAAGTTGGAAAAAGGAAGAGATGATTTTAACAACGAACCTCATTTTTAGTTCACTTTTCTAATTCTAGTTAGTGGGAGTGTTTATACTTTTATGCCTCAATGATATACTCTCTTTTCCCCTTAACCATAGCAGGGGGAGAGATGAAGAGTAATACATGATTTATATGAAGTGAGAAAAGTTACTGTCATCCCACTTTAGGCCAAGAACATAGTTTTCTCAACCACCTGTTTTTCCATTTCCTTTCCATCCCTACTTGAAGCCTTATTCCTTATTCTCACCTGCCGTGCTTTGTCCATCCTATTATTTTTACTAAAACACTATACAGATTGTCATTCTTCTGTTTAAGAATCTTCAGTGGCTCTCCAGTATTTCGGTTGTTTTTTTAATTGTAGTGAAATACATGTAACATAAATTTGCCATTTTAAAATATACAGTTCAGTGACATTAAGTACAATCACTATACACACACACACACACACACACACACACACACACACACACACACACACATATTTTTTAATCTTTTTGGCCGCGCTGCGTGGCATGTGGGATCTTAGTTCCCCAGCCAGGGATCGAACCCGCGCCCCTTGTATTGGAAGCGTGGAGTCGTAACCGCTGGACCGCCGGGGAAGTTCTAGTACATTCACAATGTTGTACTGTCATTACCCCATCCATATCCTAGAATCTTTTCATTATCTCAAGCAGAAACTGTGCACGCATTAAACAGTAATTCCCATACCTTCTCTCCACTGCCCCCAGCCCCTGGTAACCTCTCTTCTAGTTTCTGTCTCCATGAATTTGCCTATTCTTGATAACTCATTTAAGTGGAATTATATAATATTTGTCCTTTTGTTTATGGCTTATTTTAGCATAATGTTTTTAATATTCATCCATGTTCTAGCATGTGTCAGATTTTCCTTCCTTTTTAAAGCTGAGTAATATCCTGTTGTATATGTATATGTACATATATATATGTATATGTATATATACATACAACATTCTGTTGTATGTATATACCACATATTTTTGATGGACATTGGGTTGTTTCCATCTTTTGACTATTGTAAATAATACTGCTCTGAACATTGGTGTGCAAGGATCTCTGTGAGTCCCTGCTTTCAGTTCTTTTGGGTATATGTCTGTGAGTGGAATTGCTAGATTATATGGTAATTCTGTATATAACTTTTTGAGAAACCAGCAAACTATTTGCCCACGGTGGCTGCAAAAGTTTGCCTTTCCACCAGCAATGCAGGAGAGTTCCCATTTCTCTACATACCAACTTCTTTTATATTTTAGTGGCCATCCTAGATGAGTGTGAAGTGGTATCTGGTGGTTTTGATTTGCATTTCCTTGATGACTGGTAATTTTGAGCATTTTTTCTCATGCTCGTTGGTCATTTGCCTTTGGAGAAATGTCTGTTCAAGTCCTTTGCCCATTTTGAATTGGATTGTTTGTTTTTTTGTTGTGGAGTTGTAGGAGTTCTTTATATATTTTGGGTCTTAATCCTTTTTCTGATATATCATTTGCAAATATTTTCTCCTATTGATTGCCTTTTCAGTTTCTTGATGGTGTCCTTTGATGCACAAAAGTTTAAAAATTTTGCTGAAGTCCAATTTATCTATGGTTTTTTCTTTTGTTGTTTCTTGTGCTTTTGGTGTCATATTCCAGAAATCATTGACAAATCCAGTGTCATGGAGATTCCTCCCCATGTTTTCATCAAAAAATTTTATAGTTTTTACTCTTAAGTTAGGTCTTCGATCTATTTTGAGTTAATTTTTATATATGGTGTTAAGTAAAGGTCCAACTTCATTTTTTTGCATGTGGATATCCAGTTTTCCCAGCACCATTTGTTGAAAAAACTGCCTTTCACCCATTGAATGGCACCCTTCTCCAGTATTTTTTTAAGCAATTAAAGTAGTTGTCACTTACATCAAATTTGGTCTGTGTAAGGGACTTATTGGAGCACTTATTGACTTCTGCAGTCCTCAAAATAATGTTTAAAATTATCTCCATTTTACAAATGAGGAAGTTGAGTCAGAAGGAGATTAAATGACTTGTTTAAGGTCCCAGTGTTGAATGTACTCTTTGGGTTGTGAAGTGCTGTCCTGTTCTTCCCAGCCTAAGCAGAAGGGACATGCAAGTTCACCTCTGTATTGCATGGAGCCTGACATTTTTCAGTAAATGTTGCCTTGAATAAGCTTTGCCTGCAAAATCCTTTGATGGAAGTCAGTTCAGTTCACACTCTGAAATTCATTTCCCTACCTGTAAAGTGGGAATAATAACATGTAGACGAACCATATCGTTTACAGAATGAAATTATATATGTGCATTATATACTGTGGTAACATATTTTTGTAACTGGTATCTCCAAACTATTACTTCTTAAATATACCCGGGTACACTTAAGTGGTCATAAACAGTGCTAGTTTTGTTATCACTGATGGGTAAATGCCAAATTTAAAAGGATATGCATTTTCTTTCCTGTGAAACTCAGCAATGAGTGATTTTTATCTTGAATTCATGAGTGTACCACTTTTATAGATATGTTTACCATATATTCAGTTTTGGGTTTCTTAAAATTTTTATTGGAGTATAGTTGCTTTACAATGTTGTGTTAGTTTCTACTGTACAGCAAAGTGAATCAGCTATAGGTGTACATATATCCCCTCTTTTTTTGGATTTCCTTCCCATTTAGGTCACCACAGAGCATTGAGTAGAGTTCCTTGTGCTATACAGTAGGTTCTCTCAGTTTTCTTAAAGCAGGTCTTACTTTGTAGTTGGTTAGGTGTTATTGTTACCATCCAGTTAGAATGTCAGTGTACCTTAGGATGGTGAAATCTAACGATTATGATAGTTTGTCCCAATAATACATTGTATAATAGTATTAATTATATATTGTAAAATTGCTGTGGACTGAAGGTACTTTACCATAATACAGAGTTAGGAGGCCCAACAGTTCATAAGGACTGGGCAGATAATATTAGGGAGTGAGGTCGGTGGCTGTAAGATAACTAGCGAATGGTGAGGCCCTAGAGAACATGTAGAGAATTTTAAAAAATATTTTTATTTAAAAAAGTATAGCAGGCATGCAAAAATGTATACAAATCATTTAAGTGTAGAGTCTGATAAATTTTCGCGGTGATCACACCCGTTTAACCAATACACAGGTCAGGAATAGCAGCGTAGCACAGTCACATCCCCACCCCCGGCAACCTCCTGCAGGCTCCTTCTCATCACTCTCGAACTTTAACACTGTAGACTAATTTCGTCTGTATTTGAACTTTATAACAATGGTATCATATAGTATGTAATCTGTCTGGATTCCTTTCAAGAGCATATAAATAGTCTTAATCTTGGCAGTTAATTTAGAAATAACAACCAAAAAAAAAAAAGCACAATGTAGGCCACTGTTTTGGGGGTTTTGAAATAGCAGTTAGGAGTTGGGTTTTGTGATCAAATTTCAGCACTGTACTTCATTGTTCTTGTCTTTGAAATGAGGAATGGTAAAGCTTAAATGAATTTAAACGTTTTATAAGTTACCTAACATATAATAAATGCTTAATGAACGTTAGCTATTTTGTGTTATTAATAGGACCAGTTATGGTTATGCCTGTCCATTAGTAAATATAAGACATCTAGAAATAACCTGTTTTAAAGTTATGCCCTGCAGAAAAATAAACTTAAAATACGTCTTCAGAAAGCACATACATTTTCCACACCCACACCAGCTGAATGTGTTTACACATATTACTGCTCAAGGTGGAGCACTGACTACTTTAGCAAATAGGAAAGAATAGCAAGTTCTTGAAATAAAATCTATTTATATTATGACAGCAAACACACATTTTTTTGTTTATTTTATTGAAGTATAGTTGATTTACAATGTTGTGTTAATTTCCTCTCTACAGCAAAGTGATTCAGTTATACATAAATATACATTCTTTTTCATATTCTTTTCCATTATGGTTTATCACAGGGTATTGAATATGGTTCCCTGTGCTGTACAGTAGGACCTTGTTGTTTATCCTGCAGAGTTTTTCTTAAAAGTAATTTTTACAGAATATTTCCATGGTAACTGTGTGGTACCAGGTGCTTGTATCAGAAGACAAGAATGAAGAATTTTCATAGTGACTTTTCTATAACTTAAAGTTAAAAATAGATTTCATAACCGAAAATGACATGCCTATTAACAATTTCCTTCCATTTTCTCTGTTCCAGCTAGGTTTTTTAACATCTTTAGTTTGATATAAAGCCTTTATGTATTTAGGTTTTATCAGTAAATAATACCTAATTCAGCAGACTATGAAAAACTGTAAACACAAATCTTACTAAGAACCTAACGTGGTGCTTTCAAAGAAAGCTGATCTTGGATTGGCTTTAGGACTTGACTGTTCTAGTTGTGGTCCTGCCATTAACTGGAATGTCTGACCTTGATCAAGTCGTTCAACTTTTCTGGTCTTCACTTCTCATTTATTGAATAATGGTGTTAGGTTAGGTCAGTTTTAAAGTTTCAGTTTTGTGGGTTTGGTTCTTTACGTTTTGCAGAAAGCTAGAGGGTTGTCTGCTGAGGTTTTTCTCAAAAAGCATAAGTCAGAATCTTTCTTACATATTGGACCTAACAGATCAGCTTTCCATCAAAAAGAAGTTCAGAGGTGGAAAAAGAACTTTTTTTTTTTTCTTTCTTTCTTATTTAAGCCTGTGGACTAGATGGTCTGGTCTCTTTTACAACAAGTTCAAAGGTCCTGAGGTTATGTACTGTCTAAAGACTGCAAATCAAGGGCTGTGCAAGAGAAAAAAGTACAATCCTGAAATTTAGGCATACTTGGAGAAAAATATTTTAGAGATAGGAAAGGTCCTTAAAGAATCTAGTCCCTTCTCATTTTATACAGAGAAATCAAATAATTTGTTCATGATCTCAGCTAAAAATGGAACTTTAAGTTTACTATTAAATGCTAGGGGTAAGCTAGGAAAACATCTTACTTAAAATAACAAATCAGTTCATTTGAGTGATTATAATGTGAAAGTATGCTGCTGTATATATCTATGCTTCTGTGTTCTGTGATTTATTTTGATTTTTGACTAAAGTTCCAACCTATGATGGCTAACTAAAATTAAACAAAGGATCTAGATAAGGTTAAATTTTGAAAGGGAACACTTATTTTCCAGGTAGCCATTATTTTAGTACAGTCTCTTTAGCTTCAAGAAGAGTTTCTTTAACTCCAGGTAGCTCATACTTGATTGATGAGTAGAGTGATTATGTCAGTACAGTGTGTAGGTGAGGTTGGTTCATATTCTATTTTTCTTAGGTAGTGAAGAGCAGGAATAGAAATAGAACCTTTAGCAGGAAGGAGAAAAGCCCTCAGCCACAGAGGCAGGCTCCCTTTCAGGTTCCTTTTAAGAAAGTCAAAATTAATAAAATTACATCTGAGCTCCTGCAGCCAGCTCCTGGTCCCCAGCGGGGGTCATTCTCATGTTGTGCTTGCTTCCTCCTGTCCCTGCCTGGATGGCAGCCCCGTGGGCTCAGAGCTCCCCTTCCATCTGGATACTCACAGCACCTGTAAGCGGGCACTTCCACTCGTTTGTTTTTGTACATTTTAAATATCCTCTGAGGTGTAACCTCTAGGTCTGAGCCACCTGCCTGTCTGTCCAGGTATTTCCTGAATACTAGTTACTATTTTTCTTAGGAATGTTTTTACAAAGTTGCATGGGTTTAAATTTTTATTTTTAAATTTTTATTTTTTCCATAAGCCTTCTTATTTTCGAAGGCATGCTTTTGCAGAAGGAAGGTTTTTCAGGAATGAGAAAACCTGATACTGTGTGTATACCAGGTATATTTTGTGGTACAGCATGATACCTGTGCTTCATCCATGACTACTGTTTAAATGCAGTTAACATTCAATTCTCTATTTGCAATTTAATATTTTATGAAAATACCTGTTTATCATATAAAAGCAAAGGATACAGAAGTATAGGTAGTTTTAAAAGTCTCCCCTAAACTCCCTTCCTTTTCTAGTCCCACTTTACAGAAGTAATTGTTTATTGTGTGACCCACCTAACTTTTCAATATATATTTATGTACATATATAACATATAAATACATATATAAATACATATTTTTAACGTGGTCATAGAAAATATTTTATCGTGAGACTTAGTTTTCTTTTAAACTGTATAAATTATCCTTATCCTTTGGTGTGAATGTGTCATAATTTTTTTTAATTGAAATATAGTTGATGTACAGTATTATGTAAGTTACAAGTGTACAGTATAGTGATGCAGTTTTTAAAGGTTACACTTCATTTATAGTTATTATAAAATATTGGCTATATTTCCCGTGTTGTACCATATATCCTTGTAACTTATTTTATATGTTATAACTTTAAAAAATAGTTTTCTATTGATTGCCATTTAGATTATTATTATTATTTTTACTATTTCAAACATTGCATTGAACTTCCTTATACATATTATTGTGAAATTGAGTAAGTGTTAAGATAAGATTGACTTTTAGAAGTGAGATTGTTGACTCTTGGGTTGTGTTCATTTAAAATTGGTAGATAATGACCAAATGGCCCTTCAAAAAGGCTCTACCAATTTGTACTCCCATCCATAGTGTTTAAGACTTATTAATAACCAGAAGTATTTTGCTAAACTAAACATAGGTTTTGTCGACTGTAAATGTTTGTTCCTTTAAAATTTAGTCTCAGGCCCTATTTCAGCATTGTTAGATCCAAAAATTTACTTTCAGAAGGATCAAGTTTAATATTTAAGAAATTAAGAGTTACTTTCTTAACTTTTTGGTATGAATCTTAAGGATGGCAAAAGGTGAAAATGCTGATTAAAATGTTAAGAATGGAGAGAGAATCATAGCTTGAATTTGAAAATCTTGTATTTTAGAGTTTGCTTTTCCTTGTGTTCCTATCTGCTAAAGCCAAGGTTTTTCTCATTTTTTGGAACTTTTATTGAGATATACACAGTATACAATTATAAATGTATAGTTCAGAGAGTTTACACAAACTGAATATACATGCACGTTTAATCAGCTTCTGGACAATTAGAACATTTCTAGCCTCTTGAAATCTCTCTCATGCCCTTATCCTGTCACTAACTCTCACAAAAGTAACCATTGTCCTGATTTATAATACCATTGATTTGTTTTGCCTGTATTTGAACTGTACATAAATGGAATCATATAGTGTACTTCTCTTCTCAGTGTTATTTGTGAGATTCATCCATATTTTGGCATGAGGTTTTACATCAGTCATTTTCATTGTTGTATAGTGTTCCAGTATGTGAGTAACTACAGTTAGTTTACTTATTCTGTTGTTGAAAGGAACTTAGGTGGTATCCAGTTTTTGGCCATTAGAAATATTGCTACTACCAATATTTTTTCAAAAACCCTAAGGCAAACATATACAGACATTTCTGTTTTATATACCCTAGAAATGGTCATAAGTAGGCATAAATCTTGCATTAGCAGATACTGTCAGTTTCTTTTCTTACCCCCTGAAGTGGTTATACCAGTTTGCACTGTCACTAACAGGTCAGTTGCTCCAAGTTCTTGACAGTACTTCCTTCTCTATTGTTTTAGCTGTTTTGGTGGGAGTAGTTTTATTTTTTTTTAATTAAAAAAAATTTTTTTAACATCTTTATTGGAGTATCATTGCTTTACAATGGTGTGTTCGTTTCTGCTTTATAACAAAGTGAATCTGTTATACATATACATATATCCCCATATCTCCTCCCTCTTGTGTCTCCAAATTTGCATTTCCCTGGTTTCCATAGTGACCGAGGAAGTCTTTTTCTCTTTATGGACTGTTTGGATAACCTCATTTGTCCATTTTGAGAGTACCCTTTTTTCTTTTGAATGTCAGTCTTCTTATTGATTTGTAGGGGCTTTTTTACATATTAGAGGTATAAGTCCTACGTTTGATATGTTTTACAGATACTTTTTACTAGTCTGTGGTTTGTCTTTTCACCCTCTAAGTGGTATCTTGATGAACAAAAGGTCTTAACCTTAATATTTTCCAGCTTATCAAGTATATCCCAACATATCAATTCTTCCCTTTTTTCTTTAGTGCTTTTTGTGTTTTAAGAAATAAATCTTTGCTTACTCCAAGGTTTTGAAAGTATCCTCTGTATTTTTTTCCTAAAACTGTTGTTTTACCTTTCCCATTTAGATCTATAATCCATCTGGAATTGTTTTTTGTGTACAGTGTGAGTTAGGGGTAAAGATTCATTATTTTTCCCCCCCCATGTGGATATCCATATTGACTCAGCACTGTTTATTGAAAAGACCATCCTTTCCCCACTGTACTGCTGTGTCAACTTTTTCAGAAGTTCGGTTACTGTGTATGGGATGGGTCTGTTTTTGGACCCTTTTCTTTTAAAATTGGTGAGTTTGTTTATCCTTTATACTCTTAATTTTATAAAGCTTTTTGGTAGTTATTAATATCTAGTAATGTAATTTCTTCAGCTTTGAACCCCAAAATGCTTGGGCTATCCTTGATATTTATTTCCCTATAAATTTTAGAATTTAAATTTGTTAATTTTTCCAAGCAAACCTTGGAATTTTACATTGACTTTAAAGATCAAATTGAGGAGACTTGACATCTTGACAGTGTTGAGTTTTCCAGTTCATAGGTATAGTATATTCCTCCATTTATTTAGATCTTTAATTTCGTTCAGTGAGAAGAAAGCTGGAAGACAACACTGTTGGACTTAAAGACTTAATATAAATCTGTAGTCATTAAGACAGTGTGGTACTGATGCAAGTGTATCTAAATAGTACAGTGGAAAAGACAAGAAAGTCTAAAGATAGGTTCATCAGAATGTTTTTAATTCTGCGTTTTAATTGACAAGATCTTTAGAGTATAAATTAGTACAATCTTGGGTGTTATTTTACCAAGCATCTCTTACTTTTCTCACAGGTGTGGACCGTGTTTAAGGATTGCCCCAGCATTCAGTTCTATGAGTAATAAGTATCCACAAGCAGTATTCTTGGAAGTAGATGTACATCAGTGTCAGGTAAGGCAAAGAGTCCTTAAAAAAATGTCTTTTTATTTATAAATTGATTTGAAATTCAGCATTAATTTCATCCTTTATCTCTTTATGCACTAAGTACTTATTTTTTTGAAGGTAGGATAATATTATGTTAATGTAATTATTACAAATGTTGTTATGGCTGCATTAGTTAAGAAGGGTAGTCCAATATTAATTGCTTCTGGGTTTGCTAATAATATTTTTCTGGTACAAAACTAATATTATGTTGTTAAACTTAATAGGTCACCTGGCAGTTCTGTGTTTTACATTTCTTTGTTTATTTTTTTGTAAATCTAAAATTATATCTTGTACTACAGACACACTGGTTGATTAGAAAGCCATGGCAGAGAATTCTTGGATATAGTTTGTTTTGAATTCATCAGTTATAACCCTAGCTCCAAAGCTGCTTACTCAGCAGAAAGTTTAAAATGTTGG
Source organism: Delphinus delphis (assembly GCF_949987515.2). Taxonomy (NCBI): domain Eukaryota; kingdom Metazoa; phylum Chordata; class Mammalia; order Artiodactyla; family Delphinidae; genus Delphinus; species Delphinus delphis. The sequence continues at coordinate 71,565,512 of NC_082695.1, read as the reverse complement.
TTACTATTGATTGAGCCACAGTGTTGTAGGTAGATTGCCCTGGTTACTTAGTCAGCATGGCTGTGTGACAGTTCTGCATTTGCATATCTAGATGTATGGAGGAATTGTTAGAGAAAAAAATTTTTTGAAGGCTTCTTCCAACACTAAAAATGTAGTCTTTTGACATACATAAATAACAGCTCTGTAACTTTTTTTTTTTCCAGTGAAGCTTTTGTCTTTGATACATTTCTGGGTTGGAAAAAAATCTTAGAATGTTACATAGCTTGCAGATAAGTATTTTGGGGATTTGGTGCAAACTCTATGTTACACGTTTATTGTTTAGTACGTATATCGCATACTTCTGGACAGCAGCCCTGGCCTTATTTTGCCTTATTTTAAGTATTCACTGTCTCTGATCTGGAAGTGCTGTCTTCTGGAGCTGTGTGGTCCTGTACAGTAACCACATGTGGTTGGGTACTGAGTACTTGAAGTGTGGCAAGCCCAAATTGAGATGTGCTGTAAAATACACATAGGATTTTGAAGGCTTAGTATGAAATAAAATACGTAAACTATGTCATTAACTTTTTACGTTGACTATATGTTGAATTGCATATTTGGATTTGCTAAAATAAATTATTAAAATGGATTTCAGTTGTTTCTCTTCACTTTTTTCTTGTGGATACTAGAATATTTAAAATTACATGTGTAGCTCACATTTGTATCTTGTATTATATTTCTTTTGGACGGCACTGTTCTAAAAGGTCATTTTTTTAAATGAGGCCTAGAGAAGACATCTCTGTAAACTTTATGCTTTTTTTAAAAAAACAATATAGTGGTACCTCTTCCTAGTGTTTGAATATGCAAGGTGACATACTTATTTTACTATTTTCTTTACACTGCTCATGAAGAGTTTAATGAGTTTAATGAATCAGTGACTGATTAATTTTCATTCGGTAGCTAGTCTTATGATCTCGTGGAGTTGGAGCAGAATTTAAAAAGATACCCATTGTGGTGTTTTTGATGGAAGACCAGAAGTCATTTCTTTAAGAGTAGAACTAGGGCTTCCCTGGTGGCGCAGTGGTTGAGAGTCTGCCTGCCAATGCAGGGGACACGGGTTCGTGCCCCGGTCCGGAAAGATCCCACATGCTGCCGAGTGGCTAGGCCCGTGAGCCATGGCCGCTGAGCCTGCGCGTCCGGAGCCTGTGCTCCGCAACGGGAGAGGCCACAACAGTGAGAGGCCCGCATACCGCAAAAAAAAAAAAAAAAAAGAGTAGAACTAGATGAGGATTGCAGTGCAAAGGATGTTACCTCCTTTTCACGGACAGATGGGCTACTGTTTTTTCAGATGTGTACTTTTTCCTAGTAGCAGTGGTTTGTGTTGACATATCTCAATACCCTTCTGGGGTTCTCCATTTGAGAAACAGTCTGTACTTATGAGAGAACTGTCTGGTGTTGTAAAGTGCAATTTCTGTGTTAGAAGCCGATTGTTCTATTGGATGAAGCACTTAACACCAAAACAAAAATGCAGGGCTATTCTTTGTTGCGGACATAAGGGTAATATAGTTGTGCCCCTTAAGAATAGGCCTGTTTTTTCTTAAGTAACAATTACGAGTAAGTTATTTTACATGTTTTTAGTTCATGCTTGTGACATTTAACTTCCATAGAGATGTAGAGTGAATATTCAGAGTGGTTTAAGATTAGTTTTGATTCATAATGCTATCTAACTTGACAATTCTAGGGAACAGCTGCCACCAACAATATATCAGCAACACCTACATTTCTATTTTTTCGAAACAAAGTGAGAATTGATCAATATCAAGGAGCAGACGCTGTGGGACTAGAGGAAAAGATCAAGCAGCACTTGGAAAACGACCCTGGAAGCAACGAGGACACAGATATTCCAAAAGGCTATGTATGTAGAATTAAAAGTGAAATCATGATGTGTCTTGCATTTGTCATTATTTGGTTGAAGTGAAGTTCACTGTTTTCATGTTTTGTCTTTTGCTAGTTAAGAATACTTTCAGTTAAGAACTTTAAAAGTAAATGTAATAGCTGACTATTTGATTTTGTCTGTGTTGTGTGTATTATAACCTTAAGCCCCCATCATAAACTATTTTTTATTTTTATTTATTTATTTATTTTTTTGTGGTACGCAGGCCTCTCACCGTTGTGGCCTTTCCCGCTGCGGAGCACAGGCTCCGGACGCGCAGGCCCAGCGGCGGTGGCTCACGGGCCCAGCCGCTCCGCGGCATGTGGGATCCTCCCGGACCGGGGCACAAACCCGTGTCCCCTGCATCTGCAGGCGGACTCTCAACCACTGTGCCACCAGGGAAGCCCTGCCACTTGTTTTTTAATCTGCTTTCTGAACTATTTTAATAGCCATTTTAAAAAAATTATTTATTTATTTTTGTTTTATTTTATTTTTGGCTGCGTTGGGTCTTTGTTGCTGCGCGCGGGCTTTCTCTAGTTGCGGTGAATGGGGGGCTCCTCTTCGTTGCGGTGCACGGGCTTCTCATTGCAGTGGCTTCTCTTGTTGCGGAGCAGGGACTCTAGGTGCACGGGCTTCAGTAGTTGTGGCATGTGGGCTCAGTAGTTGTCGCTCACAGGCTCTAGAGCGCAGGCTCAGGAGTTGTGGCGCACAGGCTTAGTTGCTCCACGGCATGTGGGATCTTCCCGGACCAGGGCTCGAACCTGTTTCCCCTGCATTGGCAGGCAGATTCTTAACCACTGTGCCACCAGGGAAGTCCCAAAAGCCATTTTTATACGTTTGTTTTTTACTTTTTTTCCCTCCCAAAGTGAAAAACTTTTCATTGGAAAAATTTTTCACTTTTTGACAATTGTGTAAAATGGCATGTAAATTTTAGTGTATGACCATTACATACTGAACTCCCTTTTCTGCTGGTTTCTAAAGTTTTCTCCCTCTTTTTAAATGTACCTATTTAAAAACCCTAGTTATTGATTTTGTTTTAAAACCAAATGTGACTTTAGTACTGGATATGTTTTTCAAACTTTTAAGAGTTATTATTCTAAATAATAACTTGAAGACTTAAGAATGTCAAAGTTTTTGAAAACTATATAATATGAATAGTCATAATTTGTGTCTATCATATGAGAGCTATTCAGGAAGGAAGTAAAATTCAGAAGTACCACTTCATGGTAGCTGACTTGTTTATGCAAATTGGTAAAACCTGCCTACCAAAATAATATTTGTATATATATTTTTTAATTTTGCTTGTTATAAAGTTATTGTGTTGGCAGATTAAAAATGATTTTTTTTTAAAAGTGTTACCTCAAGTTAAAGCTAGTATATGAAAGCATGTGTAACAAGTACATTTAAAAATTTTTTAATTTATTTATTTATTTGGCTGAGTCAGGTCTTAGTTGTGGCATGCGGAATCTTTCGTCGCAGTACACGGCCTCTTCGTTGTGGTGTCAGGGCTTCTCTCTAGTTGTGGCGCATGGGCTCTAGAACGTGTGGGCTCAGAAGTTATAGCATGTGGGCTGTAGCTGTGGTGTGCAGGCTCCAGAGTGTGCAGGCTCAGTAGTTGCAGCACATGAATTCTCTAGTTGTGGTGCACGGGCTCTAGAGCTTGCGGGCTCAGTAGTTGTGGTGCGCGGGCTTAGTTGCCCCACGGCATGTGGGATCTTAGTTTCCTGACCAGGGATCAAACTTGTGTCACCTGCATTGGAAGGAGGATTCTTAACTATTGGACCACCAGGGAAGTCCACCAAGTACATTAAAACAGGCCTGCCATGGAGCTACCAGTCATTATGTAAGGCCCTTAAATTCATGTTGAATAAGGAGAACCTGTAGTCAGGTATATATGAGAGATTCTTTTTGTGTTTATGGGTGGAGGGGGAGTTGTGTCTTCAGAAAGTGTCTTTAACATGTGGTAGTGGCATTAATTACTTTAAGTTAAGGACTTAATAATTAATATTTATTTAAAATAGAACTGTTATATGATAATTTGAAATGGTAATATTCAGTTAGAAAGTGTGAACATGTGTAAGTCAGGGTTATGACGCCTTTTGGAAAATTTTGGAAATCATTTGACTTGTAAACAGTTGTGTTTACGTCTTTGTATTTTTTCCTTTATTAGTAAGGGTTTTTGCATGAAAAAGTCTTATGGGCACAACAGTCTTGGCTGCTTAGCTGCAGCGATACTTCTTTACATCAGCTAAGTGTGATATCAGGGTTTTGGCTTTGGGTAGGAAATAAGCAGGGAAAAATGACGTTTTAGGAAATAAGACATTTAATTTCATCCAGATGTTATGAATACAAAGTAAAAAGCTGTTAAAAACATTTTCATTTTTTTCCATCAGGTGTCAATGAAGACTTTAAAAGTTTTGAAGTATAGGTCTTATAGGGTCATTAAATATTTAAAACTGGTAATGTGTTCCCAAGAACGGCATTGTTTTCACAACACAAATGGAAACTGAATGAAAACCTGTATCTTAAAGTAGATTTAAATATAAGTATTACAAAAATGTATTGACAATTTTAAAATAAAATTTTAGGTTTCTTAGAATAAAGACTTTCTCTCATTACGTTTAAATGCTAAAAGGCTATATAATTATTGATTTCACACATCCTATAGTTTTGAAACTCCTGATTTGACTGGAGCCAGAGTGAAAGAAAGAAATATCTCTCTTCGAGGGGTTTGAGATATTACAAAAGATGTAGGGTATGATACTCAAAAGGTTAAGAATCAAAAATCGGAAGTAATACAGTGTTTTTGTAAACATCATGACTTTGAGTTTTTAATATGTTTATTGAAGTTCGAAAAAATTTTGTTTTTCCAATTCTGTTGTCTTTTATTTATTTCTCTTATCTTACTATAGTGACTTATTCCACAGTAGTATTGAAAGCAGACATCCTTGACTCGTTCCTCATCTTAGGGGGAAAGCATGCAGTCTTTCACTATTAAGTATGATGTTAGCTGGAAGTTTCTCATATATGCCTTTTATCAGGTTGAAGAAATTCTCTTCTATTTCTAATTTGTTGAGAATTTTTTAAAATCAGAAATGGGTATTAGATTCTTACAAATATTTTTTTCTGTGTCCATTGAGATGATCATGTTTCAACATTTTGTTTCTTAACATGGTGAATTACATTGAGTGACTTCTGCCTGTTAAACCAACCTACCGTAACCTAGCATACTCTAGCCACTCTTGACTATGATGCATTATCCTTTTAATATATTGTTGAATTAGGTTTGCTAAAATTTTGTTTAAAATATTTGCCTCTATGTATATGAGGGACATTGGTCTGTAGTTTCCTTTCTTGTATGTTTTGGTATCAGGGTAATGCTGGTGTCATTAAATTAGTAAATATTCTCTCCTCTTCAATTTTCTGGAAGAGTTTGTGTAGAATGGGTACTATTTCTTCCTATAATATTTGTTAGAATTTAATAGTAAAGCCAGTTGTTCCTGGAGTTTTCTTTGTGGGAAGATTTTTTTGTTTTTTTTTGTTTTTTTTGTTTTTTTGCGGTACGCGGGCCTCTCACTGTTGTGGCCTCTCCTGTCGCGGAGCACAGGCTCCGGATGCGCAGGCTTAGCGGCCATGGCTCACGGGCCCAGCTGCTCCGCGGCATGTGGGATCCTCCCGGACCGGGGCATGAACACGCGTCCCCTGCATCGGCAGGAGGACCCTCAACCACTGCGCCACCAGGGAAGCCCTGTGGGAAGACTTTTAACTACAAATTTAATTTTTAAAAATAGGTAAACAATTAATCCAGTTATCTATTTCTTCTTGAGTGAGCTTTGGTGGTTTGTGTCTTTCAAGGAATTTGTCCATTTCATTTGTGTTGTTGAACGTGCAAAATATTGTTCATAATATTCTCTCATTTTTTTAATATCTAAAGAAACTGTAGTACTGTCACCTCTCCTAATATTGGGATTTTTTTGTCTTGACCACTCTGGCTAGATGTTTCTTAACTCACTGATCTTGTCAGAGAACCAGCTTTTGATTTCATTGAGTTTCTCTATCGTTTTTCATTTCATTGCTTTGATGTTTATTATTTTCTTTTCTCTGTTTACTTTGGGTTTAATTTGCTCTTCTCTTTCTAGTTTCTTAAGGTCGAATTTGAGACCTTTCTTCTTGCCTAATATAGGCATTTAGTGCTATAAATTCCCCACCCTGGGACTTCCCTGGTCGTCCAGTGGTAAAGAATCCACTTTCCAATGCAGGGGACGCGGGCTCGGTATCTGGTTGGGAACTGAGACCCCACATGCTGCAGAGCAGCTAAGCCCGAGCGCCACAACTGCTGAGCCCGTGTGCCTCAACCAGAGAGCCTGCGTGCTCTGGAGCCCTCACACCACAACTAGAGAGAAGCCCATGCGCCACAACAACAAAAAAGCTCCCACATGCCACAACAAAGACCCAACGCAGCCAGAAAGAAAAAAATAAGTCTCTGCCCCAAGTATCTCTTTAGAAGTTGGGAAAGTTTTAAACATTCTATTTTTTCTCTCCCCTATTTTCTTTTTTTAATTTACTTATTATTTTTAAAATTTTATTTATTTCATTTTATTTTTTTAACACCCTTACTAGAGTATAATTGCTTTACAATGGTATGTTAGTTTCTGCTTTATAACAAAGTGAATCAACTATACATATACATATATCCCCATATCTCCCCCCTCTTGCATCTCCCTCCCACCCCTCCTGTCCCATAATTTATTTATTTATTTATTTTAATTTTTATTTTTATTTTAATTTTTTTGCGGTACGCGGGCCTCTCACTGTCGTGGCCTCTCCCGTTGTGGAGCACAGGCTCCGGACGCGCAGGCTCAGCGGCCATGGCTCACGGACCCAGCCGCTCCGCGGCATGTGGGATCTTCCCGGACTGGGGCACGAACCCATGTCCCCTGCATCGGCAGGCGGACTCTCAACCACTGCGCCACCAGGGAAGCCCCCATAATTTATTTTTTTAAAGGTATCTTTATTGGAGTATAATTGCTTTACAATCCCATGTTTTATAAGAGTACCTAGTATGGCTTCAAATCACATGAGGGGGCTATCAATATCAAGTCTTCCTCTCTAGAAGTTTGCAGTCTAGGCACTCTGGAATCAAACTTGTATTTACATGTGTTCTAAATCTTGAGACTTATTAGTGTATTTCAGTGTTCCAACCTCTGACCTGTAGGTTTTGGTCTACAAATATGTCACATTCATCAAAATAAACATTAAATGTCCCTAATTTATGTAGTACGTAGGACAGATTTTTCTTTAACCAAAAACTTTCTAACTTCCTGTGTGTCTCATGTTGGATTCCACTCGCCTCCTCCCCCCAAAGGTGAAATTTGTTCAAGCAAACAAAAAATCTAGTTGACAGAGTAGTGTTATAAACATGCATGTCATTCACCTGTGTTCATCAGTTGTGAATATTTCCCTGTTTTTGTTCTATCTTGATATGTATTTATCTGCTTTTATATTTTGCAGCATCATTTACAGAGTAAGTTATAGGCATCTAGATGGTTCATCTGTAAATATTTCAGCATGGAGCTCCTAAGAACAAGGACATTCTCTTGTATAGCCATGATACCATTATCACTTCTAAGAAATTTAACATTGATATGATATCTATCCCTAATGTACAGCCTATATTCAGATTTCCTTAATATATCTCCAAAATATACTTTATAGCTGTTTTTCCCCAATCTTGGATCAAATCAAGGGTCATGAATTGCATTTAAGTTGTCAATCTCTTTAGTGTTCTTTAGTCTAGAAACTTCTCTCCGCCTTTTTTCTTTCATGACTGCCTTTTAATTTGTCTGTGCCATGCGGCATGTGGGATCCTAGTTCCCTGACCAGGGATCGAACCTGAGCCCCCTGTATTGGAAGCGCAGAGTCCCAACCACTGGACCTCCAGGGAAGTCCCATGACTGCCTTTTTTTAAAGTTTAAAGCAACGCCAGTCTACTGTAGTAGCCACTAGGCACATGTGGCATTTTTTATGTGACTGGGGCAACTGAGGAACTGAATTTTTAGTTTTATCTATTTTTAATTGATTTAGTTTTAAATTTACACATGTGGCTAATGGCTGTCTCATTGTACAGTGCAGGTCTGGACCATTTGTCTTACACAGTGTCCCACAGTCTGGATTTGTCTGATTGTGTTCTCATGATTCTTTCCTCATTATTGGCAAGTTGATTGCATAAGTAGTGATACTTATTTCCAATTACATATTTTCCAAATATGTCAGTTTGCAGTTATGTCAAGTATACAATATTATGCCAGTTTGTCCCAGACAGTGTTGTAAAACAGAGCACTTTAATGCAACTGTTCAAATATGATACTTGTTTTGTGTGCCCCATGATAAATTAAAAACCAATTTTAAATTATTTACCTATTTAGTTTATTTTCATCATTAAGGTATTGGAAGTACGACTGCAATGTTGTCTTCAAGCCTGGGGTCTTGATCCTGCATATAGTATGGAAGAGGCATCTCGGTAGGATGGTAGGCAAATGTTTGAAAGATTTTGTCACATTTTCAAGGCAAATGTTCAAGAAGTTCAGAATAATTCTGTAGTAGTAGAACTTAGCTGTGTAGTGCTCCTTTTCTTCCTGCCTCCCTTTTTGAATTGGCTACATTATGTTACCCTGAGTAATACATTTAACATTTAATGCAATGTAACATTTGATATAATAGAAAAGAATATTTTGGCTTTGGAAGCATCTAGGCTAGTCTATGAATAATTAAGGGTATATTCTAATGGATTATTACCATATTGATAATTATTTGAAATGTAAAGTTTTCTTTAGTCTTTCAGAACCATATACACATGTATTAGTATGTGTATTAGTATTCGTAATGAAGACTGATAGAATGGTGAACATGTATCTGATAACTTAGAATACTTGGTAATCTTTATTTTTTTATTTTTTATTTTTTTTAAATTACTTGGTAAACTTTAAAAACAGTTTTTGTTTAGTAGGTGAAATGGATACTTTTTTAGAAAAATAGTTTCAAAATCAACTCCACTAGAAGCAGAACTCCTAAATAGACCAATCACCATTGAGGAAGTAGAGAAAATAGTAAAAGAGCTCTTACATAAATACCAAGATGACTTCACAGGGAAATTCTACCAAATCTCTAAAGATCAGGTAGTCTTGTGTTAACTGCAACTACTCAAGACCATATAAAAAGAGAGAAAACTTAAAAGTTTCATTTTGAAGTAAGTTATGACATTGATCCCAGAATCTGACAAAGTTTGCAGCAAAAAAGAAAGCTACCAACCAGTTCCAGTTAGGAATATTGGTGTACAAATCTTAAATAAAATATTAGTAAACAAAATTCAGCAATCTAGAGGAGAAAAATCATGATTTCCTAATATGGGGAAAAAGCATTTGACAGAGTGCAATATCTATTTATTCCTAAAGTGTTCAATAAAATTTTAATGGGGAAGTACTGGAGGCATTCCCACTGAAGTCAGAAACAAGACAGGGATGACCACTGTCACTGCAACTCTATGGCGTTGTGTTGAAAGTATTAGCCAAAACATATACAGGAAAATGTTAAATGACGCCACAGGAAAGCACTCAGCAAAATCCAGAATATAAGAAATCTATAGGCTAAATGACTATAGATTAAAAGAGATTTAAGAGACATTAACCAAATACGGTATTTGTACTTTTCTTGGATTCTTATTCTGAGACTCAGTAATTTCAACTGTAAAACATTTATGAGACAGTTGAAGAAATTTGAACATTGATATTGATGATATTAAAATATTATTCATTGTTTTAGTTGTGATAATGATACTGAGGGGTTTTTTTTGAGTACTTATCTCTTGTGAACACACTGAAATGTTCATGAATGAAATGAAAAAAATGTCTAAAATTTACTTGAAAATAATTGGGAGAAAGGTTGGGAATGGTTACAGGGTAAAGGTGAGATAAGAGTGGGCATGAGTTGATGATTATTGTAGCTGGGAGGTGGATACCTGAGGTTCACTGTATTAGTCTATTTGTGTATGTTTGGAATTTTCCATGATAAAAATTTTTTAAATAGTTATTTGCTATTTATCTTTAAACTCTTCACGGATATAGGTTTAAAGAGTGCATGATTACTAGAAGAGGGAGGTAGGCTTTCTTTGGATATTTTGTAGATATTTTAGTTTGCATATTTTCCACTTCAAAACACTGCTATTAAAAAACGTATAAGTCAACATTTAATAATCTTTGTGTTAGAGACTTGATTTTGGTTTCTTATTAAGTGGGCTAAGCCTAAATTTGGCTTTAATTATTAGTGATAGATGTCAGAAGTTCAAATGAAAGGATTATTATAAAAGTTTTAGTAACTATTTTAAATGAGATATAAGTTTTCTTTAAAATTGCTTAATCAAGAGAGAGTCACTCCAATATAAAATAAAAAGTTTAGAAAAAAAAGAATCACATACAAGGATGTATTGTACAACACAGGAAATAGTCAGTATCTTATAGTAACTATAAATGGAATATAACCTTTAAAAATTGTTAATCACTGTGTTGTACCCAAGAAACATAATATTGTACAATAAAAAAAAGAATCACATATTTACATTTCTTATTAAGATTTTTATACCAAATCCAGATGCTTTGCCTAAAGTCTTGGTTTAATTTTTTTCAGATGGATTTAATGCCTTTTATTAACAAAGCTGGCTGTGAATGTCTTAATGAAAGTGACGAGCATGGATTTGACAACTGTTTACGAAAAGACATGACCTTCTTGGAATCTGATTGTGATGAACAGGTAACCGAATGCTTAAGGCTTGTAAGGATTATCAGTATTTATGCCTGCTCTTGTTTCTTGTTCAGGTTTCCATCTCAGGATTTCTCTTTTCCAGATGCTCACTTCTTTCTTCCTTTTTATAACTTCACCCCTGTCCTTTGACCCTGCAGACCCCCCTCGTTTCTTTGTTCTTCTATGCCAGCTGCACTGCGGAGAATCACCGATCTCTTGGATTGCCCCGAAGGCTGAGTTGAGCCTTCACTCTTCTTAAGTCCTTTTGTTCATTCTTGACTTGCCTTCATACTTCCTACACGACTTTGTCCCTGAGAAATAGAAACTAATTAGATGAGCCCTCCCTGTATGTCTAGTCCTCACTCCCAGATGTAAACCTGTTGTATTTCCCTATAATTCCCAGCATTATTGTTCCAGAGGAAGTAGTGTAGTATAGTACTGCCTTTATCAAGCCATCTCTGTCTTCATCTTGACTGTTATTTTCCTTAATTTAATTTCTATTCCATTGCCTCTGCTTTGTCCCCATTTCCTGTTCATCTTTTACATGTTCACAAAAGTTATTTCTCTAAAATATAAATCTGATCATGCTTCTTTTTCTTAAAAGAGTTAAATGGTTCTTCAGTGACTTCAGGAAGAAGGTGTCGTATTCTTGCTGACTTTATCTGCTTCTAGCTTTCTACTCTCATAATCCTCTGCACCTGTGGTTCAAGTCTCTAAGCATGTCATGCTTATTTTCTGGCACACAATTACAGGTCAAGTATAAAAGGTACTTACATAACCAAAGGGAGTAATTTAAGTATTTTCTTAAGCAAATAGACCACAGTGATTTGAAATCATAAATCCAAATCCCATCTTTCTTTGCTCCAGCCAGAGCTACCTTACTGTATAGCTTTGAGAATATCATTCACATTGTGCTCCTTGTAAATGGTGCCCTGAAATAATGTGGTGATGCATATCAGAAGGACTGGCTACAGCTTCCCTGAAATCTTCCTGCCAAGGAAATCTTCCTCCCAGGGTAGAAGCATAGGTACCTACATCAGACAGAATTTTAGCTGGAAAGAAGATTGAGTGAATGAATCAGAGATAGGCATTTCGGCATTGTTTTGTGTTCCAGTTCCCTTACCTAGCTTTTCAGATTCAGTTAGTCAGATAAATTTAAAATGGATGTTTGGAGGTTACTGTTAGAGCTGTGAGTCCTGTTCTCTTGAGTTTTGGATCAAATAGAGTTCATTTGAGGTCTAGTCTCTCCAGGTAGCCTGTGTGCATTGTCTCCAAATTGTCAAGTGACGTGGGTGGATGCTTCCACAAATAAATTGTTTTGGAAAATAATAAGCTTAATATGCTAAAATATATAGTTTAAATTTTAATTTCGGGATTTTGTTTGTTTTTTTGGAAAGCAGATTGCTTATCAGTTTTAGGTTACAAGACTTTAGGTTCTTACATATAATTTTAGTTAATTCTATTAAATTTTGTTGTTATTTCTTTATACGAATAATACATTAATGTATTTTTCAAATGTCAGCCTAATCAAGTTACTTTCAACTTACTGATATTCTATATTACGTTGGTTTTGTTAGATGAATTAAATTTTGTCTGCTGCTTAATTATTTAAATCTCCTTAGCTATTGTGTTATTTAAGGTGTTCAACAGTCCTTTAAAAATGAAACTATTATTTTCTTCACAGCTACTTATTACCGTGGCATTCAATCAGCCTGTTAAGCTTTATTCAATGAAATTTCAAGGGCCGGATAATGGTGAGTAATGGGCAGCTTTTCTTTAACTTTCTGCTCTGTAGACCTGCTAGCACATATTTAAAACTTTTCTTTTTTTTCTTTTCTTTTTTTTTAAATTGAGGTATAGTTGATGTATACTCCTATGTAAGTTTTAAGTGTACAACATAATGATTCACAATTTTTAAGGGTTATTCCATTTATAGTAATTCTAAAATATTGGCTATATTCCCTGTGTTGTACAGTATATCCTTGTAGCTTATTCATTTTATACATAGAAGTTTGTACCTCTTAATCTCTTACCCCTATCTTGCTCCTCCCTCCTCCCCTCTTCCACACTGGTAACCACTAGTTTGTTTTCTTTATCTGTGGGTCTGCTTCTTTTTTGTTATATTCCCAAGTTTGTCGTAGTTTTCAGATTCCACATATAAGTAAGTGATATCATACAGCATTTGTCTTTCTCTGTCTGACCTATTTCACTTAGCATAATACCCTCCAGGTCCATCCATGTTGTTGCAAATTGCAAAATTTCATTCTTTTTTATGGTTGAGTAGGATTCCATTGTATATATATTTACTACATCTTCTTTATCCATTCTGTTGATGGACACTTAGGTTACAACTTTTTATTAAATAGAGGTAAAGATTTCTTGTTTTGGGAAGGAGTGAAATTGTTCTTAGAACAAAGCAGTGGGCAAATAATGTGAGATTATTGGACCGAAAGTAATAAAAAAAGAAACGTTTACCCTTTTTCCAAAGTTTTTTATTTTAGAATTTAAGTTCCCTTTTAATCTGAAAACGAGGTAGCCCTTTCTTCCAACTAAAGATTCTAGGGTTGAGGTAGCTGTTTTTCAGGATCAGAACTGGGAGAATTATTTCACATTCCTCCTGTTATAGGTGATAAGACAGGCTCCGGATCTTCCTATTTGTGCTCTAATTATAGTTTCATCTTCTTTATACATACTATGATGCGGTAAACATGATTGTACAGACTTGGCATTTTTCTTTTCATTAAATAAAGAATTGTGCTATTCACCCTCCCACCCCCTTTTTTCTGTTTCTTACTGAAGTGTTTTTTGCTGGTTGGGGCGGGCAGGGGTGGGGGCATGGGGTGGGCAGTGGGGACTAGGATTCTGGTTTTTTAGTTGGTTGGGAGAAGCAGTACGCTTATCAGGTAGCATTCCCTTATCATTTGCTATTCTAAATTTTCGTGTATTAATGACTTTTCACTAATAAAATTGTTTCTTTATTCTGAGAATACAAAGTATTTATAAAAGCAAATGCTATAGAAATGAGTATTTAAGCAGTGTGACTATCTTAAGATTCCTTAATCAGTCACAAAACACTGGTCTGAAGTTAAAAGGACTAAGACACTCTATCAATATGATTTTACCACTGAGCACATCCTAATCCCTAAGATGAATTTTGGTAGTTTGTGTAATTAATTTCCTTCTGGCTAAATGTTGTCACTGATAGTGCTTTCCTCCTAAATAACAAAATGTACCAACTGATGGCAACTGCAAGACCCATGTCAATGTTATTTCTTTTATGAAACTTTCTGTCAGCCTGCATGTGCTGTCAGACTCCACTGCCACCTTCGCTATACCTCCTCACTGAGAGTTGTGCATGTATCATAGTATGTCTTTTATAGTTGAGGGCAAGAACTCTGTGTATATGTTATGCATGTACATATATATGTATGTGTTTTCATCTAGTATTCCTAGTACTTAGTATAGTTTTAGCAGGCCAAGAATATACCAGTAATATGTTTGGCGTTAGCATTTAATTTTATTCTACCATTTTATAGGTCAGGGTCCTAAGTATGTAAAAATTTTTATCAATCTACCCCGGTCTATGGATTTTGAAGAGGCAGAAAGAAGTGAGCCAACTCAAGCTCTGGAACTAACAGAGGATGATATTAAAGAAGATGGTATTGTCCCACTTCGTTATGTAAAGTTTCAGAATGTTAACAGTGTAACTGTAAGTAATATTTCATTCAGATATATTTAACGGGTTGTGGGTGACAGTTCATGCCATCTTTAGTATCCTAGCTGATTCCAAGTGATTCTTAAAAGTAATAATTGTCCACTTGGTTTGAAATGCATAAACATGTCTAATGAGCTAACTGAATTTTCTTCTTTCTAATTCATCTGTGTGCCCTAAAAAGGAAAGACGGATTGATTTTTTTTAAATTTGTGGATTTGTCAGTTTACATATATATATATTACGTATACATCTTTGGCAACTTTTGTTAAAAGTTTATTCTAGAACATTTATACTTAAATAGAAGATATTTGTGCTTCCTTCATACCTGGTGATGAGTGATGATACGTTTGTAAAGTCCAATTTACTTTTCTAGAATATAGAGTTTTTAATAGTGTAGTGGCCGCGATCTCAGTAAAAATGGCTTTTAAAAGATAGTTTTATATTATCTTAATTTACATTAAGAAAGCAGCAGCTTTTTAGCAGTTATTAATTGCTTTTGTGAATTTTAGTATTAAAACCCAACACATGCTCCTAAACCACCTGTCCACCCTAGCCTGTTCCTTCAGAGGAGGGGGTAGCAGGGTTATAAAAGAATAGTAGAATACCTAGAAAAAGGAGTGGGAACCAGCACAGAGTCACTTGAGAACAAGGCATGCCAAGCTAATGTGATTTCTTTGTGTTAGTGGATTCTGGTTTTTGTAAATTAGAATGCCATAGCATGTGTTCATTTTACGAGGTTTTCAGAAAGTAGAATTTCACAGAATATACTTGTGGTATATGATGGTAAGATGGTGGTAAGATGAAAGATTATATAAAGTTGAGTTTTCAGTAGTTGAAATATTTTACCCAGGTGAAATTACAGAAAATGGTCATACCATACTGGAACACTGGTTATGAAATATTTTTTTGACTTTACTCATATTTGTAACATTGAATTAATAACACCTGTTACTTTATTTAGTGATGGGAGGAAGGCATTTGTTTATTGGAAAAGCCCTTTAAACCCAGAGATCCTAATATAATCTCCTCTATCTTTGAGAATCATTGAACATAGTTATCTTGTGATAGGTTCACAGTCTTCACTGTGTCCTATCAAAATCAAAATTTTAGTCAGTGACTTAAATCCCGACAGAGAAAGCATGCCTGTCACTTTTTTTGGTGATAAAATTGAAATTGAAATGACAGCTTTGATCAGGAAGTCTAATCAGAATAAGTAGATGGATTTTAAAAGCAGTAAATATAAACTGTTGTGCTTAGATTAAAAAAGCATTGCAAATAAATAGATAGCTAGTTTAATAGTCCACTTATAGACTTAGAGTTTTTAATTGAATAGCTCAGTTTGAGATGAATCTGTGGTTTCCTGTAAAAACAGCAAAAACTGATTGCTTAGTGCCATCTGAGAATGAAAAAAGTATGTTGCTGAATTCAAGAGAGGCAATAATCTTAAGTAGACAGCGTGTAGAGTTATTTTTTTTAATAGAGCAAATTTTAAAAATTCAATATATTGAAAAAGGATCTATGAGTAAAGTTTCTGTCTCCTAACATGCTGAGGGGAGTTTTTAAATAGAAAGGGTAAAGAGCCAAGCTTGAAAAAACATGTAAGCCACAGTATAGTTTTAGGACCCTATTTCCAGTACTATTTTTTTCTTTTAAAATTGTAGGAAATAGAATGAATGAAGGATTATCAGAAAGAATATAACTGCAGAGATTTTCCTCAGTGAAAAATTATAATTTTAGTAAAGTTTCAGTAACACTCTGCCCATTGTAATCATGAATTTCATACCCTTTCAACATTCTTTGTAAATAATTTAACTATGACCCTTCTACACCATCACACTAAACCATCAAGAACTTGTGTATGTGAGTGTCTTGCCATGACATCCCTGGAGAAGGTAAGAATAGCTGGGCAAACAATAGAATTAATAATGCTATAGGAGTACTAGTCTAAATGTAATTTGGATTAATCCTTACAAAGAATGGAAGGTATTTTTATTAATAACCTAAGGAAATTGATTAAATTTAAAGCATGTTTATAAAAGAAGGAGTGTAATCATTAATGTAAAAATTCTTTCCTTTTTTGGTGTGTGTGTGTGTGTGTGTGTGTGTGTGTGTGTGTGTAGATATTTGTTCAGTCCAATCAGGGTGAAGAAGAAACAACAAGAATTTCATATTTTACTTTTATTGGGACTCCAGTCCAGGCAACAAATATGAATGACTTCAAACGAGTAAGTTTGTTTAAATGATAGCTAGGAGAAATAAAAATAACAATTTTAAGGAAATAATTTTAAAGCTGTCAAAATCATATGTCATGAAATTTTGTAAGGTTAAACAGAACAGTAGGTTCTTCTAATCACATTTTTAGATTTCTTACTAAACGAAATCTCTAATAAAAATAAGTCCTACTGTTATAGTGTCTATTAATGAATGGCATCCAAATAAGAGGGGTAAAAATTATTGTTTGGTTATAGAAAGTAGTTAGGAATAATGAAAAATAGTAGTAGTAAGTTAAATCATTATTAATGAATTTTTAAGAACTTTGCTTGCTTATATTAAGATTTTGATTATCATTGTTTCTGATGAAAACATATTTAAAATGACAATTTTAATCAAAAAGAATGGACTCAGTTTTACTACACTGAGATGCTTTCAAACCATGTCTTCGTGCTGAAAGAACACATTTCAGCAAATAACTATTCAGTGAACAGGCATATATGTATGTATTCAGTGAATTTTTTTGTTTTTTGTTTTTGAGGACATAGTCCCAAAGTTTGTGAAAGAATTTATAAGTTCTATGGGACCTTTAGGAAAGAGAACATTTTTTTCGTTCTTGGAACTACTTCTAATTGGTAACAGTTCATTTAGGATGACTCTTAAAATATACAACCACAGATCATAGATGTATTTATCAGTACAGAACCCGGTTGCTGTACACAGACTAAATGTGCAGCAGCACCGGAGATGTAGGTTTTACTTGTGTTTCTGATGGCTGCATCTGGCGGGCAGTCTAGAACTTGGGGTGATTGTAAGAGGGGAAGAGTTTCCCTAGCACTGTCAATGCCTGGAGGAAGAGGCACCTGGCTTAAAACTTAGAGCCCTGTTTGGGGAATTGGAGCCATGGAACACCCTGAAAGCGTATTCTTTTTGATGGCACTGCAGATATAATTTTAATCCAATAACAGAAAAATTCATAAAATTTCATAACGGTGGATGAGCTTATAAAATTGTACGCTGTTTTTGCAAAATTGATAACCTTGACAATAGATATTTTAATGTCATTTTCCAACTGCTATCTTTCTGTCTCACAGCATAGTTAACTTCTGGGAGGTTTAGAAACAGTTATTAGATCTGTCATGTCAAATGTTTGACATGCACATAATGACAGGTCAGAAGAAGCAGAGATTAAACATCTACGTTTTTATGATATGAAATATGCTGCACTGGGAAACTGTGAGCAACAGAGTCGTTTTGGCCACCTGCTTTGCTACTTTGCTTGTTTGAATTAAATGCCATTGGATTTGGCTTTAACCATGCCTTGCATAGTTTCTTTTTAGCTCAGTTCTTTCCTAAGATCTATTATTCTAAATCCTATTATTTTCTCATATCATTAATTCGGCTCTGGTTTCCTGCTTCTCACCTCAGCTTATGCTACTTGATTTCCATTTTTCCTTTAGGTAACCCCTACTCTATCTTGTCCATCTTCTTACCAGCCTGCCATTCAGTTATAGTTTTTCCGATGTGCATTAATAATTGTCCATCTAAGGATGTCTCCACCTCTTTGTTTTTAACATCCCACCTCACATCCCTTCTAGCCTATTTTCTCTCTTTTTTGACTATCAAACTACCTTTTTTGGACTGTCTTCAGGATAGCAAAGGTATTTTTCTTTTCTTGTCTGAGAGTATTTGTGTTTGTTTTAAAATGCTATTTACCTTATTGAAAATTACGGCAGAACAATAGTTCTCAAAACTTTTTGGTCCCAGGACCCCTTCACAGTACTAAAGATTATTGAGGACCAATATTTATCTAATATTTACCATTTTAGAAGTTAAAACTGAGAAATTTAAAAAATATTTATTTACAAATAAAATCACTGTTAACACAAGTAATATTTTAAAATATATATATTTCAAAACAAAAACTAATTTTGTGAGAAGAAGAGCATTGTTTTTACACTTTGACCAATTTGTTTATAGTCTAGCTTAATAGAATCCTCTCATTCTCATATCTGCTTCTGCATTCAGTCAGTTTTGCTATAGTAAGTCATGTAACCTCTGGAAAACTTCATTGTACATTTGTGAGACAATGAGAGTTAGTTAAAGAGGCAAGTAACAATTTAGCATTATTATGAAAATAGTTTTGACCTTGAAGACTCCATGAAAGGGTCTCAGGGATGCCCAGCCTGGACCACACTGAGAACTGCTGTGAAAATAATGTAATGCTATAATGGACTCCCTTCTTCGTGTTCTGGACTTCTTAATCCATTGCTTTTAATGTTTGATAAATTTTAATTGGTTGAATGACTTTCTTATATATATTAATATTACATTTTCTTTCAGTAGTTTCCAAATGAGTTTTGTTCTCGTGTCATTCATTGAACTCTAGGGTTATTCTTCAAGAGTAAGCTAGTATTTCAGTTTTCTTCATGTTGTGCTAAGTCAACAACTTCAGTGTAGGAAAACTGCAATTAAAAAGCTAGCTTATGTTTAACTGAAATTGGCCTTGTGTAGAGTCACTTAATTAAAAACGATCAGTGAGCTTGGTGTTTCTAGTAAAGGAAATAAACGATACATGGTATGGTACTTGTTGTCCCTGTGGTACTATGCTAGGTATAGTCATAAGCTCTGCCAGTAACGAGTTTATATTGTTAAAGGGTAATGCACAAACATTTGGAATGCTAATCAAAGTTAATCGAAGCTTTAGTTCACGGCTCTCTTCCTCTACAGAGTATTCTCATCCTTTCCCAGCCTGGTGATATTTCCTTCTTCCCAAGAATGGCTGGGAAAATATCAGAATGTTTTGTGGAGGAAAAGGGCCTAGAACTAAGCTGTGGGAGTAGAAATGGATAGAGGAAAAGATAGCAGTGGGCACTCTAGGTAGAATGGAAAACAGGAACCTTGGGCATGGAAGTGGGAAGGTGCAGGTCCTTCATTCGAGGATGGGTCAAGTATGGCACTTCTTTCCCTTATTTAGTCAGTCTGAATTTTAAAGGAATTGTACATAGTAATTGGTATTTAAAATTTCAATATAGATTGGGCATGTGTTTTATCAGCACAGAGAGGAAAGTTTTGATACCTCTGTGTAGTGAAGAGAGCTGTGTAAAATGATTTTAATGGATGATAAAATAGAATTTGGTAGCGTTTTCAGTTTACATTTTTATGTTGTATGAGTTGTTTCCAGATAATTTTAGTTTTCAGAATGTCATTGATCTTCTCCTTATGTCACTAAGATGACAGAGCTAAGGTAATGCTGGTGAATCTTGGATGTAGCTAGAAATCTGAGACCACCTTGCATGCTGTTACAGCTTTAGAAGATTATACTTTTCAGATTTTGGAGACTAGAACATACCTTCCACTGGTCTGTTTTTGCCTCATAAGAAGCATTATGCCCAGATTATAATATATACTTAGGCTTTCTGTTGTAAATGGATTCTTTGTGTTGCAGCATGAAAAAAGCTTGCCATTTTAATTGGAAGTAGATGTTTTCTTTGCTAAAATATGCTCTTTACATGGATTGCTTTATTTGAACACAAAAATAATATAAGTATACAAAACTGAGCAAAAATGAAGGGGCTTCTGCTTCTTAGGGAATGAGGTGCATTTGAAAGGCAGAGCAGATTTTCTATGACTAATAAAAATAGACTTTTCTTAACTGGCCATTCACTGTATCAGCTATTTTTGTAACATTTTTGTCTGTTTATTTTTCAGCTTTTTTAATCCAACTCAAATGAACTAAAACCAGAAGATTTTTAAAAATGAAGTAATATAAAGACTGACCTTATCTCACTCTACTCCCCTCCTTGCTTCTCTGCACCTGTCTGCTCTCACCCTTCTCATGTTCTCACCATTGTTGGGGCAAGATTTCTACAGCTTCTATCATCTGGATCAGCCTTCTTGTTACCTAAATTTCCTCAACTGTCTCTTCTTCAGATCTCATTCTAGTCATGTTTCTCAGTTGGCCTTTTGTTTTGGTTTTTGTTCTGGGCTTGCAACTAGGTGCTTTAATTTCATTACCATACCAGGTTGCTCACCCAACTTTTTGTTACTTTTTTTAATTTACTTTCTCCTGTCTCATTTAATTTTGTGCTACATTTTGAGAAATAATTTTGCAATAAAACTTACATTGTTGTAAATGTTTTTAGATTTAACTAGTTAATATTTTAATCTGATCTGAAGTTTAAATTTTATTTTTTAGGAACTATAGAATCATTTTGGAAATCAAATACGAGCAGTTTCGTCAAGTTCTTTTATATCAGTACTAGTGTAATATATTGATTAGGCTGAATTTGAGAGACGTGGGTTTTATTTTCTCATTGGAACTGTAGCCCCAAAATCTTTTTGCTGATTAATTGTGGGCATGTCCTGTGCTTTGCCAACACAAGTGAGATCAAGGCCAGTTGAAAGACTTATGGACTGGATGTTAGGCTGGGTTAAAATATTAACATAGAAGATCAATGGACTCTTTACTGAATAAATATTTTTGACATCTAATTTTGATGTACCAAAATTTTTGTTTGTCTGAGGTGTAATATAAAGACTTAAAAATGAATAAAAGAGCTTTACTTTTGGGGTGAGAAACTCCATATTGGAATGCTGAATTTCTTCTTTTTTACAGAGAATACACATTGGCAAGTTGAGAGTTATCAACCTGTGAAACAGTATGCAGATTCATGTCTTCTACTGTGTCACATCTGTTAAAATTTAAATTTTTAATATTAGTTGTTTTTGTTTTCTTTTGCTTAATCCAATAGCTCTGTGTCTTGTGTGTTCCCAAGGGATATAATGATCAATAATGCTTTCAGTGTTTATCTGCTTAAATCCATTTGTGGTACAGATAGTGCCCCCTCCCCTTCTTTCTTAGGAAAGCTCCCCCCAGCTCTTAAAGTCTAAATTTCTTAACTCTCATCCACGTACTCTTTTATGAGACTACCTTTTGTATCTTTTTGGCATCTTGGGCTTTTTAACACATGGTTTCCTTGGATCAGAGAGGAGTTGTTTTAAAGTAGTAAAAGTGATTTTCCTCAAGATGGGGAAAACAGCATTTCTAGCATCACGTGATTAGGAATTCAGTGGAAAGGGTTTTTATAATCTTTTCCCATGAATGACATTGACCCAGCCATGTTCTATTTTAGACCAGACTTGTACTGAAGACCTGTGTGAGTTTTACTTGATTCAGATACTACTGTTGGGACCAGAATCAATTTAAAATATGAAAATTATATTTACAGACATACATAGAAATTTTTTTGTATACAAATATATGTTCAATAGCTTGCAAGTAGATTTCCTTAGAGGAATTTCTGCCATGAGAATACATTGTTATAAACTTTAGATTTAAAGTAAATTGTTTGATTAGAATGTAGTTTTAGAGCCTTCCTTCCCACAGAGGATTTGTTTTCTAGAACTATTGGTAGAAACCAAATTTATTCTTTATATTTTTAATCTGCTACATTTATAGCAACTAGAACATTTTTTAAACCCTTCAGTAGAGAATTTTTCTAGTCATTGCCTGAAACAAGGTTTATTCTTTATCATTTCAGTAGTACATTGTAGCAATCAGGGTTTTTTAAAAATAGAAACTAGGCCAAATTAGTCATTTTTAATCTGTTTTCATTGCATGTCTGCATATTGATAGAAAAGTCTAGAAACCTGTCATCCTGGGCATGAAGACATAAGTTTAGCATACTCTTTTAATTGTACATTATTTTATGATCGGCAGGCATTTGATATCTCATTGCCTAAAAATAGTATGCCAAATATGTTTCACTCATGTAGCATCATCTTTTTATTAACTTCTCTAAACTGTCAACCTTGTTTTGAAAAATTGCATTACTTTTTCTTAAAACAGTGTGGGAAACCAAAAATAGCCTGCATGTGTTTTATTTTTAATTTCTAGAGTCTGGGAAGGGAGGGAGGGTCACAGTGTGCTTCAACAATGAAGATAATACTGCATGCCAAAAAATTGCAAAGATAAAAATTAATACCAGCTTTTAAAAATGATTACAATTTGTAATATTATTTTTAAAATAACTCATATTTCTAAATCAATAAGAAGTACATATAAAGTTATTTTTGTTCTTCCTAGGTAGTTGGCAAAAAAGGAGAAAGCCACTAAGGTACAGAAGACACTGGAAGACCATATTGCAGTCAGATCTACAGCTCCTGGATAATTGCTTGATTCTCACCAGAGACTTTCAATATTTCGTTCATTGCCATTACCAATAAATCATTGCTTTTGTTCAGATGGTATCACTAGTGTTTCTCTTGTAATCTTAATACATGCAATTGTAAATAAAAGTAACTACTTTTGCCAAGCTTAATTTTTGTTGTTCTAAGTAAGTATTTTCCCTTTCCATTTATTTGAAAATTGGCCATCTTCTGATTTTAGCAGAGACATAGGTGTCTGGTAGCATACTGAGCAAAAGACAGTTTCTCTCTTTAGAGGAGCAGAACTGTTTTAGGGAATTAAGGAGTGTATGTGTGCTCATGTGCACACACACAGGAAGTGATTTTGATAAGTGGACTTGGAATGGCTAACCATGTTCCAATGAGTAACTAACTCATATGTTTGTTAAACAGCATTTGGGTATCTGGGCTATAGAAATTACTCAAATTATAAACTACCAGAATTAAATAAGTTTAATGAGATTTAACTGTTCTCACCTAAAACTATTAGTTAATGGGACCACAGATTTTAAACCCTATTGGATAAACTGTTAAAATTTGAGTTATTTTCTTTACTAGTAGAGGTATGTTGAAATCTGACAGTAGGGAAAAATATAGTACTATGAATTCATGAAGCAACAGGAATTGATCTCTTTTAATCAAGCGTTTAATATTTTAACTACCAAAAGATACAGTGTGAATATACAGAGAACATGTTAAGGTTGAAAATGAATTAGCCACATATGTATGTTTAAAAGGTCTTTCACAAAAGGCTGGCAAGACAAAGCATCTGTTCCTTATTTTTTAAATCTTAAACTGTAATCTAGAAAATATTAATAAATTTAATTTTTTAATTTTTCTATTTTTAAAATTAAATTTTTAAATTTCTCAGTATTTTAAAAATTCAGTGTTTAAAAAGAGTACGTAAGACTTAAAATTTTGATTCAGTTGATAATAAATTTGAGGACCTATTTGTCTAGGACTTGGTCAAGATACTGATTTGCCTTTGAGTCACCAGTGTATTTATCCATGTGTCTGAAAAAAATTATGCACAAGTTTTTGTGGTAAAATAGTCACTTTCTGAAACCCCAATGTCCTTAAATAATGTTTCGTTTCTTTGTATGGAAGCACATTAACTGGTCTGTGGTGATGTCTGTTTCACGGTTATGTTGCCTTGGGTCAAGGGGAAGCAGAAGGGCAAGAAATAAAATAAAAGTTTATAACACTTCTTAATATAGACCATCTCAGATTAATCACGTCTGAAATTGAGTAAGATTAATATCAAAAGTTTTGTTTTACACTTTTGTACACTTAACCTTTTTGGGTAATTGTTCAAGTGCCTCATCTAAGTATTGGTGACCTCATCCTATTTATACTTGACAGTTTGAAAACCCAGTGAAAATAACTTCATATCTGTAAAGGACTGGGCATCAGATTTATATTGTTTATGTGACTTTCTATAACTCGCTTGCAATATACAAACATTTCATAATTATTCACATTGTAAGTAGTGAGAAATGAATGTTTATAGGTAACTGTAACATGTTTCACTATGGGAAGTTCTACAAATAAACATGCATAGTTAACATTATTTAAGTTACCAAGCTGAAATGCTGATGTTTTCTCCTAAAACTGTGTGTGTGTATATACACACACACACATACATACATATTTATATGTCACACTGAATTTTCCAGATGAATAGGAAGAGCATTTAAAAAATATAACCTTAGTTATTGTAATGGTAGCCATCCATTACATAGTATTTTCTAGAAAACAGATATTAGGTTTATTGTTTGTTTTGTCAGACATAGCAAAAACCAGAACAAAACCACAGATACCCCACAAAACTTTTCTCTTGATTTGGCTTATATTTTACATCAGGGTGCATTATCTGGTGTGAAACAATAATGAAATAGCCTACCTATAATAGAAACAAAAATATTTCAGTACAGAGTCTTTGTCAGCATAAGGCTGAGGGCAAAGAGTAGCACGCAGGCTACCATACTCTTATGCCCACGGAAGACATTTACGCTCCATTTTGGTCAGGTTATCCCCCAATCTCGTTTTGTTGTAGGTAGCTACTTAATCTGCTGGAGTTGACAGACATGTGAGTTGAAACCTGTCTGCTATCTTTGTCTCAAGGCCTGAGGATGTATACCTAAAACAGTTCAAATCTTCCTATCTTCCTCTTAATGTCTAAGATAAATCTTTAATTCTGTAATGAGAAGGAAGCATTGGAGTTAAGTAGATTAGTAAACTTACACTCTCTCCTTTGTGAGTTTTAAAGAATGAAAGAAATTCAGGGGTTACCCATATTGCTTGTATTAATATTTATATAGTTTGGTAGATTATGTTTTGTGTAGGTGTATATCTCTTCTGAAATTGGTCATTTCTAACCTTAGATTCTTTTTTTTTTTAGAAAAGTAATTTAGAATAAGAAATCTATTCCCTGAACACTAAAGGAGAACTTTGAGGAATATCATGTTCACTTAGCTTTAACATCTCATTGGTTAGAGGTGATGTTCTGTATTTTAGAAAGATTGCCAAACACATTGTTTTGTAATATACATGTAGCATGTTTGTTAAGTAAGTGATTTTAAAATATTGAATATTTTATTCCTCAAGCCTATTGCCTAAGGCAGAATATTGATGTCATTTTAAGCATATTTTCACATCAAGTTTTATTTTTATTATTTATTTTTAGATTTTTTCTTTTATTTTTAAAATTTTATTTTTTTAATTTTGATTGGAGTATAGTTGATTTACAATGTTATGTTTTAGGTGGCCAGCAAAGTGAATCAGTTACACATATACATATATACACTCTTTGAGATTCATTTCACATATAGGCCATTACAGAGTATTGAGTTCCCTGTGCTATACAGTGGGTGCTTATTATCTATTTTATATATAGTAGTGTGTGTATGTCAATCCCAATCTCCCAGTTTATCCCTCCCCCCCTTACCCCCGGTAACCATAAGTTTGTTTTCTATATTGTTTTATTTTTATATTAATACTTTTTTTTTTAATATGTCCTACCTCTATAAGATTAAGTGGGCAGAGTGGAGATTTTACAGGCAAATAAAATTACTTTTCAACTCTGTGGTCCATGCAAAATTATTAATTGGAGAATGTAGCACTAAACTAGGCCCATAAGGTAACTTTAGAATTTGTATATTCTACTAAAATTGTACACATCTTAGAATAATATTAAGATCTTGCTATGTAACCCTAAATCTGCTCGGGTATTTCTCCTTCCTCTATACTTGCTATGCTTCTCCATGGGAAGAGGAAGTTTACTTAGGAATCCTGGTAAGTTGAACAGGCCAGAATTAGTTGTGAAACATGATTTATTGTTTTATACTTGGACATACATTTAAGATACTGACACATGCTACTCAGGAGCAGCATCTTTGAAGTTTGTATCTCTGCTTCTACTTCTAAGCTGTGTCATGTCAAGCGAGCAACATCCTTAGGAGCTTGAGTTTCCTCGAGTTAAAAATAGGAACATTACCTCTTAGGCTTCTTGTGAAGATGAAATGGCTTTACTTTGGATCAAGGATAAAGAGTTGTCTTCTGTGCCCTGCTCCCCCATCTCGCTGCCACAGCTTTGGGGCATCATTTTTTGCTAAGTGTAGTGCAGTAGCCTCCTGGTTGTCTCCTAGCCTCTGACCTGGCCTCTGTAATGTGTCCTCCACATGGCTGCTAGTTCGCCTTTTGAGGTCTTCCTGTGAGCCCTCCCTCTCCATCCTTCTCTATCCCCCAAACCCCACTCATTTCCCCTTGTGTGGTGCACCTTACTAGCAGTTACCAGAATGTACTCTGATATCTAATGCCTTCCTCTGACCTAACTTGTCCACCAGACAAATTCCTACTTATCTACAAGGCTCAGTACAAGAAAAACTGATAGAAGTAACACATAGTGATTGTGTAAGCCTCCTCTGCTGCCGCAGCACCCTGGCACCCTGGTACATAGCAGACTGCATTGTAATTATTTGTAGTCTTATTTATAGGCTTATCAGCAGTAATGCCAGGACTTGTCCCTAGTACCAAACCAAAGTTAACTTTGGTCTCTGTCACCAATAAAGTATCGAACCAATTCTCAGGTTCCAAGAGGGGATGCTGGAGGTAAATCTGAGAGGTTGTAGGAAACTGCAGTTCAGCAAGGTAAGGAAGAGAGCTCAGCAGAGGAAAGGAAAAGCGCATGCTGTGTACATAAGAAGGCTGAGAATTCTGAGGTGAGGGAGGAGATGAAGCTGGAAGAGCAAGTAGAAACCATAGCATGAAGCTCTTCTTGTGAAAGAGATCAGGCTATCCTTAGTTTATGGGAAGAGAAGGAAGCAGAGAGGAGTCCACAATGATGCAAAAGTGTTTCACTTTTATATGTAGAAACGTTGGTTCTTGGGAAAAGCAGCAAGTTGGGAGGGGAAGATGAATATAGTTTTGGATACAACGTTGCCTTGAGCAATGTATCATGATTTTTTTGGCTTTAAGGTGGAGTTGTCTATTAGGTACACAGGCAGGAATGTGGTTTTAGATCTTAGGGCTAGAATTAGGGAACTAGGAGTCATTTAGGTCATGAAAGTTGAAATAGGTGTATGAATGGGAGCATCTAGAGAGAATATAAAGGGGGAGAAGGAAACTAAGGAGCAAATACTAGGGAATACTAAAAAATATATAGAATTAGCTAAAGAGGAGCCTGAGAGCAGACTTAAGTAGGAAGGAAAAACAGGAGTTAGTAAAGTGGTGCTAAACAAATTCAAGAGGGAGTAGACATCATCAAATGTAGAAATAGTGAAATTAGTAAGGATATCCAGTTGTCAATCCATTAAGCTGTGGAAACAACCTTTGTAGTGCTTATTAGAATCATTAATTATATTAATAATCTTTTGGTTGAAGGTGGTATCAGCAGACAGCTGGATTCTGAAACCCTTCCGGCGAAGGAATTGCGAAGCTTTCATAGTCTATCATTGAACACAGTTTTACATGACAATTAGCAAGGCATGGAGATTGATGGCAACATTCCATGAAAGAATATGAAATACTGCTTTGAAGGTGTTGTTAAAGGCTTTAGTCTTTCCTTATAATCAGGGGCTTTTTCTCCTGTATTTTGTTTGTAATTATAACTTTTGTCCCATCAGTCATTCTGGCACATTCTTTAGTGACTACTTTTATTCTCTTAAAAGTTTTTGATTTTACAAAGGTAATTCCTCTGTCAGATTCCTTAGTAATAAGATTTCTAATTTTATAGGGTAATATTGAATGTACAAATGGTTAAAACCTGCTTTTCTGCGTTTTCCAGTCAGTAATAGAGAACTCCTTTACTGGGTCCCTATAATCTCCCTGTGACCAAGGACAGTAAAAATAGTGGGGCAGTTTCATTTCCCTGACCACACAATTCCCTCAAAAGAGTCAACACATTGACAGCATTAGGAATGCTTCTAGGAGGGAGTAGCCTTGACTGCAGGTGACTTTTAAGTTTAAAAATGGGTACGTAACTCAAAAAAGGGCAATTGGCAGAGGGCCTGGGGTAAGCGTACAGGCCAACTCAAACCACTGGGCTAGGCTCGTACAGAAGTAAACAGGTGTCCCTTAAAAGGTAAGGTGAATAGGCGTCACTTCATCTGATTTTTTTACTTGAGTCTAGCACTGCAAGGAGAAGATATTTGGGTGTTCACATTTTGGTTTGCGTTTTTACTTTTTAAGGAAAAAATTCCTGGAGTTAAAATTTTTTAACCCACAGTTTATATAAGAGGAAGCTTTGTTGCTTCCTTAACTTACTAATCAAAATATAGACTCCATTGAATTTGGAAATGCTAAAAACTTTGGTCCAACATACTCATTTTTCAGAGTACCCTGATGCATTTGTTATCAGAACTCTCCAATCCATGCATGCCATTTCAGGAGTTACCTGTTTTTATGGACATATAACTTTATCACCTTTGTTGAAAATAATGAACTGTACAAGCCTACTTCTGGACAGTCTGTTCTGTCCCGTAGATCTATTTGTCTACTGTTAGGTATAACAGTTTTGATTACTTTAGCTTTGTACTGTGTTTTGAAGTCATGTAGTATAATTCCTCCAACTTTCATAACCAAGATTTTTTTGTTGTTAGTTTAGGTTCTTTGCATTTTCACTTTAGAATCATCTTATCAATTTTTAAAAAAAGCTTTATGATTGATTGCCTTGAATATAATGTCTTCCAATCTATGAACATGGTATGCAGTATATTTATATAGTACATATTTATATAATATGTATATCTCCATTTATTTAGATCTAATTTCTCAAGGCAATGTTTTATAGTTTTCAATATGGAGGTCCTTTTTATTTATTTATTTTTTGCAGTACGCGGGCTTCTCACTGTTGTGGCCTCTCCCGTTGCGGAGCGCAGGCTCAGCGGCCATGGCTCATGGGCCCAGCCGCTCTGCGGCATGTGGGATCTTCCCGGACCGGGACACGAACCTGTGTCCCCTGCATCGGCAGGCGGACTCTCAACCACTGCGCCACCAGGGAAGCCCTGGAGGTCCTTCTTTCATTAGATTTATTTATAGCTATTTGATGTTTGTTGACGTTATTGTAAATAGAATTTTAAACATTTCATTTCCCAATTGTTTGCTACTAGCATATAGTAATACAGTTAATTTTTGTATATTGACCTTGTAGTCTGTCACTTTCGTGAACTCCCTTATTAGTTCTGACTTAAAAAAATAGATTCCTTATGATTTTCTATATGAACAATCATCATATGCAAATAGAGTTTTAATTATTCCTTTCTAAACTTTGTATCTTTTTTTTTTTTCTTACCATATTGCACTGCTTAGGGGTTCCAGTACAGTGTTAAATAAAAGCAGTGAGAGTAGGGACTTCCCTGGTGGTCCAATGGTTAAGAATCTGCCTTCCAATGCAGGGGACGCAGGTTTGATCCCTGGTCAGAGAACTAAAATCCCACATGCCGCGGGGCAACTATGCCCGCGTACTCTAGAGCCCGTGCACCACAACTAGAGAGACTGTGTGCCACAACTCCTGATCCTGTGTGCTCTGGAGCCCACACACTGCAACTACTGAGCCTGCACGCCACAACTAGAGAGAAGCCCGTGCGCTGCAATGAAAGATCCTGCATGCCACAACTAAAATCCTGCGTGCCGCAACTAAGACCCCACACAGCCAAATAAATAAAAAATATTTTTTAAAAAAGTAGTCAGAATAAACATGCTTGTTTTGTTCTTGAATTAGAGGGATAGCACTTAGTGTTTCACTATTAAGTGATTTTAGTTTGAGAAATGTCCTTTATCAAACTGACAAAGTTCCTTTCTATTTCTATTGCTTGAATTTAAAAAAAAAATCATGAATAGGTGATAAATGTTGCCAAGTAGTTTTTTGCATCTATTGAGATGATTATGTGTGTTTCCTTCTTTATTCTGTTAATATGGTGAATAATATAGATTTTCAAATGTTAAACCAACCTTTTCGTTGCATTAGCTGTACTTGATGTATTATTATTTTCATATATTGCTGGATTAAATTAGCTAAATTAGTTTGCTGAGGATTTTTTGTGTCATGAAAAGGGAGAAAGAAGTGATCATCTGGAAAGGAGAGACATGAAAAGTCACACAGTATGACCTCTTTTTTCTGACTTATTTTTTTTCAACCTGATTATTTTTAGATTTACTCATGTTTTTGTGTATATTTACAGGTTATTCTGTTTCAATGCTGAGAAGTATTCTATTGTGTATATCAAAATTTATTCATTCACCTGTTGGTCAGAATTTGAGCTGTTCTTAATCAGTCTCACTGAAGATTTATCAATTTTATTGGCTGTTTTAATGAAACAAATTTGGTTTTATTGAGTCT
Source organism: Delphinus delphis (assembly GCF_949987515.2). Lineage (NCBI taxonomy): Eukaryota > Metazoa > Chordata > Mammalia > Artiodactyla > Delphinidae > Delphinus > Delphinus delphis. The sequence continues at coordinate 71,534,858 of NC_082695.1, read as the reverse complement.
GTATTTTGTGTGTTTTTTCTGATCCATTGATTTATGTTTTTATATTTCCTTTTCTATAGATTTCTTTATATTTATTTTACTTTTTTTTCTACTTCTTGTAGTGGAGACATCTCACTTTTCAGCTTTATTTTTAAAATAAATGCTTTAAATCTATATTTCTAAGAACTGGTTTAACTGTATACCACAAGATCTGTTGCTCTCTTGACCAAATGTTTTCTAATTTTTTTCTTTGACCCATGAGCTATTTAGAAGTATATCTATTAATTTCCAAACAAATGGAGATTTTCAGATATGTTTGTTTTTGACTTCTAGCTTAATTACATTGAGGTCAGAAAACATATTCTACATGACTTAGCTGTTGAAATCTGTTAAAATTTGACTATGGCCCTATGTATGTATAATAATACATACATTTACATAAAATTATTTAATATAATTTATATTAATATAATTAATTACAATAATACATTTTTGGTAAATGTTTTATAAATGTGGTATTTGAAAATATGCCTGAAAAGAATATTCTGTAGTTGTTGGATACAGTTTATGCCTATTAGATCAAGTTCATGTGTGTGTTTGTTTCTTGTTGAAGTTTGGCCAGTTTTTAATTTCTAGTTCTGATATCAGTTTATTGGATACATATAAATTTAGAACTGCTGTATCTTCCTAGTAAGTTGAACCCTTATATTTAGGGAGTGAATTTAATTTCTAATCATGCATTTTTGCCTTAAAGTCGAGTTTGTCTCTTTTTAATGTAGTATATTAGCTTTCTTTTGACTAGAGTAAGTTTACTTCTATTTCACGTCCTCTTCCAAGGACCATGTCTTTGTGGTTCCTGCTCAAGTTTGAGGATGGTTTCTCATTGTTCTTACCTTTGGTATGCTCCAAGCTTCATAGCTACTTCCTCAGGAGGGTACAAAAATGCAATTCAGTTATATAGCTTCTCCCCCAGGATTGGCAAATGCCCTGGGGGCAAATTGGCCTTGTTGATTTGGGCTAACCTTTTGATACTTTCAAAAATATGTTAAAAATTTTGTCTAGCATTTTTAGTTGTTATCAGTGGGTCGCTAATCTGAATTACCTAGGGTGTCATTACACGAAGTAAAAGTTTTGAATAAAGGCACTTTTTTTTTTGATAGACTGTGCCTGAGATTGCTTAGTCCATGGTAAAAAGTAGTTTTGAGTCTGAGTCAGGTCCCTCTGTGCTAGCTATATTTTAACCAGCATTTATGTTGATAAAAATGTATGTTCATGAAAAATAGGGTTTTAAAATCTTCAAGAAAATGTAAATATTAAAATAAGAAAGATACATATTACTTAGCAATAGAATGGATTCGGATAGGAGAAACTTTTAAAGATACTTAAAAAAAAAACCCCACACAACAGCTTTATTGAGATATAATTCACATATCATACTCTTTTTTTCAAAAAAAAGGTATCTATTTTATTATTTTTGTCTGTGTTGGGTCTTTGTTGCTGCGTGCAGGCTTTCTCTAGTTGCGGCGAGCAGGGGTTACTCTTCTGTTGTGGTGCGCGGGCTTCTCATTGCAGTGGCTTCTCTTGTTGCGGAGCACAGGTTCTAGGCGTGTGGGCTTCAGTAGTTGTGGTGCACGGCTTCAGTAGTTGTGGCTCGTGGGCTCTAGAGCGCAGGCTCAGTAGTTGTGGTGCACGGGCTTAGTTGCTTTGCGGCATGTGGGATCTTCCTGGACCAGGGCTCGAACCCATGTCCCCTGCATTGGCAGGCGGATTCCTAACCACTGCACCACCAGGGAAGCCCCACCATACTCATTTAAAGTGTACACTTCTGTGGATTTTGGTACAGTCACAAAGTAATGCAGACATCATTATAGTCAATTTTAGAACATTTTCATCACCTCAAAAAAGAAACCTCACTCCCTTTAGCTGTTAACATCCCATCACTTCATTACTCTCATTCCTACATAACTACTGATTTACTCTCTGTCTTTATAGAGTTCTCTATTCTGGATGTTTAATGTAAATGGAAACACATGATATATGGTCTTTGTGATAGGCTTCTTTAACTTAGCATCTTTTCAAGGTGCACCCATATGTGTCAGTACTTATTTTTTTTATGGCTGAGTAATACTCTACTGTATGGTTATACCACATTCATTTATACATTCATTACTGATGGACATTTGGGCTGTTTCATCTTTGACTATTATAAATAATGCTACTATAAACATCTATATACAAGTTTTTGTGTAGACATATATTTTCATTTCTCTTGGGTATATACCTTGGAGTGGAATTGCTGGTTCATATGGTAATTCTATGCTTAACCATTTGAGGAACTCCAGATTCTTTTCCTAAGTGGCTGCATCATTTTACATCCCCAGCAGCAGTGTATGAGGGTTCTTGGTTCTCCATATCCTCATCAAAACTTGTTATTATATGACTTTTGATTTTAGTTATCCTAGTAGATATGACATGATACCTCATTGTGGTTTTGATTTGCATTTCTCTGATGACTAATAATGTCCAGCATCTTTTCATGTGCTTCTTAGCCAGTTCGTTGGAGAAATGTCTTTAGTATAGGACACTTTATTTAAAAATTGGATTATACTGAAGCCACATGCGATAACTGCTGAAGCCTGTGCACTCTAGAGCCTGTGCTCCGCAGCAAGAGGAGCCAGCACAATGAGAAGCCCGCGCACCGCAACGAAGAGTAGCCCCCGCTGGCCGCAACTAGAGAAAGCCCGTGCGCAGCAACGAAGACCCAATGCAGCCAAAAAATAAAATTTGGATTATTTGTATTTTTATTATTGAGTTGTGTGTTCCTAATACAAGCTAGAGTGAAGTGAGCAAAATGGCTCATAGGAATTTCTAGTGCTCACCTCTACACCCCCGCCGCCCCCGAACTATCCACACTTGAAAATACCTTCACAGGAACTAAGGTTGCCAAGTGAGGATTACAGCACCTGGGTAGAGCGCAGACCTAAGAAAAGATGCATTGAGGCGGGTGGGAAAGCGATTCATGCTATCTGCTCCCCTCTCCCTCTCCCTCTTCCCCTCCCCCAAGCCTGGGCAGCCCAGTGTGGAGACAGACACTGTCCCTGTGGGAGGAGGAGAATTGCGGTGATCGCATCGGCCCCACAGCCAGCCTGCCCCAGGACCAGGCCGACACCGGTGGCGCCAGGTGGCTCCCTGCAGGCTTCCATGGACCCAGGCCGCTGGTTCACCCTGGTGCCCACTGGCTCCAGCAGCCTCCGGCAGTTCCCGTGGCTCCTGCACACCTGGGCCCCCATCTGCCCCAGATCCTGTGACGCCAGGCTCCAGGCGGACGCCTGCGAACCCAGGTGTCCAGCCAGGTCCAGCACCAGGCTAAGTACACGGACCCAGGTTTTTCACCCACCCCGGCGCCCAGCCAGTCCCCATAGCCCCAACCTCAAGGCCAGCTCCCGTGGACCCAGGCTCCAGGGCCACTCCCGTGGCAGATCCAAATTCAGGCACAACTTCCCCGGGCCCAGGCTCTAGGCTCTCCTTAGCTCTGATCTGGTCTCTGTGACCTCAAGCACTAGGCCTGCCCCGCCTGCTGACCCGGGGACCAGAACTGTCCGCCCACGGACTCGAGCAACAGGTCCTCCACTTCCCCCGATCCCCCTGGCCACCGCCATGTGGACAACACCGGATGGTCCACCCAGAGTCTCTGGACCAGCCAACTGATGAAGGGCTTTGACATTGAATTAAATATATATTACATTTAATTAAAAATATACTATATTAAATATATATATTTAAACCCAACAAAACCCAGAACAGATCAATAAAGCCTCTTTGATTTTAAGGCAGTGATTGGATATACCTTCTCACAATTACTTTCCTGTTTACCAGAACTAAGAAGAGAGCAAACTTGGTTGGGATTTTGCCTTTATTAGCAGAGCGGGGCTATCGTTCCATCGTACAAGGGGCCCTGTAGGAAGACAGCCACAGTCCTGACCACAGTCCTGACTCTGACTGTGCTCGCATCCAAGCTGCAGTCTGCCAGCAGGTCGAGCTGGCCCAGCGTGTCCCCCAGGCCAGTGCTGAGCAGGGATTAGGATGCCAGCATCTGATGCTGTGGGTTGCTTCCTGCTCCCCCTTGGAGTCCTGACAAGAAATGACCTTGTTCAATCCTGCTGAGCTTCCTAGATTTACTGGGCTTATAGCAACACATGGGAAGGAGATTATGTTTATTTTTAAAACGTAAAAAAATGCAACCTTCCCAAGGCTTTTGTGGTGCGTGTGCACAGCACAAATGCACACGCACAGGCAGTGTATGTATAATCACTTCTAATTAACTTCAGTTCTTCCTGCAAAACTGAGTGTGAAGGCTTAAAGACTTGTCAGCTTCTCTGCCTGTGAAATGTATCTACTTCTAATTGTGAATAACAATACATTCAAGGTTAGCTATAAATGACTCTGATTTCACAGGAATCCAAAGTCTAAAAACCACATTTGAAGATGAATACATTTATGCAAAACATCTTTGTAGTATGCTTCCAGACCAAAATTGAGTTATTTGTGCTTATCCAAAATGCCTCTTTTAAACAAGATACATGTATGTGTATAACTGAATCACTTTGCTGTACACCTGAAACTAACACAACATTGTTAATCAACTATGCCTTTATAAAATATATAAAGTAAAAATTACACACACACATGCAAAATACTTCTTTTTTAAAGGAGGATTGTTTTTCTATATCTGTGAAAAAATAGATTTCATTGATTTCAAAGTAAGCCCAGATAGAAAAGGTATAAAGTAGTAAAGATGCCTAAAATAAAGATGAGTATATCGTTATAGTGGATGGAAAAATGAATTTCGTTTACAATTTTACAAAATAAAATATTCAAAGAATAAATGTTAAATAAGATTAAGAATATTCCCCACCTTATGAGTAGCTGTAGGCGCTTCCAGACTTCACCACTAGATGTCATGAAGAGCCCAGTGAAATGTAGCAAGCAATCTTCCTGAGTGCAGTGGGCTACAGAACCGTTTAAAGTTTTTCCTGATTTTGTAGTTAATTTGGATAGGAAGTAATTTCCTTGCGGGGGTTTGTGTCAAAATATTCATTGTGGATTAATTTTAAGTAAGAATTAGAAACTATTAGAAAATGTGATCAGTTATCAAATCTGGAAAATGATCGTCTTAAAGCACTGGGAATACCTCCAGGGAGAATGTCATACACCACATGGAGTAGCAGAGCCGTACGAAAATCTGCTCTGTACTAAGCTTAGCTTTGGATCCTCCAGCCTTCCTTTCCTTTTGAGATAGGCATGGCTTGTCAGATCTGCTGTCACCAAGACTTCATAGGATTTTTCCTAAAACTAGGCCAGTGAAAGAAACAATAAAGGGGAGGGCCTTGATGATCAGGGGAGAATGTTTGAATTTAGACTTTGAGATCCACTAAGCAAAGTCATTGTGGAAGACTGGATGGAATGGGTGAAGTTTAAAGAGAGAGAGAATTTGATTCAATATAAGGAAGAACTTCCTAAAAATAAAATAGCACATTATTTAAACACAGCACCTTATGGAGTAGTAGGGTCCTCATCACCAGAAAGATTTAAGGATTGACAGAGGCCCTCAGTGGGCCAGAGAGAATCTCTATTTGGGGTGGAAAGTTGGACTAGGTGATAACTTACCCAAGAGTGTCAGAGCCACAATTCTACACTCAGTGATGTCAGTCATTCAACAACCAAGAAGGCAGCAGGAAAAGAGTTGGGAATGTGTGCTTGGGTAAATCCAAATAAATGTTTAAGTTTACTTAACCAAGGAAAATAGGGTTCTTGAAGCCCCATATGGGAATTATGATGGTTGTGCTGGTTTGCAGGACTCTGCCTGGGAAACACTGGTAAGAAAGGACCCTTGGACTTTTGTGCTTCCAGCCTCTGGTTCCTCAGTCCTCGCCATCCGAGATGCTCATTGTCTATTTGCTTCTCCTCTCCTAACCAAGAGTTGATCTCGACTCAGTCTTCAAATAGTAAATCTGGGGGTAACTCAAGTGACAATCTTCCCAATGTGCTGCATTTTATTAGGGAACAATGCCTTCAGGCTGCACGAAAGGAATGAAAGTCTCTCTGGGAAGGGAAGGTCTCCACTGGCCTGTAGGGGAGGAAATGAGCCCTTGCTTGACCTCCTAACAGTTGCCTTTTCTGCCAAGAGGATAAGCCCCAGAGTACGGCTGGCCGTTGAAGTATATCACGTGAGCTCCAGAGATTGATAAAAACAAAACAAAGTATTTCCACATATTCTTGGCTCTTAAAAAAAAAAAGGAATACAGTTGAGATATAACTTAAGCCCACCCAAGACCTTGATGTATAGTGCATGACCCTAATATAAATCAGGAGCATGACTTCATTGTTGATCCAAATACATTCAATAAAAAGCAGGTTTTATAACATTTTTCTAAATTCAGACTTTGGTAAGACATCGCATGATTCGATTGTCAGATGGGTTTAAAATTTCCTTGTTAGGCCAAGAGTGAAAAAGATTTACACATGCTGACGTTTTCTAGGCGTGCAAAAGAGTTAAATGCTAGACTGTTTACCTGGACCAGGTGTTAAATGAAATCCTTTCTCCTTCGTTCCCCACGAACAAGGGCCACTCACAGTATCATAGATGCTTAGAGCTGGGGTGGACCACGTGGATTATTTAGCCCAATCTCTTAGTTCCACAGATGAGGAAACTGAGGCCCCGGTGACTTGTTCTGACTGACGGCTCCCTGTCCCCCATCCCCCCACTGTCTCCTTTCCAGAGAGTGTACTCTGGAAGTACAGAGAAACACCCGCCCTGACTCAGGCGCACACCTTCGTCTCCTCTCTAGGAGGAGAGGGAATCAAGATTCTGGGCAATCAAGAACAGAGATGCCACGCTCAGATTAGGAGTTGAAATAGGATCGCTTTGCCACCCTCTATCTCAGTGGATTTCCTATTTTACCCACCAAGAAATGAATGTATTAACTGCCCCCCACTGTGGGCCCCATGCTTTGAAAACTTAGGTCCATAAAACAAACCCCATTTGTCTTCATTTATTTTCCTACTTAACCTTCAAGACAGGCATTGAGATCAACCCAACCTTCTGATCAGCATAGAAAGCCAGGGTGCCGCAAGCCCACACACAGAAACTTGGTGTTTAGCCTAAGCAACATTCGAAATGATTTCCTTTAGGAGTATTGATGTGTAGGGACCAGTAGAGGACTTCCAGAGATCTGGAAGCTCAGGTTGGTAATACTGGCCCAAAGGATACTCACAAGATTCCTTGGCCTTGACTTCATTAATCCCACTCTCTGAGTTAACCTTGGTTCATCCTGGAACTGGTGTGAGGTGAGGGCACGACCCAAGTGTCATCATCCTGCACCTGGATTATGGCAACAGCTCCTCCCTGCATCCCTGCTCCCACCCTGCCCCATCCCCCTTGAGTCTATGCTCAGTGGAGCAGCTGGGAACGTCATTAACACTCCACTGCTCCAATCTCTGCAGCGGCTCAGCATTTCACTCGAGCAAAAGCAAAGTCCTCACAGTGATTCACAAGCCCTTCCACCCTCCAATCCCCACTGTGGCTTTTGCTCCTGCCCACCCTCCCCACCGTTCCTCTGACTGTCTCACACTCCTGTCTTGAACTCGCTGGGTTGCATCACACTGGCCGACCTGCTCTTTCCCAATTATTCCAGGGGCAGAGTCCCAACTCTGGGCCTTTGCACCTGCTCTGGCTACTCCCTAGAACTCTCTTCTCCTGGATGTCTCACAGCCCAGCTCCCTCACTCCTCCACCTTTACTCAAGTGCCACCTTCTCACTGCCCTCTTCCTGGCCACCCCTCTCCCCGCCACGAACTCACCAACACCAATTCCTAAATTTCCATCCCTCTTCCCTGCTTTATTTTTCTCCTTATCAATATCTAAGAACACAAATATTTTACTTGTTTATTCTCTGTCTCCCCCAGCAGAATGTAAACTTCATGAGGTTAGAAATCATTGTCTCTTTTATTTACTGCAGTGTTTAGTGTCTAGGAGAATGCTTGGCACGTGACTAGTGCTCAAAAAATATTTGTTGAGGGAAAACATGAATGAACATAAGACATTCTGTGCTACATTCTGTACAACATCAGGCTATGATCTTAAGGGTTTCCAGGTAAAGTAATGAAATAATGCAATAAGCTCTAGATGCAACATTTTTGGGTAAATCGCACAGAACTGTGGATGAGAACCGGGCTGTCATCCAGGCTTGGCTAGCGTCTCACTGTGTGACTTTTGGCAAGTTGTGTGACTCCTCTGTGCCTTCCTATTCCCACTTTATAAATGAAAAAGCTAGTGCAGGTCTTACCTCTCTCACAAGGATTTGTAAGAGTTAAATGAGATGAGGCCTACAGGCTCTTTGGAAAGTTAGACATCCCATTCCAATGTAAGATGTTTCTTTCTTCTTTCAAAGATTAAATGTATGGTCCAAAGAGTGAAGGGAGGTTCTGAATCTAGCGTTGAGGAAGAAATATGCAAAGGAGTGAAGGATGGAATGCTCGGTATATAAAATACCAAACTGGAACAACTTAGCAGAAGAGGATGGTAAAGTCCTGTGTCTTTTGACCCACATGGGGTATCCACAGCAGTGCCTGGGGAGGTATAATATTCTTTGCCCTAGGCAAATTGGGTCAAATGATGAGAAGGATTGGATCACAATATTATAATGACAATAGCTACCACTTACTTTCTATCGTGAGCTCCATACTGTGGGTTTTAATTGAGTTATTAAATCCTCACTACACTATGTGGTAGGAAGATAGGTATTACGATCTCTTTTGTATGGGTCAAAATTTTGAGGCTTGCAGAAGTTCGGGAATTCGATCAAGTTTACACATCTAGAGCCGGGAGTGTCAAACCTGTCCACTCTCCACCCTGCAACCCTGCTTTTCATTCATTCTTAGCCAAGTAAGAAATAAGAGTGTGAAGGAAGATTCTAGATACAAACCCCAGAATTTTTAACAGGTTAAACTTTTGTATTCTTCCTTATAATCAGCATCTCACAATGCAACGTATAGTCAGATGCCATCTTTCATTATTCTCCAGTATTTGCATTTGTGTTAATTTTGTCTCTTTAAATGACTTTGAATTTCACACCTGTACCAACATAGTTTTGGGCGTGCAATGGGTCCTCAACTAACTGTTTGGTTAAATGGGTTCAGTTTCCTGAATGCTGTTAAACTGCTCTACCAGGGGTCTCTGGGCCGCAGACCGGTGGTGGTCCCGCAGGCTGTTAGGAACCGGGCCGCACAGCAGGAGGTGAGCGAGCAAAGCTTCATCTGCCGCTCCCCATTGTTCGCATTGCTGCCTGCACCATCCCCTCCCCACATCCACCCCCCTGCTGGTCCATGGAAAAACTGTCTTCCACAAAGACATCAAAGACTCCCTGGTGCCAAAAAGGCTGGGGACCACTGTACTATATGATAATTTTCAGGAAACTCGAATTTTAAATCTTCTCAATCCCCTGCCCCCGTCCCTCCAAAAGGAAATGAATGTTAGCTTAGAGAAGTCAGCAAGGAAGAGAAGGTTCCATTTAAGGATTTTTACAAGAGTGAATTGATGGTGGTGATCTTGACTCTAACTTGTACGTCTAGATAGACTCAGGAAACTTAAACATTTTAACCCAAAACAAACTGACATATCAATTCATTTTTGCACACTTCCCAGCTTAGACAAGGGAAGTTATTTATTTTCCAAAATATGAACAATATATAAAAGAAAGGAATTGATTGAATTTTTCACTCAGTTGTATAATTCTGGTATAATCATTGTGTAAGGCACCTAAAATGCACTTTGGGCTCTGGAAAAAGAAGCCAACTTTCAGAGGACAGATATGTTTTCTTTTCTTCTATAGGACTGTATTGGGAAACCACCACAGACAATTACAGACTAGATTACTGCTTCATCTAAAGGCCTTTTTTTGCGGTTTGCGGGCCTCTCGCTGTTGTGGCCTCTCCCGTTGTGGGGCACAGGCTCCGGACGCGCAGGCTCAGCGTCCATGGCCCACGGGCCCACCTGCTCCGTGGCATGTGGGATCCTCTTGAACCGGGGCACGAACCCGTGTCCCCTGCATCGGCAGGCGGACTCCCAACCACTGCGCCACCAGGGAAGCCCCAGGGAAGCCCCAGGGAAGCCCCACCTAAAGGCCTTTTAACTGACTTAGAAAATGATTGCTCGCAACTTGGCACTGAGAAGCCTGAAACCACGGCAGCTGTAGCAAGAATAAAAGAGGAAAACAAATGTAATGAAGATGTTTATATTCATTCAAAACTCTAGATGTGTATTTAAACAGAAGTCAAAGCCAAGCTTACCTTTCAAGTTCCTTAGGAAGTTTTTTGTTGAAGGGAGAGGAGCAGAAAGAAGCTATGTTCTTCCAAATTCAAAACACCTAGGATGCGCTCTCCAGCTCCATGGGAGACAAAAATTAATTTTGACGTGTTTTATACCAAAGGACCTACCACAAACATTGAAAGTGAACCTCACATTTCTTCTTCACTTTTTTCACTGTACACGATGGAAATAACATGTCGTTTATTTTTCTACAGGTGGCGAGGTAAGGAGGAAGCCTGTATATTTATTCTCTCTCTCTCAGTATAACCTCCTTGTAAAAAGGACATTGAGAGACATCACTGATACCCATGTTGAAGACCAGCTGGATTTTAGTAACGGTTTTCTCTACTTAGGTGTTGTACTACATAAGTTGACTCACATGTTTTCCACGTGGTAATAGGTTCCAATTTGTGTAAATTTATAAAAGCTCAGCTTTTTGATCCTCAGTGTTGCACTGTCCCTCTAAAGAACATCTGTGATGTCTTAAAGAGCAATAAAATCACTAGCAAGCTAGGTGGGATAGAAGAAAGGAAAGCGAGAGACATTTCCTACTGACTCTAATTCAAGAATTTTTGCAAATCATTGCTCACACCTTGGGTTGTACACTGTGCAGTCCGCACTGGCTTTTAATTTGCTTTCAAGTGCAGTTCAAGGTGTGGATATTGATCTATAAAGCCCTGACGGTTGATCCCTGGGTACCAAGCTACATCCCTTCATGTACCATTGTGACAGCTGAGGTCAATGAGAGTGCTGGCTAACAATCCTCATAGCTAAACATCCTGCAAAGCTGTCCTTGATAAAGTGCCCCCAGCTCACAAGTCTCAGTTCCTGGATGGCCTGGGTCAGAAGGAATTACAAAGCAAGGCCATTCAGCCAACATCTCCATCTCTCTACCCACCTTCTCCTGGGTCACTTTACCTTCTCGGGTGGGGGTACTAAACCCTTTCTTTAAAAGCTTAATTTATTTGATTCTGGGCATCATGAACAGTTCTTGATGGGACTGTATTTCAGGGTCCATGGAACATGCAACGTCAATGTCTGTGCTACTCCAAGCATCGACCACCAACCACCAGCCTCACCTGGGAATTTGTTAAATATGCAACTTCTTGGGTGTCATCCCGCACCTACTGAATCAGCAACTGTGGGAATGGGGCCAGCACTCTGTGGTTTAACAAGCTGTCCAGGTGATGCTGATAGACACTCAAGTTTAAGAACCACTGATATACATGATAATTTCAGGCTCTACCAGAACTCTCCCACCTTCATCTCCCTCCACGCCATTCAAATCTCCCTCCACCTGTTACACACCTGAACTTTCATCAGACTAACATCTTGGCGATAGTTTAGAGCTTTGGATCTTCCAAGACGCAAATGCCTACAAGCACTTTAAGCTGTCATCAGTTATTTATATCTTAGTATGACCAGTTTCATGTTTTTCTGGTTTTACTAGAAAAACGGACTCAAGACGCTGACCTTCAGGTCGGGAGGGATCTCTCCAGCTTTTGAGAGGAAGATAGTGCCACCAGGAGGGAGCAGGGCACCAAGTACAAACCTCCTTCGAGTTACAATTTTACTCTGGGTGAGTTTTATGTCTTGTTCATCTGAGACAATTTGCAGAGGAGTGTCGAGAGGCTAAAAACTCCTGGGCAAAGAGCAAAAATATTGAAGGATTCAACATATTAAACAAGGAGGAGTCTTTGCTTAGAGTTGAAAAAGTGAAGATTAGTCACTGTGTTCCAAAATGTTAATAATAAGGAAGAGACCCTAACCTGGGAAACGGAATGAGACAAAAGTAACAGGGAATTATTGTGTGTCCAGAAGTTTACTAAGGATCCTTTGAAGGCTTTATCTCATTGTAGAAAGAAAAAAGGAAAAGGTTATATTCAAATTCCAACCAATATCTCTATGGCTTGCATCTGCTCTAGAGACACAGGGGAATTTATGCTTTTCTCATTGGATCTCGTCGTGGGGCTGAGCAATTGTCTTAGAAGGAGATGTCTTGCCTGGTGGGCTGAGCATGGACATCAGAGACAGGGAACTTGGCTTTCTTAATCCTAACTCCACCATCAGTTCAACCAAGCCCTGGGGCGACTCTCTTAACTACTCTGTTGGCTGTTTCTTCCCTGTAAACCAGGAATAAAAACATTCACCTGCCCCTCAGGGGGACTCTGGGGGACTGACTGGCAGATGACAGGAGTGCCCTTTATGTTTTCAATGAGCCACATAAAAGCTGTATTGCGGGTCAGGGCACTCTTTTGTCTGGTTTCTTGCAAAGCAACCTTTAATAACGCTTTAGAAAATCAATTCCGTTTGTAAACTCTATCAAGTAATCACATGGAACTCGACGCTTTAACTTCTGAAACTGAAGTTGCACAATAGGAAGTTGCCAAATGTGGATATTAGAGGAATTTGAGCACGCTGAATGCAGCCTTGCATTGGGTAATAATGGTATTGAGGACTGTGCAGCTGTTTGCCTGGGAGTGAGTAGTCCCGGTCCTTGGAGAGCAGGGAAGAGCGGGACCAGCCTATAACTATTGTAATCTACAAGATTATCCCATTAATCATATTTGTCTCCATGAGTACCTTCCGTCTAACCCGAAGTGTTGTTTTTCCCTTGATGCAGCACATGCGAGAGAGCCTCTAATTGAAAACATTCTAGGGACAAATTTCAAAATGTTCTTAAACACAAGATGAGTTTTAGCTGCCCATAAAAGACAAGTTAACTGCATGCATCAAAACCTGGTCCAATGACATTTTTTGGTTTTTCTCTTTTTCAGTTTTTTTTTTTAACCTATAAAGTATTATCAGTTATTACGATCCGGAACACTCCAGTCTTTTTGTCTTTTTCTTAGGTAGCTCTGTTGCCCGCATTCTTAACTAGACAAAATGGCTAAGTGTTGGAGGACTTTGGGCCAGTGGGGGAGTGAACCGTCTCTTCCCTTTTTTCCACCCAGAATTCAACAAGGCCTGGGAGATGCCGATTAGTCTGGGGACAAAAATTAAAAGCACATTTTGAAAATGAGATTCAGATGCACAAGGATGGGATGATAGATTTTTATTAATGACATAATATCAGAGACATTAGCCCAGTTGTAGCAATGTTTCAAGGCCCAGGAAGCTTCCTCTTCAGCAGCTGGTGTGACTTTTCATGCTGCTTCTGGAGCTTTCCCCTACTGAGGAGCTGTACAAATTTTAGGGTATGTGTGTTTCATCTCAATAGCTATGTAAGAATATGGTACAGTGCTGAGCCCAGGAATCAAAACTATGCTGTATGTGTTTGCATTTGTCTCTGTAGTGAATATAAGAGCTACATGTCCTCTCTCTCTCTTTCACACACACACACACACACACACACACACACACACACACACACACACACACCATTCACACAGTAGATTTTAATATAGATCAGAGCTAAAGACCAAATGCTGACAGCAATGGAGAACAAATAATAAATTGATTTGTTAGTCTACACTTAAACTTCAAGCAAAGGAGATAACTTTTTGTTTATCTGACAAGTTCTGCATTGATTACAGACCCAAAGTGACCTCTAAGGTATAAAAATACATTAGCAGTTAGGAAAGATATTTGATTTCTTGGGTCATATATAACTGGGCAGCCTAGCGCAGCTGTGACTTTCAAACTCGAACTATATTAGGAGAAGGGATAGAGAGGAATATAAGTATACTGTTGTCGAAACTGAGCTATAAAAACAGAAGTAGAGAGTTACTTCATGAGTTTGTGGACTGTCTTTCTTATTGTCAACATGACCTAATAGTCAAGCCTCAGCCAAAATAACTATATACTAATTCTACTATTATATGTAGCATATATTTAGTGGAGTTATTCATTCAATAAATATTTACTGGGTGTCAGTGGTGTGTCAAGCATGAGGGGTATAGCTTTCACTGAGGATCAAACAAATGTTAAGTTTTCTCTTTTTCTACCATTCCCTACTCTTTTCTCTATCTCTATCCCCCAAACTCCTAAGGATTTTAAAAAATATAATTGCTCTCATAACTGAATGTGTATACATAACACGCCTCTTTTGTTTTAGAAATCATGGCCTTCTAGAGTTTATTCCTTGAAAATAGGTCACTAGGGACTTCCCTGGTAGTGCAGTGGTTAAGAATCCGCCTGCCAGTGCAGGGGACAGGGATTCGAGCCCTGGTCTGGGAAGATCCCACATGCCACAGAGCAACTAAGCCCGTGTGCCACAACTACTGAGCCTGCGCTCTAGAGCCCGTGAACCACAACTACTGAAGCCTGCGCACCTAGAGCCCGTGCTCTGCCCCAAGAGAAGCCACTGCAATGAGAAGCCCACGCACCACAACAGAAGAGTAGCCCTCGCTTGCCGCAACTAGAGAAAGCTTGCACACAGCAATGAAGACCTAAAAAACATTGGCACGCAGCCAAAAATAAAAATATTAATTAATTGAAAAAAATAGATCACCAGAGCATGCGTCCTCTAGTTCTGCTGACAGCTGTGCATTCTGCGTGGACTAAAGCAAGAGCTGGGTTCCAGGCCAGATTGCCACCTATCCACTGTGTGATCTTTGCCACTTCAGACTCTCAAAATCCCCAGCTTTTCAGCCTGCAAGAGAGCAAGAAGCTTGTAGACTGTAAAGTGCTGTAAGGAGTTGTGAGGACTCAGAGCCAAAGCTGAGGCAAGGGACAGAGGCAGCCCCGATTCTGGTGTTGCCCCAGGAGATGGGAGGCCTGTTCATCCCAATCCGCTTCCTCGAGCCAAGGTCTAAAAAGGAACAGCGACATCTGCCCTCCACGGGAGACACGGGACTGTCTGGGGAGGGGCCACATGCGGCCTGATTGGCTGCAAGAGGCACAGGTAGCCACATGGTGGCCGTAAGGGGGCCAGATCAGCCTGTGTTCAAACAAGGGAAAATCTGTCAAGTGGCCCTGCTTCTCTAAGGCGTGTGGAGTGGACGGTCACGGGCTGGACAGAAGCCCTGGGCCCACTCTCGGGTCTCAGCTGTGAGATTCAGCTGCTTTGCTTTCAGGAGGGGAAGGAAAAGAATGATGGAACCATGAACGGACAGGTGAGGGTGTCCCCTGGGCCCTTCTTCCCCCGGTGAAATCACCTCTCAGTGGCACTGTCCCCAGCCACCTCTTTTCTGCCCAAATATGAAAGGGGCCAGAAAGAGAGGGGCAGAAATCGATGGGCTGGCTAATTCCAGTCACTGCGTTCAATCTCAGCCTAACAATCACCTTGCTCTGGAAGCCTTCCCCCGAGTCCCTAGGTCTCCCCCAGACCATGGTGGCACTTAGGACGTGTCACTGTAATTGCCTGCTTACGCATCTCATCTCTACCCCAAACTAGACTGTAGGCTCCAAGAGGGCAAGAACTGGGCCTGTCTTAGGGGTCCCAGGATCCTGCCCCTAACTTGTATGAATGACCCCAGGCATTTGGCTAGAGGTGGCTAGAGGGCAGGAGAAACACGCTGGGAAAGGTCTTCCCTTTTCTTCTAGGGTTCTGTTCCTTGGAATAGGATCCTCTTCCAGGGGAACTGAGATGCTTAGAGACGATTCCTTTTTTCTGATATAGCCGTTGGAGTAGCTGCAGCAGCAGCAGCCTGAGAGAGGGTGTGGTACAGTAGGAAGCAGAGGGCGTGAGCGTCCGAGCATTTACAAGAGAGGCAACCCGTCTGAGTGGCTGGGGACTGAGAGTTTTGTACAAGTTCCTCTGCGAGCGCAGGGATTAAGATATCCTCCTGGGCAGCCCATCCAGTGACCCCAACATGAGGCCCAGGCATGCACACTGGGAGAAATGGTGTGAGATGACACGTCTTTGCTGCAAGGAACTGGGTCTCACAATCCAACCCGTAAACATATGGTTTTATGTAGAGAATCCTGCAATTCCTTGTTCAATTTCACTGCCAAGTACAATCTTCAATAGCTACGGTTGTATCCTTATCATGTAATTCAATTAAAGTCCAAGTTAAGAACTGTAACTGGTTATAGAACTGCAACTGGTTATTGTTTG
Organism: Delphinus delphis; assembly: GCF_949987515.2. Classification (NCBI taxonomy): domain Eukaryota; kingdom Metazoa; phylum Chordata; class Mammalia; order Artiodactyla; family Delphinidae; genus Delphinus; species Delphinus delphis. The sequence continues at coordinate 71,518,513 of NC_082695.1, read as the reverse complement.
GAGCAGAAACGCTCAGGACTGTGCAGGAACTAATAATTGTAGCTACAATTGACTGAATGTTTTCTATACTCCAATCCCTGTTCTAAGTGCTTTACACACATTCATGGAAAAACATCTTCATCTCAGCTACATGAGGTAGGCAGTTATTATCTTCATTCCGTCGTTGACGAAACTGAGGCCATCTGCCCCAAGTCCCACAGCTTAAGTGGCAGAGCTGGGATCTGGGCGTGGGATCCTGTGCTTGAGCCACTTCTCACAGGAGGACCCTGTAGGTCCTACTCCTGGGTTGCTCAAGGACGAAGGGGAGGGGTCTGCTTTCTTCCCACTAGTTAGGCCAGCAGGCAGAGCGCCATTGCCATGGCCAGTGTGCTGTCACTCTGGTCCCCTCTCTCCTCATTTTCACTGATGGCACTAGATTTATTTTCCAGGTTACCTTTGGGCATTTGACCAGCTTCCTTCTTTCTACAGTTTCCATTGTTGGGACCACGATTTCCCCAAGGTGCACCATAAATGACTGGTAGCAGAGTAGAAAATCTGAATTCCAGCCTTCTAGCATTCCAGCTGGTTGTCTGTTGTCATTGTTGTTTTTTAAATGGCAGCAGTGATATTTGTAGGAGAAAGAATACCCATTTTTCTTCCTTCCTGCCAAAAGGCTTTCTGTAACCTCCTGTTTTTCCATCTAAGTGATTTTTTTAGAAGCCTCCATGACTTAAAACTTTACTGCTGTGGTCATTTGCTATAACGTTTGTATGGCTCTACTCGTAGTTTTTAGAATTTGTTCCTGCTGTTTAAAAAAAAAACATGAAAATCACTGCCTTCTTGGGTTGGGCAATAATGCTAGCTCAGCAATGTATAATAAAATGATAAACATCTCTCTGAAAGTATTAAGATTTTATTGCAGGTTTATTGCAGGTTGGGAAAATGATGCCTGACAGTCAGGACATGTGACTGAATTCAAGGCCTCATTCTGCTGCCACTTCTGGGCAAGTCACTCATTTCTCTGGTCCCCAGTTTCCTCATCTATTAAGTAAAAGAGTTGGACCATTGGAAAATTTAAAGTTACTTCCAGCTCTAAAAAACTTCAATGATCTCACCGCGAAGTGTTGAAACTGCTGCAAGCTCTTCTGTGGGCATTTCTAGTTTTCTCTCCTTTGCCAGCTTCTAAACTTGAATCCTCTTCTTCTCCCCCTGATCTGTGTATCCAGCTGTGACATCTCAAAGTCTCCTCTGTTGTCATCCCCAGGAAAATTCCCCTTGGTTCTCATTGATTCTCAGCTTTGTTTCTCCCCGGCCACATGGAGTGTGTTCTTTATGCCTTCAGATTGCATAGAATGTTCTGGCATTCTATTTAACTATTTAACAATATGAGCACCTTTGAATATTTTTCTGAGTGCTTTCATGTAAGTTTAATAGAATCTTTGCCACCAACTAACACAGAACTTTGTTCTTAGTAAGTGGGGGGGGGGGGCGGTAAATAATCGGTAAAAAGGAACTGTGTAAAATGAACCCTCTGATTTTACAGATAAAGAAGCTAAGGCAGAAGGACAAGTCAACCTACTCAAAGCTCCAGCGGACGGGTGGTGGAATAACACTGCTCCCAAGTCAGTACTCATTTCATGAATCGAGATCACCCTTAGTGTCCCAGATGCTGGCATGAGCTTTATTTTCTCATTTTCTACTTTTGGTGTAGAGAGTTTCCTGCCCAAACGTGTATCCACAGAAGACCCCATGGTTTCTGAGCTCCTCTTTAGCTGGTGGGGTATTTCTCTGACTAGGTGGCTATGGAAGCTGCTGTGTGATGCAAGCACACCGACTGGCCCAACATGCTTGCTCGGTAACTAATGATGCAGCCGAATGAATGCATGATTAATAAACCCAAAGATCTAGAGTTGAGTTTACTTACTAGTCAGGAGCACATCTGTAGAATTACTAGTTTAAATCAGTTCACTCAGATGCGCTTCTTTTTTTTTTAATTTTTTAATTGAAGTATAGTTGATTTATAATGTTATGTTAGATTCAGGTGTACAGCAAAGTGATTCAGTTATACACATATATATCTATTCTTTTAAAGATTCTTTTCCCTTATAGGTTATTACAAGATATTGAGTATAGTTCCCTGTGCTATACAGTAGGTCCTTGTTGTTTATCTATTTTATGTATAGTAGTGTGTATCTGTTAATCCTAAACTCCTAATATATCTCTCCCCCCCCTTTCCCTTTGGTAACCACAAGTTTGCTTTCTATGTCTGTGAGCCTGTTTCTGCTTTGTAAATAATTCATTAGTATCATGTTTTTAGATTCCACACATAAGCCATATCATATGACATTTGTCTTTCTCTGTCCACTCGGATGCCCTGCTTTTTTTTTTTTTGGCTGCTCCGTATGGCATGTAGGATCTTAGTTCCCTGGACAGGGATCAAACCCGTGACCCCTGCAGTAGAAGTGCGGAGTCTTAACTACCGGACCACCAGGGGAGTCCCTCAGATGCACTTCTGATTCACGAACATTCTTAACCTTCTTAACCGTCAATATGTTTTCAAATACCCGCCATTTTAGGGAACTGTTGGACAGGCTGCCTTTAAGAGGTGGCATTAAACCAATACACATCCAGAGAACTCCACTGACAGAGGAGGCCATGCATAGATCCTGATGTCTCAGCGACCTTTCTGCAAAACGGGGTCTAGGTTGAGAGTATCAAGCCCAGCGTAGGTACCTAAATTCTCCAATCATCTGCAAACCCTTATACGTTTAGAACTTTCAACTTCTTCTTTTTCCCCCTTTTAAATACTTTCTCACAACTGGTAACGAAAAGCAACACTGGTCAATGTGGTTTTCAATTTCTTTCTTTTCCTTTCCCTGCCATGCTGAGAAGGAGTCTGCTAGTTAAAGCAGAGGCAGCAGGTGGGAAAGAGAAAAAGAGACACCCTCAGACTAGAGTCTCAGCCTTGGCGTGACCCCGGAGCCTAGGAGTTCCTTCCGGCTCCTGGCTGTCCCTGAACGTGGCCTCCTTTGCCGGTTTCTGTATTCTAGTCACTGCCCCAGGCAAGTACAGACCTCTAGTGCCTTTCAAGTGGATCCAGAAGATATTTTTGAACATTTTTTCCGTTTAGCCAATTCACCCAAGCACGAAGTATGCAACACAAGAAGGTGTGACTTTTGCTTACACCAGAGCACTGCAGGGTGTGTAGCACACATATTTAATGTCATCTATATTTAATAAATGGGCACATGTAGTATATGAATACTTGTTTTAGTGAGTCCTTGCTTTTGCTTGCTCACACGCACTCCATGCTTTGCACGTGAGTCATCTTAGCAAGCGCACCAGCCACCTCGCCAGCGTCCTTTTCCAAGGAAACTCAATTACCCTTGCATACATTTCATGCAGGTGAGCTGTGGCCGGAGGAGCTGGGCTGCTTTCCACCGTGCTCTGCCGTACGCTGGGGTTCCTGTGATAGGACCACTGGAGATGCACATAGAGAAAAGAAGCATATGGCTGTCGACAAACAACCCTGCATCTTCTAATTTATCCCAAGGTCACAGATGGGTAACCCGAACTTCAGGGATTGCCCAAGGTCATGGAGTTAACTGTTAGAGGCAGAAGGGGCCCTACACTTCTGACTTCTAATTCCTGGTTGGCTCCTTCCTTGTCTGAAAATAAAACACATTAGTAACATACCTTGATGCTTTCTTTTCTGTTCTTTGCTTTTTGATTGATGCCACCTACCATTTTCCTGTCACAGTGGGACATACACAGAATATACCTACACCACTCAGTCATTTCTAATACACCTTAAATCTTATATCCCACCCCCCCTTGAACTTGTGCTTTTTCATACAGTAGCTGTAGTTCATATATATACAACTCTCTGCTTCAACTAGTGGATGTGTTACCAAAGGATTGCGGGCAATCAGGTTTTTGACTATCTTCTTCCTGAATTATATTTTCTGATGTTATTCTTATTTTTGATTAGACTTCAATAGTGTCTTCTTACTCTACTCTAATTGATCACCTTTGTTGTTAATTTTCTTAGCCATGTCCCCAGCCTCTCTGGTAAGTAATTAGGAATTAGTAAATGCTCACTAAATCACATTCTTTATAATGGTAAAGACAATGGTCATGAGAATAGGATTTGGAGGCAGATAAGACCTGTATTTGAATCTTGGCTTTTCCCAGACTACTTGGGTCCCTTCATGCAAATTAACTAAATCATTCCATAAGATTAGGATAATAATCTTTTGAGGACTATTGAAGTATAATATGAGATAATGTACAAACACCTAGTACAGTGCCTGGCACATATTAATAAGCTTTAGGTCTCTTTAATGACGTGGGGTAGGTACCGTGCTAAGCTCTTGAGGACAAATAGAAAAACATGGTCCTTCCACTCAGTCACATGAGGTGACAGACATGTAGATGATCAGTTATAAAACAGTGTGATACCCGCCGGATTACAAGGCTCCAGGTGCTACCGGGGCACGGGGATTCATACAGCAGAATCATATTTAATTTTCACAAGTCAAACCATGCATGGTCTGCTTCCTCTTTCTTAAATATGCTCTACAACTATATTTTCATATGTACTCTTTGTGTTATCACATATATTATAAATTTATACCCTTGTATTATGAAATGGGTTTTATTCACAAAACCATGTATACTAAATTCATGGGCGATTTGGGGGATTTTGAAGCGTGATTTTAATTATTTGTGATTCTAGTCTTACGAATCTAACCCTTCCCTCCTGCCAGATGCTGTTCACCTGTAACTAGGTTTACTCTGAGGAGCTGAGAAAGTTCTGCTGGATTGGTTCATTAACCTAGAACATTCACTGAGCCGACAGGGACTGAGCTAGTGCTGTGGCCATACACTGTGCTGGGAGGGCGTAAAGCAGCTCAACCCAAGGGCCCAGGCCTTGTCCTCAAGGGGCTTCTATGTAGCTGGGGGAGGCAGATGGGCAAGCCATGCTCAATATATCACTAGAGGTTTGAAGCAAGGGCAGAAGAGGTGATTGATTCCGCTGGGGCAGAGGGCAGCCACAGACGGGCGGGGAGGCAGAACCTTGCAGGGTGAGTGAGTAATCATGGCCAGTTAGAGTCAGAAAATCTTTTTCTTCTTCAGAGAGAAGAGTTGCAGGTAACAGCCTACAGGCAGAGGCATGAAGTGATTAAGGCAGACAGATACATTACCACGTTTCATTCTGAGGGACTGGAAAAGAAGAATCTGTTCTCAGGGGCAGGGTTTTATCCCAGATGACATCAGCGGGCTGCCAGAGGTCTTCTGTGCAGTGGGCAAGACTCATCCTTCCAACTGGAAAGGACATTAACAGGAAATTAACGAGAGAGAAGTGGTATGAAACATGCTTTGGGAACATTCTTTTTGTGCTTATTTAAAATATAAATGTATTCAATTATATTAGTAACTGAACAACATGCATAAATTTATTAGAAATAAGGGGGAAAAAAACCTTGTAATCTTACCTTCCTAGAGATAACTACTGTTGGTATTCTAACGACCAATCTTCCAGATTTTATAATGTGCAAAAAGGAATGAATAGGAAATCAAACAATATCTATTATTTTTTTTATTTATTTATCTATCTATTTATTTATTTTTGGCTGCCTTGGGTCTTCGTTGCTGCGCATGGGCTTTCTCTAGTTGCAGCGAGCGGGGGCTACTTTTCAATGTGGTGCACAGGTTTCTCATTGCGGTGGCTTCTCTTGTTGCGGAGCATGGGCTCTAGGCACGTGGGCTTCAGTAGTTGTGGCACGCAGGCTCAGTAGTTGTGGCTCGTGAGCTCTAGAGCGCAGGCTCAGTAGTTGTGGTGCATGGGCTTAGTTGCTCTGCGGCAGGTGGGATCTTCCCAGACCAGGGCTCCAGCCCATGTCCCCTGCTTTGGCAGGCGGATTCTTAACCACTGTGCCACCAGGGAAGCCCAATATCTATTATTTTGTACACTCTTCTCACTCAAGATTATAGCATGAATATCTTCCTATATCAAAAATATATGCAGCTTATTTCAAAAATATTTTAATATATATGTTTACCAGGCAAAATAATTGTTATAACTTTAAGAATGAAAAAGTAGCAGTAAAAGACAAATGCTACAAACTGGTAAGCATAACTTACTGATATACTTGGAGTATCTACTAGACCCTGTAAGTCTATTTAAAAAGCAAAACAAAACAAACAACTACAATAAAACACACCCAAAATGGAAGAGAGGACTAAAAGATAGAGACAGATCCTTATTATGTTATTACTACTCGATAAAAGTAATGAGAATTTTTATACAAGACAGTCACTTGCTGGGCATTGACTGACATGCATGCCTGTGTGTGAGAGAAAATCAAGATGGACTTTCCTGGGAGGGGCCTAACCACCGTGACCTCAAGAGAATCATGACCTTTTTGAGGCCGGAATCTCCTCATTTTCAAAAAAAGGAGAGCCATGAGAGATCTTCTCTAGCATGTATTGTGGCTCTTTCCACCTTTTCAAAAGACCTTGTCTTTGGGGAGAATGGCTTATTTTAGGAGCCTCGAATATCAGTTAGAACAAACTGTGCTCCAGAAGGGGCCGTACTAGACACTGGGTTTCAAGTTCTGATTCGAGAGCCTCCTATTCTAATTCAATTCAAAGATGATTATTTACAGGCTCTTCTCTAAGAAGAAGAAGTCAAGGGGCTTCCCCGGTGGCCCAGTGGTTAAGACTCCGTGCTTCCACTGCAGGGGGCGAGGGTTCAATCCCTGTCAAGGAACTAAGATCCTGCCTGATGCGTGGTCTGGCCAAAATATTAAAAGAAAAAAGGAGTCAATAATGTGGTGTGACAGGCTGGGCTGAATGTTCGGAAGCCAGATTAGAGGCACACGAGACAGGGCTGGGGGAGGACGGGACAGAGGGGGGCTGGGGTGTAGGCGGGGGCCCAGCTGCCCTCGCTACTCAGCTCTGCACTGACAGCCATTGCCCAGTGTCCTCTGCCAGTTCGAGGTCCTCTGTGATTCATTGCCTGTGTCTCCTGGGAGATGAGATGGCTCAAAGACAGTCCATGTGGGACCTCTCTTGTTCCTGCTGCCATCGGCTCAATGGGCTAAGAAACATGGATCTTGTAAGGGAGACGGTCTGGCAAAAAGGCCCCATAGGGATTGAAGCGGGCAGAGGCTGCAGAGATAAATGCCAGGGAGGAGTCTAAGCATGGACCGTCACTACCGCCACCACAATACTTAGAACTTATTGGATCTTTTCTCTGTATCAAGGACTGTGATCCACACTTTACATTTGTTTACCATGACCCCATTAGTGGATACTGTTATTATTTGCACTTGATAGATTAGGCAGTGGAGACTTGGAAAGGTTATATAACTTGACCAAGGTCACACCGTGCAAGGCAGAGCTGGAGTCTGAATTCATGCAGTTTGACTCTAGAATCCATACAATTAGGCAATGCCGCACGCCTGTCTGGACGTGAAGAGAGGGGGACAGAAGTCGAGGTGGTGGTGGGATTTGGGGCAGGGTGGGCAGGGGGCAGAGTCAGGAACAGATTTAAATAAAAAACTGGCAGAAATGGGGAAGTCTAGAAGGGAATCGGTTTTGATATATTATATATATTCTGTGCATTTATATATAGCCTGTTTCTTTCTCAAATGGGTTTGAAGTAGTTTAGATTCAATATCTTAATTTCTTAACATTTTTCTTATGGCCAAAGACTGAACGTCATTAATGTTTATAACCTAGCCCATTCACAAATTGCATCCCCGTATATCTGACTTTTTAAAAAAATATGTGACAATTTTTAAGGCTACTTGTTGGAAGATCTGTTTCATTACTTGGTTATAAGAACATTGAAGAATGGTTGTAACTCTTGACTATATTTCAATTTCACAAATCTTGCATCTATGCTGAAACTGCTGAGATAGGAGTGTTAGTTGAGCAAGTGGGTAGCAACGAGAAAAGAAAGAAACAGAATAAATAAAAGAAATAAATAGAAAATATATCATCTTCTTGGACATTGGTTGGTTTTAGCATTAAAATATATGAAAATATATGAACCAAAAATATGGAACTACAATTGTATTGTTTTCATAAGTAGTTATACTATGAGCCTATATTTGAACTTTATTTTTATATTCTTGCATATAAAGACTGCCCTTTGCTTTGCATCTCAGGCTGTTAAATTTAATAACAAATTTCAAAATGGTCAAAGAAGAGCATTGGGAATGTTTTGTAAGTTTGGGACTGTTTTGTAAGTTTGTGTTCTTTGCCCATAGGCCATTCTCGTGAGCTAGAGAAAATAGAATCCTAATTTTATTTATTTATTTTTAAATTAATTTTTGTTGGAGTATAGTTGCTTTACAATGCTGTGTTAGTTTCTACTGTACAGCAAAGTGAATCAGCTATACATATACATATATCCCCTCTTTTTTGGATTTCCTTCACATTTAGGTCACCAAAGATCAGTGAGTAGAGCTCCCTGAGCTATCCAGTAGCTTCTCATTAGTTATCTATTTTATATAAAGTAATGTATATATGTCAATCCCAATCTCCCAATTCATCCCACCTCCCCTTTTCCCCCTTTGGTGTCCAGACATTTGTTCTCTACATCTGTGTCTCTATTTCTGTTTTGCAAATAAGATCATCTATACCATTTTTCTAGATTCCACATATATGCATTAATATATGATATTTGTTTGTTGCTTTCTGACTTACTTCACTCTGTATGACAGTCTCTAGGTCCATCCATGTATCTACAAATGATTCAATTTTGTTCCTTTTTATGGCTGAGTAATATTCCATTGTATATGTATACCACATCTTCTTTATCCATTTGTCTGTCGATGAGCATTTAGGTTGCTTCCATGACCTGGCTATCGTAAATGGTGCTGCAATGAACATTGGGGTGCATGTGTCTTTTTGAATTATGGTTTTCTCTGTATATATGCCCAGTAGTGGGATTGCAGGGTCATATGGTAATTCTATTTTTAGTTTTTTAAGGAAACTCCATACTGTTCTCCATAGTGGCTATATCAATTTACATTCCCACTAACAGTGCTAGAGGGTTCCCTTTTCTCTACACCCTCTCTAGCATTTATTTTTTGTAGATTTTTTTTTTTAATGATGGCAGAATCCTAATTTTAAAGCTGAGCAAAGCAGAGAAGGAGAAGGTGATTCTCAGCCAGCCTTGTAGAACCACCACTGAACTGGGTCCAATGACTCCTGAGCCAGTGCTCTCTCTGGGAGATTCATTCTCCTCCATTTTTTCATTCTAATCCACTTTGAGGGCTCCTGTGAAAGAGAAATATTTGAATGGTCAGAGCACACCACTCAAGACAATCTCTGGAAACGCTGCAACAATTTTATAGGAAGAGCAGATCATGGGGGACCATCCACCCATGAGGTCAGGAGGCCAACTCTTGCCTCAGTGCGGTCACTAAGGAGCTGAGTGACCCCAGGCAGTTAGTATTTCGTGACTATAGGAATAACTAGCTTTCACGTAGTGAAACACGCACTCTGTGATTATGAGACAGAGTAAATGCTTTTTTTTTTAAAAGGGAGACTTTCTCGCCTTGATGGTGAATTTTCCCCCTATTGTCACAGAACCTTTGTGGCTTGCTTGCAGCTTCTCTCAAGGTCTGTGCGCATGTTCTTCTTGGGGCTAATCAGCTACTCAGATCAGCCAGGTCACCTGTCCGGGAACCAATGTTTCAGTTTGGAAACTGAGTAGATTATCCAGGCCTGTGGCCACAACTCTCACTTTCTCTTTCTGTCTTTGCTTCTCTGATGCCATTTCTTCCTGAGAGAAGAGGAAAAAACCAAGGCTGGTCAATTTGGCTCTCCCTAAGAGTTATGATTTTTGTTTTTGTTTTTTGCATGAGAGGAGATTAATTCGGACAGATAAGGTGAGGTGGATGGGGAATCTTAATTTGTTCAGCCTCTTTCTGTTCCTAATTACCAGGAATTACAGCAAGGTTGGTGGGATTTTCCAAAGGATTTATGATATTTTTAAGGAAAGTAAGGAGAAAATAAATTTGGTAAAAATGTTCTCAGTTTTGAGGATTCATTTTGCTTTGTGTCTGGTCATTTTGTTTTTAGTTCAGGGTTTTAGGGGAAAAGTAAACCCAAACCACAATTTTATTACATTGTAACAAATTACAGGGCACACCTGTATATTTTGCGGCTCCCTTCTATGGAGAGAGAATTGCTATCAGTCTTCAAACGATGAGGATTCTGATTAAAGTTATGGAGTGCATGATTAAAAACTAACATCTGAGATGAATAACAGGGAATGAAGGCATTTTGTCATAATTTAATTTTTATTCGTTTCTAGAAAAAAATTGCTCAACATAACATAAGCTGGGCCCACTCAAATGGGGGGCATGCATATGTTACCCGTTCTGCCAGGCTCACAACCAATTGGAGTGTTAGCTATTTATAAATTCAAGGTTGACTGAAACCTTCTCGCCACCACACAAGGCTCCCTCCTTAATAAAAGAAGATCTACTGGTAGGTGTTGGGAGCAAATGTTTACCAAGCGTTTTCCGGCCCTGAAATATGGAGGAGGAGAGGAAACGTATGGCAGTAGCTACTGAGGCCATAGACTGCGGGATAAAAAGACTGGGAAAGATGGATGCGGAAAGAATCAGCGTGTCCATATGGGGACCTTCATTGACTGGGAAACCGGAGCGGGGGCGGAGGGGGTGGGTGTAGTAGAGAAACTTGATGAGAAAAGAATGATGAAGAGAGAAGCAGGTGGTTGCTTTTGACGCTAGATGGATTTGCTTCCAATGGGACCTAGAGGTGCTTGTTTGGGAAGGGAAGTCCGAGCCACTTGGCAAGCTGTTTCTGGTGTGTTGCTCTATTGCTGGGAAGAGGGAAGACAAAGAGAAAAACTCCTTTTCCTTTGCACGGAAGTACTTAAATTTGGGAACTTGTATAGTTACTGAGAGGCGGGAGATGGAAAGAATATTTAACAGGGCACGTTGGGTTACAAGTGCCAGAAAAACCAACCCAAAATGGCTGAAGAAAAGAAATGTGTAGGCTCCCCCCTAGAAAAGTCAGGGACAGCCTGGCTACAGGAATAAGTGTATCCAGCGCCTCAATAATAAATATGGATCTTTCCATCTCTCCATTCTCTTCTCCTTCATGATTACTTCATTCTTGAACTCCACATGTTGGCACAATAGTCGCCTCTACCTCCAGGCCAGTATCAATCTAGATTGTTGTCTGTGGGTAAATAGCTTACTTTCCTCCAACAGCTGAACAATGAAAAAATCCTGGGCCTAAATTTTCCTTGAACTGAATTGGGTCACATGCTCACCCTTGAGCCAATCGCAGGCAGCCAAGGAGAATGGAATGTGCTGATTGGCTAAGGCCTGGGTCACATGGCTGCCCTGGAGTTAGGGGTGGAGTCAGATCCAGTGAAACATTAGAATTGAGAGCAGACCTGGGAGTGGTTGCTAGGCGCCAGAGAAAGGAACCTCCAGTGTGTGGAGTGCAGGTAGGAGGGGCTTTGTTCACATTTTCCCATGTGAACCACCCTTCCTATGAGAAAGTCATTATTGCCACCGTCTTGTAAATGAGTAAACTGTAACTTAGAAAGATTAAGTAACACTTGTGATACTAGTAAGTGGAGGAGCTGGGGTTTGAACCTGTGCCCACTGACTCTGCTAGTATTCTTTATGTATCACCAACATCAAAACCCAGGCCCTACTGATCATCTAACCAAATCCTCCTCAGCTATTTGCCTTTTTTTTTTTTTTATAAGTATAGGTCTGTCGAGGATGACACTGAGGCATCTGTAGGAAGGGTGGGGAATATCACCTTTGCTGGCATCAGAACCCCTTACATTTAGCTCTATAAAAATACAAAATCCTGAGCTGCCATCTGGGGTCTACAGACTGTCAGAGTCACGGGGTAAAGGGGAGGACTCCGTTTCCCTCCCTCCTCCCTTAGAGCAGATCATCATCACCTCACACCTACTTCTACCTGGCACCCTGGGCTCTTCTCTCAGTGGTAGTATCATCTCCACACTGTTAGACCAACCTCACTTTTCCCACTCAGGTACCTCAGTGACTCATGGTGTGTCCTGCTCCACCAAACCTCAAGTCCTCTCTGCGTAGAACAGCCATCCTTCACTGTTCAGTGAAGTCTCCCTTGACTACTCCCCAACTCTGGGTCTCCTCTGCCCCTAAACAATGTTCTATTTCAGTTCTTAGGTATGATCACACACACATGTGTATATATATGTACATGTATACACATGTGTGTGTTCACATGTATTCAAATAGTGTTGTCCCTATGAGAACATGAGCTCCTTGAGGATAGAGTCCATGTCTCAAATTTAAATTTTTAAAATTAATTTTATTTATGTATCTATTTCGGGGATATCCTTATGCTTGTTGTAGGCTTATATATCCTTATAAGTTGTAGGCTTATAATAGACTTTTTTCAGTAAAAAATTGTTTCAAAAATTTATTAAAAAATATGCATATAATACATCAACTAATAAAGAAGGGCTTATAATAGAAAGCAACAGTTTCTCGATTCACTTCTTAGCACCAATTTCAGCCTTCAGTTCCATTCCTAGTTGTCTCCATAACTGCAGTGCAGATAATCTGCCTGTGCAGCTCTCTCTTGATTTGTTATCTTAGACTATTCAATATTATTGAATTTATTATTATACTAGACTAGTCAATATTATTGACTCTCCTCTGTGAAAATTGAGAATTTACCTCATTTTTACTAATTCCTTCCTCCAAGTGTTTGATTTTTTTTTTTTTTTTAATTTTTTGGCTGCGCCACGAGGCATGCGGGATCTTAGTTCCCTGACCAGGGATTGAACCCACACCCCCTGGGTTGGAAGCGCAGAGTCTTAACCACTGGACTACCAGGTAAGTCCAAGTGTTTGATATTTATATTATTATTTTCATTCTTTTGGTTATCTTTATAATTTTGGACCTTATACTTAATCCTCTATATCTTGTCTCATTATTTTAAAATTTTAAATTAGTATATTAACTGATTATTTAACAGGAAAGAATTTGAGTTGATGACAAATGGGCTGGCCATTACCAATCCCCTTTCCTAATTGTTATGAGTGTGTCAGAGAAGGTAATATTTATGCACGTAGAACCCCTATATAAAGCCTCACTCCTTCATGGTCCCTTCTGGTATTGTGTTGCATTCAAAGAAATATTGATCCTGCATCCAAAGTAATAGGAAAGCAATGAAAATATTTGCTGCAGTTTCTTGTGAAACTCTTAAAAATGGAATATTTAAGGGTTTACCCTTTTTCTGTGGAAGAAACAAATGGATGCGCAAACTGCTGGGACTTGGTGAGACAAGGTTGTGTCTGTGAGGGGTGAGGTTCAAAGACAGATATGGAGTTGGGAGGGAAGGAAGCAGGTAAAGGCAATGAATTTCGACAGCAAAATTGTTCTTAGGACTCAGATATTTGAGGCCCAATATCTTATGATACAAATTCAAAACACATGATACAAAATTAAAGTACACAAAAATACATCCTGCAAAGTATATTTTCCTCTCAGTCTGTACTCCAGGCACTAAGTTATCAGTTTCTTGTGTATCTTGATGGAGATGTGCATACACAGATATATAACTGTATCTTCATTTTCCTCCACATATGTAGCGTTCCATAAACACATACTTGTACCTTGCTTTTTTTCCCTTTTAACGATGTAATTGGGATCATTCCATAAAACTTCATAGAGAGCTACTCCCCTTTTTTCCCTTTTAACATTCTACGGATGTACCAGTTTATATAAATTATTATGGAATGTTTTCAAAGATACGTTATTTAAAGACATTCTTTCAATGTATTATTTAAAGACCTCACAGATGACTTAAGTGTTCCAGTCTCTTTGCTGTGTTAAAGTTGCAGTGAATATCCTCTTAGGTACCTAATTTTACACATGTGCAGGTGTATTAGTAGTTTCAATTTCTATAAGTGGAATTATTAAGTCAAAGGGTATGTGAATATAAAATTTTGTCAGTATTATATATTTATAAAGAGATATTTGCTAAATTTTCATAACAGAAGTTGTGTCAATTTACACTCCTACTCTTTTTAAATATCTTTACAACATTTTTTACCGTGGTAAAATAAAATCTTAATTATCTTAACCATTTCTAAGTGTACAGATCAGTAGTGTTAAGTATATTCACATCGTTGTGCAACCAATCTCCAGAACTTCTTCATCTTGCAAAATGGAAACTCTGTGCCCATTAGGAGTTTGGGATTAACATATACACACTACTATATATAAAATAGATAATCAACAAGGACCTACTGTATAGCACAGGGAACTCTACTCAATATTCTCAAATAACCTGAATGGGAAAAGAATCTGAAAAACAATAGCTATGTGTATCTATATATGTATAAGTGAATCTCTTTGCTGTACACCTGAAACTAACACAACATTGTAAATCAACTATACTCTAATGTGAAATAAAATATTTTTAAATAAATAAAAAAAAAACCCCTGAAACTCTGTGCCCATTAATCGGAAACTCTCCATTCCTCCCCCCCACCTCTTAACAGCTGCTGTTCTACCTTCCGTTTCTATGAATTTGACTATCCTAGAGACCTCATCTATGTGGAATTATGCAGTATTTGCCTCTTTTGTGACTGGCATATTTCACTTAGGGTAATGTCCTCGGGCTTCACCCACGTTGTAACATGGGTCAGAATTTACTTCCTTTTTAAGGCCGAATAGTATTCCATCTTGTGTATAGAGCATATTTTGTTTACCCAATTGTCTACCAATGCACACGAGAGTGGCCTCCACCTCTTGGCTATTGTGAACAATGCTGCTATAAATATGGGTGTACAAGTATCTCTTTGAGAACCTACTTTCTGTTCTTTTAGATATACACCCAGAAGTGCGATTGCTGGACCATATGGAAATTCTATTCTTAATTTTTTGAGGAACCACCGTACTGTTTCTATTGTGGCTATACCATTTTACATTCTCACCAGCAGTGTACACTCCTACCATTATGAGCGAGCGTGCCTGCTCTCTGACACTCACGTATTCCTTTTATTGCAAACTGTGATAATATCCTTTGCCCACTTTTCTCTTGAACTGTTAGACTTCTTTGTAAAGATTTTTTGTATTAAATAAGGGGTTTTTTTGTAATATGAAATCCAAATATTGTTTTCCATTTTGTTATTGTCTTGATTTTTGATTATGGAGATCTTGTTTTCCCTTAGACATGTTCCATTTTGTTGTAGTCAAATTTATCTACCTACACTCTATGACTTCTAGGTTGTTTTATACTTTCTTTAGAAAGTCCTTTTCCTGCTTCCAGATTGTAACAAATCTTCCCATGTTTTCTTCAAGTATTTTGTGGTTTCTTTTTTAATGCTTGAATCTTTGATATACGTGGGATTCATTTTGTTCTCAAGTATGAGGTATAAGGATCCTACTTAATTTTCTTCCAGATTCCATTCTTCATCTCAGCAAGCGTCCAGTATTATTTTTTGTTTATTGGTTTGTTTTGAGGTATGCGGGCCTCTCACTGTTGTGGCCTCTCCTGTTGCGGAACACAGGCTCCGGACGCGCAGGCTCAGCGGCCATGGCTCACGGGCACAGCCGCTCCGCGGCATGTGGGATCTTCCCGGATCGGGGCACGAACCCGTGTACCCTGCATCGGCAGGCGGACTCTCAACCACTGCGCCACCAGGGAAGCCCTGTCCGACATTTTTGAAGAGGTCTCATGTTAAGATCAACTTGGAACATTGATGTTTTCCACTCGAATTAAAATGAATTATAGCTTAGGTTAAAGATAAAAATAAAAATAACATTTATTCGTGTTAATTAAGGGCAGTAATTTTATTTAGAAAAAACGTATTCCCTTACCAATGACATAATTTTAGGTTTCGGTTTTAATATGCAAGCAGATTGATGCCTGCTTTTCAAAAAACACATGTTCTGTGAAGTAAAGAATGTAGGTTGTGACCTCATTTCCTTGGAAGACAAAAGGGAAATAAAATTTTTTCAAGGTTAAAGGACTTACTTTTAAGGCAAAGTGCGTGTCATTTCACCATGGTGGGTTGACAAAAGTGCTCAGTTTGCAAGGAATTAAAAGATGAGCAAGACTGTAGTTCCAGAGTTGTCCAAGTATGTGATGTCACTAAAGGGAGAAGGGGTGCTTTCAAGGGAAAGATTAAAAAAGCAATCACCTAACTAAAACCCTCTAAAGACCCCAAGTCAGGAGACCACCAAAATAGAGCCACTGAGAAAGAAACTCATTTGAGACAGAATCGCAGGGTAGCTTTTGCCTGGAAAACGTCAAAAATGCTGATGAATACATGCCCTAATTAGTGTTAAATTGACCTTCTAGAAAATGTCTGAGTTATAGAACACTTTTAAAATAATTTGGAATCTTCATCGTATGTTGTACCTGATGAATGAAAAAATTCCATGAAAGTACCCAATAGTTGCATTACTTTGCATACAGTTGCATCTAGTACTATTTTATATTCCACTCTTTTCACTGGACATGATTTTGTGTCCATATTTGCTTATAGCTACATGGTCCATCCCTCATATTCTTTTAGGAGATACATAGTTTATAGAACTTTTAAAAAATTTATTTAAGGAAAGGAGTTTTATGACTTTCAAATTCAGGCAGTAACTGCTGACAGGACAAGGAGAAGTGAAAGTTGCCTATGCATTTAAGAGAATCCTGCAAGTGCTTTAACAAATAGATAAGATGTGCTTCAAATGAGCTCATCCATCGTTTGAATAAAAACTGCTGGGAAGGTGGTGCTTAAGCAGTTTGTGGTCTTTGATGCAAATAGGGTTGACATTCCTTTTGCTTATTACATTGTTCAAGCTTCCTTTCAAAGCTGGTGCCCCCAAACCTCAGCCCCGCTCTACAGAGCACTGGTCCCCAGCCCTGTCTGCACATTAGAATTCCGGTGTGGGGGGGGAAGGTGCGGAAGGGAAGGGGACTTGGATTCCAGATATCCAGGCCTTATCCCAGATTAACTGCTTCAAAGAGGTCTGGATATTGGTAGTTTTTCAAAGCTCCCCAAGTGGTTATAAATGCAGCCAGGGTCCAGAACTACTGGTCAAGAGAATATGTTAACAATTCCATCATCTCTGTCCTTTGATTTCTATAATGAGGTCTATTTAGGTCACCAGAAAGCAAAAAGTTTATCTTGACTCCCCCTACATAGCAAATTTGTCAACATATCCCAATTGCTAAAATGAAAATGAAATAGCCTGAAATAAAGATTGAAATATTTATTCATTTAAAAAATATGTATTAAACATGTAATATGTGCTCTGTTTTAGATAATATGAATGATTGCAAAATGACTAAGACACCACCTCCCTGTTTTTTTTTAGTATGACCGGAAAGATAAAAAATGTAAAATGGGGCTTCCCTGGTGGCGCAGTGGTTGAGAGTCCGCCTGCCGATGCAGGGGTCGCAGGTTCGTGCCCCAGTCCGGGAAGATCCCACATGCCGCGGAGCTGCTGGGCCCGTGAGCCATGGCCGCTGAGCCTGCGTGTCCGGGGCCTGTGCTCCGCAACAGGAGAGGCCACAACAGTGAGAGGCCCGTGTACAGCAAAAAAAAAAAAAAAAAAAAAAAAAAAAAAAGTAAAATGAATCCCAATAATACATGGCAAAATCTGTTTTGATTCACGAGAGAAGTAGAGGCAGAATGCAAGCAGAGTTTAGTATTACTTCTAGTGGGGAAGGTTTTGAAAAGCAAGCGAGATTTGAGCTGCTCCTGCTTGCACAGCCTGAGGTGTAGGAGGCAGCTGGGCAGAGAAGAGCAGGAAGGAATCTAAGCCCGAAGGAAAGACATGAGAAAGGGCAGTAGCGTAGGGTGTATACGGGGAACAAGTGTTGAGTGTGGCTCCGGCCTTTTGGAGCAAAAGGATTAAAGGGTGCAATAACTCAGGTCTTGAATTTCAGTCCAAGAGTCCTACATTTTGTGTTAGTCATGTGAAAAGGGCCCCTCATGAGAGACACTTTCCCTTTGGAAAATGTGGTAATGTAGTGATGTAAAAATGCAAGATTGAAAAATGTTCTATCCTGATAGAAGCCCGGAGAAGTAACGATGTCTAAATCCATCCCTG
This sequence comes from Delphinus delphis, assembly GCF_949987515.2. NCBI lineage: Eukaryota > Metazoa > Chordata > Mammalia > Artiodactyla > Delphinidae > Delphinus > Delphinus delphis. Next base: position 71,500,403 of record NC_082695.1, on the reverse strand, counting down.
TCTGGCCTAAGGTTTCCTAGAATTGTTCATTCTCCCAGCGTGGCCTCTGTGAAGGCTGGGTAAGTGCTCTGTGTTTTTTTCCCCCCTGCCACATTCAATAATGGTTAAAGACTTAATTATCTTTTTATGAGCCCAACAGTCCCAGTTTTCTGTTGCTCAAACACAAAGGCATCATCTGTCTTCGCAGACATTCAGTTGTTGAATAGGAGAGAAGGAACAGCGGCAGGAGGGATGGATGCATGCAGGATCAGGGGAAAGTGTACTCTGGAAACACAGAGCCCGGAGGAGCCGACCTGTGGATGAAATGAGATAAGGCCTGCTGTGCGTGCGCTCAACACCTTGCATGGTCCCTGGTCAGATATATATATATACATATCTGAATATATATGTTCTTTTTCAGGTTCTTTCCCATTATAGGGTATTACAAAATATTGAATATAGTTCCCTGTGCTATACAGTAGGTCCTTGTTGTTTATCTATTTTATATATAGTCCTGTGTATCTGTTAATCCCAAATTCCTAATTTATTCCTCCCTCCCCTTTCCCCTTTGATAACCATGTTTGTTTCCTATGTCTGTGAGTCTGTTTCTGTTTTGTGAGTAACTTCATTTGTACCTTTTTTAAGATTCCACATATAAGTGATATCACATGATATTTGTCTTTGAGCAACTCCCATTTTTACTCAACAATCTCATATGAGATTTACTCGTCTTGGTTCACTTTGATGGCTGTTAAGCGTATCCTGTTCTATGAAGACACCACAACCTTGTTTATCCATTCGCATTTATAGATATTTGGGTGGTTTCCAAATGTCCACTTTACAACTGCTGCTGTAGTGAATACCTCTGTACGTGATTCCTGGTGCAGATGTGAGAGAGTCTTTTGGTCAATATGTCTAGAAGAGGAATTCCTGGGTCATTGGGTGTGAGCATTTCCAGCATCCTGTGGCCAAATTGCTCTAAAGAACAAACATAAAACAGAAACAGGATCATAGATACAGAGAGCAAATAGGTGGTTGCCAGAGGGGTGGGAGATGGGGAGATGAGAGAAATAGGTGAGGGGATTAAGAGGTACAAACTTCCAGTTACAAAATAAATGAGTCAATGAGTATGAAGTGTACGGTGTGGGAAATATAATTGATAATAACGGAATGGCTTATGGTGACACATAGTATGTAAACTTATCATGGGGGTCATTTTGTAATGTACAGAAATGTCAAATCACTGTGTTGTGTACCATGAACTAACATAGTGTTGTAGGTCGATTATATTTCAAACCCAAACAAACCCACAGGAAAAGAGATCAGATTTGTGGTTACCAGAGGTGGGAGTGGGGGGATGGAATTGGTTGAAGGCAGTCAGAAGGTACAAACTTCCAGTTATAAGATAAATAAGTACTAAGAATGGAGTGTTCAACGTGATGAATACAATTAATGCTGCTGGATGTTACAGATGAAGGTTGTTAAGAGAGTAAATGCTGAGTTCTCATCAAAAGGAAATAAATATACTTTTCTTTTTCTTTAATTTCGTGTCTCTATGAGATGATGGATGGTCTCTAACTTACTGTGATCATCATTTCATGATGTATGTAAGTCACATCATTAGGCTGTACCCCTTACACTCATACAGTGCTGTATTGAGACATTTGGAAACCACCCAAATAAAACTGGAAGGAAAAAGAAGAGCATCAGATATCTTTTTTTTTACATAAGTAAATATTACATAAGTCCTCAATCTATAACATATACAAAATATGATTTTATTGGTATACATTTTTCTTAGAAGTTTGAAATATTGCAGGCACTCAGTGGGAATAATAAAGTGGCTTTGGGACACAGGTTCTCAGAAACCTGTGGCATTTGGGCCAAACGTGGCTGCCAGCCCAACCTGTTTGCCAGAAAGACCCTGTCCCTTCCTACTGTCCACCCCACTCCCCTTGCTCACAAAATTTAGCATGATGTTATTAGAACAGCATTTCCACCCCCTCTCCCCCTGGTCAGAAAAATGGAGGGGGACACTTAGCCTGCAGTGCTGATCTCTTTTACCAAACTAATCCAAAGACCCAGAAGAAGCCCCATCAGGAGGCAGCAAGACTGTGCGGCAGCAGCAGCAAAGAGATAGCTGCCGATGCACGTGGACCAGAAAGAGGGGCGTGGGCTTTGCAGCCTGGTGATCTCATTGTGCATCCTGACTTGGCCACTAATAGCTATGGGACATGTCAGACGGGTCACCTCGCTGAGTCTCAGTTTCCTCATCTGTAAGAAAGGGAATTTAAACACCTGCTTTTTTGTGTTCTTGTGAAGATTAAATGAAAGAAAAAGTGTTTTTACCCAGCACCGTACTTTGCATGTGGCTCATTAAATATTTATTTTCCTTCCCCTTGGGAGAGCAATGGCAGGGCTCAAATGAGATAATATAGATGGAAGTACTTTGTAGTCTGGGAAGAGTCATCTCTGTGCCAGTTGGAATCCTGATGTGGTGTGACATTGACTCATTCCTGACCTGATGGGTCTGATCTGAATAGCTGGATACTTATTTTCTCTGGCATGAGAGAAAGGGGGTAAGAACATCCAGAAAAGAACACGGGTGTGCAGGACTCTGGGAAAAGCCAGTGGGCAGAATGAGCTTTGAAAATGTTTCTGCAAGGGTGTCCAGACTCTTTTCAGTCGCCAAATGACCAGTTTTATGAAGGATTTTGAAATATAATGGGCTGCTCAAGATTTCATGCCCTACAGAGTGATTACATCAGAATGTGACCAAATCATTTCCCAGGTCATCACATATACCATTAGGCCAATGACATATACAATATTATCAAATTAATTTAGAGTATAGCTAAGGGTCTGTTTTACGGATTTGTACATTAAAAAAGTTTTTGTATTGGAAATTGTGTTTAAATCTGCAAAGAATATAATCATTGGGATATCAGATGGGTCTGAACATGGTGGTTTTCCTTGAGCAATCCTGAATTAGCATCATAGATATTGAAGATGGCATTGGCTAATGCTGCCCTTTGCCAAGAGGGACAGCTGTGTCCTTCTGAGCTTGTTGTACCCACCTGGGGAGCCCCTCTGCTGTGGGTTGGGCTCCCATAGTTCATCTTTGCCTCTCCCTTTGCTGATTCTCCCAATAATCTACCTTCTGGGGTTTGGTTAGGCTTCATTATGCATCCTCATACTCCCAAACTGTGAAATCATTCTTTTCTTTAGAGCTCTTTCAAAATAGACATTGTTTTGTTTTGTTTTGTTTTTGACTGCTTGAGGGATCTTAGTTCCCCAACCAGGATTGAACCCAGGCCATGGTAGTAAGAGCACCTAGTCCTAACCACTGGACCACAATGGAATTCCTATCAAAATAGAAGTTTTAATGTAATAAGCATTCTCAAAGTTTTCTTCCCAATTTTTCAGGTTCTTCTGGGCTGCCTTCTGAAAAATTCTTCCCCTTCTCTTTCTGTTAATTAGTTGGTCCTCAACTAGCTCCCATCTCTGGCATATAGTGTGTGGACAGGAATGAGCTAGTGGAATAAATAGTTGCCTTAAGTAGTTACCTGCTCCATTCTCTGACATGCCCCATTTATGGCCCTTTGTAGATTTTCCATTTTTTAGTTTTCTCTTATCATAAAACTTTCCTGGGAGCTGATCACCTTACAACTAGTATCTTAACCAGCTGCTAACAGTAGTGGACCAGCTTGTTCTTGGGAGAACAAGCTTCTGGAGGGAATTGGATTGGAATGGGTCTTCTTTAAGAAAAAGAGTAATGGTACAGGTGGCAGAAAGATTCCAAAACCTCTGCTTCATAGTTTTTACTAGGGTTTCAGACTGAATCGGAGGGAAGGATTCATGAAATGCTTTGCTTTGTTTTCTAAGTATAGGAAAGATCAAAATGGATCAAATTGACTCAGTGTGAGAATGAAGTGGGAAGAAGGATGCATCCGTTGATTTCCATTTTGGATGAAGAGTATGTGTGTGTGTGTGTATGTGGTGGTGGGGGAGGTCCCACCATAAGTGATGACTATTGATGTTAGTGATCTGAGGGAAGGATGTTGAAAAAGAATGAGAAACTTTTTGAGTCAGTCCGTTCTTAGTAACCAGTGGTTGTTAAGATTTGGTGTTATAAAGAGGTGTGAGAAATAATGCCTGCTTTGTAAAAAACTTTCATCTCATAGAGGAGTCAAGATGTATAGAGAAAGGTAACATTGCAGTAGGGGGCCAGCTGAGTTTAGAGCCAAGTGAGACACAATTTGGAAGTCAGAGGAGGGCTGGGCAGGATAAGAGAGGCTCCCGGAGGAGGTGGCCCTTGAAATGGGCCTTGAAGGATGAGGAAGGTTCAAAGGGGCAGAACATTCCAGATAAGGAGGACTCCAAGGTCTGTCTGGAATGCAGGCAGGGAGCAGTGTGCTGATACCCAGCATTTGTTAAGGAGATTAATGGAGGAGAAGCCAGGAGAGAGAAAAATCCGTTGGGATAGTATATGGGGAATCTTGGATCCATAAAAGGTGGAGGCCCAGGGATGTGCAGGAATGGAAATGTTCATGAAGAAAGAAGCAAGATGCACGCAGTGGTTGCTGGGAGAAGGCAGCTTGGCTTGCATGAGGGCCAAGCCTCTGATGAAGAGCCCTGGTTGAGCTGTAATCCTGAGAGGTAGGGACAAAGTGGGGTGGGGAGAGGAAGGTACAGGCTATGTGGGAGGGACTTTGTGACAGTTCAGAGAGCTGTGTGGACCACCCGCTTTGCTCTGACACCCTAGGGAGATCAACACCAATAGGAATAGAAGGGCTGGTGGGATGGGCACACTCAGGGAATCTCAAGGGTTAACTTCTTTTTATTAATATAATTACCTTCATGTTTTTCTGTTTTCTTTTAAAATAATTTCAAACTGAAAAAAAGGTTGCATAAAAATAGTATAAAGAACGTTTTTGGTTCTAGAGCATCTGAAAGTACGTTGCGGACTCAGTGTGCTATGGCTTCCAATTACAATACTTTAGTGTGTAATTCCTACAATGCAGGACATTCTCCAACATGATAGGATACACCCATCAAAATCGGGAAGGTAACACTGAGCTGTTACTAATATCTGAGCTTCTGACCTTTTTCAGGTTTTTCCAATTGTCCCAACAGCATCCTTTATAGCAAAAGCATCCAGTGCAGAATCACACATTGCCTTTGGTTCCCATGTCTCTTTAGTCAGGAAAAAAGGAAGGGAGGATAGGGAAGGAAGGGAGGAAGGGAGGGAGGGAGAAAGGATAGAAGAAGGAAGGAAATTCCTTGTACATTTCACAAACCATCAGCCCTGCCTGGAAGCAGCAACAGACAGCGCTCAATACTTTATTTTCCTTTTACAACCCAGTCAGCTTTCAATTATCTGCCCAAATGAGTGGAATGGACAAATCTGGAATAATGGATTTTCGAATGTTTTTTGCAACAGTCTTTGCGGTGCGCGGGCCTCTCCCTGTCATGGCCTCTCCCGTTGCGGAGCACAGGTTCCGGACGCGCAGGCTCAGCGGCCACGGCTCACAGGCCCAGCCGCTCCGCGGCCTGTGGGATCCTCCCGGACCGGGGCACGAACCCGTGTCCCCTGCATCGGCAGGCGGACTCTCAACCGCTGCGCCACCAGGGAAGCCCTGCAACAGTCTTGTAGCTTTTTTTTTCTGGCTTCATTTAACTTCTATCAGCGTATACGCAGGTCAGAGACATGCTGGCTAGAAGTAGGAGCTGATTCCTGTGATCTGTTCATATGTCACCCAGTAGAAAATGGAGATGTTTCGGTACTGCAGTTATTCTGCTTTAGGGGATCAGCGCAGCTCCATGACATAGATCCTGCTCCCACTGTGGACCTGAGCACACTCATTTGCTTTAGTTTCATCTTAGAGTCCAGAGACCCAGGCTCGCCTTGATTGGTGACAGGTGATCAGGTGACCTTCCCTCTCCAAATCCTGTGTATACTTCAATGTGTGATCAAAGCCCCAGCTTCTCCAGCAACTTCTCCGCTGACTATTCCAACCCATACAGAGAGTTCTAGTTCAGAATTCCCACTACTGATCTCCTATACTGCCCTAATCATACAAGGTACTTCATCATACACCGTGTATATTGTTAGTTACTTTTTCTGCAGTTGAATTCCGAATGCTGCCTTGTAACTAGGCTTTCCACTCTGCCACTACTGCTGGGAGTGATTTCCAGCTGTCTCTGTACCTCTGTGTCTTACACTCACGGGGTGAGTCCTGGGTTGGAGCTTCGGATGGACCTGCCATTTTCCTGTGCTCTGTGTGCCAGTGGGGAGAAGAGAGAATGTATGGCTCCGTTGGTGCGGCTGCTTTCATAGGAGCATCAGAAATCACCCAGGGGAGGATCTCTTAAACGGTAAGGCTGTTGGGTTGTGAGGGAGCCGAAAAAGAACGAATGCTCACCAAGTGTTCACCATACTTACACGTGATATATTACATATAACGTTAAAAATTCGAGCCCCAATTTTCCTATCTACGAGCTGCGAATAACACTATTTACCAAACAAGGCTTTTTAAAGACTAGATAAGATGATATGTATAGTCACATACTGCCTGACGTGAGTTAGCACTTAACAAGTGTCAGCTGCCCTCTCCCGCTATGAGTTTCTGAATCATTTACTGGGAAAATTATTCCCCAGAATCCTCTAGAGCTACTCTCTGTTCATCGCAACTTTAAAGGAAATCTCTCCAAACAATTCCCCACTACTTCTTTCTGTGTCTATTTGAATGACTCCAAGCCTTGTTTGCAACAGAAGATAGTGACAGCTTTTCGTTTTATTTTATGATATGTCTTCCTTAACGAACAAATCACCACTTAGGAGCTTTTCTGATTCTTATTTTATTTCATTTCTTCTCGATGATTTTGAGATTCTGAACGGATTAGGATTAATCTGGCTTTGAGGTTTGGGCCTGCCTCTGTCTCACTGCCTCTCATAATTGACAGCACCAAGGAGACCCGGAGAACCAGAGGCCGGCCCACTATCAACTTGACAGAAGATGTGGGTGTCATCACGATTGGCAAAGTCATGAGTAAATACGAGTCTGTGGTCTCAACTGAGTAACTAGCAGTAAACCAAGAATTGATTCTGTTGTAAGGGTCAAGTTTCTCCAAAGAGCAGATGGAAGCGCTCAGTTGAATATCACCTCCGGTCACAAACACTGCTTCCTCTCCTACCCAACTGTAGGTGTTCCTTCAGTGTTCCTTATTATCTTGACTCATTTTTGACACGTACCAACAGTGGAGTTGGGACCCTGCTGCTGCTGCTGTTGTGAGTGACCTTCACAAACAAGTCATGCGAAGGAGATGAGTCAATCATAGTCTGTGTGGATCCTACCACCCAGCCTCTAGGCTGTGGGGTGAGGCAAGGGAGCTGCCCCAGTGGATGGCCAGGAAGGACCTGGGGGGTGACTTCTTCCCTCACCAAGAGTCACTTCCGGGCTGCCATTTGGCAGCAGAAATTACTTCTGCAAAATTGCTAGTATAAGTTAATGGGGCCCAGAGTACAAATAACTGGCAGGTCAGCCACAACCTGGACTGATTCACTCCTTCCCATCCTGCGCTGAGACACGGCTGTGCTGGATATGGTGTGAGAATTCCTCCTCTCTCTCTCTTTTTTTTTAATATTCCCATTGCACAAGCCCATAAAAGGTTCATGCATTCTATAACATGACACCTCTTTGATGCTTAACTCTTTACATATGATCCCATTAAGGGGGGTGGGTAGCACTGTCAAATTCAAAGAGGACCCACACAGTGATGGAGAAGTTAGAAAATAGCCTGGCTTTCGGGGTGTTCCCATGAAAGCCCATCTCTCTTCAGATTTATGGCTCTCATTTTCCTCATTTGTTTCCTTCCTTCTCTCCTTTCGTAGATAATTAGTCTACATGCCTCAGCTGTTGGTGCATCGATAAATATTTGCTGAATAAATGAACAGGAAGTTCGATTGTCAATGTCTATCAAGCCTCAGGATGGGCCAGGAGGACCAAAAAGTGGCTGTAGTTGACTTGTACTGAGGTGGTGCCCTGAGATGGGACACCTCGCTCACTCCCTGGGTGAGGCAAATAGGAGCATTGGGAAAGAAAAGAAAAGAAAATGATGAAGACACTTAGTTTTCTCCCATCTGGGCTTCCTTTTTAAAGAAAGTTATTGGGTTGGCCAAAAAGTTCGTTCGGGTTTTTCCATAACATCTTACAGAAAAACCTGAACAAACTTTTGGGCCAATCCAATATTTAGGAAGTAGAAAGATAGGCTAGTAGGTATGAGAACACAAAAATATATTTTACAGCCAAATGTAGTCCCCTGGCTTAGCATGGTGATAACTAAAGGGGTGATGTAGATGAAGGAGGCACAGCGAGGTACTAGATGATTCAGTGTTGGGAGCCAGCCACCTGAAATCCCACGGGGTTCTTGAGGTAGCTCGCTGTTCTAGAGACTTAATTACTGCTGTAACTCATGACAGATACATAATGGCGTGTCAGCGAGGCTAGTTTTCATGCTGAACTGCAACCTGGTGGAAGTAAATGATGTTTCTCCCTCCTTCCCCTGCAAACTGACCCACCAGCTTTCTGATACACATCTTGTTATTCCTTTCTCATCATGCTTAAACAGAAATAGCAGAAGTGACATGATTTCATGTAGAGCGCACATAAAACTTGTAGAATCAGAGAATCTTAAATTTTTAGAGTGTATTTAGCTGATTAAAAGAAGGTCCATCAAATTCCAGAGAATTTTGTTTTCAAAAAACATTAAGTCAAATTTTAATTTAGGAACTTTGAAATCCCTTTTTTTCATAAATACATACTGTTCCCTCCCTGTTTCACCATGTCAGATCCAAATCTCACTACAGTGCAAGGAATTGTGTAAGAAAATGGACAGTTTCTTTGGAATAGAAAGTCGAAGATAGAACCCAAAACTGTGAGGAAAAATCTGGAGGAATTTTATTACCTGATCATGTAATTGTTTTACTGAACAGAGCATGGGTAGTCCTTAAATTTTTACATCTGTTTTTCCAAAGAGTCAGCCTTCATTACCCTGTAGTCACTAATTTAAATTTAAAACCAGAAAAAAGCACACGATTATCAAACTCCTGAATACGAGGCCAGATGTTTAGAAAATTATTTTCAATGTAGGAGCTTCTCACCTTTTCTTGAAGATATTTCTTTTGGTCTCCCATGAACCTACAAGCATCTAAGAGGACCCAAGCAAAGGAGAGGTCTGTAGTGGAAGATTTATATTTATAGACCTTGATGAACTGAATACATTTACAAGCTGCATTTTGAAATCATAATGATCTAATGTGAAGCAATCAAAATTCCAAAATCATCTAATCAAGAATGACATCAGAGGCAAACAATCTCTAGATGGAGTAGGTATAATTCCCTCTGTAAATCTTCAGTTTAGAGCAGATGTTCTAATTCCATGAATTAAGTCAAAAGTGTTGAGCTAAGTTGTCCAGAAGGCAGTTATTTAGGAAAGGTGAACCAACTTGGTTTTCTTAAAGAGGTACCTCACTGCTCCATCATCTAGCTCGTAACTAGGAGAGAATTGGGTCGTCAAGCAAAGCAGAGAGGTCATTGCCAAAGGAAAAGTGTGCTTTGAAAGGACAGCCTTGGGGTGACCCGTGTCCTGCAGAAGTGAGAATATTCTCCTGTGGGAGATTCTTTTCCTATTCTTGTCTCTCAGCCCTTTCCTGTAGGACTGAGAACAAAAAAGAACAGCAAGTTCCTGCAGCTTTTCAATTCCAAAGAGTAACTATTTTGGTTCATTGATCAAGCGAGACATATGGATTCAGAAATACAAGATCTGTATGTTTTAACATCTCATCATCTGGCACCTTGATTAGGTGGACCTCCTACAGCAGGAGGGTGGCTATGGAATGTATTGATACGATCTCAGTTACTGCAACATTTGGGCCCTGGCCCCTGATCTAGAAACAGAATTGTCAGTTCCAAAGTTCTGTTGGTAACAGTTTATGCAGTGTTGTCAGAAGCTGCATTCATTCTTTACTGTTTTCTTATTGCTTTTATAATAAATATTTACAGATTTATTGCATACTTATTTTCCAAATGGATAGACATTTTTAGAAATGACATTTCTGAAAGTGCAGAAGCTATCTGGCACATATACAGTGTATCATACCATGTGTTTTCTGACAAGAGCATCATCGGAACTGTCTCCGTAGTTTATCTGATGAAACTCTTTTGCAATACGTTATATCAAGTTTATGGCCCCATTCTTCTCCTCTATGCTTTTTATTTTTACATCTGACATAGGGAAAATGGCAAGATTTTCTTTATTCCCTAGCAAAATAATCTGTGAAAGCTGCATGAACTTCTCTCTTCTCACAAATGGAGTGGGAGATCCTGCATTCCACAGCCTGTCTCCTCCATTATGTCAACATATTTATTGAGTCTTTGCTTTTAAGGAGTGGGATGGAGGAAAGGAGAAAGTCATGTAGGAAACTGTAAGGTGTCTTATTGTTTCAACTATAAATTATTTTCAATATGCCTTGACATGAGACAAAGGGTGCTACACTGAGAGAATCCTCTTGACCATTTTGGTGTCCCAAGTGTAATGTGAAATGGTAGATTGGCTATTTTTCAGACAAACTATAAAAATGTTCCAATACCCGCAGAAAAAGAAGCTCTATGACATTCTTAGGCGTATAGGAAAATAGAGTGGAATGGGGCAACAGCTTATGGTTAGTTGTCTTGGTTTTGAAAGAATCAGGTGCTCTGGAGGTGAGGTATTTTGAAATTTTCCATCAAAGTTTAAGGGTTTAAAGAAGTATCTATTGAAATATCCACAAAAAGCAAGGAATAACATTGTAGCCTCTTTGTTAACTCTCGACTTTTATTTGAGGCCATATAGGAGACCTTACTTATGATCATTCTTCTTGACCTGTTTTGTCCCCCAAATAATCCCCAATGAGAGGTAAACTACACCATTAGAGGAAAAAGAAAATAAAAGACAGGTTATGTGTCTACTTAAGTTGAAACTGCCACTAAGAACAATGTGTGGTGATTCAAGGAGGGAGATTTTGCTTAATTACAAGAAAAACTTTCAAACCATGGAAGCTTTTAACAATGAAATAGCCTTCTTGTTAATAGATGTGTTCAGGCAGGGGCTGGCTGGTTACCCAGCGCGATCAATTTAAAGGGATCCCTGCATTGTATTATCTGATGTCTTAGGTCTCAATTGCCTCAGTTGCAAGCGTTCTCAGAATCAGTGTTTTATCAATTTACATATGTAAAATTTCATTAAAGTGATATTTCACTAATTTGTAATTTGGAATAATTGGGCTGAAGTCTTTCATTACATAGCATATATTTTTTTCTTTTTAAAGAGAGTATAAGATTAGACGAAGATTATAAAAACACTTAAATTAAGTTGCTGTGTTTAAATGCTCTTAGAAACATCAATCTATTTAGAAAAATGATATACTCATTATAAACTATTAAATATTGATCTCTATTAGATAATATATTTTATTATAAACTTGAAAGTAATAAACTGTATTTCTTTGGATGTACTTTACTCAGGAAGATTTTTTTGCCTTCTAAAATAAGTCTGAGTTAATGAGACGTTACATATATTTATCTACATAAGCTAAAGGATATTTTTTAAAAGGTAAAACCATGACTCTTATACAAATATAAAATGAACACATGTCAAAGATTTTATTTAACTCTTTAATTAATGAGAGAACCAGAAAAGTGTTATAGCTAGTTCAAAGCAGAGTCCAAAGACCAGGCATATTTATAGGCCATTAGTAGTGTTAGTAGTACCCAACTGAATTTGTTTAAACAGATGCAAAACTGAGTTCTTCCACCATGGGAGAGGGATGTCATCTGAACCTCCAATGGACAGATTTTTGCCTTTCTACGGATAGGGATTAGTTGCATTTCTACTAGGTGTCTACAAATTGACTTCGGTCTCTTCAAAGTTGTTAAGTAGCCTGATCAAAGACAAAGAAAGGCAGAGAAAACCTGCATAGATGAGCTAGTCAGGGAAATCACTAAATTTTAAACTCTTTCTTATTTTTCCTCTCACACACACACATTCTATCAAGCTCTTTCCCTGGGAAATTAGAGAGGTGCTGTGTTAGACGTAGTATCCCTATGTATTGACATTGAATCAATTGCTTCTACGTTCAAGACTCAAGTGAATTTCAGAAATTGTTTATCTCACTTCCTACTCCCAGTCCTAATAATATTGGGGATTATTATGTCAAGAAGTCCAAGATTTATTGACGAGATGAGTAAGATGGACACATGGAGGATAGGGAGGTTAGTCTATATTCTCAGGTGGATGTGTCCAGGTAGAGCTGAAGTCCTTCAGCAGTGATGTGGCATACTTTTTTGGTTTTTAAAGTTTTTTGAGATCAAAAATGCAGGAATGGGCTTCCCTGGTGGCGCAGTGGTTGGGAGTCCGCCTGCCGATGCAGGGGACATGGGTTCGTGCCCTGGTCCGGGGGGATCCCACATGCCACGGAGCGGCTGTGCCCGTGGGCCATGGCCGCTGGGCCTGCGCGTCTGGAGCCTGTGCTCTGCAACGGGAGAGGCCACAGCAGTGAGAGGCCTGTGTACCACAAAAAAACTAAAAGAAAAACAAAAATGCAGGAACGATGTCATCAGGAAAAATGATGTCATTGTCAGATAAAAGATAATACAGTATTTGGAAAAAACCCCATCTAGGTCATACAATGTCTAAATGGCCGCTGTCAGGTCAAAGGGATCACTTTAGGGGACTGAGAGGTTAGTTGTCTCAAGAACTTGGGTACACTTTTTGGATTATCCTCAAAGATGTGACAATGTTGAACTTTCCCTGAGTTCTGTGCTTCCAAAGAACACTGTGATGGTTAAAAAGTCCCCCTATCCTGTGTATTCCAGGGAATGGCAAACCTCAAAGGATGACCTTGCTCAGTTATTCTGAGATAAGACCCGTTTCCATCCTTTCTTAAGAACCTCTTATAGCAGAAATTAACACAACATTGTAAATCAACTCTCCTTCAATACTTTTTTTAAAAAAGAACTTCTTTAAGACTCCTGGACAACTCCATTGTTTATCTGCCTCTACAAACCCTAGACCTCTTTCTTTTCTTTGAGATATTCACTACTAATGAACATTCTCCTTATTATAACAACCTGAATAAAATCATCTCCTTAATTTGTCTGGTGCATTTTGCAAAAGTTGGAATTACATTTTTGGTCATGTGAGGGTAAATTTGGTTTCCGGAAATGATAAAAATCACAGGGATACAAATACCTTCAAGAGGTGAGTGGTCAAGCTGGACAATGCCATTTTGGGTCAAAAACCCTGTATTAAAGTGTAAATGATTTTCTTTTGTGACATATAGGTAAGCCATATGTTTTCAAACACAATCCAAGTAATGCCAGCAATACTAGAATAAGTTATAGCCTCTTGGGCAAACATATTGAAAGGACACCGCTAATTGTTTTTTGAAACCATTAGATATTAAGTATAATTTCTGGTACATTAAAGGAACCAGACATTTACCTCCCTGTGCCTTAGTTTCCTCATCTGTAAAACTAAGGGGTTGGGCTAGATGACTGCTAATATTACCTTTTTAATACTGTGAGCTCTTTTTTAAAAATAATTAATAAATTAATTAATTTGGCTGTGTCGGGTCTTTGTTGCTGGATGCGGGCTTTCTCTATTTGCGGCGAGCGGAGGCTGGCTACTCTTCGTTGCGGTGCGCGGGCTTCTCATTGTGGTGGCCTCTTTTCTTGTGGACATTGGGCTCTAGGACCGTGGGCTTCAGAAGTTGTGGCATACGGGCTCAGTAGTTGTGGTGCACGGGCTTAGTTGCTCCGTGGCATGTGGGATTTTCCCGGACCAGGGCTCACACCCGTGTCCCCTGCATTGGCAGGTGGATTCTTAACCACTGCGCCCCCAGGGAAGTCCCACTGTGAGCTCTTTGGTTATTCCTGGGGTCAGCTTTTTCAATACAATAAGGTCACTCAGGTTCAGTTTCCAGGTAGCTAAGCAGAGAAGAAACAAAGGCTTGGTATTTCTTCTCTGTAATTCATCTCTGATCTGAATTCTTGAATGAAAACTATCCTATCTTGCAATGTAGTTGCCAGCAGTTTCTAAGGGGAAATAGGTTTCTGTTCATTTAAAAAATCCCCTCAATGAGGATCATTAAATACTAGAACATGGATAGGCTGAAGGAGGCTGTTTAAAACGAAAGAGAAATATTTTGATGAGTTTGACTTAAGCTGTAAGATCCTAAGGCTAAAGCCTATTTTACAGCACTTTGTATATGCTAGACACTGTTCCAAGTGGTTTAAATCATTAAGGCATTTAATCCTTCTACCCTATGCAGTAGCACTGCTGCCACTGTTACCATTTTCCTGTTGGAGACACTGAGGCACAGGAGTTAGAAGAGCTTGTCCAAGGTCATAGAGTTATAAGGGAGAAAGCCAGGGTGTGGAGCCCTGTCATCTTGGGCTGAGTTTATGCTCTTAACCACCATGCTCTGTTGCTTCAGCAGCGTAGAGGTAGCCCTTCATGGCCACTGATGGCCCTGTAATTCTACAAAAGGAAAAGAATCTTCCATGCAGCTATGCAAACTTCACACTCACAAAGGGAATAAAAGGAAGTCTCAGGGTAGAGATGTTTTGAAGAATGAAATGCCTTACCCAAGGTTATAAAATGAGTTGGCCATGAAGCCACCGTCTTTTCATCTCCAGCTCTCAACCTCTTGTTCATTGCTTGTTTATTCTTGCAGCTGACATCGTGGAGAAAAATGAATCTCTTTTAAGAGTTTCCTTCTTAGAGCTTGTCATGCTACAGAATTCTTTAATGTTTGGAGCTCATGATAATATGTGGTCTTTGCTAGAACTCCTGTGGTTTGACACCAGCCTCTACTCGAGATTATGGCAGATTTTGTTTCCTTAAAGAGCTGGCCACTCTCAGAATTTAGGCTTGAGAGAACAGAAATGAGGTTGGTTTGGCTCCAACAAAGCAGTCAAGTGTAACTAATACTGTGTTATTAGCACGGGGTGAAATTTCCAACTTTCAGTATCTTGATGAAACATAGACAATAAAAATTGCACAGGGACGTTTTCTAACCTTTCTAACCTGTATTTTACTCCCCAAGACCATGATCCACTTTGCATTCTCAGACAATAAGCCAGGGAGCTTGAAAGTGTGCCACTCATGGAGAAGGATGGCTCCCCCCTAAACAGCTACATTTGGCAAATTGAAGTCTCCAGAAGTCTTAAAAATTTCCAGGTACTGAAACGTTCTTCTTAATGACAGATTGAAATAGTTGTCAAGGCTCCGATGGAGTGAGAATCCTTCATTAAGAGGTTCTGAAGAAAATCTGAGGAGCTGAGTTGGTGGAGTCCCCAAGTGTGATAAGAAAACATTTCCTGCATCCCCGTGGTTGTTTAATTAATCAATTGCCTTGAGATGTTCTATTTAAAAATACAGTAGGAATGAAACAATACGATGTATTAAAATCACAGTGGTCTTAGTCAAGGCCCATTAACATTCCAAGTATAGGAATCTATACACATATCTTTATTGGGGTTTGTCTAGCATTTCTTTCCTGTAGGCATTTTGGAAGGCTTAGAATATGGTGTATGACTTTGAAATGCACTTTATAGCTGTCGGGAATTAAGTGATCAGGGCCAGTGTGAATTTCTTTAGTGAAAAAAGAAAGCAGTGGGAAGAGTCAGAGCGAGTTCACAGCCTAATAATGAGATCAGCTTGGAGATGATCTCTTCCTTGGGTTCTCCAGGACTTTCCTTTCTTCCCTCCTATGTCCCAGTCTGGTGCTCAGTCCAGGCAGCTTTCTTCCCCTGGAATGCTGATAAGTTTCTGACTTATCAGCTGGCTTCTTCCTGATTGCACACTCTTTTTGCTGGAGAGGAAAACATATACTGAGGTTTGAGCAGGGCACACTCTGGCCTCTGAGAATGTGGTAAGGCTGTTCTTGGTGGAGGGGTAGTGTGTAGACTAGAAAACTTAAAGAATTAAGAGCCAGGAGACACAAATCACTAGTCAGCTCTGACTCCAGACTTTGAGAAAAAGATTTAAACCCACTGAATACCACTTTTTTTTTTATCACCTGGAAATTAGGACATTGGCTTGTTATTAATTCTCAAACTTCCTTTAGCCTCAGGACTCATCCTTCAAAGGAAAACATTTACGTATGTTTAATAAGAGCAAATTGAAGGTAGAGTTGCTCTTTTGGAATGGGGTAAGCCTGAGCTCCACTTATCCCCTGGGCTCTCCCTGCAAGGATGCCCTTCCTTGGCCTCTTTTAGCCCCAGAAGGGTTCCAAGAACACGATTTGAGAACTAGACCAGATGCACATTGAGGACGCTAAAGAATTCTTCCCAGCGGAGGATACAAATGTAAGGTGAAGACCCTTCCTTCCATATGTAGAGATGTAGTTTGTGTGGAGGAGACCAAGGTAAAGAATATTAAATAGAGGACAATTAAGTGCTACACTGTGAAGTACTCACCACAGAGAACTCTCCTAGCTTTGCCTTTTCCCAAGTGAGACTTATTTGTGACCGTGCATTTAGAATAGTGGGTCTTCAACCTTTTTGGTATCTGACCCATTTGAGAAACTGGTGAAAAATCCACATAACAATACAACAACATTTTGAAAGTAATTTCAAGGTCTTCCAGATGCCCAAAGCCCAACCACCGGTTGTGGAGCAAAACTCCACCTCAAAGACCTCCCACGGATGTAGTTGCTAAGCTCAGATTCACCCAAAGGCATTCATGGTTGACCCTACCTGGATTAATGCCAGAGGTATTTGCATTTTTAGGCAGGACTTCTGAAGATGATATAACTCAAAGGAATGGCTCTAACACTGGGAATGTGGAGACCCACTGGCAGGCCAGTAAGGGGTTCTTATTAACAGTCTTAGGAAAAGTCGATAATATTTTTTGCAAGGACACAAGCATTATTATTTTTATTTTTTTTACTGGAGTATACTTGCTTTACAATGTTGTGTTAGTTTCTGCTGTACAGCAAAGTGAATCAGCCACACGTATATATATATCCCCTCTTCCTTGGATTTCCTTCCCATTTAGGTCACCACAGAGCACTGAGTAGAGTTCCCTGTGCTACACAGTAGCTTCTCATTAGTTATCTATTTTATACAGAGTAGTGTATATATGTCAATCCCAATCTCCCAATCCATCCCACCCCCTTATTATTTTTATTGACTTCCGAATGCTATCGAGATCACTTTCAATCACCCCTGATTTAAATGTGGCATACTAATTTCAGGAGAAGGTGTCTGCATTACCTCCTGCTCATCTGTGGTAGAATTGTTTCCAGAAGCTCCTATCTATGAATATGCATGCTGCTCCTCCCTCAAGAGGTGGACTCTGTATCCTCTCCCTTCTGATCCTGTCTGGCTTTGACTTGCTTTGACTGACAGACTCTGGCAAAAGTGACACTGGGCCCAGTATTGGCCTCACTTTTAAGAAGACTGTCAACTTCTCCCTTGGCCCCAGACTCTCTCTCACGCTCTTGCGGCTCGTTAAATCAGCTTGGGCTCAACTAGTAAATGATGAGAGGTCACAAGAGAGAGGCTCTGGAAGATGAGAGGCCATCTTGGGTGATCCAGCTCCAGCTGAGCTCTCAGCTGAATGGCACCACATGGGTCATCTTGTGCTATACATCCTGGAGAAGAAGAACCGCCCAGCTGAGCTCAGCCCACCCACAGAATCATGAGAAAAAATGAATTGTCATTTTAAGCCATTAGGCTTGTTATGCAACAGTAAATTGCTGAAATATTATTCCTCAGGCATTTACAGGCAAAATAAATTTCTTAGTTTCCCACATGCAACTCAAAATCCTGAAGTTATTTCTTAATTATTGAGCTATTTCATCACTACTTCTTGTTTAATATAATTCATTGCTTCCACTGTGAGTTCTCAGAATCCAACAGAAAACACATATATCACCAGTTGACCAGTAAGAACCATGTGTGTCCAAGCACTCACTTTGAGGACTGACCTTTTTGAGGAGAGTCTGGGACTGGAAAGATCTGTCTGTGTGATTTTCAACTTTATGGTGATCATGTAAATTGTTAATTCTTTGCCTTTGTCTTACTTCAGATAAATGATGCAAGTTTCTTTTCCAGGGAAAGTGATCCAGAGTGAAAAACACAAATGGCTTCATTGTAAGGGGTGGTCTAGTTTGTACATTTAAAATTTTTCAATGATTTAGTGATTATTTTGTTTTCTAAACGGTCCCGTTTGGAATGTGGCACCACAGTGTCTATAAAATGGTTGAGTGAAAAACAAAACAAAGTAAAACAATGAAAGCAGTGACTTGGTGGGCATTGCATGCCTAAGACAGTGTGCTAAAAGTCAGAGATTGTTCTTTCTTGTTTTTTCCTTTGGCCTGGTTCTGTTCACCAATGACTAGGCTAATGGCCAGGGGCAGCAATAAAATCACCCATGAGTAGCTTTTCCTGGTGGATATGGTGTGATTTATGTGACTGTAGCTCCTCTATAATCCCCTTAACCTCCACCCCACCCCACCAAGTTATATAAGTTTTTCAGAACCCAGAATACAGAAGAATGTGTGTTAGGGCAGAGAGAGAGAATTTAGAGCAATTGTAGCACAAGAAGATCATCATTTTTTGATTTTACCTGAAAATAAAGTTGCTGCTGCTGGTGTGTGTGTGTGTGTGTGTGTGTGTGTGTGTGTCTGTGGTATCATACTTGTGTAAGAAACATAAAACCATAAAGTTTTACACAGGGAGGTTTGGGTAAGACAGAAAGAGGAAGGGGGGATTATAAAAAGGAGAAGGGAGACAGGTGTAGGGTAGTCGGTTGGAAAGATGTGTCCTCATCAACCCGCTGGGCCAAAGTCCCAGTGTAGGAAGGTGTTCTAGAAAGTTGGGGGAATGTCACGTGTAATTAACAACAACCACAAACAGACAAACGAAAACCCAAAACAGTTTTACTTAAGGAATTTTGTAGAGTCAAAAGCATCTATTTAAGAACAAAATAATTTCCTTTTTAGCTAGGCCTATGTGTGGCTGACTTTTGAATTATATAACTGTGGAGGAAGGAGATTCAAATGCAAGAAAGAGAAAACATTAGTTGAGCGGGGTGGATTGAACTGGAGTGGAGCAAGGCCAGTATGGGGAGAGAGGAAGAGAAAGGAGACACAGGAGGCCTTTGGGCTGAGGGAGAAGCAGAGGAAAAGAACACATCAGAAGGAAGAGAAATGAACAGACCAGGAAGAGCCAGTCGGAGAAAAGGCAAATGGCAAATGAGATACAGGCATGAGAATCTGGGTGAGCATTTCAAGTACCAAAGGGACCTGCAAGAATGTGGGTTCTCTTCCTTCTATAATCTGACCTTTCAATCTCTCAGAATGAAATATGGGTGTGAGACTGATAAGCAGGAAAAGCAAGGAGGCCAAGGTCGTGGATTTTCTATCTGTGTGGGTCACATGTCAGCTCTAGACGAGATTCTGTACCTTAATGCTGGTTAGCCATTTAATAATTCATGTCATTGGGCCCCAGGCACAAGGATGAGGGAGTATGCATGGCCTCTAGACAAGCCAAATTTATGACCAGGGAGTGGTGCTTCAATAATTTTATCTTTGCACACCCAGAGAGCGTATTGCTACTTTAATGTTATTTGTATCGTCCGTGCATTATATCCTTGGTAGAATACCCATAATTTTCTTTCTCTGATCTAGAGCTTTTGAGTACGTTGATGAAGACATGGACAGACTAGTGGCTCCTTTCTTCATTAAAACTAAGTAATCTGTTGTTTTATATATGTATATACATATATATATACACACATATATTTCTTAATCTATTATATATGGAGGCTTAAAAGAAATCTGTTTGGATCTCTGGAATCTTCAAATTGATTGACTCACAAGATCTGTATTTTCCTTTGTGTCTTTACATAGATTAAATTTTTTGTTGTAACAGGAGTTTATATATATATGTGTGTGTATATATATCTATTTACTTATTTAATTTTATTTAAATTTTGTATTGAAATATAGTTGATTTACAATGATTCAGGTATACAGCAAAGAGATTCAGTTATATGTATATTATATATACGTATTTTATGTATATATATATTCTTAAGATTCTTTTCCATTATAGGTTATTACGAGATATTGAATATGGTTCCCTGTCCTACACAGTAGGTCCTTGTTTATCTGTTTTACATATAGTTATGTTTATTTGTTAATGCCAAATTCCCAGTTTATCCCTTCCCCCTCTCTGTCCTTTGGTAATCATGAGTTTGTTTTCTATGTCTGGAAGAGTTACATTTCACTTGGAGAGCCTTATATATTCACGTGCAGTTGTAAGAAATAACACAGAGAGACTCCACGCACCCCTTACCCAGTTCCCCACAACGGTAACATCTTGTGATACTAGAGTTCATATGACCACCAGGATACTGACACTGATCCAGTCAAGACACAGAACATTTCCACCACGCAAGGCTCCCTCCTGGTGCCCTTTTAGAGCCAAGCCTACCTCTCATCCACTGTGTGGATGTCCCACCGTTCAGTTAACCAACGACAGTTTGCACAGTTTGGACATCTGGTTGTTTCCAGGTTTGGGTTATTATTAATAAAGCTGCTATAAACATTCGTGTACAGGTTTTTTGTGTGAACATAAGTTTTCATTTCTCTGGGAGAAATGCCTAGGAGTATAATTGCTGGGTTGTGTAGTAGTTGCTAGTCTAGTATTTAGAAAGACTGCCAAACCATTTTCTAAAGTTCCAAACTGTTTCCGTCTTACAATCCCACTAGCAATGTACGAGTGATCAGTTTCTCTGTAACCTCGTCAGAATTTGGCGTTGTCACTATTTTTTATTTTAGACATTCTGATAGGTGTATAATAGTATCTCACTGTGGATTTAATTAGCCTAATGGCGTTAAATATCTTCTCGTGTGCTTATTTGTTTATTTGTGTATGTATGTATTTAAACATATATATTTAAACATCTGGGGGGAAAAGCATTTAATTGTTCTTTAACGTTTATTTCATAGACTTTGTTCTCCTGTCACTAGCTTTCAGAGAGAGCTCACTAGAGGTTTCCAGCACACTGGACAAGGAAGAGAAGTAGAGATGTTATTTTGAGCTGGATGTCATTCCTTGCTCAAAGGAAAAAAAAATCTGTTTTTTTTTCTTCCCCTGGAACACGATGTTACCTAGAATACATGAGAATCTGGCAGAGGCCTGTAGTTTCTTCCCCTGTATTCCTTTCACACCATCTGTTTGGGTGTGCTAGAATCCACTGGAATGTCTTTACAAGGTGTCAAAACTCTGGGAACTCCACTCTCTTTGGCAGCAGAGAGAGAAAAAGGATAAAGTGATCATGAGAGTGGAGTGGAAGGGAGAATGTAGGGGAGTGTCTGTCACAATTACAGGAGAGACAAGTGGCAGCGTGATAGAGTCCAAGGTTAGCGTTACTTCTCTCAGGATCTTTTTCTGATCCGCAATTCAGGAACGGATGCTACGCAGGCGCCCTTGATCTTCAACAAAAGGAGCATCATGTGATCCTGCAAACAGTTTCAGAACCCTTCATGTTCCCATCTAGAATGTTCCTACAGAGGAAAAAACCAAGGCAGGTTGAGGATTCGATGGCCTGAGAAATCCTCAGCTTAGCACAAGTTCATTTTTGTGATGGGTTTAGAAATCCAGTTCATCCTTAAGTCATTCCAAAGGGAGAATTTTAATTTTCTTTATTAAAAATATAGGAAAACAAAACAAGACAAAGAAATCCCTCTACCCCAAAAAACTTGTTTGTAAACGGCATCATGTGAAAATCCAACTTAGAAAGAATTTGAGTTTGACTTTAAACTGCTTGTTCACAAGCTTATGGAATAACATGGTTCCTGGATTCATTAACTCTTATTTATAAACTTAAGGTTGTTTTGGAACAGGAAGCATAACATTTACTGAAAAGAACATTGAAATGTATTTGTCTTTTTAATTAAAAAAATACTAAGATACGAAGTCTGCAAAACACAAAATCTTAATATTGCAGTAGGATTTTCCCTCATTAAAAAATATATATCAAACCATTGTCTGATTGAAACTAAACACAGTTAAACATATATAGATATAAATTATATAATTTACATTTATTATACTTAATCCAGGTTATCATGCAAACACATTTGTATATATAAATTATGTATGAAATACTCATAGCTAAAATTTATGTGGCTATATTTGAAACTGTGACATCAGAGATAGGCTTAAAACACGTTTAATTACATTAACAGCGTGTATAATCAGAGTTAGAGCTACTGATAGATTTTGCTGACAAGAATTATGGAAAGTAGCAGTTAATTCAGGATTGTTCTATTACAGATATTACAGGGGAAGCAAGTCTGGGAAGTGCATTTAGATTCCCATATCACTCATTTTTTGTGGGAATTTTGTTATTTAAAAAAAAAGCATATTTCTTAAACAATTTAGGCAAGTAAATTCTAGAATAAAACTGTCATCGTTCTGGATAACTTCCTGTGACTTTCTTCTTATATTCACTTAGCTCAAATCCATTGTAGGCCTTTAAACATGAAAGAAATGTACAGTGTGAAGTGTGTAATATGTAAATACAATACATGCAGTTTGTTGTCTTTCAAAGGAAGCTTATAAAAATATGGTACTATTCGACTGATACAGGAAAATGATAAAAGATGTTTAGCACAGAATGAAAGATGAGCCTTTTCCCCTAGAATGCCACAGGGCTCTGTGGCCAATGCTTTTAAGACCCTAAAATAACCATATTCCCATTTCCTCTGAGGAATGCATTGAAAGGATAGTTTACTTCTCTAAAACATAGGTGCCTCAAGTGTCCTTTTAAATAGTTTATTTTATTTGCAATTTGGAACTATCTTCTGAAGAAAATGGGTGGGGTTTTTAGCAATCACAGAAAAAAGTGATCCCCTTCGACTGGAAGTCTTTAAGACTCCTTTGAACAAAACCACCTCGCTGAAATAAATGTATTTTGTGGGTTGCATGATCCCACTTTAAAAAAATGAGTAGGCACAGTATTTGCAATGATATTTAGTAAATTAACATCCTTGCCACCGACTAATAGAAATGTCAGGTCTGCAGCTTTGAAAAGCGTTCCAAACAATGTTGGGAATCTGCATAACAGACATTTAGAAAGGTGCTGATTCACTCACATCCATTTGTATCTTCAAAATTCTTGCCTTCTAGGCTATTAACACATCTCTTCTATCATAAGGGAGTCTGGATACTTAAGAATGTATTCAGAATAAGTCAGAATATGGAGAAATCTGGTGGCTGATTCCCCGTGGGTCTCTCAAGTTTTACTGTAGTTCAGTCCTTGGAAAGAACTGCATCAGAAAACTTGTGGGGATTATAGACAGACCAAATAAGATTATCCCCCTTTAAAAAAAATAGTTTATAGAAGTATAGTTGACTTAGAATATTGTGTTAATTTCTACTGTAAAGCAGTGATTCAGTTTTACATATATATACATTCTTGTTCATATTCTTTTCCATTATGGCTTATCACAGGATATTGAATATAGTTCCCTGTGCTATACAGTAGGACTTTGTTGTTTATCCATTCTGTATATAATAGTTTGCATCTGCTAACCCCAAACTGCCGCTCCATCCCTCCCCCATTCCCCTCTCCCTTGGCAACCACAAGTCTGTTCTCTGTGTCTGTGAGTCTGTTTCTGTCCTGTAGATAAGTTCATTTGTATCATACTTTAGATTCCACATATAAGTGATATAACATATATTTGGCTTTCTCTGTCTAACTTACTTCGCTTAGTATGATAATCTCTAGGTCCATCCATGTTGCTGCAAATGGCATTATATCATTCCTTTTTTATAGATTAGCCCATTTTGAGGTTAATTAGGCTTTTACCCTGGCTCAGGGCAATTTCGTGGAATTTCTTTGGTCCTGGCAGAGTAGCTGGCCAGCCAGACTGCTTAAAAGAGCAAGTGGATTTTGGTGCTCAGGTCCCTTCCGTCTGTATTGCCAGAGTCTAGGCTGGGTTTAGGTTTGCCGTGGGAAACTTCAGTTGGGATTATAATCTGGATTTGGGTTACTCTTGAGATGAAGCCCTCCGAGAACACGTGAAAAACGGTACTGGAAAATGAAGAAAACATTTGAGTTCAGAATCAAAGGTGGTGTGAAACTTGACCGTTTACTGAGAGCCCAGTGGATTAAAGGAAGCCTCTTTGCAAAATGTGGGAGACTGCATGGTTCCCCCTTCCCCTCTTCATAATCATTGGGGTCTATTTGTAAATGATTAGTCAAAGCTAGATAACGTCATCAGAGATATTAACATATTGTAAACAGAAAGATCAGGTGGACAGGATGAGAGAGAACACATGGCCAGAGTTCACTTCCAAGAATAGCAACTCCAAAGGCTTGTAAGAGGGGCCCCAGGAAAGCTTCTGAGGCTGCCCCAGGCTGAACACAACTCATTCATTCATTCACTCCACCATTTAGAGGGGAGTCATACTCTCACTCTGTGCCAGGCCTTTGTCTAGGCTCTAGGGATTCATGAGCGAACAGCAACTAGAACAAAGGCAGACAAAAATCCATGCCTTGTGGAGGCTTGCACTCTAAAATCCAAGGACATCATTTAATGATGAGAAAAAAGATCAGAAATTATTTTTAAATTACGAACACATCTAATAATCAAGAAATTAATCAGAAAAACTGCTGTTAAAAATAGCAAAGCATTTCATGAGATATTGTGGAAAAATACTGCTTAATCTATAAAAAGAAAAAGACAGATTTAAAGGTAAAGTTTGGCTTTCTGCTTTCAAAGAGGAAATGACTTAGAAACAGATGGGGGTTGCAGGTAAGAAACTTTTAAACAATTCGTAAAATCTACTTCCAATAACTGTACCACCAACCTCTTAACTAGGTTAAAATCTCCATGCTTTTCTGGAACATCTGGAAGTTAAAAAAATTCTTTTAAATGTGACTAGCAATTTTTGTAGAGTATTTTATTTCTGAGGCTCTCATGAACTGTTCAAAACTATTTGTAATTATTGAATAGTGAAATAAATTATTAATTACTCAAGCAATTATTTTAAGTGGAAAAGAGAGCAAAGGAAATCAGAAACAAGTTTATAAATAGCATAGAGATGTTATTTGAACTATATGCTTTTTTGCCTCATAATTTGTCTCCTTATTTTAAAATAAAGGATAGAATAGCAGGTAAAACTATTTACCTCTGATATAATCTAAACACATAAGGTAGATAAAGTAAAGTAGGGAGTTGAAAGCAGTCAACTTCGTTATCATATGAAAAAATGTGTGTGTTTTAGCCAATTTGGCTCTAGTGAAGGAACAGATTTTGCTCACTTTGGTTCCTTTCCCTCCATTAACCTCATCTACTTCTCAGAAAGTCTTATTGGTGCACAGTTCTGCATAAAATAGTATAGAGCATGGACTCGATGGGTTTATGGTTTCTCTCACTGGAGAATTGTTGTAGATGCCAGCTTGTTTTTCATGGGTAGAATACAGATCAACTTTCTCTTTCCTTGATGAATTTGATGTTATTCCATAAATGAATAGATTAACGAGTGAATCAATAAATGAAGAATGAATATGGACAGAGACTTTCTCAATGTCCTTGCAAATGTTCCATTCAGTTCCCATTCAGCCAACTTTCCTTCATTCACAGCAATTGAGCTACTCACAAAGATAAGATGGGGTCCTGCCCCCCGTTGCCACAGTCTGAGATGGGGACCAACTGAACAATCATAAGTGGGACAAACAGGACATTAGAGGAATGTGTAGGGATCTGTGGAGCTCAGAAGAAGGGCATCTCAGTGCCTGAGTGAGGATGAGAGGGTGGGTAGTTAGGGAAGGCTCTGGGGAGAAGCTCACATTGAAGCCATTTGTAGAGTATGAGCAGTTTTCTGGGGCCCAAAACAGACAGACAGACAGACAGAGCAAGTCAAGGAGAGATGAAGAGGCAGGAGAGGTCCAAGAGGGAATCACAGACATCCCTGGTGCTTTTCATTCGTGTGGATCCAAATTTCCATCTCGTATCTATTGGGTTTCCTCCTTATTCTGCCTAAAGAATTTTCTTTAACATCTATATAGTGCAGGCATACTTGTGATAAATTCTTTCAGCTTTAGTCTGTTGAAAAAGTCTTATTTCACCTTTACTTTTGAAATATATTTTTGGGGTATTGACTTTTTTCTTTCAGCACTTTAAATATGTTTCTCAATTGCCTTCTGGCTTGCACAGATTTTCGCAGGATTCTTGTTTGTGTTCCTGTGTATGGAATGTATTTAATGTGTCCTTTTTATTTGGCTGGTTTTAAGATTTTCTTCTTAGCCCTGGTTTTCTGTTATTTTTTGTCTTTTTGATGAGCCTTGGGGTTGTTTTCTCTGTGTTTATACTGCTTGGGATTTATTGAGTTTCTCAGATCTGTGAGTCTATAGTTTTCATCAAAATTGGAAAAATTTTGGCCATTATTTCTTATTTATTTATTTATTTGGTTGCACCAGGTCTTAGTTGCAGCAGGTGGGTTCCTTAGTTGTGGCATGTGAACTTTCAGTTGTGGCATGCATGTGGGATTTAGTTCCCTGACCAGGGTTCAAACGGAGGCCCCCTGCACTAGGAGCACAGAGTGTTATCCACTGCCACCAGGGAAGTCCCATTGGCCATTATTTCTTCAAATATTTTTTATCCCCTCCTCTTTCTTCCTGGAAATTCAAATATGTTGGACTTTTGATATTTTCTCACAGGTCAACGATACCCTGATCACTCCTTTTGGCCTTTTTTTTTTTTTTCTCTCTGTGTTTCACTTTGAATAGTTTCTCTGGCTATGTTTTCAATTCACTGGTTAGTTTCTCAGTGCTTTCCAATCTAGTACTTTAAAAGTTTTTCTGATATGGAAGTTCTCTGCTCTGTAAGTTTCATTTAATTCTTTTTATATCTTGCATTTCTCTCCTCATCATGTTCATGTTTTCTTATACCTTATTGAACATTTGGAACATATTTATGATACCTATTTTAATGTTTATTTCTTAATTACATCATCTCTGTCGTTTCTTGCTCTGTTTCTATTGATTGACTTTTCTCCTGGATATGGACTGTATTTTCCTGCATCTTTGCATGCCTGGTAATTTTTGATTGGATGATGGGCATTGTGAATTTTACATTGTTGCCTTCTCGGCTCTGTTGTATTTCTTTAAATGCATTGGACTTTGTTCTGGCATGCAGTGAAATTACTTGGCATCTGTCTGATTCTTTTAAGATTGTTTTGAAGATTTATGAGATCAGTCCAAATCTGCCTTTAGTCTGGGATTAATTTAACTCTATTACTAAGGCAAAACCCTTCTGAGAGCTCTATGTATTACTCAGTCTTTCTGTTCTGGTTTATGGAATTGTTCAACCTACTGTTTTCCAGTGTTTTGCTTTTTTTTTTTTTGCACTGACCTTGGGTAGTTTCCTCTGAAGCATGCACAGCCAAGAAGACTATTTTACAGATTCTGGAGATCTCTCTCATTCTCTCCCTTTCTCTCCAACACTTTCTTCTCTAGTACTCTGCCCTGTATATTCTACAGGTCTTGGTCTTCCTGAATTCCAATCTTTGTCTCCTTCATTCCAGTGAGAATGCTGGGCTTCAGTTGGGTTCCTCCTTTCTGTACCACAGCCTTGAAACTGCCCCCAGGTGATAAGCTGGGGCAATTGTAGGGCTCACTTAGTTTGTTTCCCTTCATGCATTGCCTGTAATTCAATGTCTAAAAACAATTGTCATATACATAATTTTTTTTCTAAGTGTTCTAAAGCAGGAGAATAAATCCAGTCTCTGTTATTCCATGTGGTTGAAAACACTGTGTTTCTTAAATTTATTTTTATTATGCAAAAATTTCAAACACACATATAGACAGAATGATATAATGGATCCCTATGTAACCATCATCCAGCCTCAATAATTGTCCACTCATACTCAAGCTTCTTTCATCTGTACACTCTCCTGTTTATCCTGGGGGGAGATTACTGGAATTTATTTGAAGCAAATACCATGTATTTTATAATTTCATTTATAAATGTTTCAGTATGCATTTCTAAAAGATAAGGGCTTTTTTTTTTTAAAAAAAAAAGCATAACCACACCAGCACGATCATGGTTACAAAAACTAGTAACAATTTTTTAATACTATTAATTATTTAGACAATATAAAATTCCATGCTTTCCCAGAGAGGGAGGGTGCTTGAGTGAAATATTCCCAATGAATGATATCCTGCGGTCTGATCTGAACTTGAATTCCCCACTTTACTTCTAAACTCCTTTCTGCTCAAATTTACCCTTCCACCAGCAAGTAAATGCCCAGCAGCTTGCACTCTTCCCTTTAACGACTGCCATTCCCACTCTTTACTTGGTACTTCTCAACCCTATTCAAGCACCCTCTCCTCTTCTTGTCTCCTCTGAACCCCAGATCCTGGTGCATGTCTGACAGATCAGTGTCTTCAAAGGTAAAGGGAGTATCTTAATGTCCCTTCCAGCGCTGACATGCTATAAAAAAAAGTTAAAGGCAGTTTAAGAAACAAAACATAATTCTCACTTCATATCGTGATTCTAAACAAAGAGTGCAGCATCATCTCTGAGAGGTTGTGATATAATTGCTTTGATTTGCCTGTAATTGTGACATTTAATTTATTTTGAAATTTTGAATTGCTCAAAGGAAGTCATGAGACACTTAGGTTTATCAAAAATGGTTATGCGTTAAAAAATTTGAGCATCACTGATTAATATCAAGTAAGCTCCTCCTTTTCCAATATAATTACCAAGACTGAACTTATCAGAGTAATTTCAGGGCAACAGAAATGATTCCACCTCCTCCTCACCTACTCTCCACTCCCCAACTTCCTCACTTGTTCTTGGATGCTTGAAATTTTCTGCATTTGGGAAAAAGACCGGAAGTTTAAAAAAGTGATTTTTAAAAAAAGCTTTATTGAAATATAATCCACATACCACACAACTCACCCATCTAACTTAAAGTGTACAATTCAGTGGTTTTCAATGTATTCACAGATATGTGCGATCATTACCAAATACATTTGAGAACATTTTCATCATCCCAGAAGAAACTCTGTACTTGTTACCAGTCACCCCTTATTTCCCTCCATCTCCCCCCCCACCAACTAATCTACTTTCTGTCTTTATAGATTTGCCTCTTCTGCACATTTCATAAAAATAGAATCATACAACATGTGATCTTGGAAACACGATCAACATGATCAACATGGAAAGAGAAGTGATTTGATGTGATTTAAATTCATATTAAGGAAGAAAAGATGACTTTCTCTCTCTTTAAATAGGTGTCTGATAGGGAGAAGAGTAGACCTTTTTGGTACTGGGAGCTGATGAGAAGAGGCAAAGCAGAGTGACGAAGAGGGGTGGTCCTCACTTCACAGTTTTGGCCGGGGCAGGCCCTGGCTTTCAGCACTAACTATAAAAGCATCAAGATGATAATTCAGATGTTGGCATAAAGAGAAGGATTTGCTCACGCGGCCCCATATATAGATGCAGGTTAGCCCTGCTTACTCTCTGTCACGTTCATAAATACTGGAATTAAGACTTATAATTAGACCTCACTTGACTGACAGCTCACCTTGATTTTTCACCAAGCTGCTCACAGGACCTAAGCGCCTCTTTCTTCTACCGTGGCTTGTAACGCAAACCCCTAGAATGGTGTTGCACAGGCTATTTGCCCTATCAGGCCAGGTAACGGGGCACCAGGCTGTCATTTTCATCATGAGGATATAGGTCCTTTGGTGTAATTTTCCTCCAGTAATTAGTCTCCCTGTGATTTTTAGACTTTGTGTCATGTTGTGAATGCAACATGTTCGACAGCATTCCTGCTGAGAAAATATCTTCTATGATGGGTAAGCAAATATCATCTTTCATTAAAGACATCAGAAAAATTTCATCTGAAACTTCTGAACAGCCAGGTGGAGGAAAACTCCTGATGACAACAAAAAACCCACTTATGCCAAAATCCACATGAGAGTGGCTTACGGTTCAGTTTGAAAGTAGCCTTCTAGTTGTTCCTCCGGCCCATTGGCTAGATGTCTATTCTTCTCTTAGTGATGACGTCTTTGGAAACAGCTGCCTTCTATTCACCAAATGGTGTTATTGAACTAAGGTAGGTATGTGGGTGGCCCAAGTGGTAGGTATCAAATTAAAACACTTTCCTACGCCAGGAGTTGTGCAAGCCTGGTTACTCCTCAGTCTGTGTCCCTCTTCTTTCTCTTTCTATGTAGGCGCTTGCCTCTTCCTTAGCTATCTCAAGCCCTTTGTAGAATGCAGCAGTGAAAAAACTAACTTTCTTCTCTTTGGTGGATGAAATAAAATCTTCATACTCTCCTTCTCTGTTCAGAAAAAAACCTGATTCTGAAAATCTCAGAGCAAGAAAGCCATAAACTCTTTTGCTGTAAATAAAGTTATAATTGGATTAAGACTGGGCTGTGATGAGGATGTGAATGACCAGAATTCTCCACCTGCTGGGATAATAAAATGACATGACTGTTCTGGAACACTGTTTGGCAGTATCTTAAAATGTCTAACATGTGCATAACCTATGATCCAGAAATTTCATACACACACATGAGAAACAAGTGCATACCAACAAAAGACATGTCTAAGAATGTGCTAGTAGCTTTCTAACAACAGCAAAAACCTGGAAGCAAACCAAATGTCCATCCTGCAGAGAATGGATAAAAAAATTGTGGTATTCATACAATGGAATAATACACAGCAGTAAGAAGAACAAACTGTAGATATACACAACAATACAAATGAATCAGGCATTATTTTGAGCAACAAAAGCTAGAAACAAATGAGCTCCTACTGGATGGTTCACTTCAGGCGATCATGAATAGGCAAAAGTAATCCATTGAAGAGAGAAGTCAGAGTGGTGTTTACCTTGGGGGGAGGCAGTATTGCCTGGAAAAGTGCTCGAATTATTCTAGATCTTGATTTGTGTGGTAATCACACAGGCGTATTCATATGTAAAAATGTATCAGTTTGTATCCTTAAGATGAGTATCCTTTACTATAAATATACATACAGAGCCTCAATATAAAAGTACATATTACAAAGATTGGGCTGTAAGATCTGAGAACTGGCTCCTTGGTGAGATTGTCATATTGAATTTGGTTCTTTGGGCCATGCACTCCAGCCACGGTGGGTCACTGCTGCCTCGCCTCTTCCTTTCAGGTTGCAAGGAGTTAGCTTACAGAGGATGAAAGGAAAGATGCAATGCCCAATCCAATCCACCACCCAAAGATTGTATCAGGAGTTACGTTGGATGTTCATTACATTTGGAGATAGAACACTCTACAGAAAAACACATTTGCTGTTATTTTGCTCTGTAGGTTATTGGAAAGGACAATTTTGAACTCGACAAATTTGAATATTGATTCTCTCTCTCTACTTTCATTGCATTTCAAGACATAGGGAGGATGAGTTCCATAGATCTGTTGGACTTCTAAGTGAGAGACTTCAGGGCAAAGTTGTACATTTGGGTGAGATAGCAGAGAGAGACCTGTGCATGCCATCTGTGTTGACATAACAGAAGAGGTAGGAAAAGAGGAGGGTCAAGAGCAGTACCTTGGTCGTGAGCCATCCGTGTGAGGGAGTGGAGGAACCAGGACGTCCCTGGAAGAAACCTGCTTTCCCTCACAGGTACCTGGATTCCTTGTGCACATTTCTAAAGGTTCCATTCCAGGTTTTTGCTCCTGTCTCTGTATTTCCTCCCTTCAGAGAGCTCATTTGTTTTAATGATGTCTGTTTTCTGCTAACATCTTCCACATCCACACCTCCCACCCTGCCTTCCCCTCCAAACTCCAACTTTAGACCTTATCCTCTCACTTAGTCTGCACATCGGCAGACTGCAAAACAAGTATAGAAGGTGCTGGGCTAGTTAGGGTCAAGGATGTGAGATGTTTGCAGGTGAAAAGGAACTTTCTAATGGCAAACTAAAGATTGGAGATGCAATAAAAGAAGATTCCCTAGAAGAACTTGGAGGGGCTTAGCTTTGGGAAGGTGAAAGAGAGGAGGAATGATCAATATGGAGATATTTGGAAATAGAAATGTGCCTGTGTCCACTCACTTTCACTGAGCTCTGCCTAAAGCAATGCTAGCACTTATTTAGCATTTGCTGTTTGCCTAGCACTGTGCTATGTAGTTATGTATATCATCTCATTTAATTCTCATAACAATCCTAAGAGGAAGGTGGTATTACTAGACTAAGATTTTATTTATTTATTATTTTTAAAATAATTAAAAAAATAAATTTATTTATTTATTTATGTATTTATTTTTGGCTGTGTTGGGTCTTTGTTGCTGCACACAAGCTTTCTCTACTTGTGGCGAGCAGGGGCTGCTCTTCATTGTGGTGCATGGGCTTCTCATTGTGGTGGCTTCTCTTGTTGTGGGCTCTAGGCACGCAGGCTTCAGGAGTTGTGGCGCATAGACTTGGTTGCTCCGCGGTGTGTGGGATCTTCCCGGACCAGGGCTCGAACCTGTGTCCCCTGCATTGGCAGGTGGATTCTTAACCACTGTGCCACCAGGGAAGCCCCTATTTTATTTTTTTTAATATTTGTTTATTTATTTATTGGGTTGTGCCGTGTCTTAGTTGCACCAGGCGGGCTCCTTTAGTTGTGTCTCGAGGACTCCTTAGTTTTGGCATGCGCACTCTTAGTTGAGACATGCATGTGGGATCTAGTTCCCTGACCAGGGATGGAACCCAGGCCCCCTGCATTGGGAGTGTGGAGTCAACCACTGTGCCACCAGGGAAGTCCCAGTAGCCTAAGAGTTTAGATGGGGAAACTGAGGCCTAGAATGATTAAATAACTTACCTAAGGTCTCACGGCTAAGAAGATGGTGGATCAAGGCTGTGAATCCCTTTTGCTTGACCTCAGAGTCCATAACCACTAGGCTGCAGTGGCTCTTTCTGCACATGGACATGCATGTGGCTGCCTGCCTCCTTAGCACTTCCTGAGGTCCTCCTTAGCCCCACTGCCTACATGGACTATACTTACCTCCATGGTCTCAGGATGCTTTGTTTCCTGCTTGGGTTTGCAGCTCAGAAAACTATTCCAGGGAGAGGACCGCACAGGGTCAGGCAGGTGGAGATGGAAATGTGTCCCTGTCTCACCTGTCCAGACTGCAGGATGAAGAAATAGGATGAAAAATGGGAAAGGAAACGAAGCTGAGGCTGGAGCTCGGATGGCCTCGAGTTCAAGAGGGAGGAGTTGAGATTTCATTTAATTGGCAGTGCAGAGTCACCGAACAGGCTTTCGATGGGACCTGAGCCTTAGGCAGATGAACCTGACAGCTGGTGTGGGAGGGATCGGAGAGGGCAGGGGGTGCAGGTGAGAGGCCAGTCGAGAGGGTTCTGCCACAGTCCAGGTGAGGCATCAGCCCTGGTAGGATAAGCACAGGGAAGGAGGGAGAGAGAGAAAGGGGCTACACGTGTATTTATACAGCTTCCAAGAGAGCTCTTAGAAAAGAAGATCTTGTTCATTTAGCACTTAATCAAATCTAGATCCCCTAGCTGAGCTTTCAAAGGCCCTTTGTAAACTGATGGCAGCCCTCTCTATCCATCTTTTCTTCTCACTGCTTCCCAACCTTTATCCTCCACTATGGATGGGCCGGTCTTGCTGTTCCAAGGACTTGCTGTGATCCATGTTGTAGTTTCGATTCTATCCCTAACTCTGACTGCCCTTTCTTTTCTCCATCTATTCAAGATACATTTTAAACCCCATTTTCTCCACAACTGTGCTGATAGTGTCCACTACTCGTGTTTAAAAGTGTCAGCTCCTTCAATCTTCACAACAACCCAAGGTGGATACTATTATGATTATTGCCTCTATTCTAATATGGGACGACTGGGGCACAGAGGATTTTGATAAATTACCCAAGGTCATACGGCCAGAGGGTGGAGGGGCAGGATTTAAACCCAAGCATTCTGCTCCACAGTCTCTGCTCTTAACTACCATTCTCTACTCTTCTAACCATTACTTGTGCCAATTATGATTTAGCTACGTGATAAAGTAATATCAAGGTCACTAGGTCCCTGGGGGTGGGGGAAGGCAAGGGAAGACGTGGGAAAGAAATGGCAGCAAAGGGAGAGTTGAAGGCCAAGACATTTGCACTCATTTCTTAATTTACCCAGGGCCTGGCTGGATGTTAGAATTGCCTTTTCCCACTGTTAACTGAGGAGTCTTCAAAGCCAACCCCAAATATTAAAAGGCAGCAATCAAGGAGAACAAAAAGGAGGACAAAACAGAAAGGAAAACAGTATGGAAATTCCTTAAAAACCTAAAAATAGAACGACTATATGATCCGGTAATCCCACTCCTGGGCATATACCCAGAAATGATGAGAACTCTAATTTGAAAAGATACATGAACACCACAATGTTCATAGCAGCACTATTTACAATAGCCAAGATGTGAAAACAACCCAAGTGCCCATCTGCAGATGATTGACTTAAGAAGATGTGGTATGTATACACACACACACACACACACACACACACTGGAATATTACTCAGCCATAAAAAATGGTATGTATACACACACAATGGAATATTACTCAGCCATAAAAAAGAATGAAATAATGCCATTTGCAGTAACATGGACGACCTAGAGATTATCATACTAAGTGAAGTATGTCAGATGGAGAAAGACAAACATCATATATCGCTTATATGTGGAATCTAATAAAAATGATACAAGGGAACTTATTTACAAAACAGAAATAGACTCCCAGACATAGTAAACAAAGTTATGGTTACCAAAGGGAAACAGGGTGGCGGGGGTGAAATAAATTAGGAATTTGAGATTAACAGATACACACCACTATCTATAAACTAGATAAACAACAAAGACCTACTGTATAGCACAGGGAACTATATTCAATATCTTGTAATAACCTATAGTGGAAACGAACCTGAAAAAGAATATATATATATGCACATATACATGTATAACTGCGTCACTTTGCTGTACACCTGAAACATTGCAAGTGAACTATACTTCAATTTAAAAAATATGACTAAAAAACCAACAGCCATTAGATGGTCTCGTCCTTGGTAGTTCAGCATCCACGCTGGCTGAGGGGAAGGAACAGATGCTGCATGAAGATCACGCTGTCGTGGAAGTCAAGGGATGATTGGGCCTTGATGGATGTCACTCCCTCACGCCTGCTCCAGGCAGACAACATGGGCCACGGCAGGCACAGGGAAGTCTTTTATCATTGCCTCTTCAATCTAGATGACTCGAGGTTTCCAGGAGTTTAGCCACCTATGAGGAAAGGTTTTCAGTGGTGATGCTATTTGGGAAAATTTTTGGAGCTGATTTTTTTTTTAGTGAAAATTAATGCCACCATTCTGGAAGCACTGCAACATTAGTTATCTAATAACATGATAAAACTCTTCACAGACTAGTATTTTCTCTTCTTCCTGGAGACGAAGAGCTGTTTGTTTGATTAAGACATTTGGCCACTGCCTCTGAGCCAGTCTGTGTGGCAAGTGGTTAATATCCAACAGCCTTCCTGGGAGAGCCTGGACGCCATCACGGAGCTCCTCTGAAATTTAGGAGGTTAGGGTTGGTGTATTCATTGGGCAAGAAAGTGGTTTCCCTTTCTCTGTAATTTGAAGAGTGTGTAAGGCTCACTGTGTCCCCACTCTCTCCCCAGCTAGGCTATCAGGACATTTCCTCTTTCTCCCATCGGAGCTTTGATCCTTTGAGTTAAGACATCACAACTTCAGGGGTCTCCTCCTTTAAAATGAGGCTCACTTGGGAGCCCGTGGTGTGTGTGTGTGTGTGTGTGTGCGTGTACGTGTGTGTAGTATATAATAAATAAGCTATTGCTACATTGCTATTACTTAATAGTCCTAAAGAGAAATCATGAAAATGGAGTGCTATCGAATGACATTGAAAACCTTCTCATGTTATTTACGTAACAGGCTTGTGCTAGAATAAGGGTTATTCTAGGACTCGGGTACCTGAAGGGATGTGGGAGTGAGGACAAAACCTGGGAGAGAAGGGAGGGTATGTCTATCTGTATGAACGAGAGCTCGCTTGAGAAGGAAGACCTCCAACTGTGACATTTCCCACGGTGACTCGGAATATAGTGATCTGAGGGGAAAAGCGATAGAATTAAAAAGCACTGCCATGTCTGAAATGACATTCCCCTTGGGAGATCTGATGTTTGCTCCTACTATTATAAACTCAGTTTGGGTACGTGCAGGGGGCATTATATTGTATCCGCGGAGGCATGATAACTTACCTTGTTTATTAAGGGTGTAACAACTACCTTGGTGGTTTGCCTGGTAAAAATGTCTTAAATGAACATAACTGAATTTGTGTTTTAGTTCAGGCTGAAAAGACTGCAACATTCCTCGTCAGAATCTCAGTGCTAAGGTCTCTTTCTGAGTGTCCTGGCTCCCCATCCCCCCTGCTTCTTCTCCCAGGTAGATCCTGACTGTGGAGCTAGCCTGTACCTCATTCCCTCCAATGCCCCAAGGGTCAGCTGAGCTCGTGCAGCTGGAATTCGAATTCATCCTTGTTCATCAGACTTGCCTCAGCTTTTCTGCTCCTGGGCCGATGAATGGATCTTCCTAAGACTAAATTTGGGGAACCGTGTTTCTAGTTTTGACAGCAGGGACTTTATCTTGTTCTCCAGGACTACATGGCTTTTCTAAGCCTTCCTTACCTCTTCCTTTTTTTTTTTTTTTTTTTCTTAGTTTTCCCCACTCCCCCATTTCCTTGGGGCAGGAGTTTTGTCTCCAAAATCCATGCTGGGACCAGAACTCTGCTAGCTTTCCTACTGTTAACAGAATAAGATCTGTCCCTTGATTCCTCACTGCTAAACCTGCCCGTCTACCAGCATCTTCTGTTGCTACATTTCTTATATACAGTTTGCTAGTCTGTAACCCTGTTTTCCGTCCGTGCCTCTGATGCGAGTCAGACTTTCTGGAATAGGGCATGGGAATTTGCACTGCTCACAAGCACTCACAGTGAGACTCACAGGTGTGGACCAGTGGCTCACAAGGTTGAGTGGGCATCCGAATTGCCCGGAGGGCTTGTGACAACACAGGCTTCAGTGCCCCACCCCGGAACTTTTGATTCAGAGCTGAGGCGGGGCCTTTGAATGTGCATTTCTAATAAGTCCCCAAGTGATGCTGACTCTGATAGTTCGGGGCCCATACTTTGAGAAGCACTGGTATAGATTCGTATGTGCCTTCTTCACACGGTCTGCCTGATGGGAGTTTCTCGCAATAGCTACAGCTGGGCTTTTCCAGCCCTGTCTTACCCATGAGGCAGGATCACTTACTCCTTCCGGTGTGGACCTTGTGTGCACATTATATCATGAGATATACTAGGCTCCACGTGTGCTGGTTTTACTTGTGACCGGATTCTGTGCTTCAGAATAAAAATAGGGGACGCCATGGATTCCAGGAACTCATTTTTTTTAAACTTAAAAGCCAGTGTCTTGTTAGCTTCTTCTCACAATCCTTTCTCGAGTCGAGCCTCTAGGGTGGGGACATCATTACTTTTCTTGTTTAAATATAAGATTTCTTAGATGCTAATATGTCGAATAGTATAAAAAAAGCAACCATAATTGTCATAATCCCTCTGCCCAGATAACTCCTGATGATATTCGAAAGAAAAGTCAGTAAGGCACCTAGCTAGAAAATTCAAATAGTAGAAAAAAGGTCCCTTTTCTCAAAGGGAAATAATTTGAAATAATTTCTTGTGTGTCCTTGCAGAAAAATATGCAGATATGTCTGTGTGTGTGTGTGTGTGTGTGCACAGACACACAAATGTATATATATTTTTATGTTAAAAGGATCAAACTATACATACTCATCCACACTCTTTCCCCCCAGCTAATGGTACTTTGGGGCGATTCCTCTACTCCAGGATAACTACTTCATGCTTTCAAAGTCTGCACAATATCCATTGAACAGACTGTAGCATAACTGAGGTATGATTAGCTTTTTATAGAGAGTTTTAGGAGCACTTTCGAATGAGGAATGGAAATGATGGCATCAATGGAAAAAAGTCCATGGGACGGGTAAAGAATGAGAAAAAAATTTGGAAGAAGTAGAAGCACCCTAAAAAAGTAAAAATGCAGAAGAACTGAAGAAGTAAACTAACATATTTGCGGGGGCACTTTGCTTTCATTTCTGAGTGTAGATATGTTGAATTTTGTGAAAAAATGATTATACAAGTTCCAGTAGGGATTTGAACTAGGTTCAGAATGACCAGAGGGAGAGAAAACCTTGGCAGCAGCCGCTAATACTTACCAGACTTGAGAAGCACGTAGGGAGAACAGGCCATCTGGACAACACTTAACGTTTGTCAAGCCAAGAGGTGACCAAAACACATGGTGACATCTTCTCGGTGGGAGTAGAGAGGGAGGTTCTGTACATGGAGAGTTTGCGAGAGAGCTAGGCGGTGGAGAAAATTGCAGGCTGCAAGTCTGGGGGGAGAGAGATTTCAGCACTGATGGTGGCTTTAAGAAAAGGAATAAGGAACAGGGTTTGTGGCCAAAAGGAGAGACAACTTAATTTGGGGTTAGTCTAGGGAGTTTAGCTTAATATCAGTGTGTGTGTGTACACACACATGCACGCATGTCAACATTTTGTTTTTATTTAATTAATTAATTAAAATGAATCTTTAAATTGAAGTATAGTTGATTTACAATGTTTCGTTAGTTTCAGGTGCACAGCAAAGTGATTCAGTATATATATATATATATATATATATATATATATAGTCTTTTTCAGATTTTTTTCCCTTATAGGTTATATTCCAAGATGTTGAGTATAGTTCCCTGTGCTATACAGTAGGTCTTTGTGGTTTATCTATTTTATATATAGTAGTATATATATGTTAATCCCGAACTCCTAATTTATCCCTCCCCCTGACATTTTGTTTTTAAATAAAAGCAGTGAAAGGAATGCTCACAGGACTAATTTTAAAATGCCTCCTCTTAATGGATGGACCTAATGGATGGACCTCCTAATGGATGGACTTCACTCTGTCATACAGAGTGAAGTAAGTCAGAAAGAGAAGAACAAATACCATATGCTAACACATATATATGGAATCTAAAAAAAAAAAAAAAAAAAAAAAGGTTCTGAAGAACCTAGGGGCAAGATGGGAATAAAGATGCAGACGTAGAGAATGGACTTGGGGACATGGGGAGGGGGAAGGGTAAGCTGGGATGAATTGGAGAGTGGCATGGACATATAGACACTACCAAATGTAACATAGATAGCTAGTGGGAAGCAGCCGCATAGCACAGGGAGATCAGCTCAGTGCTTTGTGACCACCTAGAGGGGTGGGATAGGGAGGGTGGGAGGGAGACGCAAGAGGGAGGAGATATGGGGATATAGGTATACGTATATCTGATTCACTTTGTTATACAGCAGAAACTAACACACCATTGTAAAGTGATTATACTCCAATAAAGATGTTAAAAAAATTAAAAAATAAAAGTAAAAATAAAAATGCCTCCTCCTAGATGTGAACACTGTATGTGGTACTTTCCATAGGAGAGTATGTTTCCCCATTTGCCCACCAAGTCTCCTGGGAAGTTATCTTCACTCTAGATAAAGAAACTGAGGTGCTGGCACATGGACTGGCACTTGAACCCAAGCCTGCTTGCCTTCCAGGCCCAGATTCTGTCCTCTGCGCCAGAATAGCATGAAGTCTTTGAGTATATTATGTCAACCTATTAAAATGGGCAGGGGTCTGCTATGTGGGTAGAATATTACATGGGAAAAAATTGAACATCTAAATGGTTGAACATCCTTATGACTCATCTAATGTGTATGTGTCTGGGTTGAAGAGGCATTTGGGATATTAGAGCACATCGTGGGAGCCGTCACTGAGAAGCAAACGGAGAGCTAGATTTGGCGCGTGGTGAAGATTTGCTTTGAGAGAGACCTGTGTGCTATATGTAAGGATACAGCTTGGAAGATCTATCTGTGATCCTAGGTGGGTGTGGTTGAGGCATCGAAATGGGTCAGGGAGCCAGATTTGAAAAACAGAAGAACAAAAATGTTGGCCAAAACATGTTTAGGAAAAGGAAGCTTCCAGGAGAAAAGGGAAAAGGAAGAGGAGCCCCTCAGGGGATCTGACAGGGTTTGGAGGGAGGATGTTAAGAGTCCAGAAATAACATCAAGAAAAGCCAATGTTGTTTAGTGCAGAGCAGAAGGGGTCTGGCAGCTGAGTGGAGGTCAGCGAGCAAAGTCATGTAATTGAGAGAGGGCTCGTAGCTAGTAGGATACACAGTAAATGGGAACCATCTTCTCTTTTGTTTGAGCACTGCTCAGATTCACACTGAAACTCTCGTCCACACCTCCCCACATATGGATACTCTAGAGAGGAATGGAGAGCCTTAAATGTTTGAAGTTATACAAAAACATTTCCATATGGAAAAGTTAGAAGAATAAATTATTTAAGCTTAATAAGAGACATCAGAGGGGAAACGTTGACAACTGTTTTCGGGTAGATGAAGGTTTATGAAATAAAGCATGCTGACAGTACTGGCTATGTCCATTAAGGAGACACCAGAGAGAAAGGGCCAAACCTCATGTTATGTT
The DNA here is from genome assembly GCF_949987515.2 of Delphinus delphis. Classification (NCBI taxonomy): domain Eukaryota; kingdom Metazoa; phylum Chordata; class Mammalia; order Artiodactyla; family Delphinidae; genus Delphinus; species Delphinus delphis. Next base: position 71,459,742 of record NC_082695.1, on the reverse strand, counting down.
GAACTTGATCACACAAAAGGAGGAGACACCTCTCACTGACAGTGTTATGATCTGAAGGAAAGCTATGGAAACTCATTCTATGGAGAACATGATTGTACTAACTATTTAGGAAATGTTTTCAGCTTGCTTGGATTCTACAGGGAAGTTTTAATAATTTTTAGGAAATGATATTTAGGAAATGTTATTTAGGAAATGTTATATTTAGGAAATGTTATATAATATTTAGGAAATGTTTTCAGCTGCTTGGATTCTATAGGGAAGTTTTAATAATTCCTCTTCTTTGACTTCTTTAGATTTTGGCCAGGTTGTGAAGGTGAAAAAACCTATGCAACTATATTCAGAAAAAAGGTACTTGGAGTAAGTGAGTTCCGCTCATTGAGAATTGATAATTATCAGAAATCCCAAAGGGGAGTCTGTTCATGCAGGGTGTCTCTGCAAATTCATATGAGTATTATTTTGTGTGTGTGCCAATTAGGACGAAGCTTGCTATTCTGAACCAAACCTGCAGAGCCCCCAAGGTTCACCTTCAACTCACGTGGATTATTTCTCTCTCACGGTGGCCATTTTCCAGAAGATCTATTTTGCAGGCACAGAATAATCATGAATATCAGGCAACACTTTAAGGAAGAGCATGTATCTATGTTAAAATAAGATATTCACATTCTGTTGTCTACATATTTCACATTTCTTATAATTAAAAAATACATTTTATTACTGCTTCCATTATAAGAGTACTGCCTATTCCTTAAAAAGCAATCCATGATGATTGAAGTCAGGATAACGATTACTTTTGAGGGCATCCGTGGCTGAGAAGGAAGATGCGGGAGCTTGTTATTGGAAGATGGAATAGATCTGGATGACGGTCACCTGTGCGTATACAAATGTAAATATCCATCTAGTTGTATACTTGAGATTCGTGTACATTATTTAAGTTAGAGCTCATTAAAAATAAGCAAAGCTGCTCGTTACAAAATATTTTTAAAATACAGACAGGTAGAAAGAAAAAAATCATTTATTATTCAGAGAAAACCATTGCAAACCTAGTGGACTATTTCAGTAATTTTTCTTTTTTATTGAAGTATAGTTGATGTACAGTGCTTCAGGTGCACAGCAAAGTGATTCAATTATGGACACATACTTTTTCAGATTCTTTTCCATTATGGGTTATTACAAGATATTGAATATAGTTCCCTTGCTATACAGTAGGTCCCTTTTCTTTATCTATTTTATATATAATAGTTTGTATCTGCTAATCCAAAATTCCTAATTTTTCCCTCTCTCTCTTCTCCTCTTTGGTAACCATAAGTTTGTTTTCTATGTCTGTGTTTCTGTTTTGTAAATAAATTCCTCCGCATTGTTTTTTTAGATTCTATGTATAATTGACATCATATATTTGTCTTTGTCTGACTTAACTTCATTTAATATGATAATCTCTAGGTCCATCCATGTTGCTGCAAATGGCATTATTTCTTTCTTTTTTATGGCTGACTAATAAGTATTTTTTTCAGTGTATATTCTTTACAAATTGAGATTATAATCCATATTCAATTTATATACCTTTCTTTCACATTTTTAACATAAGCATTTTTCATGTAACTATATAAACTCTTGAAAAATGTCATTTTTCCCTAGAGATATTGGAGTTGAATTCTGGGTACCCACAGATATAGGGTCAACAGTGATGCCAACCTGTAGAACATAGCACAACCTGTGTGGGGCACATGTAGATTTGGGTGAAGGTACAGGAAGCTGATGACAAATCTAGGTTGGTGAATGGAAATTAATTTTGGAAGGTCTGGATTCCAGAAGAACTCACCAGCAATTCAAAATACTTGAAGCTTTCTAAGAGATGCTTGTAGTATAGCTAGATCTATAGCTAGAACATACTACATTACGAGACAGGAATGAGGATCTTTACCTCAGAATTTCCCTACTGGTATGTCATGAATGGGTTACAGTAGGTTGAGATATTTATTTCCTAGTTCTTCTGGGTATCTGGGTGAGGCTTGAATGGCTGGAGTCCTTGGGCCACAATCAGATTCCTCTGTTTACCCCAGGTAACAGTCTCTATGTTTGTCACAAGGTAAAAGTGGTGGGGAAGCCCAGCCCGTGTGACAAGCTGTCTCACCTACCAAATCCTCGCTTTCAGCGTGAGCTTAAACACACAGCATTGAGTCAGCCCCTATGCCAAACAAAGAATACAAGTTGTTTTGTGGTTTATGCTAGAAATTTATAAATCTCCAGGTGGGTAATGATAGCACAGGAAGAATGCCTTTTATATCTTGTCTCAGTTTGTCCTGATAAGAACCTTTACGGTGGACGGTATGAATTTTTAACCTAAAGGTCAGAGAGGTGAATGGTTAGCCCAACATCATATGATTAAGAGGTGACAGAGCTGGGGTCCAAACCCAGATTTTTCTATCTGTGGTCTTTCTACTATCTAAATGGGTTTTAATCCCCCCTCCCCACTTTTCCAAACCGAACTGTGTGGGACTGTAATATATAAAGGACATAAACATGGAGCTACTGTGGTTGAAAAGGGAGTGGGGGACCCAGAATTCTTTTAGCACAACCTGTGCTCATCCTTCTTGGCATCTCTGAGTCACTTCTGGGGCTCTCAGGATTCAAGGGATCAGTTTGAAAATGCTACACTCTACCATAGTGTCTCATCAGGGTTAGGTGTGGTAATTCTTGATAACTGAAAAACGAAAGGCCAGTTTTTATGTCATTAGTTTTCAGTTTTTGAGGTTTTAATTTTGGTTTATCTCTTGGTCAGTTGGTCAATTGTAGTTTGTCTTTCCTGTGGGAAGTTAGGGGTTATCTTTTCCTGAGCTTGTACATATCTGATACTGTCTTTAGGCTCCTATTATACAAAAACAATAACTTGGCTGAGTGAAACAATTCATGTTCACCAACGTTCAACTTCAGAATTCTCCAGATGTGGCTCCATTGTCATCTTGCATTGAGCATTACAAATTAATTTTTATTTTTCTAGTTAACTGTTTTCAGCCCAGATTTTTAAAAATTAATTAATTTATTTTTGGCTGTGTTGGGTCTTTGTTTCTGTGCGAGGGCTTTCTCCAGTTGCGGCAAGCGGGGACAGCTCTTCATCGCGGTGCACGGGCCTCTCACTGTCGCAGCCTCTCCCATTGTGGGGCACAGGCTCCAGACGCGCAGCCTCAGTAGTTGTGACTCACGAGCTCTAGAGCACAGGTTCAGTAGTTGTGGCGCATGGGCTTAGTTGCTCCGCAGCATGTGGGATCTTCCCAGACCAGGGCTCGAACCCGTGTCCCCTGCATTGGCAGGCAGATTCTTAACCACTGAACCACCAGGGAAGCCCCCAGATTTTTATAGAATGCTTTTCTTTATCCTTATAATTTAAAAAATACAACTGTAAGTCTAAATATGGTTGTTTATTCATGATTTTGCTTGTAACATAGTGACTCCTTTCAATATTTGTCTTTTCTCAGGTTCAAGAAATTTTCTATAACTCTGCCTTCATTTATTTCTTCAGTGTCAAGAGTTATAGCCGTTATTTATTTATTTTTAAAAATGCTATCTTTTTATATATTTTTAAAAATTTATTTATTTATTCATTTATTTATTTTTAGGCTGTGTCGGGTCTTCATTGCTTCGCACGGGCTTTCTCTAGTTGCAGCGAGCGGGAGTTACTCTTCGTTGCAGTGCGCAGGCTTCTCACTGCGGTGGCTTCTCTTGTTGCGGAGAGCGGGCTCTAGGCACACAGTCTTCAGTAGTTGTGGCGCACGGGCTTAGTTGCTCAGCGGCATGTGGATCTTCCTGGACCAGGGCTCGAACATGTGTCCCCTGCATTGGCAGGCAGATTCTTAACCACCGTGCCATCAGGGCAGTCCAAGTTATAGCCTTTAATTCAAGAGTTTTTTGCTCTGAAAGACTGAGAATAAAAGTCAAGCCTATCAATTTTCTCATAATTTTCATCTTTTTGTAACCGCCACTCCCGATTCCAGAGAATGTATTGATTATGTCCTCCACATTATTCACCCAGTTTTCTGTAGTTTTAAACCTAATCTTTACTGGGTCCAGTGCATATTTTAATTGCTATTGCATTTTTTTTCTTGCAATTGTACCTCACCTGTATTCATTTTTTTCTTGTTCTAATTTTTCTTCCTTCCTTCCTTCCTTCTTTCCTTCCTTCCTTCCTTCCTTCCTTCCTTCCTTTCTTTCTTTCTTTTTCTTTCTCTCTTTCTCTCATGAGTTGTTTGGTTCCTATTACATGGCTCTGTCTTTAAAAACGTTGATTCTTGTAAAATCCATTAAGTTTCTCTGACTACACATGTATAAATATTCTATCATCTTTGTCTATTCAGACATCAGAACAAACTGTGGAGTAAATTGGGAAAAAAAGAAAGAAGCAAAGGATGCATCTTCGTTACGCAGAATTAGATAAACAGAATAGAGAAATACGATACAGCTGCAAGGAAGTATTTAGTGCAATACTTAATACATAGAAGATGCTCAGTAAATGGTAACTATTCATATTGTTGATTTTTCATATGATTTTTCATATGCAATCTTATTTGGCAGCTTAAGACATTATTATTCCTGATTTATAAATGTGGTTGAGGGAGGTTAATTGATTTTCTCCTTTTCATGATGCTACTTGATGTTAGGGTTAAATCTCCTACCTTTCAGTAATGTAAAGAGATCCTTTGAGACCTAAAAATTGTCTGGAGATGATGTAGTTTAATGTCCTCATTTTCCAGTTAAAGAAACAAGCCTAGAGAGGAAGAGGATTATTAAGGTTTTATAACTAATTACTAGTAGTGTCCAGACTGGAACTCACTGCCCCATAAATAAATTATTTTCTATTTGCAGAAATCTTTCAGAAAATAATCATATACTATCTGGCTCTATTATTCCTTCCACAGACTCCATCCCCCCATGCTGGGCTGATGTAATTTCTGTCTGCACAGCATCCCTTCCTTTGGGGGAACCACGCCTCTCCTATTCTGTGTAGCTCTGGCGAGACTGTGAGTCATAATAGCTGCCCGTCTGGCTGCACACATAGCATATATAAGGTATCTTATAATAAAAAAATGTTCCCTTTGTTTGCAATGATTTAAGTTAATGGGAAAAGGATTGAACTAGTAATATTATTAATTATGATAATTATGTTTATAGAGTAAAAAAAGTGAAGTGTGTCTTTACTAGACAGTGTTGAATGAACAGAGCTGTGAAATGTAAAATAGCAAGAAGGGCATCTGGCTCTTTATCTGCCTTTCTCCACTCCCTAAATGGTTTCTGCTCATGTCAGAAAAGGAAAGGGCAATAGCGTATATACCATAGACTACAAGGTGGTGAGGTTGTGGCTGGGAGCTGTGAGGGTTCTAATAAAAATGCCTTTTCTTCTTTAACATCCTTCCTTAACCTGCTTATGTTAAACATGAACACCCACATTTTCTACAGATAATGGCAAATGTGTGTGTCATTTGTTTCCCCAAGGCCTTGAGTACACTCTCAAGCTACAAAGTAAAGATGAGAATATGTACTTTAAAGCTAGAAGAAGAAAGAGGAATCAAATTCAGGACTAATGCTTCATATAGACTTGAAAAATCTAATGGTTTAATCCAAACAAACAAAGCCCAATTCTACATGTGAAGTAACCTCCAGAGCTCAAGCCAACTTTTGTGAGGCCGTAGCAGTTTGGAAAGCAATTTAGAAAATGGTCACTGACACAGAAAACAAACTTATGGCTATCAAAGGGGAAAGAGGGGGAGGGACAAAATAGGGGTATGGAATTCACAGAAACACACCGCTATGTATAAAATAGATAAACAAGGATTTAGCACAGGCAACTCTATTCAATATCTTGCAATAACCTATAATGAGAAAGAATCTGAAAAAGAATATATATATACACATATATCTGAATCACTGTTATACACCTGAAACTAACACAATATTGTAAATCAACTATAGTTTGATAAAAAAATGTCACCAAGAGGGAGGACTTTATATGCTAATTGGTGAGAATATGGCAGGGCCCAGATTGGCACCCAGGAATCTTGATGTGGGGTGTGTTCTAATAACCCTCTGAAGAAAGTCACCTTGGGGCTGGGTTGGCTGGCACCCGAACCACTTCCCTAGGGACAGGGTGCTTTCATGGCATGCCCTCTTGTGAGTAAAAATTATGCTTCCAGAGCTGTAATGGAAGTTTAGTCACTCGGACCCCACGGGCAAGGGCTACAAGTATGTGTGGGCTCCTGTGAAATTATTCTGCACTCACCCTTGGCAATGACGGCGCGAAGGAGGCGGAGGAGGAGGAGAGGGGATATTATCAGTCTTACACACTGCACTGTATCCCTCCTGCTGGGAAATGGGCTGCCTCAGAGGCAAGAGACCCAAAATGACCTTCATCCTTGACTCAGAGCCCACCTGGCCCTTGCTGTGATGGCTTAACTTGCCTGCTGAAGTGTTGGTGTCCTACCCACTCTGTGAGTGTAAGCCCTTAATAGATGGCGTCTGAAGCCCCTGGAAAGTCCACTCTATTAGGGCAGTAAAAATACTCTGTAAGATATCGTAATGGTGGATACATGTTATTGTACATTTGTCTAAACCCACAGAATGTACAAGGCCAAGGATGAACTCTCAGATAAACTATGGACTTTGGGTGACAATTGATGTGTTAAGGTAGGTTCATCAGTAGTAACAAAAGGACCAATCTGGTGGGGGATGCTGGTTATCAGGGAGGCTGTGCATGTGTGGGGCAGAGAGTATAGGAAATCCTTGTACCTTTCCCTCAATTTTGCTGTTAATCTAAACTGCTCTAAATAAACAGACTTGAAAAAAGTCCACTCTACCTTGCTAAGAAATCCATGGTGGCTGCCTCTCCTTAGCTACCCTTTTCCCTCCCTCTTCTTCATGTATACTATGCCAAAGAATAACAAACATCAGGTGCTATGGGATGAGTTTTGTCCCTCCCACCCCCCAAATTCATATGTTGAGGTCATAATACCCAGTACTTTGGAATGTGACTGTATTTGGAGACAGGGTTTTCAAAGATGTGATTAAGTTAAAATGAGGTCATTAGGATGGGTCCCTAATCCAATAGAACTGGTGCCCTTATAAGAAAGGGAAATTAGGATGCAGACACACACCTGTACAGAAGAAAGACCACGTGGGGACACAGGGAGAAGGTGCCCATTTCCAAGCCAAGGAGAGAGGTCTCAGAAGGAAACCAATCCTGAGGACGCCTTGATTTGGGGCTTTTAGCCTCCATAACTGTGAGGCAATATATTTCGGTTGTTTGAAGCCATCCCATTTGTTATAGCAGCCTTGGCAGACTAATCCATAACCTTTCCTATCTCATCCCGGCCATGCTCACCTGGCCATTGGGACAGCAGTGTCACTCCTGGGCTCAGCCTAAATGTCAGCCACAAGGCCCCTGGTGCTGGCTGTCAGCACGGCGGCTCCTCACTTGGGGCCTATACATTTCCAAGCGCCAGGCAAAAAAGTTATTATTTTTTTCACATTAGAAAGTCAAGCTGATCAAAGAAACAAACACTTTTAATGAAACATATGTGGGACACTTAGAAGGAGATGATTTACAACGTGTCCGCTGTGAAACCAGAAGGCTTATGGAAAGTGTGAAGTAGGAGGAGAAAGATAGCGGGCTTGGATGCCAGAGGAGACTCGGCCTACATATTAAACAGAAGGGGAAATCATTCCCGTCCATAAAATCACAATTCATTTCCGTATCTATATCACTAACGCACACACAGGACATTTTCATCTCACTGCTTTCAGCCCTGTCCACACCCATTGCCGTCATGTACACTTTGATTCTGGGGAAGGAAATTAAACTCAGACATCGAGATATAAAATCATAGGAATTGCTCCAAAACCCACACTCTCAAGATCACACTTCCCCCATTAGAGATGAACCTTGAGAGTTAAGAGTAATGTGAGGATGTTGGACTACTTTCTAAAAAGTAGACAATGCCTTAACTTTCTTTTGCAACTTTCGATCTTAAATAAAATCCCAGCTAAAGATGGGATGGTGCCGTATGAAAAGATGATGAATAATTCCTCTTTGGACTGTTTGTGCCACTGACATCGCACTTGGGATGATCATGTATTTCCAATAGCGTGAAAGCTTGTTTTCAATATTTTGACTGATTATTAAATGAATATTAATTATATTTCTATAGAAACCTGAAAAATATGTGTGGATTTGTCAGGGTGGTTTTTCGGGAGGATAAAAGTGTATTTGCTATCGTATACAAATATGACCAATACACGAATCCTCTCATAACGCTCACATGCCTTAACATCAATTTGGAAATAGCCACAAATATGTTATCTGTATTCTCAAACATTTAGATATTCCTTTTCTGTTGTCTAACCTAGTCTTGGGCTAGACTCCAGGTTGTACAGGAAGGATGAATTCAGGAAGCGGAGTGCAGCTCTGATTCACTTGTGGCCAGGCTTTCCCATCCTGCTCTCTTTCTTTCCCTTGGGTGGGTCCCCAGAAGAAGGGGCTCTGGTCTTATCCCAAAACAGACTTTTCTTTTCCTCCCTCTAAAAAGATGAGGGTCACCAGCACATAGGGTCCTGAGTGTGGAGGCAGAGATGAGGTGGTGTGTGTGTATATGCATGTGTGTGCGTGCATGCGTGTGTGTGTGTGTGTGTGTGTGTGTGTGTGTGTGTTGGGGAGAGGATGAGAGAAGAGGCACGAGGAGGATTCAAGGTGATCAGTCTTTGTGGGTCCACATAAGGAGAGCCTGGAAGAAGTGGTTGGTTCTGCATCTTTCCAGCCTTGTGGTGAACTAGGCTTGGGGTGAACTAGGAATGGGGGATAATGTGTCCAATAGCCCTCCAAAGGGGCAGCCCAGATATTGCTTCACTCTGTCTACCCCAGGCAAGCCAACCCCTTTCTTCACATTTTCATTTTTACCTGAAACTAACTCAGTTGTTCCCAACTCGTGGTCCACATATCTCTGAGAATCAAAGAGACACTTAAATAAATGTGTGAAGGTGTGAAGGCATGGATCTTCAGCAGAAAAAAAAAAACTATTTTGACCTGGACATATGTTTGAATTTATCCAATGTATGTAGATCGCCTAAGAGACTTTTTTTGACTGTAAAAAGCCCAAGTTTAATTTTGTAGACCTACGTGACAATTGATTATCAGTCTAACAAAGGGCGAAGTTTAGGAACAAACACAGTTCAGCACGTTACACAGGTGACAAGATATTTTATTTTGGGTTCTACTTAGAGCCATCAACTAACAAATATACCATGTGCCAATTGCAGATGAGAAGTAGTAAGGGTCTCCTTAACCTACATTAAGGTTTAAAAGAATTCTTCCTAACCCAAAATATTTACTCTGCACAATAAAGAGTCTAATAAGTTAAACTGTCAGTAACCCTCCTGAGGGATTAATATCATAAAATTGATTGCAAAGCATTGCTAAATTCAGGGTAATTTTTTTGGTCATAATTTTTCTCAATCTATGGGTACTAAGACATGACTATTATCATTTGGAAGTCTGAAATTCTGTTTTTTTAACTTCTGAAGAGTTCTCTCCATTGAAGGGATTGTTCAGATCCTTTCTATGCCCCATTTCACTGTGCTTATAAAATCTTGGTTTTGTGATTATAACTCTGAACTCAAGTAGCTTCTGGGTTACCATTTAGTGAGACCATGAGAGCGCCACGGACAAGATGTACCAGACAATGACGGAGATGGTTTATTGGGGCTTTTTGCAATAGAGGGAAGTTCATTAAATGAGGAATGTCTCAGGGGGAAAAACAGGAGGTTGCCAGAGGCAAGGAAACAAGGAAGTCATTCTTGAGTCTTTTGGGAGATATTCAGAAGGATAGAGACATGTCTTATCTGGAATATGGAAGAGAAAGGGGATTTGTTGCAATTAACTATTTCCAGAAACATGAAAGGGTAGGGGAGTTTTGAAACCATTGCCATTTTCCAGGAGCACATTTTCTAGAGCTTCCCTTATGTGTCTCTTCTCCCTCAGTCTTGATCAAAGTACCAGGGGTTAGGTGTTGTTCTCGCATCAGTGGGAGGCATCTTGTCCCTCCTTCCTGCACTAATGGCTGAAGGACCATAAGGGCCCCTCTCCTCTCTGTCTACGTAGGTCCCTCTGTGTCCTTGTTCTCCTGGATGTAAGGTCTCCGAAGGTCCACCAACATTCTCTCAGCATTTCCATGCTCTCTTGGGTGCAGCAGGGGAAAATCCAGATTTTGTAGAGAGAGATTTAATTGAATTTTTGGAGCTACATTTAAGAAACAGAATATAAATTTTTGATTTAGTTGGGTTGAGTATGTTACTGAATATATTTCCTGGCCGGAAAGAACTTCCATTTTGACTAGGCATCAATGGAAGCTGAATGCTTTACTTATAATTTCACTCTTCTCATGACTAGAAGAACTTTCCATAGGCTAGCTCCTGGCTCCATACATTGAAAACCTTTTCTCTCTATTATCCATGACTTTCTGGTTCTTGGTGCTATAGTATATATTCATATCAGGTAGCATCTTCTGGCTCTGCAACTTTGTGTCATGACTCTGGGTGTTGGCACAGTGGATGCTAAGAGGATTTTTGGAATCTGTTGGTATACTTGGATGACTAGCAAAACAACTAAACACAGAAGTGCCTGGGAACCATATAAATATATCTGACTAAACACAAATATAAATGTATTCTCAACTCAGCTTCCTCTGAGCTGCAACCCAAATATGCCAATGGCTACCCCAACATCATCTGACATGAGGGGGGGGGGTTGGAATGGAAAGAGACAATGGTCTTAATTCCTTGGTGTTAAAGTTTCTTACTGTTGAAAATCTTACAAAATACGGGACTAGGTGAACACACCCTTTCTGGGGCTTTGTGAGGGGTGAGGCAAATGAGGGTCCTGAACCTTAAGCATCCTAATCTTCATGAGAAATCCTCTTCTATGGGCACAGGAAACATCAGATGCCCTTCCTGCCTCACCAGTGCCATGGGAGACTCAGGCTATTGGAGATCTTCTCTGCGACACATCTTACTGCCATTTCTACTTGTCTGTTGCAAAACTATGGTGGAGTGAAGGTCTTCTCCATGAGACTGCTGATGGGTTACCAAAGCATCAGCCTCTGTTTGGAGGACTCCCTCCCTAAACCTATTTGGGGTTCTAGAATTTAGTGTTTCTAGAATTTCTTCCCCACCCCAGGGCTTGGCCCAGAAGTAAGAGGCATATCATCTAAATCCACCAGCATCTAAACTCTTCTTGGGTCTTCTTTCACTTCCTCTTCTTTCTCCTGGCTGGTCAACATCAATTTCTTTCTGAACCAGAGAACTATTGTCACATCATCAGACATTCTCCCCTCATCTCTGGTTTAAGGGTCATCTCTACACCCTGAGTTCCTCAGACTGTTAGCTTTTTAAAGATCAAAGTGCTTTTTCTTTTTCAGAAAGTCTTGCTCTTGCAATGAAGAGACTCAATTTTCAAGACACTTGTCTCCTTTTGGAAATTTTAAACACCTATTTATGTCCCCAACTGATATCTTTGTTTTTGGCTGATTCATTGAATGCCACTGATTCAGTGAGTGGAGAACTGTGGGGCAATTGAGAGCATTATGGGAAAAAGAAAGCTCAGGTATTAGCTTCATATTGTATCCTGCCACATTCATTTTGGGGCTTTAGAATTTTCAATTCTTGGTCAACAATTTTCTTAAGAAAATTTATTAAATAGAATTATCAGTTCTAGTCAGGTTACAGCATTGGTGACTAATTTTCAAAATACTATATATGCTATTCTTTTTCTGTTTATTCATTTATTAAAGAATGATTTAGTGATTACATACTATATTGCTGTTCTACTGAAAATGCAGGTATGAAAAGACAGGTATGATTTTCACCCTCATTTAACTTGCCGTCTGACTGATGAACATACAACAATTATAATTATATAATTTGTAGAATATTTAATTATAGCATATGCTACATAGGGAAATACAAGATGCCATGAGAGAATTAGTAGAGAGATTTAATTTACATAATTTCAAAAAAGTAGTTTTGGAATTGCAGTGCCTTGTACTTGGTTTTTGTGGAATAATTATTTGTTGAATGACCATTTAAAAAAATTTATTTTATATTGGCGTATAGTTGACTTACAATGTTGTGTTAGTTTCAGGTGTACAGCAAAGTGATTTCATTATATATATACATATATCTATTCTTTTTCAGCTTCTTTTCCCATATAGGTTATTACAGAATATTGAGTAGAGTTCCCTATGCTATACAGTAGGTCCTTGTTGATTATCTATTTTATATACAGTAGTGTGTCTGTGTTAATTCCAAACTCCTAATTTATCTCCCCTTCTCCCGTTGAATGACAATTTGGATAAAAGGATGCTAGAAGGAAATGGAGTTCTTTATTCTTCCCTTCATGCCAAGCTTCAGAGACAAGTTTTCCTGAACTTTCTCTGTTTATTTTCTCCTTAAAAGACAGATTTTTTTTTTTTCCTTAACCTAAAGACTTAGTTGATCTGGGACATAGGTAGGAGGATAAGGTATTAAACCCAGTTTTGAGAGATAGAATGTCAAAATTAATGCCAGGATGAATCTTTAGCTTCCAGACCAGCTTTGCAAGTGGTGTTTTGATTCTTAATAACCTCAACTTACACTATAAAGATTATTTTACAGATAAGGAATGTGGAAACACGAAGAAATAAGTACTCTGCCCTAGTAGTCTCTTCCAACTGTCCAAGGCTCTCTCCTTCCTGCCTGTCATAGAACCTCAGTCTGTCCACTGCCATACCCTGGTCATACATCACAATCAATTTGTGAATCATTTTTGAGCATGTTTTCCTGCCAAGTAACCAGGTACCCAAGACCATCAGATGGCCCTTCAAGGAGTTATCGTTAGTAAAAGAGATTAACACATAAATAATTAAAATAGAATATGAAAAGTATTTCATGGAACAAGGTGCTATGGAAGAACAGAAGAATAAGTTCCAGTAAGTGAGAGAGTTAGTAGTAAGGTTGTGTAGCTGTCTATAAGGTTGTCTCTTTATTTGGCTGGTGCTGACCTGTATTCTTTATATAAAACTGTAGTTGTAGGGCTTCCCTGGTGGGGTACACGGGTTCGTGCCCCGGTCCGGGAAGATCCCACATGCCGCGGAGCGGCTGGGCCCGTGAGCCATGGCCGCTGAGCCTGTGCGTCCGGAGCCTGTGCTCCGCAACGGGAGAGGCCACAACAGTGAGAGGCCCACGTACCGCAAGAAAAAAAAAAAAAAAATCTGTAGTTGTAATTATGGCGCTTTGCTGAGTTCTGTGAGTCATTCTAGCAAATGATCAAACCTAAGGGGGTTTGTGGGATACCTTGAATTTGTAGCCAGTTGGTCAGAAGGGCAGGTGGCCTGGGCACCCTCAGACTGGTGACTGGGGAGATGGATCTGAGGCTCTGAGGCAATTGTTTAACAAATTAGCCCAAGTTGGCAAACCGGCTGAGTCCTCTGAAGTGGTAGTATTTGACTACATTTTCTTGGGTAGCAAACTACCCCAAAACTTACGCTCATGGGTTTTATGAGTCAGAAACTCAGGGAAGACTCTTCTCTGCTCCGTCATGTCTTGGGTCACAACTGGGGTGACAATCCAAAACCATGAAGCAAAAAGCTTACCTGCATGCTAAAATTGAAAGTGCATCTTTTCAGATTTTTAAATTATAAAATTCTGGGTAAATCTTTCTGAGTTGAGCTTTTCTGCTTTCCAGGTTGCCCCTAATTCGCTGGTGCTCTTTGCGTGAGTTAGTGTGACCTTTGGGCAATCCAGCTCTGCAGGTCAGCAGTGATTGGTGGGTTGGGGTACCAGCCAGCCAGGCTGAGGGGCTCATAATCTTTAAGCTGACCTCTTGGCATCTGTGATATTGATTACAGTTTTATTACACTCCTCCTCCAAATTATGAAAAGCACACCTCTGTAAGCTAAGTCCAAGCTACAGAAGCAGTGCACTTGAGAATGTATGTCATAGTCATGGAGGAATTTGGAGCCAGACTCCCGAGTTTATATTCCAGCATCACCACTTACTAGCTTTGCAACCTTGGAAGAGATACATAACCTCCCAGTGCCTCAGTTTTTCCATCTGTAAAATGGGGTCATGACTTCAGTTGTCATCTTGAGGCAGGAGATAGATGGGTCCCAGGCTGGGCAGCTGGAGTTGTCCCCTGTGGATAGATACTCCAAAATGGGAGGAGCGAGAGAAGAGCTGAGCCCTGCCCAGATAAAAGTTAGAGACCCCATATGTCTCATTCTTGAGGTCAAGGAGATCTTCCCCACTATATATGCGCAGAAAGGCACCTCGGAGGTCAAAAGAGCGGGGCGTCACCTCATAGTAAGTGATGTTAACCTACGCATAGGCTTCTTCGCTAGAATTCATCTTGTCTAAGAGATGCGTGCACACATGGGGAAGACCCTGAGATAAACCAAATACGGACTCAGAACCAGGCAAATCAAGATGATTGGCCAAAGGAAACCAGGAAGAAATGCCCCATAAAAGTGATTCAAACTATCACGAGGGTGCAACTCTCTCTCTGAGCCCGTGTCTACCCACAAATACTCTTTTTCCTCCTAATAAACACTTTCCTTGTTTCACTACTGTCCGTCTCTATGTGGAAACTCACTTCTACACAGCTGTGGGGCCAGGGCCTTGTCACTGGCCACTGGTCCCTTGTGGTCTAGTGGCTAGGATTCAGCACTCATCACTGACTTCAATCTCTGTCTGGGGAACCGAAACCCTGTTCAAGCGGCTGCTGGCAGAGGCCACCCGAGATCAATCTGACTTTGTTATTAACCAGTGTGACTTTGGTCATCTCAGTTTTGTTATGTGGACCGGAATGGCTGTGATTTCCATTCCAGTTCTGCATTTCTCGAGGTGACAGTGATTGGCAAACAATGAAAAGAATCATACGTTAGAAGGCATTTGTTATTTTTCACTCTGCTTAGCCGTCCGCGACCACAGCTGTCCCTCGATGCTCTGAGTCCTAACCGGTATCGTCGAGGCGGTGAGATTTGCGGGTTGTGGTGGCTTCTGGTGCAGCAGTACGAGCTCGAGCTCTGGAGTGAGACTGGGTTTGAATTCCAGTTCTACCATCTGTCTAGCTAATAAAGGCATTTAACCCTTTTTAACCCTCTGTTTCCTCATATAAAATAACCTTGTGTTATTTGGGATGCGTTTGGCTACACTGGGCTGAGAGTGGCTTAAAGAGTGTCCATTTCTGTATTAGAAATGGCCATTTATGGTCTTGACACCTGACTTGACAAGCAGCCTGGGTGCAGGTGGTTCTAGTACGGGTTCAGTGAGACCAGGTTGGCTTTTCTCGGCTTTTTCCTCATGGTCACGTGATGATGACTCTAGAAGGATGTCAGCAGACAGGGACCATGGGAGGGGGCTTCTCATTGTCTAACTGCTTCTTTGGTAGGGCAGGAAAATCTTTCTAAAAGATACGAGCAAAAATGTCCTCAGCTTCCATTGGGCAGGGCTGGGCTTCACGTTCAGGCCTCAGCTGCAGGGGATGCTGGAAAAGCTGGCCCAGGGCTTCTGCAGCCTCTCTGGAGTGGAGGTGAACCCTGCCCACAGGGAAGGGAGGGGAGGAGCAGCTTCTGAGCCAGCCACAAATGGTGTTTGTGACAAAAATCTAGCCCGGGGCATTATGATGAGCAAACGGATTTATTTATTTAATTTGTTTAAGTTAATATTTAGGCTTATCAAACGTTTATATAGTAGTTATTATGTACCAGGCACTGTTTAATATCAACCTATTTATTCCTCATAACTCCATGAGAGAGGTACTATTGTGATGCCCATTTTACAGATGAGGAAACGGAGGCACTGAGAGATTAACATAACTGGCTAAGGGCTCAGAGCTTAGGAGGGTGGAAGCAGGATTGGAAGCCGGCTCTGGAGCCTGTGCTCTCAATCCCTGCACCATGCTATGCTCCAAAACGTGTGTCAAAGCGTCGCATGCAGCATGCTGCCTGGGGAAAATAGTGCTGCTCTCCTCTCCTTCCTCTGATTCTGTCACAAGAGCCTATGGATGCCGGATGCAAGGGAATAGTAAAGCAGGCTATTCCCCTTCAAATGTCCTCCTTTCTCTCTCCATTCCAGTTTCCTGTGATTACTTTTCCTCCTCTGGTAGATTCTTACCAGTTTCAAAAGAACCTGTGACATCTATTCCAAAATTCTCTTCTTTACTTATTTAAGATTTATGAAAAGGGTGATTTTTTCTTTTAGTCCAATGGAGAATAAATATTTTGTTTCTAAGGCTTAATAAAAATGTGTTGATGAATTGGCCCATGAAGCCTATGGGGAGTTGTCACTGGGCGTCCTCTTCTCCTGCAAAGAACAGCTCAGAGTGTAGTGAGAACTTTATAGTGGCCTTTTCTTATGATGAGATCCCTTTAAAATAGAGCATTTTGAGTACATTGTCCATGAACCAGATTGAAATGGTATTGGAGAGGATGGACCTTGTCATGGCTTTCGCTACCGCGTCCACGCAGTGACAGAGAGACAGCCGTGAGGTTGTTTTGGAGAAACACCTTTCTAAGGACTTGGAGGAAGTGAGCCACACATTTCTAATGCAAACCAGTGACTCAAGAAGGAACAGGAAGGGACTATCACAAGTTTCCTAACCTGGGACACAGAAAACATAAAAACAAGGTCACATGTCCCACCATGAAGAAAGGAGTCCCTGAAAAGGGAGGAAAACACGGCCAAATCTAACTCTGCATAAAGATGATCAGAAAAACATCCTCGCTCGTTTGACAACCAACCAAGAATAACATATGAGTTCATTGAGCTCCAAAAGGGGAGAAAGGTTAGAAGCATTAACCAGCTAATTTAAAAATCAAGAAGTGCATTTCTCATCTTCGTGCAGATCCGTATAGTGTAGCGCTAACCCCCTAAAGTGGGGTTTCCTGTAGGGACCAAGCAGCTGTATCTTGGATGACTCCTTGGATATTAGCAAAACACTTGCTAAATATAGATGAACGTCAACAAGTCATAAATAAGGGAACAGGAGTGAGAAACTCCATGCGAAAGGTGAGTGGGCAAGAACAAAGACATCGCTTTCTGCCAAGGTAATTATCACGTGCGGCAGTGAAGCATGAATCACTGAGTCATTTAGAAGTTCAAGTGCCAAATAAGAATAAAAGTCTTATGCAGGAAACTGTCACATAGCAGGGCAGTGGAGGCAAACTACTACCTAATATCTGTTTCCAGCGCTTTATTCCATGGAGTGGAAAGCAAGCATGACAGTGGCAGGAACTCTGAGGTTATTATAATGGCCAGGTGGTAAGGAGTTACTCAGGCTGCCAGTCTGGTGTTTTAGCTCCATCAGTTCTTTCCCTGTTTGTTTCCTTTCCTGTAAGGGGAACTATCAGAATCTCTATCTTGATTTCCCTCAGGGATGTGGGGTAACAGCTACCTAGACCTTGAGTGTGAACAAGTTGGACCACACCAATCTGGACCGTGGTCCAGAAAAACATTGTTTATCAAAATAAGCCAAGCATGTGCTGATCAATTTCTGCTCTTCCCCTTCTGCCCAGATTCAATCCACTTAAACTCTGAACAATCTGTACTTGTGAACAGTCTGTACACAAGTGCCAGGTAAATGTGGTGTGGGGCTTGGTTCTCCCCGTAACACATCAAACCAAATAGGCGCAGCCCCCTTTCTAGTAAGTCCTGGTTTAAGGAGGTGCTGCCATGAGCAGATGGAAAGCTGTTACGGCTACTCCCCCCAGTTTAGGTAATTCCTGCTGGACGTAGAAAGCATCTCATCCTGAGGTCCTAAAGAAGACTGCCGTACAGCCCCACAAATACACCAAAGAGTTCCTAAATCACGACCTATCAAAAAGCTCCCGAACACTCAAAGGATCTGTAGAAACAAATAACTCTTTTAAGGAATCTTGTAAAAAAAATATATCCTCATTTCATTTTGTAAGTCCGCAGTCCAGTGCTAGACATTGGCGACCAAGTTACTGAAATAAAACAGTTAAGCCAGGCTAGGGTTTAGCTAGTGAAGGGTGATCCCCCCGCCCCCACACCCCCGCCCTGCCCCACCCCACCCCATAGATTTATTTATTTATTTTTTGCTCTATGGGGATTTTACAAGTCCTGGAGATTTATGAATCGCTGCTTGTTCATTCAAGTAGAGTCCTTTATATACATCATAACACTCGTGCAAGACCATCTGGGCAGCACGACCAGAGATTTTGATAAAGAGATTCTCCTATCCTCTCACACTGCGGATGGCAAAACACCCCCCTACTCACTGTTTTCTGAGTTGAGGCTCAGTCAAGTGTGCCTTCTTCTGCCTCAGTTGTGGCCACCAAGCATCCAATAGCACGTCCGGTGCTGTTGTTTGTGAGATGAATGGCAGGTGTTGAATGAACATGGTGCAAGCCGTTGAAGAACTCGGAGCCTTTTCTGTTCAAGCTGGGTTATCGTGCATCAGCTACTTACGGTGATACAGAGAGAGCCCAGCTGGAGGTAAGAGAAATACAAAGTGGTGGCTGTTAATTCTCCAAGTCTTCAAATTAAGGATGAGAAACACTCAGCAGGGAAACACTCTGGCCCTCGGAGCTTGGGAGTAGCTGGTGTGCACTTGGTCTCATTGTCATTGCTGTTGGTAGATGTGGTCCTCAGGGGTGGTGTTGAGCTTTATTTATAGATGCTCTTCCCTGGGTTTGAACAGCAGTGTCCTGGCTGAACATTTTGAGCTATGCTTGGAGCTTCCTGACGTCAGGGTTTTGCAGGGGGTCCTTAATAGTTGAGGTTTAATGCATTTCTGTGTGTGTGTTTTGAACTGAACACACAAAAAGTTGAAGCAAACATTTTCCAGTATTTTGGTTCAAACTAAACCATCCTTTCCTTCCTCCCTTACTTTCTGCTTTCCTGCCCACAAGAATGGCACTCAGGTGTGGGTTTTTTCAGGCAGTCACTTCCAGGCTCTAGGGAGCGTGGCAGCCTTTGATTTCTCGGTGTTCTGGGACCTTTGCTTTTTGCCCCTTTCAACTGATGGGAATCCCCACTGAAACGTGATGTTATATGCTGGAGAATCTAAGAAACCATCAATCTAAAGACAATCTATTATTTTGTGTTCTAAGAAAGAAAAAGATGCCATCAAAATATGTCATTGATTGCAAACGCATGATTTCAGAGATGTTAAAATAGCAACAGAAAGTGCATGGAATATTCGAGGAAATGCACGTTCATCATTTTGGGGGACCACACAAGGAAACCTGGGGTCTAACAAGCATAGACTAAACAAATACATACAAAGGAAAGATCCTTCCTCAGCAAAAACTGTCTATAATATTTGTTTCCACAAATTGCTCAACTCAGACTTCAGGATAAGACTCTTTGTGGAGACTCTTTTTCAAATGTCACCCACCAAAGTAGTTATTAAAACGGGTCTGGGGAGTAAGGTCAAGACACCGCCAAATGTCTCTGTGTTTTTTTTCAGCCCAGGACATGACGTAAAATAGGTCACAGCAGCAAGAGCAACAGCACACCATCAGCCACAGGGACAAGCAGACTGGGGTTGGGGTGAGAGGGGTGCTGCTGGGGGTTTGTACCATTGATTCGGCCATCACATGTCAAAGTTCTTTTAAAAACTTAAAAAGTACATTAAATACACACTAATGACAAGAGAGTGCATTTAACATCGTACAGTTTCAAGAATAATGACAAAATGATGGCCAACAGGTACCTGAAAAGATGCTCAACATCACTAATCCGCAGGGAAATGCAAAGCAAAACCACAGTGAACTATCATCTCACACCAGTCAGAATGGCCGTTATCAAAAAGAACACAAATAACAAATGTTAGTGAGGGTGTGGGGAAAAGGGGAGCCTTGTACACTGTGGGTGGGAATGTAAATTGACGTAGCCACCACTGTGGAAAACAGTAAGGAGGTTTCTCAAAAAAACTAAGAACAGAACTACCATATGACCCAGCAATTCCACTCCAGGGTATACATCTGAAAAAAAGAAAACACTTATTTGAAAAGATACATGCACCCCAATGTTCATAGCAGCATTATTTCCAATTTCCAAGACATGCAAGCGACTTAAGTATCTATAAGCAGATGAATGGATAAAGAAGATGTTGTGTATATATATATATATATATATATATGCAAAGGAATACTACTTGGCCATAAAAAAGAATGAAATTTTGCCATTTGCAGTAGCATGGATAGACTTGGAGGGCACTATACTAAGTGAAATAAGTCAGACAGAGAAAGACAAATGCTGTTTTATCTCACGTGTGGAATCTAAAAAAATACAGCAAACTAGTGAATATAACAAAAAAGAAGCAGACTCACAGACATAGAGAACAAATTAGTGGTTACCAGTGGGGAGAGGGAAGAGGGGAGGGGCAATATAGGGGTAGGGGAGTAAGAGGTACAAGCTATTAGGTATAAAATAAGCTACAAGGGTATATTGTACAACACGGGGACTATAGCCAATATTTTATAATAACTATAAATGGAGAATAACCTTTAAAAATTGTGAGTCACTATATTGTACACCTGTAACTTATATAATATTGTACATCAACTATAATTTTAAAAAAGCACACTGACGTCTATCATTTTGGAATTAAAAAAAAAATGACAAAATGAACCCAATAAGAAGAAAAATAGTACCGATACTTTCGAGGCCTTGTGTGTGACATCTCCAAACTGTATTATCGCCTCTTCTCCAGAGGTACTCATCATCCTGAACTTTGTGGGAATTGCCCTCTTGTTTTTCTTTATGTATAGATATTCCTAAACAATTTCATTTTGCCTGTTTTGGAAATTTAGATAAATAAAATCATACTGTATGTAGTTTTCTAAAACTTGCTTTTTTATTGCTCAGCAATCTACATTTTAGATTCAGCCATGTTCATATGGAGACATATTGCATTCCATTTTATGACTAGCTCATCACTCATTCATGCATTCTCCTGTTTATGGACGTTTGGGTTGTTTTGCTTTGAAGAACCTTGCTGCTGTGAATATTCTTATCCACGTTGCCTGGTGAACATGTGCGCGAGTTTCTCTTGGCTATATATCCCTAAGTGAAGTTGCTGGGTTGAGGGGTGTGCCCATGTTCAGTGTTACTGGGTGATGCTACATTGTATTTCAAAGGAGAAATAAAGTGAGGACTTGCTCCCACCAGCAGTGGAGGGGGTGTCCATTATTCCATATCTTTATTCCACATCTTACTATTACTCGATATTCTCAGACTTAAAAATTTCTGCCCACCAGATGGCAGTGAATGGAATCTCATTGTGGTTTTATTATTCATTTTCCTATTATTAATGAACATTTCCCCATATATAACGGGCATTCATTTTGCCTCATCTATTAAATGCCTCTTCATCTCCTTTGACTATGAATTGCTTGTGCCTTCTTGGGTTGTTTGTCTTTTTCTTGTTGACATAGAAGTTATTTCCTGGATATTAATCCTTTGTTAACTGTAGGTATTGAAGATCTCATCTTCCCATCTGTAACTTGTGTTTTTACTCTTTCTGGGGTCTTCCAAAGAATGGAAGTTAATGTGGTTGAACCAATCACTATTTTTTCTTTATAGTTTGTTCTTTCTGTGACTTGGTTAATAATCTTTCCCTATCCTGAGGTCACAAAAATGTTTTTGTATTTTTTTCCCCTAAAAAGTGTGAAAATTTCCTTCCTATGTCGTCATTGTTCTATCTGGAATTGATTTTAGTGAGGGGTGTGAGGAGTCGATCTAGTTTTTTCTTTTCTGTTTTTCTTATTCCGTATTTCTAACCCATTGGCACAGCACCATTATTGAAAAATCCCTCTTTTTCCACTTATTTATAATGTCACCTCTTCCATGTATGTGTGGGTCTTCTTGCGTATCTCTATTCCATTCCAAAGACTATTTGTCTCTGCACCAATATCACTGTCTCATTTTCTATGACTTCATAATTATTCTTATCTGGTAGGGCACAATATAGTTCTCAAATCCAACGGGAATCTGAATTGGCCCGGACTAGGCTGATAGATAAATAGAAGACATCTTTTAAATTTAAAAATCTCAAAAATGTCAGCTCTAAAACGTGCTGGCACTGAGTATTACAAGAAAATGAAAAGATTAAAAAAAGGTCTTTTCCTTCAATAGCCCAATTTGAGGCAAATGTGCATTCTTTTGCAAATACACAACAGAAAGCTAGGATGTACTTTGCTTCAGCATAGTAGCGATTACCTATTTTTGTCTTTACAGAGGTGTGAAGGTACATTTAGGTTCTCTTCTGACAGGAACCAGAAATCAAGTGGCTGAAATGTAAAGTGTTGATAACATACACACTTTTACTTTTAGGAACTTCTACTCACAAGGACATTCATTCACTTCCCCCTTCCAGTCACGCAAGTTTTAAAAGACCCACCTGAGTGAGAAGGTCCTGCCTTTACAAAGAGCTCTAGTTCACCCAATTTGATCCCATTCTATTTTAATGAAAATAAATTAAATGGAATAGATAATAAAGTTCTCCCAAAGATGCCTTCTTTAGAGTTATCTAAAGTTTATCAGCAAAATAACTTTGACTAAGTTAAATGGCGATGTGTCACACACCCAAAACGTGTGAAGCAATTTGAAAAAATATTTTAAATATGCCATGGATTTGTAAATTAATGCAGGGCTCACTGTGCTTGAATTTCCATTTCTAAACTGCTTCATTTGCATGCAAAGAGTGGGCAATTTTTGTGTGTGTGAAAATTTAGCCTTAAGAAATGAAAATCAAAAACTCAGCAACTTGAAAAGAGCTGTTAGGCATAGAAATTGTTTAATCGGTTTCCAGCAGGGCCAATGGTGTTGGCATTTTGAAATACCAGATTGGATTGGCATCCTAGAAAAAAAATCCTCAGCTCAGAAAAAGTCGCCTAAAAAAGCCACCATCTACAAAGTGGGGAAAGAAGATGGCCGAGATATGACAAATGCCAATGAAACGAATTCTGCGATCGAGAGAGAGTCTGAAGTGTGAAATGAACAAATGTTACATGTGAGAAAATTTCTGTCAGTGTTCTCCCAATCATCTATTCTGACAAATACAATGCTTGATCAGAAAGTCAGGTGTTTTTGTCTAAGGGATGGTTCCCTGTGGATCTTTTAAGAGGACCTAATGCTCTGGGTTTATCTTCAAGTCAATTTTCTCACTTCAGAGGATTTTATAAAGGGACCTGATAATTTCCTCTGTAACAAGGTTGTGATCCCAACTTAGATTTTCCATCCAGGGTTTTTAAAATGCAAGTTTAAAATAAGATTTCGTTTAAACATTTTCTGATTCTTTTGTGGCTCAGAACTTAAAAAGAAGACCAGAATACTATATTTTTATTAGAGAACATATTTCTTTACAGTATCCCAAAGGAAAGGTACAAAGTTAGATCTACCTGGATATAATGATGATGATGATGATAGTAATAAAAACCTAATAATAAATACTGATTTTCATTTTTTTTTACATACACATTTTTTGGGTACCTGCTTTGTGTTGGGTACTATCCTAGGTGTTGAGGATACAAAAATGAGTAAGAAACACACCTTGCACCCTTAAGAAGTTCAGTCTTTGCAGTGAGTCTCTCTCTAGTGGGCTTAAAAAAATAAATTGTCTAATCTAGTTATCTAGTTTTCTCCCAAAGGACCTGCTGAATACACAAGGTCCAGATAACATGAAGATGAGTCTCTCCTTTCCCATTTTCTCTTCAATCCCAGCTGGTGGAACAGTAGCCGGCTCAAGGAATGGGATGCTCTTGTCTTATTGAATTTGAACTGGCTGCTTGGCTCACACTGATTCTTCCCCCAACAAGGGAGCAGAGAAAACTGTTCTGGTTTCCCTTCCCAGGACCGGGGGTGCAATTTTTGTGCAAGAATAAAGGGATGCCATAACATCTTCATGCTGGGATCACTTCTATTTGTGCTGTTGTTGCTGAAAAAGAACAAACTTCATGGCCCAACACCTTCAGACAGGAGTCCTAAGTTCTCAGCATGATGCTTGGCATGCATCAGTGTTTGTTGATTGAACAAATGACAATGCAAGGATGACAGGCATGGAGCCAGAGCATCTCAGAAAAGGTTTCTCTATGATAAAGGACTGTAGTATAGTTTCAAAATAAGAGGATCGAACAGCAAATGTAAATATAATGTCTACTATGAATATATTCAAAACTAATTCTAAAATATGCTTATAAGGAAGTGACAGAATTGTAGATTTGGGGAGGGAAACATTGTAAGAATATGTCCCCCACCTCCCCGTTTTTTGTATCTTTCTGTGGGTGGTCTGTAGACTGAGGTGTACGTGGTGTATACCACTTGGGTTGAACTTGAAAAGCTAAGACTTGGATTCTGTTTGAAATTTTATCAACTTACTATTGCATACTGAATAACCTTGTGATTTACTAATCCATGGTGCCTATAAAATAATTAATTTTTAAAATATGGCTACACATATGTGAGGTATGTGTCTCTATATCTAAATTTTTTTCTTAATGAGTCAAGATTTATTTTCCTTGTGGCTTAGTCAAAAGTCCATACTTCAAATGATAGTAAATTAGTATAAGGCAAATGCTTCAAGATTTACGCTAAATTATACTGAAAGTAAATGCATTGTAAAATCTTGGTATGACTCTAGCTAGTACACTTTTTTATAAAGAAGGTGAGGCGGGGCATGAGATGAGACAGCTATCCTCAGACCACATACCTCTGAACTCGTAGCAGTTTGCAATGCTGCCAGCTTCCAGGGACTGCAAATCTGACTAATGGTGGCCTAAACAATAGACACTGAATTTTTGAAAACAGTAAGAAATATGAAGGTAGACGCATTTCGGTTGGTACAATGGCTCATTAATGTCTTCAAACATCCAGGAGCCAGGATTCTTCTAATAGTCCTGCTTCTCCATCCTCAGAGTATTGGTCTTTTTGTTTTCTTCCCTTTATGGCTGTCACCTCATGTTTACAATATGGCTGCCTCAGCTCCAGGCATCATGTGCTCATGCCAGCACCCTAAGCAGAAACTGAAGGTCAGAGGCTAAATAAAGGTCTTATTCCCTGAAGCTCTGCCTTTTTAGACAGTAAGGAGAGGAATTCTCCCCTTTGCTTCTCATTGTCCAGAATGCTATCACACAACTGCCCTACATAGTCACAGGGGCAGGGAATGCGATTACCATGAGTTGTTAGCTCAGCCATTATTTACTTCCTGGTATTGGGGAGAGACTCCGCTTCCCTGAGATCTAGAGATATCTGCTGGCTACTTGAACTCATTGTCAGAGGTCTGTGGTCAGGAAGGTCACGGGCAGAGTCTGGGCAGCCTGTAGGATGTGTTGGTGCTGGATGGAAGAGTTGAGACGCAGTTATAAGAGATGGACTAAGGAGTGGATTGGCCCGTGGGTCAAGGACACAGGACCCAAGACTGAATTCTGGATTTGCTCCTTACCAGCCCTATGACCTTGGGCAAATGAGTTAGTACTTAATGCTCCACTTCGAAGTTGAATTATCTGTAATAATACCAACCTCAAAGGGTTGTTACGATACTTAAATGAGATAATGTGGGCAAGGACTTAGTGCTGAGCTGGTATGTGTTAAAGGATTAAGAAGAAGGGGCTTCTTTACTATTTCTGAGCCTATAGGGTGGAATAGGGTCCTCTGCTACTAGATGCTGATGAGGCTCGCTTTGGAAAAGAGCTCTGTTTTGAGAGGCAGAAGCCAGGCTTGTCATTCACTTGCTAAGTGTTTGTGACTTAAGTAAGTTCCCATTTCTGGAGCTCAGTTTCCTCAAGTGTAAGATGGGAATCAGGGCTGAGTAGTCTCCAAGCTCCACCAGCTTCAGCATCCTGATGTAACCATGGGCTCTTTGTGGCGGACAGCTGGTGGCATGGGTCCCCAGGGTCTACAAGGGCCACTGTCATCACACTCTTTGCAAAGACTGGAGACTTCTCGTGCTTTCACTGACACTGTTTGCTGCTGTCCATATGAAGGTGGGATATAATTGTGGGGCTCCTACTCTCCCCATGGTCCATACGCTTTATTAAAATAACCCCCTGGAATAAGTTAGATGCTGCCTTATCGCTAAAATAGCCAGTGACCTCACCTGAAAACGGCTCCTGAGCCTGAAATCCCAGTGGGGCTTCTGTCCCACTGTCTGTCAGTCTCGATTTTACATTTGGACCTGATTTTCCTTCCATAGGATATTCAGAAACACTCTTCATTAACTTTGTACTTATTTAGTGCCAATAAAAACAAGGCAAATGCATAATGAGCATTTTAACAATAAATAAATTAGAACTTGAGATTGTTATAACAATATACACTGTGAGAAGAAGAATGAAGAGTCTAAAAATAAAGACAAAACCATAAACACCTCTCCTTTCTCTCTGGAAATCAAAAACACACCACTGGTTTTAGGACAAAGGAAGAATAATGAAAGGAACTGGAAAATTTTCTTCCCACCTAATAGAGGGAAGGTAGTTGCCTGGAGTTGGATGAGGAACAGTTGTATCCAAAACAGTAAACTTGCCCTAAAAAGGCTTGATTATTAGTTCCACTAAAAAAAAAAAGCAGCAACAGCAAGGATAAATGTAAAACTGATGTTAGGAGATTTTTAAAAGCTGCAACCTCTGAAAAACGAAGTAGTCGTTTGCAAAATTCTGTTCCAATCAACAGAATTGTTTCCTTCAGAAAAAACAGTCGGACACTCCCCATCCTCCGTCCCAGCACAGCCTGGAAATTGTTCTTTCTTCCTGTGGGACACGGAGATGTTCAAACGCTTCGTCAAGACTGTCATGCCCTAGAAAATTCTGAGTGTCATTGTGGAATAATCAACCTCAGATTGAATGTTACAGATTTTCCGAGGCTTGTTGCAATTAAGGAAAATTGGAGGCTAGTGGCAGAGGAGTCTGGGATGAGACAAGGTGAACCTCTTGTGATGGGAGCCGTCGGAAGGGCGTGGCCCAGGGCTCACAGCAGTCCTTGGCCTTGGCTTTTGGAACTCTGGGCACTCCACACACGTAGATTTGGGGTACAACATAGGATGGGGGCCAAGTAGTAACCTGTGTTTTTGTTTCTCTAAATTGCTTCAGGTGATGTATCCTGAAGCTTGTATGTCTAAGAAACACGGTAACAAATGCACAAACAGAAAGAAGCAAAATAATTCCATGGAGTGAAACGATCCCTATTCTGAAAACTATTCTTTTATGTTAAAAACTTCATAGGAGAGAATGAAGCCAAAACTGAGATATCCAAAATATTTTAAAATTTGGAAGGACATATATGTGTGTATGGGTGTGTGTTTCCACATATATACGCACATTTGAATTTTAACTTCTCTCTCTGAGTTTGGGGGTGAATCTGATCATCACATGTATCTTGTTATAAACTTCATGACTTGCCTCTTTCCTGTGCGCGCTTCTCCCTACTCCTACCCACTGGGCCCCGGCCCACACTTTGGAGGAGTTTTAGAAAATGATTGTGCTCAATTAAGATCCATTGATGGACACTTTGGTGTATTAAAAGAGTCCCCATAGCCTGCAGTGAAGTGGAGTTGGGTAAAAAAGTAGAAGCAAATTAGTCACGAAAACATGTTCCCGTGGTAAAAAAAACAGTCTAGGGACCTAGACGCAGGCCGAGGAGACCAGGGAAACAGGCAGGGCACAGTGAGCCAAAGCTCATTAAATAGAAACGGTTCTGGGGGAAGAAGAAAGCAAACGGGTTGGAAAGGCAGGGAAGCTGTACATCCACAGGGCTTTGCAGCGGCTCTGAGCACTTGGAACGGGATCACAGAAATTCAGAGCTGGAAAGGAGCTGACAGATCACCAAATTCAACCCCTTTATGTTGCAGATGAGGAAACCAAGGTTGAATGCTTTGTCCAAGGTCCCAGCTAAATCAGAGCAGAAGCAGGGCTGGGGCCCAGGACTCTCTACCCTCAGCCTGGGGCCTCCTCACCACTAGGCAGTGGGACCTGCTTCTTCTCTTTGGCCACTCCTGTTTGTTGAAATTTCACTAGGAAGTGATAAAGGAACTGTGGAAAACCAGATCTGATAAATAACTGAAAAAGTGACCAGGGAATTACCACAGAAGGTTATGGTACAATACAAGAGTTTCTCAATGCTGGCTGCACATTAAACCAAGGCACCACGTCTCACTAGTTTAATCAGAATTAATGCGAGTGAGGCTCTGACACTGATCATTATAAAAGGTCCCAGATGATTCGCATGTGCAGCCACAGTTGACATAAAAGATGTGGATTTGAATCCTGCTGTTATTATTAGCTGTGTGACTTTAGGCATGTATGTAGTTACTTGACCTCTCTGAGCTTCTCTTTACTCGTATGTGAAATGCAGCCAAGAACACCTTTCTAAGGTCACTGTGAGATTAGAGGAGATAAAGCATATGTCTCAGAGTAGTCGGTATTTGTCATTAAATGTTTGTCTCCTTTATGAAACATGAATCTCAGTGATTATAATTAGAGATTTTATTGTTTTGTAAACTATTATTGAGTTTTTTCCCCTAGTGTGTTCTTAACTCCCTGAATGCATTCTCAACAATTCTCGCTGAAAATTCAAGAATGGTTTTCAATTTTCAGAATAAGGTGATGGGGCAGAGTGTGTAGCCACCAAGAAAGTCATAGTTAATTCACTGACGAGGCTGCTTCTTCTGAGATTCTGGTAGGCTGCCTGGAGGAGGTGAGTCTCGTGGCTGGCATAAGAGGATAGCTGAAGAATTCCCGAATGAAACTACATGGCAGTTGATACGTGAATAAACCTTAAACGGCATCGTCACATATCGAGAAAACCATTGCCTTTTCACTTTCTTTTCAGTGCTTCTTATGCTATCAATGACATTTCACTCGCTAATATCACTGTTTAAAGAGACTTGATCTCAGAGCCTTCTTAGAATTTAACATTGTTTCACCTTAATTCTGTTTATGTTTATGGTTGGCTTTTATTGATAGCAAGTGATACAGGTTTTCCATTTATAATGAATGGAAATGTAAATTTATGTAAGGAAAAAATATGCCGACTTAAAATTCTTAAGTGAACAAGGTAGGAGTGGTAAGCGGATAGTGAAAAAATCATGAAGGTGGAAGATTCCTGGGTTCCTGGGTCTTGCCTTACCTGTGAGACCTCAGGCTAGAAAAGTAATACACCCTTTCTGGACCTCAGTTTCCTCTCCCCAAATAAAAGTGTTAGATTTGACAATGCCTAAGATTGCTTTCAATTTGGGCATATCTGATTTTCAAATTCATCACAATTTGGCCATCAGTCGTCGATAATAGTGTATTATCAATAGTCGAGGACTATTATCAATAGACTTTGACGATAGTCTCAGTCGTCAAAGATATAAAAAATCACCCCATTAAAAAACGGGATGGAAAATAAATTTCTATTTCATATCCCCATAGAAGAACTTGCGGATTACTGGGTCTTAATAAAACCATCTTTACTGGGAGCCATGCTCTTCTACTAGATTTTTCTTCTCTTGCTGATAGCCCCTATTCATTAACTTTAAAGACTGTTGTGATCTGGGTGATTACCTACATTCAAAGGTAACGCCCAAGCCAGGTGCATCCTTTTGTGAATTTCCCAGGCAATTAGGTCTGTGGATTATTGCTGGGTTAGCGTTATTTCCCCCTTTTTGGCACTCTTGGGAAATCTGAAATACAGGATAGATTCTCCCACTGCAGAGTGGTAGTAAAATATTAATTGGTATAAAAAAGCATTAATTTGGTCGTTTGGATATAATGATGGCATCCATGCTTCACCCGCTGCCGCCAGATTCCTAACCACGTGAGTAATGGTTCCGAGCACACAGATGCTGAAGGGGTAGGGCTGGTGTCCTGGGGCGTGAGGGCTGTTGGGGAGAACCTCTAGGTTTTCACGGTGTTGTTCTCCGAGGCTGGTGCCTGCTGGGAAGGGCCGGAACTGGGGCAGGGCTAGCCAGGCACCCAGGCTGCAAGATTCAAGGAGGCACTCCCAGCCTCCTGCAAGTGCTTCCTCGGAGACCTGGCCCTCTGAAGACTGTTGATTGATGATTCACAATTCAAGATCTGCTGATACTTGTCTCAGCACTGCTCTGGGCGGTGGGGAACCAATTTCTCACGCCCAGTCATCATCCTTCTCTCCTCTCCCCTCTATGCCTTCCCTACTTGGCTGCAAGGTCATTTCAGCCTCAGAGACGGTCTTCTTCCTCCACTAATTCAAAGTCTCCTTTGCCAGTGGCAACTCCTGCACCACCTTTGTTTTGTGTCGTTTTCTGGTTACTAGTCCCTGGGATGAGAATGTCAATGAACTCTGGAAATAAGGGTTGTAAAGGGTTGTAAGGGTTCAACCAGTGTCTTTTCAATGCTTTTCATGTCACAAACATTGTTCTAGACCCTTTCTAGTACATTATTTTATCTAAGCCTTTCTATATTATTATGTCCACCTTAGCAAAGGGGCAACTGAAGCTTAGAAAATAACCCCGTTTGCTTTCAGGCGGTAATGGGCTTCTGAAAGTAGTGATTTTATAGGACCCCATTCTGTAGAAAGTTTTTTCGAGTTTTCCAATAGAGGAGAAATGTTGGGGGAATTTCCCAGAAGGTCAAAGTCTTTGGGATGGATGTGAGCTTCCCTTGATAAGGGTTGGGAAAATACTGCTGACAAGGCACGATAATCCTTTTGGTTGCAAGGGGCTTGGAAGAAGAAGGACAAGCCTGGATGCTTTGTTGAGAGTTGACTTTGAGGCAGGAGATCCACGGGCCGTGCAGCTTTAGGAAGACCCATAAAGGGAACTGGGTCGTTGGGTCTGGAGTTACAGGTGGATCCAGGAATCTTATTCGGTGACCCAACCTAGCCACGGTGGGCAGTTCCAGGCTTGAGAATGAATCGTTTGGAAGTGCGTGGAAACATTGTGTTAAGGCAATGGAGAGTTTGTTAGCAATTTTTTCACCCATTCATTTACTCACTCACTCACTCAAAAATACTTAGTGAGCATCTGCTAAGTGCCACATAATAATCTCATCCTGAGGATACAGAGGGAAACCACCAGGTGAGAGCCTGGCTGTCTGGACGCTGTAGGCTGAGATCCTGCAACACTTCAAGGTTGAGGGGAAAAGGAGGAGTGAGTAAGGAGACCAGGAAGGACTGGCCAGGGAGGTGTCTGGGAAACTAGGAGGGAGTGGTGTTAAGTAAACCCAAAGAATAGAGTGTTTCCAGAACACTCCAGCCCTGTTGGCGGGGACAGGAAGCTAAGGAGGGGACTGTCAAAAAATCTGTTTACCACCTTACACCCCGACAACTTCCAACTTTTCCTCTTCAGCGTTTTCTCAAGAGGCTTTACTTCAGCGTCATTCATGTTGGGATAGAGCAAATGAGGCACAGCCACAAAGGGGCGTATGTACATCGATGGGGACTCTCGCAGTGATGCTGGGCTCCTGCTGCATTCTTCTGGGAGGCAAGTCCCATTGCCTGCGGCATGCTTTAAAGTGAAGTGTTTCAAGTGGCAGAGAGCAGCCTGCCATGACAGAGAAAAGCTGGAGTGGCAGCAATGCCTCCAATGGCAGGAAATTCAGAAAATGGTCCCCGGAAACCCACTCCCTTCAGTGCGATCAAGACAATATCATGATACCAACCCATTTGCTCCTGAGAATAATTACAAGTACCATTTGTACAATCCTTGAGAGTTTATAAAGTGCTTCCATGGGTGTTGTATAATGGATTTTATTTGAGCTTGATGTGTGTGAACAGACGAGGAGCCCCCAAATCCTTCCACATCAGCACGTCGGCTTGTGTAAGTCCCTGTCTCCTTCCCAAAGTGGAACCATGGAAACCGTGGCCGCCCCTTGGGACTGGTATCCTGCCTCCCAGCAATCATGACTCTGAATCTGGAGGATACGGGAGATTTTCTATTTTCTCCTATATATCTCAGAGTTTTCCAAATGTTTTGTCATAAGCATGCCTACGTTTGTAATTAGAAAAAAAAGAGTTATTTAAACAAATCAGGGGAAGCAAGGTTCTGAAACTCACCACAGTCAACAAGACTTGCCTGCCCTCGAGCTGGACCAGTGGACTGGCCAGCTCCTTTGGTCAGGCATCCTGGATCAGAAGAGCCATCGCTGTTTTGAAGAGGGGCCATCGAGGTCATCTAGTCAACACCCTTCACGCACCAGTCAGTGTGCAAAGAGCAGAACTAGCCAGAAGCAGTGTCCTACTTCTTTAAAAGAGATACTTGGAAAGGTTTAATGCCAGCAGAGCAAAGCCAAAGATATCAATCCTTGTAGATGCTGAATGTGCTGTTTTCTTTTTTAAATCATTACATTTTTATTAAATAATATGAGATCCTTAAAGGAAGTGTGGTAACTAAAAAAAGGAAAAACATTCTATCCATTAAAGGTGATCTCAAAGTTTCTCCCCTCTCCCCCAGTCTTCCTAAATGGAAGTAGGCAGGGTTTTTTTTTTTTGCATAATGGTATTTATATTTGTTTGAATTTCTGAAATTTCTTTTCCAGAATTATATCTTAAATCTGAATAATTGAGAGTAACAACTCATTATAAAAAAAATCTTTTTAAAGCTTTACACAGAGTGAAAAAAAAAAAAAGGCTCCTATAGCCTCCATCAGCTGTTGCAGTTTCATTAGTTGGATACAGCGTGGTTCCCTGGAGTGGTAGCCCACAGGACAGGCCATTGGTGCTTTATTTTTATTTTTTTAACATCATTATTGGGATATAATTGCTTTACAATGTTGTGTTAGTTTCTGCTGTATAACAAAGTGAATCAGCTATACATATACATACATCCCCATATCTCCTCCCACTTGTGTCTCCCTCCCACCCTCCCTATCCCACCCTTCTAGGTGGACACAAAGCACTGAGCTGATCTCCCTGTGCTATGCGGCTGCTTCCCACTAGCTATCTATTTTACATTTGGTAGTGTATGTATGTCCATGCCACTCTCTTACATTGTCCCAGCTTCCACTTCCACCCCATGTCCTCAGGTATGTTCTCTACGTCTGCATCTTTATTCCTGCCCTGTCACTAGGTTCATCAGTACCATTTTTTTAGATTCCATATATATGTGTTAGCATACGGTATTTGTTTTTCTCTTTCTGACTTACTTCACTCTGTATGACAGACTCTAGGTCCATCCACCTCATTACAAATAACTCAACTTCGTGTCTTTTTATGGCTGAGTAATATTCCATTGTATATATGTGCCACATCTTCTTTATCCATTCATCTGTTGATGGACACTAAAGTTGATTCCATGTCCTGGCTATTATAAATAGAGCTTCAATGAACATTGTGGTACATGACTCTTTTGAATTATGGTTTTCTCAGGGTATATGCCAAGTAGTGGGATTGCTGGGTCTTATGGTAGTTCTATTTTTAGTTTTTTAAAGAACCTCCATACTGTTCTCCATAGTGGCTGTATCAATTTACATTCCTACCAACAGCGTAAGAGGGTACCGTTTTTTCCATACCCTCTCCAGCATTTATTGTTTGTAGATTTTTTGATGATGGCCATTCTGACTGGTTTGAGGTGATACCTCATTGTAGTTTTGATTTGCATTTCTCTAATGATTAATGATGTTGAGCATCCTTTCATGTGTTTGTTGGCAATCTGTATATCTTCTTTGGAGAAATGTTTATTTAGGTCTTCTGCCCATTTTTGGATTGGGTTGTTTGTTTTTCGATATTGAGCTGCATGAGCTGCTTGTAAATTTTAGAGATTAATCCTTTGTCAGTTGCTTCACTTGAAAATATTTTCTCCCATTCTGAGGGTTGTCTTTTGGTCCTGTTTATGGTTTCCTTTGCTGTGCAAAAGCTTTTAAGTTTCATTAGGTCCCATTTGTTTATTTTTGTTTTTATTTCCATATCTCTAGGAGGTAGGTCAAACAGGATCTTGCTGTGATTTATGTCATAGAGTGTTCTGCCTATGTTTTCCTCTAAGAGTTTTAGAGTGTCTGACCTTACGTTTAGGTCTTTAATCCATTTTGAGTTTATTTTTGTGTATGGTGTTAGGAAGTGTTCTGATTTCATTCTTTTACATGTAGCTGTCCAGTTTTCACAGCACCACTTATTGAAGAGGCTATCTTTTC
This sequence comes from Delphinus delphis, assembly GCF_949987515.2. Lineage (NCBI taxonomy): Eukaryota > Metazoa > Chordata > Mammalia > Artiodactyla > Delphinidae > Delphinus > Delphinus delphis. The sequence continues at coordinate 71,425,627 of NC_082695.1, read as the reverse complement.
TCCATTGTATATTCCTGCCTCCTTTATCAAAAATAAGGTGGCCGTATGTGCATGGGTTATCTCTGGGCTTTCTAGCCTGTTCCATTGATCTGTATTTCTGTTTTTGTGCCGGTACCATACCGTCTTGATTACTGTAGCTTTGTAGTATAATCTGAAGTTCAGGAGCCTGATTCCTCCAGCTCCATTTTTCTTTCTCAAGATTGCCTTGGCTATTTGGAGTCTTTTGTATTTCTATACAAATTGTGAAATTTTTTGTTCTAGTTCTGTGAAAAATGCCATTGGTTGTTTGATAAGGCATTGCATTGAATCTGTAGATTGCTTTGGGTAGTAGAGTCATTTTCACAATGTTGATTCTTCCAATCCAAGAACATGGTATATCTCTCCATCTGTTGGTATCATCTTTAATTTCTTTCATCAGTGTCTTATAGTTTTCTGCATGCACGTCTTTTGTCTCCTTAGGTAAGTTTATTCCTAGGTATTTTATTCTTTTTGTTGCAATGGTAAATGGGAGTGTTTCCATAATTTCTCTTTCAGATTTTTCATCGTTAGAGTATAGGAATGCAAGAGATTTCTGTGCATTAATTTTGTATCCTGCTACTTTACCAAATTCATTGATGAGCTCTAGTAGCTTTCTAGTAGCATCTTTAGGATTCTCTGTGTATAGTATCATGTCATCTGTAAACAATGACAGCTTTACTTCTTCTTCTCCAATTTGGATTCCTTTTATTTCTTTTTCTTCTCTGATTGCTGTGGCTGAAACTTCCAAAACTATGTTGAATAATAGTGGTGAGAGTGGACAACCTTGTCTTGTTCCTGATCTTAGAGGAAATGGTTTCAGTTTTTCACCATTGAGAATGATGTTAGCTGTGGGTTTGTCATATGTGGCCTTTATTATGTTGAGGTAAGTTCCCTCTATGCCTAGTTTCTGGAGGGTTTTTATCATAAATGGGGGTTGAATTTTGTTGAAAGATTTTTATACATCTATTGAGATGATCATATGGTTTTTCTCCTTCAATTTGTTAGTATGGTTTATCACATTGATTGTTTTCCATATATTGAAGAATTCTTGCATTCCTGGGAAAAACCCCACTTTCATGGTGTATGATCCTTTTAATGTGCTGTTGGATTCTGTTTGCTAGTATTTTGTTGAGGTTTTTGCATCTCTGTTCATCAGTGATATTGGTCTGTAGTTTTCTTTCTTTGTGACATCTTTGTCTGGTTTTGGTATCAGGGTGATGGTGGCCTTGTAGAATGAGTTTGGGAGTGTTCCTCCCTCCGCTTTTTTTTGGAAGAGTTTGAGAAGGATATGTGTTAACTCTTCTCTAAATGTTTGATAGTATTCACCTTGAAGCAGTCTGGTGCTGGGCTTTTGTTTTTTGGAAGATTTTTAATCACAGTCTCAATTTCAGTGCTTGTGACTGGTCTGTTTATATTTTCTATTTCTTCCTGGTTCAGTCTCAGATGGTTGTGCCTTTCTAAGAATTTGTCCATTTCTTTGTGGTTGTCCATTTTATTGGCATGTAGATGCTTGTAGTAATCTCTCATGATCCTTTGTATTTCTGCAGTGTCAGTTGTTACTTCTCCTTTTTCATTTCTAATTCTGTTGATTTGAGTCTTCTCCCTTTTTTTCTTGATGAGTCTGGCTAATGGTTTATCCATTTTTTTAATCTTCCCAAAGTACCAGCTTTTAGTTTTATTGATCTTTGCTGTTGTTTTCTTCATTTCCTTTTCCATTTACTTCTGATCTAATCTTTATGATTTCTTTCCTTCTGCTAACTTTAGGGGGTTTTTGTTCTTCTTTCTCTAATTGCTTTAGGTGTAAGGTTAGGTTGTTTATTTGAGATGTTTCTTTCTTGAGGTAGGATTGAATTGCTATAAACTTCCCTCTTAGAACTGCTTTTGCTGCAACCCATAGGTTTTGAGTCATCTTGTTTTCATTGTCCTTTGTTTCTAGGAATTTTTTTACTTCCTCCTTGATTTCTTCAGTGATCTGTTGGTTATTTAGTAGTGTATTGTTTAGCCTCCATGTGTTTGTATTTTTTACAGATTTTTTCCTGTAATTGATATCTAGTCTCACAGCATTGTGGTCAGAAAAGATACTTGATATGATTTAAATTTTCTTAAATTTACCAAGGCTTGATTTGTGACACAAGATATGATCTATCCTGGAGAATATCCCATGAGCACTTGAGAAGCAATTGTAATCTGTTGTTTTTAGATGGCATGTCCTATAAATATTAATTAAGCCCATCTTGTTTAATGTATCACTTAAAGCTTTTGTTTCCTTATTTATTTTCATTTTGGATGATCTGTCCATTGGTGAAAGTGGGGTGTTAAAGTCCCGTACTATATTGTGTTACTGTCGATTTCCCCTTTTATGGCTGTTAGTGTTTGCCTTATGTATTGAGGTGCTCCTGTGTTGGTTGCATAAACATTTACAATTGCTCAATCTTCTTCTTGGATGGATCCCTTGATCTTTATGCAGTGTCCTTCTTTGTCTCTTGTAATAGTCTTTATTTTAAAGTCTCTTTTGTCTGATATGAGAATTGCTACTCCAGCTTTCTTTTAATTTCCATTTCCATAGAATATCTTTTTCCACCTCTTCACTTTCAGGCTGTATGTGTCCCTAGGTCTGAAATGGGTCTCTTGTAGACAGTTTTTCCCTTTCATCACATTAAACATGTCCTCCCACTCCCTTCTGGCTTGCAGTTTCTGCTGAAAGATCAGCTGTTAACCTTATGGGGATTCCCTTGTATGTTATTTGTTGTTTTTCTCTTGCTGCTTTTAATATTTTTTGTTTGTATTTACTTTTTGATAGTTTGATTAATATGTGTCTTGACATGTTTCTTCTTGGATTTATTCTGTATGGGACACTCTGCCCTTCCTGGACTTGATTGACTATTTCCTTTCCCATATTAGGAAAGTTTTCAACTATAATCTCTTCAAATATTTTCTCAGTCCCTTCCTTTTTCTCTTCTTCTACTAGGACCCCTATAATTCGAATGTTGGTGTGCTTAATGTTGTCCCAGAGGTCTCTGAGGCTGTCCTCAATTCTTTTCATTGTTTTTTCTTTATTCTGCTCTGCAGTAGCTATTTCCACTATTTTATCTTCCAGGTCACTTATCCTTTCTTCTGCCTCAGTTATTCTGGTATTGATTCCTTCTAGAGAATTTTTAATTTCATTTATTGTGTTGTTCATCATTGTTTGTTTTCCCTTAAGTTCTTCTAGGTCCTTGTTAAACGTTTCTTGTATTTTCTCCATTCTATTCCCAAGTTTTTGGATCATCTTTACTATCATTACTCTGAATTCTTTTTCAGGTAGACTGCCTATTTCCTCTTCATTTGTTTGGTCTGGTGGGTTTTACCTTACTCCTTCATCTGCTGTGTGTTTCTCTGTCTTCTCATTTTGCTTAACTTACTGTGTTTGAGGTCTCCTTTTTGCAGGCTGCATGTTTGTAGTTCCTGTTGTTTTTGGTGTCTGCCCCCAGTGGGTAAGGTTGGTTCACTGCACTGTGCAGGCTTCCTGGTGGAGGGGACTGACACCTGTGTTCTGGTGGATGAGGCTGGGTCTTGTCTTTCTGGTGGGCAGGACTGCATCTGGTGGTGTGTTTTGGGGTGTTGTGACCTTATTATGATTTCAGGCAGCCTCTGCTAATGGGTGAGGTTGTGTTCCTGTCTTGCTAGTTGTTTGGCATAGGGTGTTCAGCACTGTAGCTTTCTGGTCATTGAGCAGAGCTGGGTCTTAGAAGTGAGATGGCAATCTCTTGGAGAGCTTTCGCCGTTTGATATTATGTGGAGCCGGGAGGTCTCTGGTGGACCAGTGTCCTGAACTCGGGTCTCCCACTTCAGAGGCACAGGCCTGACATCTGGCTGAAGCACAAAGACCCTGTCAGCCACAGGGCTTCAAAGAAAAGGGGAAAAGAAAGAACTAAATAAAGAAAAAATAAAATAAAAGTTATTAAAATAAAACATTATTAAAAATAAAAGAAATTAAAAAGTAATAAAAAAGAAAGAAAGAAGAGAGCAACCAAACCAAAAGCAAATCCACCAATGTTAACAAGTGCTAAAATCTATACAGAAAAAAAAAAAAAACGGACAGGCAGAACCTGAAGACAAATGGTAAAAGCAGAGTTATACAGACAAAATCACACAAAGAAGCCTACACATACACAGTCACAAAAAGAGAAAAAGGAAAAAAGTATATATATATCTATATCTATATATATAAAAGGAAGACAGTAACAAAATCAATAAACAAATCTACCAATGATATTAACCTCTAAATACTAAACTAAGATAAACATAAAACCAGAGACAAATTAGATTCAGAAAGCAAACCCCAGGTCTACAGTTGCTCCCAAAGTCCACTGCCTCAATTTTGGGTTGATTTGTTGTCTATTCCAGTATTCCAGAGATGCAGGGTACATCAAGTTGATTGTGGAGATTTAATCCACTGCTCCTGAGGCTGCTGGGAGAGATTTCCCTTTCTCTTCTTTGTTCACACAGCTCCCGGGATTCAGCTTTGGATTTGGCCCCGCCTCTGTGTATAGGTCACCTGAGGGCATCTGTTCCCCGCCCACCCAGACAGGACAGGGTTAAAGTAGCAGCTGATTCGAGAGCTCTGGCTCACTCAGGCTGGGGGCGGGAGGGATGCAGAATGCGGGGCGAGCCTGTGGCAGCAGAGACCGGCATGGCATTGCACCAGCTTGAGGCACCCTGTATGTTCTCCCAGGATAGTTGTCCCTGGGTCATGGGACCCTAGCTGTGGCAGGCTGCACAGGCTCCTGGGAGGGGAGGTGTGGATAGTGACCTGTGCTTGCACAGAGGCTTCTTGGTCGCTGTAGCAGCAGCCTTAGCATCTCATGCCTGTCTCTAGGGTCCGTGCTGATAGCCGCAGCTTACCCCATCTCTGAAACTCGTTTAGGCATTGCTCTGAATCCCCTCTCCTCGTGCACCCCAAAACAATAGTGTATTGCCTCTAAGGCAGTTCCAGACATTTTCCCGGACTCCCTGCTGGCTAGCTCTGGTGCACTAGCCCCAGAGCTAGTGTTCACTCAGCCAACCCCAGTCCTCTCCCTGGGATCCGACCTCCGAAGCCCGAGCCTCAGCTCCCATCCACCACCCACCCCAGCGGGTGAGTAGACAAGCCTCTCAGGCCAGTGAGTGCTGGTCGGCACCGATCCTCTGTGTGGGAATCTCTCCGCTTTGCCCTTTGCACCCCTGTTGCTGCACTCTCCTCTGTGGCTCTGAAGCTTCCCCCCGCTTCCCCCATCTCTGCCAGTGAAGGGGCTTCCTAGTGTGTGGAAACTTTTCCTCCTTCACAGCTCCCTCCCTGAGGCGCAGGTCCTGTCCCTATTCTTTTGTCTGTGTTTTTCCTATTTTCTTTTGCCCTACCCAGGTACGTGGGGAGTTTCTTGCCTTTTGGGAAGCCTGAGGTCTTCTGCCAGAGTTCAGGAGGTGTTCTGTAGGAGTTGTTCAACATGTAGATGTATTTCTGATGTATTTGTGGGGAGAAAGGTGATCTCCACATCTTACTCCTCCGCCATCTTGAAGGTCTCCCCTCCATCAGTGCTTTATAATATGATTTTCCTCTCTGCCAACTTCCTTATTATTTATTTATTTGTTTGTTTATTTTTGGGTGTGTCAGGTCTTTGTTGCTGCGCGCGGGCTTTCTCTAGTGGCGGTGAGCAGGGGCTACTCTTCCTTGTGTTGCGTAGGCTTCTCATTGTGGTGGCTTCTCTTGTTGTGAAGCATGGGCTCTAGGAATGCGGGCTTCAGTAGTTGTGGCATGTGGGCTCAGTAGTTGTGGCGCATGGGCTTTGTTGCTCCTCGGCATGTGGGATCTTCTCGGACCAGGGCTCGAACCCATATCCCCTGCATTGGCAGGCAGATTCTTAACCACTGCGCCACCAGGGGAGTCCTGAGTTCCTAATTTTAATTGCAATTTTAAAGGAAGGGCAACTAGATGGTACATCACCAGATTGCTTGCTTCTCCAAGACTAGGTTTCTGTTCCATTATTCAGAAAGATGACTTGGCAGGGTATAATATTCTTGGTTTATAACTTTGTCATCAAAAGGTCATTGCTTCAAAAAACATTTAAAATACATCCTAGTTCCCTACCCTCCCTTACACCCCAACCCCACCTCCACGATTTTCTTGGAACGTGATGAGCTGTTTGATCGTCATATTCATACTCTTTTTTTTCTCTGGAGGAAGATTTTCCTTAACTATGGTTTTAGATATTGTGTTTATTCCAATTTGGATATGGTGTTTCTTCTCCCTTTTAAGTTTGATCTTTATTATACATATATATATATATATTTTAAAATTTTCTCCCATCATTTAAATTTTTGTCTCGATTCTAGGAGAACTACTGAAGTTTGCCCTTCATGCTATTAATTGATATTCTGCAAGGTCAATTATGCTCTTTACTGTCTCCAATGTAGTTGTATATTCTGTTGTTGCTTTTCTAATTTTCCTGAAGCCTTTTCTATCTGACCTGTATCACTTTGAATCTCATCTTGCTGATTTTTTTCACCTCAATTATTTATCTCTTACTGAGGTTCTCTTTTTTGCCTCATAGAGGCCAGTTTGTTCTCTATTTAAATGATAAGTCCAGAATATCTTCCCCAATTCCATTTTTCATAACATATTTTTTTTCAGAAGCCTGAACACCTTCTGAATTTTTATAATGATTTTACCTATTTTTATTCAATTTCTGCCTTGTTCTTCATCTTTTAATAGTTTTCTGCTTGGTTAGTCCTCAAATAGAAAGTATGTCTCACTTACTCTTGACCTTGCTTTCTGGTGCTGGTTGCATTTGTTTCTCAGAGGCTTAGCTACATTTTATTTCCAGGGTGACTCTTCAGGACTGAGATGGGAGTTTCTTTTTAGTCTTCCTAGCTCTAATGTTCTGAAAAGATGGAATGGGCAGAAGTGAAAACTCCCAGCATGGACTGATCCTAGAACTCTCCATGTCTCTTTTTCCCCTTGCCCTTTACGTCATGTCATCTGGAAGGACAATATCTCCTGTGATCTTAAATGTGACTCTCAGCTTCTCTGTATTTCTTGAAAGATACCTTATAAGGGCTGTGGTATAATCCATTAATTACTTCCTTGAGAGTCTCATAATCTGAGTTCATGCCCCATGCTATTTCTGAACTGCTTTGTGAATTTTGTTTAGTTCTTTCACTTCTTTGAGCTTCCCTTACCTAAAACAAAGTCAGTAATATTGCTATCATTATGGAGTGTTGTGAGGTTTAAATGAGATAATGCTTATTGAGCCCTTAGCACACTGCACAGTAAATTTTAAAGATTAGCTGTTGTGGACTTCCCTGGTGGCGCAGTGGCTAAGACTCTGTGCTCCCAGTGCAGGGGGCCCGGGTTCGATCCCTGGTCAGGGAACTAGATCCCACATGCCACAGCTAAGAGTTCACATGCTGCAATGAAAATCCTTCATGCTGCAGCTAAGATCTGGCACAGCCAAATAAATAAATATTAAAATAAAGTTTAGCTGCTGTTGTCATTATTAATATTACTATTCTGTCTTTAGATGGAGTTATAAAGAGAGGTATTGATTGAGGTGGAGGGCATGAAACAGTACACTGATAGCTTCAAAAAGAAGCCTTCCCCCTGCTCATGGTGGAAAGACAGATGTTTGTTTAATTTTGTGATTGGCTCAGATGTTGAATTCCTAAATCTCAGTGGACAATGGGGGAATATTTCCAATCAAGCACAAAAATGGTGAGTCACAAAATTAATTTCCAGTCTGGTTTGGTCTTCTTAATTAGAAGAACTTCCTTCTAGATTCTGATAAGAGTTTGACTGGAAATCACAGTTTTCTTATTGCTGTGATGTTTTTGTCTTCTGGGTCTTCAAAGGTATTTTTGTGGGAATACTGGTGGTGTTGTGTCCAGAGCAGTTATTCAGTTATAATTTTAAGTTGGAAGTCTCCAGCTTTATTTCTCAGCTGGTTTTCAAATACAAATTACCAAGTTTAACCAGTTAGATACATGAAAGCAAAATATGTTACAAAGGTGATTTCTTTTATTCCCAGGAGCTGCTATAAGCAGTTCTGTTTTTATCCAGATTTCATTTGTTAAATGTGTTCTAAGCCAGGGATGATAGAACCTTCTCTTTTCCTTCATTAGTGTGTTGATATTCTATCATTCTCCTTATGATACCATAATGGAATTACATGTTTTGCATTCTTATGGACCTTTTTAACCACTTATTTGTGTTTCCTACAGCATTTTTCAAGATCAAGCACAGAAATGAATTCAATGCCCTTGGCTTTGAAATTCAAATATATTTGAAAATGTTGCTTGAACTCCACTGTATGATATAGCACTCCTGCTGAAACCACTGTTATTCTAAAAAATTAAATCTTAGGATGTGGATTATCTCTTTATGTTGTAGAAAGATAGGTATAATTTTAGTTGCAATGTTTTTAGATAACCTTGATCTGGTTCACCAGAGTTCATATTCAAAGCTGCTGTATTTTCCTGTTGACAAGGATGCTGGGAGAAGCTTATTTGGAAGTGATGGAAAGAATAGTGTCCCACTTGGTAAGGGTGTTACTGTCCACCCTGAGTTTTGCTAAGGCTGTGCCCAATTATCCACTGATAAATTTAGCACTGACATGGCATTTAATTGTAAAATGTCTTCAGTTCTCTGAAAAACTCTCCTCAGACATAGGTTATGATGATTATCACCCTATTGTTCACAGAGTCTAATGTAATGTCATATGTTCCAGGGGTTTTTGGTTTTTTTAGTCAACTCATTTCCTTTAATACTGACTGAGGTGACATTTGGTTGCTTGCCACGTGATAAATAGTGAGGTTAGAATGCCTCATTCTGTGGTTGGGACATTGGGACATGGACATGATGCCTTCTTTTTGAGCATAAGAAATACAAGGTTTTTTTTTTTTGTCACCCCACGTGGCTTGCAGGATCTTGGTTCATGAGCTGGGGGTTGGGCTGAAGCTCCTGCAGAGGGAGCTCTGAGTCCAAACCACTGGACTAACAGAGAACCTCAGAATATTCATTGGAATATTCATTGGAGTGAGGTTTCACAGAGTTCCTCATCTCTACACCAAGACCCAGCTCTACCCAACAGCCTACAAACTTTAATGTTGGAAGCTTCAGGCCAAACAACCAGTAAGATGGGAAAATAATCTCACTCTTAAAAAAAAAAAATGAGATGGCAAAAAAATATGTCAGAGATGAAGGAGCAAGGTAAAATCCTACAAGACAAAATAAATGTAGAGGAAATAGGCAATCTACCTGAAAAATAATTCAGAGTAATGATAGTAAAGATGATCCAGAATCTCAGAAATAGAATGCAGGCATGGATTGAGAAAATACAAGAAATGTTTAACAAAGATCTAGAAGAACTAAAGAACAAACAAACAGAGATGAACAATACAATAACTGAAATGAAAAATACACAAGAAGGAATCAATAACAGAATAACTGAGGCAGAAGAACGAATAAGTGAGCTGGAAGACAGAATGGTGGAAATAACTGCCAAGGAGCAGAATAAAGAAAAAAGAATGAAAAGAATTGAAGACAATCTCAGAGACCTCTGGGACAACACTAAATGCACCCAACATTCGAATTATAAGGGTCCCAGAAGAAAAAGAGAAAAAGAAGGGACTGAGAAAATATTTGAAGAGATTATAGTTGAAAAATCCCCTAACATAAAAAAGGAAACAGTCACCCAAGTCCAGGAAGCACAGAGAGTCCCCTAGAGGATGAAATCTAGGAAAAACACACCAAGACACATATTAATCAAACTAACAAAAATTATATTCAAAGAAAAAGTATGAAAAGCAGCAAGGGGAAAACAAAAAATAACATACAAAGGAATCCCCATAAGGTTATCAGCTGATTTTTCAGCAGAAACTCTACAGACCAGAAGTGAGTAGCAGGATATACTTAAAGTGATGAAAGAAAAAAACCTGCAACCAAGATTACTTTACCCAGCAAGGATCTCATTCAGATTCTATGGAGAAATCAAAAGCTTTTCAGACAAGCAAAATCTAAGAGAATTCAGCACCACAAAACCAGCTTTACAACAAAAGCTAAAGAAGCTTCTCTAGGTGGGAGACATAAGAGAAGAAAAAGACCCACAAAAACAAAACAATTAAGAAAATGGTAATAGGAATATACATATCAATAATAACCTTGAATGTAAATGGATTAAAATGCCCCAACCAAAAGACACAGACTGGCTGAATGGATACAGAAACAAGACCCATATATATGCTGTCTACAAGAGACCCATTTCAGACCAAGGGACACATACAGACTGAAAGTGAAGGGATGGAAAAAGTTATTCCATGCAAATGGAAATCAAAAGAAAGCTGGAGTAGCAATACTTGTTTCAGATAAAACAGACTTTAAAATGAAGACTTTTACAACAGATAAGGAGGGGAAGTAGATAATGATCAAAGGATCAATCCAAGAAGAAGATATAACAATTATAAATGTTTATGCACCCAACATAGGAGCACCTCAATACGTAAGGCAAATGCTAACAACCATGAAAGGAGAAATTGACAGTTAAACAGTAATAGAAGGCAACTTTAACACCACACTTACACAAATGGACAGATTACCCAAACAGAAAATAAATAAGGAAAAACAAGCTTTAAATGACACAATAGACCAGATAGATTTACTTGAAATTTATAGAGCATTCCACTCAAAAGTGGCAGAATGCACTTTCTTCTCAAGTGCACACAGACCATTCTCCAGGATAGATCACATCTTGGATCACAAATGAAACCTCAGAAAATTTAAGGAAATTAAAATAGTATCAAGCATCTTTTCTGACAACAACACTATGAGACTGGAAATCAATTACAGGAAAAGAAACGTGAAAAACACAAGTACATGGAGGCTAAACAGTGCGCTACTAAATAACCAAGAGATCACTGAAGAAATCAAAGAAGAAATAACAAAATACATAGAAATAAATGACAATGAAAACACGACGACCCAAAACCTATGGGATGCAGCAAAAGCAGTTCTAAGAGGAAAGTTTATAGCAATTCAATCTCACCTCAAAAAACTCTCAAATAAACAATTTAACCCTACACTTAAAACAACTAGAGAAAGAAGAACAAAGAAAACCCAAAGTCAGTAGATGGAAAGAAATCATAAAGATCAGAGCAGAAATAAATTAAATAGGGACTTCCCTGGTGGCACAGTGGTTAAGAATCTGCCTGCCAATGCAGGGGACATGGGTTCGAGCCCTGGTCCGGGAAGATCCCACATGCTGTGGAGCAGCTGAGCCTGTGCGCTACTATAATGAGAAGCCCGCCCATAGCAACGAAGGCCCAATGCAGATAAAAATAAGTAAATAAAATGAATAAATTTAAAAAAAAAGAAATAATGAAATAGAAACGAAGAAAACAATAGCAAAAGTCAATAAAACTAAAATCTGGTTCTTTGAGAAGACAAGCAAAATTGATAAACCCTTAGCCAGACTCATCAAGAAAAAAAGCGAGAGGATGCAAGTCAATAAAATTAGAAATGAAAAAGGAGAAATCACAACTGACATTGCAGAAACACAAAGGATTATATGAGACTACTACAAACAACTATATGCCAATAAAATGGACAACCACAAAGAAATGGACAAATTCTTGGAAAGGTACAATTTTCCAAGACTGAACCAGGAAGAATTAGAAAATATAAACAGATCTATCACAAGTAATGAAATTAAAACCATAATTAAAAATCTTCCAACAAACAAAAGTCCAGGACCAGATGACTTCACAGGCAAATTCTATCAAATATTTAGAGAAGAGCTAACACCGATGCTTCTCAAACTCTTCCAAAAAGTTGCAGAGGGAGAAACACTCCCAAATTCATTTTATGAAGCCACCATCACCCTGATACCAAAACCAGAAAAGGATATCACAAAAATGAAAATTATAGACCAATATCACTGATGAACATAGATGCAAAAATCCTCAATAAAATACTAGCAAACAGAATCCAACAGCACATTAAAAGGATCATACACCATGATGAAGTGGGATTTATCCCAGGAATGCAAGAATTCTTCAATATACGCAAATCAATCAATGTGATACACCACATTAACAAATTAAGGAATAAAAACCATATGATCATCTCAATAGATGCAGAAAAAGCTTTTGACAAAATTCAACACCTACTTATGATAAAAACTCTCCAGAAAATAGGCACAGAGGGAACCTACCTCAACATAATAAAGGCCATATATGACAAACCCACAGCAAGCATCATACTCAATGGTGAAAAACTGAAATCATTTCCACTAAGATCAGGAACAAGACAAGGATGTTCAATCTCGCCACTCTTATTCAACATAGTTTTGGAAGTCCTAGCCATGGCAATCAGAGAAGAAAAAGAAATAAAAGGAATACAAATTGGAAAAGAAGAAGTGTTTTACTTCTATCACTATTTGCAAATGATATGATACTATACATAGAAAATCCTAAAGATACTACAAGAAAACTATTAGAACTAATCAATGAATTTGGTAAGGTTGCAGGATACAAAATTAATACACAGAAGTCTCGGGAATTCCTATACACCAACAACGAAAAATCAGAAAGAAAAATTAAGGTAACAATCACATTTACCACCGCAACAAAAAGAATAAAATACCTAGGAATAAACTTACCTAAGGAGGCAAAAGACTTGTATTCAGAATACTATAAATCAATGGTGACAGAAATCAAAATGACATAAACAGATGGATAAAGATACCATGTTCTTGGATTGGAAGAATCAATATTGTGAAAATGACTATATTACCCAAAGCAGTCTACAGATTCAATGCAATCCCTATCAAACTACCAATGGCATTCTTCACAGAATTAGAGCAAAAAATTTTACAATTTGTATGGAAACACAGAAGACCCCGAATAGCCAAAGAAATCTTGAGGAGGAAAAATGGAGTTGGAGGAATCAGGCTCCCCAGCTTCAAACTATGCCACAAAGCTACAGTAATCAAGACAGTATGGTACTGGCACAAAAACAGAAATAGAGATCAATGGTACAGGATAGAATGCCCAGAGATAACCCATGCACATATGGTCACCTTATCTTTGATAAAGGAGGCAAGAGTATACAATGGAGAAAAGACAGCCTCTTCAATAAGTGGTGCTGTGAAAACTGGACAGTAACATGTAAAAGAATGAAATTAGAACACTCCCTAACACCATACACAAAAATAAACTCCAAATGGATTAAAGACCTAAATGTAAGACCGGACACTATAAAACTCTTAGAGGATAACATAGGAAAAACACTCTTTGACATAAACCACAGCAAGATTTTTTTTACCCACTTCCTAGAGTAACAGAAATAAAAACAAAAATAAACAAATGGGAGTGATATAACCTTAAAACCTTTTGCACAGCAAAGGAAATCACAAGCAAGACAAAAAGACAACCCTCAGAATGGGAGAAAATATTTGCAAATGAAACAACAGACAAAGGATTAATCCCCAAAATATACAAACAGCTCAGGCAGCTCAATATCAAAAAAACAAGCAATCCAATTAAAAAATGGGCAGAAGGCCTAAATAGACATTTCACCAAGAAAGACATACAGGTGGCCAAGAGGCACATGAAAAGATGCTCAACATCACTAATTATTAGAGAAATGCAAATCAAAACTACAATGAGGTATCACCTCACACCAGTCAGAATGGCCATCATCAAAAAATCTAGAAACAGTAAATGCTGGAAAGGGTGTGGTGATAAGGGAAACCTCCTGCACTGTTGGTGGGAATGTAAATTGATACAGCCACTATGGAAAACAGTATGGAGGTTCCTTAAAAAACTAAAAATAGAACTATCATATGACTCAGTAATCCCACTACTGGGCATATACCCTGAGAAAACCATAATTCAAAAAGAGACATGTACCACAATGTTCACTGCAGCACTATTTACAATAGCCAGGACATAGAAGCAACCTAAGTGTCCATCAACAGATGAATGGATCAAGATGTGGCACATATATACAATGGAATATTACTTAGCCATAAAAGAAATGAAATTGAGTTATTTGCAATGAGGTGGATGGGCCTAGAGTCTGTCATACAGAGTGAAGTAAGTCAGAAAGAGAAAAACAAATACTGTATGCTAAAGCATATATATGGAATCTAAAAAAAAACAAAAAGGTACTGATGAACCAAGTTGCAGGGCAGGAATAAAGATGTAGACATAGAGAATAGACTTGAGGACATGGGGAGGGACAGGGAAGCTGGGGTGAAGTGAGAGTAGCATTGATATATATGCACTACCAAATGTAGAATAGCTAGTGGGAAGCAGCTGCATAGCACAGGGAGATCAGTTCTGTGCTTTGTGATGACCTAGAGAGCTGGGATAGGGAGGGTGGGAGGGAGGCTCAAGAGGGAGGGGATATTGGGACATATGTATGCATATGGCTGATTCACTTTGTTGTACAACAGAAACTAACACAGTATTGTGAAGCAATTATACTCCAATAAAGATCTATTAAAAAAAAAAAAGAGAAATACAAGGAAACAAGCCAATACACTCTTCCAGTGAGTGCTGAGGATGCCAGGGACGTGTGTTTAAGTTACATAATGATGAGAAAGTCAAAAGATGTATCATCCTAAGGCTGGAGAAACAGGGTCACTGCCTTGGGGATTTGGCCTTATTTTCAGGTGTGTGTCATTCAGGGGGACTGCAGAGGCTCTAGTATCTCAGGTATCTGTTCCTGATGATAAATAAGCCAGTGGAAAGTTAGGCATTAACTTGAACTAGAGTAACTCAATATGGCCAAACATTTTTCAAGCAATGCTGTCCTGAAAAGTGTCAGCACGTTCTACTCTCTTGTCTCTCTCAATCTGATCTGAGTCACTTGAGAGCCTATTAATTATAGGAGTTCCTTCTTGTAAAGTCCATGGCACAAAGCACAATCCACCCTAGTTTATGTGACGGCCATGATCCTGTCCAAGCCATCTGAACAGGACCATCTGATGTGTTTTCAGATTCTAAGAAGGCTTTGTTTGCTGCAGGTACTGGCCCAGCCTCTGGGATTCATGTTTTTTGTTTTTGTTTTGTTTCGTTTTAATTTTTATTTTACATTGGAGTATAGTTGATTTACAGTCTTGTGTTAGTTTCAGGTGTATAGCAAACTGATTTAGTTGTACATATACATGGGATTCATCTTAAGAGCTGGAAGAGCTTAGAGGGGAACACCTCAAAGCAGGCATAATCTTTGGATATGTGCCACCAAGAGGACAACATACGTAACTACAGTTTTTACGACTGTAGCTATGGCCACACATCAAGTCTCAGGCTTAGCATTTAGAATGAAATGCACCTTTCTAATGACTGTTTGGCATGTTGAAATGAATTGCTTAAAATAAACTTCAGAGTCTTACATTTCCTTCCTGGCACCAAAATTCCAGTACTTTGCTTAGTGATCAAAAACCACACCTGTTTGATATAATATTTCTGGTAAAATCATTAATTCTCCAAGCCAAAATGGAAGCAAGACTGAGGACAACATCTTTTTGTTGGGGAAAGAGGCATCTAATGTTCACTGCAATAGTCAGTCATAATACTTTGCACATCTTTTCTGGAGACTTGGACCTTTTGGAGCTGGACGATACATAAGGTACAGGGCTTGGAGCAAATCATGTGAATTTCAGTCTCCTCCAGGTGAAATGCAGTTAAACTTAGCATCTTGACATGACCTTGTTTCCTCTCTCATTGCTAAATGGAATATTTTTTGTCAAGGTTATCAGAGATCTACTAGTTGCCAAATCCAATAGAAAAAATTTCAGTTTTCATCCTACTTAGTACCACTTAATACTTTAAATGCTGGCATTTAAAATATTCGTTCATTTGTTTATTAGCATTCCCCAACCCCAACCATGTTAAGCACTTGGGATACAATAGTGGACAAGACAGGCTCAGTCCCTGCCCTCATGGATCTCATATGATCTATTGGTTGAATTGGAAATTAAGTAATAAAATTATATGATTAATTATTCAATAGTTATTGTGATATGAATTGCAAGGTAGGTGTGTAGGATGCTAGGTCATTTAAAGGGAGGACTAGATTTCATCTCATGGGGTCAGAGGTGTTTGAGTTGAGAGATGAAGGTGCTCTTTTCTTCATCTTGCTGTAAACATAGGCATTCCCCGAGCTGCAGGAGTTTTTGGCCTATTCTTTCTGGGCCATCCCACCTACTTTTATGGATTAAACTATCACCCACAGAGCTTTAGCTCTGGACTCTCCTGTGAGTTCTGAACTTGAAATTTCTAGTTGTGTATTGGATACTTTATCTGTATGTATCTTACCAACTCACTAAAATGCACTTTGTTCTAGTTACTATGGCTGTGTAACAAATGAACCCAAAATTTAGTGACTTAAAAAATGGCAACATTCCTTTTGTTCAAAAATCAATTTGGGTAGGACTCAGAAGGGTTGATTTGTCTCTTGGGCAGCTCAAAGGTTAGGAGCTAAAACCATCTTTCTGGGAGTTGAGCTGTGACAGGGACTACCTTACAGCATGGTGACTGGGTCCCAAGGGTGAGCATATGTATAGAGGAAAAGAGAATCAGTGAGAAAGTAAAGTGGGAACCATATCATGTTGTTTTTTATGACTTAGCCTCAGAAGTCACACAGCATCACTTTTCCCACATTCTATCCATTGAGGCAGTGACAGTGTCTTACTCAGGGGAGAAAAATAAACTTCACCTCTCAGTGAGAGGAATGTCAGTCATACTATGAGAAGAGTATATGGTATGTATGTATGTATGTATTTATTTTTTGGTATTTTTTTATTGGAATATAGTTGGTGTACAATATTATATGTTACAGGTATACAGTATAGTGATTCACAATTTTTAAAGGTTATGATTCATTTATAGTTATTATAAAATATTGGCTATATTCCCCATGTTGTACAATATGTGTATTTATTTTTCTATCTCTGCAGCCATCTTTGGAAAATACAATCTGCAGTGCACTTCCTCATAAGTCACCTAAAGATGACTCTAACATGTGCAGAGGATGGGTAATCAGTGATTAACATCTTTGCACACATTCTGAGTTGCTGAGCATGTACACAGGGGTAGGGAAAATTACAAAAGAAATAGATGTGGCCCCTGACTTAAGAAAGTATCCAATTGAAATGTCAAACAGGTAAAATAAAAGGAGAGAACACATTCATTATCCTTTTCACCACAAAACAAAGAAGCAGAAGGAAAACAAGAAGTCATATTTATGGTAGTGTAACGCTTTATCATTTACAAAGAATTTTTATATACATTGTCCAATTGCACTTTCATAAAAATTTTGTGAGAGAGGTATAGTAGTATAGGTAACATATTCTTAACATGTTAGATTTGGGGGGGATTTTAGGTAGTTTGGGGATAATAGAATTGGGAATGGTTAACCTAGAAAGATTTTATCAGAGATGATTGTTTAGCAGGATCCCAAAGGAACAGGAAAAGACTTAAAGTAGAGGCATTTGTGAGACCTTTTGAGGAAAATTAATGACATGAGTAAAAATTCAGAATAGAGACAAACAGTTCCATTTCAGGGAGAAGAAGGGAGATGCAAAAACGTAGGCTGATCTGAGCAGAAAAGTGGACACCAGTGAGTAAAGTGGGAAGGCATTTAAACAGCAGCCCAAATTCCTGATGAAGGGTCCTAATGAACTTCAGAGGCAGTTGGACATCATTATAGGGTCGCTCAAAGGGCCATGATATGACCAGAGTGGCAGCTGAAGGAGGGAGGATTTTTACTGCTGAGTTTAGGGCAGATTGAAATGAAGGGCTTGGAAGTCCTCTGTCCCAGATCCAAGACTGAGTTATTCGGGAGTTTAGAGTTCTCACTACAACAATGGAAATGGAGAATAACGTTATTCCTGAGAAATATCATGCAGAACCTAGTAAAGTAAGTCCTGTGCTTTCCTGAGCACACTGAATACTTAGAAACCATGCTTCTCTTAGACCTTAGGCAGATACAAGGATATTACAGATGGTAAGTTGCATTTGATGTTTGCTATTCGATTAGCCAGTCAAGTCTACTCCTTGAGGGCAAAGACCCAGTTGTAAGTAGCACAGTGCTTAGCACGTGGGAAGAAGTGACACATGCGTTGGGTTGGGTTTCCCCAGAAGTAGACCAAATATTCGAGTGCAGTTCATCTGTTTAAGAGGTGAGCTCATTCAAAGTGGGTTGGAAGCAAGTATAAGTTGTGACCTTAAGCCAGTTACCTCTGTGGGCAGTTGGAGCTCAGTCTTGCTGGGGAATCCTGGGAGACACACAGAGAAGGTTGGGTATTTATCTACCCCCCCAACCCCATTCATCATTGGTGAGAGTTATCCTGAGGCATTAACTCTTCATGTTTCTAGCTTGTCTTGCTGCTGTGGCCAGAATAAAGCCCTAAGGTGACATCAAGGAGGAGGCTTCAAGGTGTGTAGAAGGGAATCCTACCGAGAGGCGTAGGCAGTCATCAACTGTGTCTGCTACAGTAAAGATGGACAGAAGAAACGAAGGAACAGGAGAACACAAAAAACCACGCAAGGGGCTCCTACTGCTTCCCACCCACTGTTTCCTTCTAGAACACATGCATGCTTTGGGGTTTCTTTTCAGGCCCATCCTTCCAGCCTCTCAAGGTGCCTTCGTGTTACTTCTCTGTCCTTGAGCATGTTTACAACATCTCCCAATTTAGTCTCATTTGCAAATTTAATTAACAGGCTATTTACCCCTCTTCCGGATCATTAATGAAGTTATTAAATAAGACCAGATCAAACATCAACCCCCGAAGCACCCTTCCTCTTCCTCCCCCTGCTGCCCCTTCCCTCTTGCATTTTCTCACAACTCAGTGACAACTTACTGTCGCTTTGGCCCTCAGGGCCTTCAAGCCTTTTCTTGGTCCTTGTCACAAGTCATAGCCAAGATAATCTGAGTGAATTTAGCAAAGAACATTTAATGAGATGCTGTGTATCAGCTGTAGACACAGTATTAGCTGCATTCCCTTCACCTAACTCATTTTTCATTTCTCTCAGCAAATAGTTTCCTGAGGCAAGCCTTCAAACAAATTTTAATAAATTCTGGCATTGGTCTGGTAGAGGTTTACTGGGGGGGAAAAACACCAATTATTTCTTCAAATGTCACTTGCTCTGTAATCGCATTTCTTTATGAAAACATACAGTTACATTTTGTAGGCGAGGTTCAGAATACTCAGGCCAATACACAAGTCCTGACCATCAGTGATTGAATCCCCATCTCCGCACATCTCCGCCATACTGTGAGGCCTTTTTAAGTTTCTGATCATGGCAGTAACCTTCTTCCCCTGTATTTTCTAGTAGGCGGTGATGTCTTGACTTTGCCATAGAGAAGAATGAATCGCTCCAGTTTTAATTCATCCCACATTTCTTTTTACTCTCACAATAAATGTAACAAAGCAGTTATGAAAATGATAGTTCATTAAGCCATGCTAGTGCCTAAAATTTATGGAGTTATAGAATTTGGGAGCTGGAAAGTTCTTTAGAACTCAACCTCAGGTTCATGGCCATCTTGAAATTGTGTGCACGTGTCTGTACTGTTGTTCCAGTCCCCATTTCTATGTCTTTGCATCTTCCAGCCTCTGTTGAACATGTTGACTGCAGCTTCCAACATAACCCACTCCACAGGTGGGTAGAGGGAACTCTTAGAAAATCTTTTTTTTTTTTTTAAGTTTTGAACCGAAGTTAATCCTTCTGTAACTCTCGCTTATTTGTCCTTCTCTGGTCTCCTGGAACTACTAGGGAGATATCTAATCTCTTTTCCACACTACACAATTCTTAGGCAGCCCATCTGTCATCCCAAGAGACCTTTTGCCTGAACACCTTTAGTTCTTGCAATAGGTACTAATAGGATGTGGTTTCAGTCACTCCACTAACCCAACTGACCTCTCCCAGACACCCTTCAGTTTTCCAAAATGCTTCTTAATCAGTCAGTCACTCAGAATTCTTAAGCCTGGTGTAGGCTAATCTGTAAATGAGCAGTTGATTTTTAAAGTTTTAAAAAATCAATCAAACAATCTGCAAGAGTTTATATTTCTTAAATGCTTCATATAAATACTTAAGTATAAAGTATGAAGGCAAGACAAGATCTGAGGAGACTTGGGGATATATCAGCCTCTACAAGTTTAAGAGAGGGGAAGCAAATTTCTTAAATATTTGTTCTTGAAACTCTCATTCAGAAGGGAAAGTTGTTTTCAAAAGTGTGCAGTGACATCTAAAACAATGGTTTTCAAGTGTGGGAAATACTTCTGACAACTTAGCATAAATCAAGTCAGTGGAATTAAGCTCCACTGGTAGTTATTGTACGTACCACTGTCATGCATTTGTGGGGGAAAAGAAGCCAGTTTCACCTAAAATGTTTTTAATGAAGCAATAAAAAATTATTAATTTAACGAAGTCTCAGCTCTCAAGTATATCTTTTTACCATTTTGTACGGTTTGATGAGAAGGACAAATATAGCACGTCTGCTGGTTATTAAAGGACAACGGTCACCTCTAGGAAAAATACACGTGAGATTGTTTGAGCTATGAACTGATCCAGTGGCTTTTTCATGAGACACTTGTTTATACTTGAAAGAAAGACTGGCAGAAAAACTAGGGTTATTCAGATTTGTGTATTTGGCAGGCACTTTCTCAAAAATGAAAGAAGTGAAATTGTCACTTCAAGGGAAACAACTGACAGTATTTCTTGCCTATGATAAAAATTTGCGCTTTCAAGTGAAAATTAGAATTTTGGAAAACTTGTATCCACCACCATGAACTTGACAGCTTCACAATACTTAAAGACTTTTGTGATGCAATTGGTGGTGACATTAACAAATGAAATTTTTTCAATATTGTGTAAGTGAACGTGCCAACATTAGGAAGATCTACATAACTTGGGGAACCAATATTTTCCAAAGGATTAATGCTAATTATATAAATTCATGCGTGGACACTCGATTCACTTAATATGCAAGATAGACCCAACTGATCTTAATGGAGCAGATTATAAATATTTGACTGATATGGTTTCACATTCCGTATAGCTACCGGCTTTTAAGAAACTACTCATGTTGAGTGCCATGTAGTATCAAAGAAGAAAATCCATCATTATCTGAAAAGGCTATAAAAATACTTCTCCATTTTCCAACTGTACATCTGTGTGAGGCCGAATATTCTTTTTTTTTTTTTTTGCGGTACGCGGGCCTCTCACTGTTGTGGCCTCTCCCGTTGCAGAGCACAGGCTCCGGACGCGGCTCATGGGCCCAGCCGCTCCGCGGCATGTGGGATCTTCGCGGACCGGAGCACGAACCCGTGTCCCCTGCATCGGCAGGCGGACTCTCAACCACTGCGCCACCAGGGAAGCCCTGAATATTCTTAATTTATCTCAACTTAACCTCAACAAATTGAATGCAGAAGCAGATATGATAATCCACTATCTTCCATTAAACCAGATACTGAAGAGGTTTTCCAAAATGTAAAAAAGTCACTTTTGTTTTGTTATGAAAGGTATAGTATTTTCATAAAGATATGTTTACATGTGAAAAGGATTATAATTGTTATTTAAAAATGAATTAATAGGGGAGTTCCCTGGTGGTCTAGTGGTTAGTATTTGGTGGGTTCACTGCCGTGGCCCAGGTTCAATCCCTGATTGGGGAACTGGGATCCTGCAAGCCACATGGCATGGCAAAAAAAAAAAAAAGCATTAATAAATATTTAAAAATTTTCAGTTTTAACTTCTATCACATAAGCACTGATAGATATAATCCATGTAAACAGAAGCTCATTGGCATCCTAAGTAATTTTTTTAAAGTATCAAGGGGTCTTTAAAAAGTTTGAGTGCCATTGAACTAAAACAAGAGTGGATGATGAAAGGGCAGCTGAAGAGGAGAGGGAGTAAATAAATTGGAAATGATGTGGTTGATGGGGTCAGAAGTGCAGGTAACAGAGACATGAGGTAAAAGGAAGGGTTAGAGTGAGGATTGGTCTGTAAAGAGTGCTTAGGGAGGACAGAAAGAATTTAGGACAAAGTCCAGAAAAAGATCAAAGGATTGAAAAACAGAATCTATGATGAGGCAGAAGAACTTGTATTAAAGAGCTTCAAAAATAAGAAGATAGTAGTATAGCTGTTAAATTGCTTATGCCTCTGTGCTAACGGTTGAATGGATTTAAAGAGCAGTGTGGGCATCTGAGGCTTAGAGATATAATAAAATTACAACAGTGAAGATTATTTGGGTACTGTTGAGATATCTATTTAGTAACAATAATAATGTTATCATTTATTGGATATAATCTGTGGGCAAGGAAATGTTCTAGGTACTTTATTATTTTATTTCATAATCTTCTTTTTAACGTGCCTTTAACTGTTTTTCTTAAAATTTCCCCCCAGCTTTATTGACAAATAAGACTGTAATATAGTTAAAGTGCACAACATGGTCATTTGATATATGTATGCATTGTGGAATGATTACCACAATCAAGTTAATTAATACCTTTATCACCTCACATAGTTACCTTTTTTTTTTTTTGGTGAGAATACTTAAGATCTCCTCTCAGCAAATTTCAAGTATACAATACAGTATTATTAATTCTACATTAGATCCTCAGAACTTTATTCATCTTATAACTGAAAGTTTGTACCCTTTAATCAACATCTTCACTAACCCCTGGCAACCCACCCCTTAACCCCTGGCAACCACCACTCCACTCTCTGTTTATATAAGTTTGACTTTTTTTTTCAAATTTCACATATAAGTTATACTACACAATATTCGTCTTTCTCTCTCTGGCTTATTTCACTTAGCATGATGCCCGCCAGCTTCATCCATGTTGTGAAATGGCAGGATTTCCTTCTTTTTTATGGTTGAGTAGTACTCTTATATATACACAAAAATGAACTCAAAATGAATGAAAGTCTTAAGTGTAAGACGTGAAACCGTAACATCTTAAAACGAATTTACTTTTGCATACGTACTATTATATACATCTCAACATTTTATTTGAGAGGGGTTCAGTCAAGAAACGTCAAAGTCTTGTGTATCCTAGACTTGATCCTAGGTTGATATGGACAATTGTCCTAAAGAAACTTTTCTTTGGTTTTAAGTATGCTTCCTCACTTTTTGGGTGACATTGCTTTTTAAGCCTCATTCAAATGATGCAATCCATGTAAAGCATTAGAGAGAATCCTTTTCTGTGGCATATTTTGCTTAGGCACTAAGCCAATGGCCACCACTTGAACTTGTGTCTGATGATTTGCCCTAAGAAATCTCTTCTCCAAGCTCCAAGTCCTGCTTTTCCTCGACCTGTCTAAAGAAGCCTTAGGGGAGCTTCTCTATCTAAAGGATGTCTTTTCTTGACAGCTTTATAATTTACTTTTATTGACTGTTACAGATTTGATACTTGGACTTGTATCCTTAAATTAGGGCCATATTTCTTTCTTTTTTTTTTTCAGTAAAGCATATGAAAGTTTTGTAAATCTTTGTATTTTTTCTTTATGGTACATAGATCTATGAAACTCCTGATTTGCTCTTTCCCCCTTGACCATTTCTTTGGATCGCCATTTCTTCCAGTCTCATCCTTGTCAAAGTAGTATAAGGTAATCTACCTTGGTAGAGAGATTCATTTCCTTTTACTCTCAGCCAAACACTGAGAACAAATCTGCAACCTGGGTGATCAACGGTCTAGGGGGCTGGGCTGGGTACATCCGGGAGCCTTCAGAGTGCCAAGACCTCTCAGCAAAAACACCTGAACCACTGCCATTTCTTTCCTTTTTCTTCCTCCCTTCTTTCCTCCCTCCTCCCTCCCTCCCTTCCTTCCATTCTTTCTTTTTTTTTAATACCATGTATTTAGTATTTCACAAAGGTTGCCTCTTTTAATTCTTATAAAGGTCTTACGTATTTCAATTTTTCACCAGAGAAACTAACCCATAGAGAAGTTAACTAACTCCCAACTTTCAGAAAGAACCAGTGGCAGAACTAGGATTTGAACCTAGAAATGTCTGACTCCAAAGCCTGCATTCTCCATTTTCTCTGTGGATGTTTAAAATTTAGAATCAAATCTCAACTGTGGCATGTTCAGGGAAAGATAGAAAAGTTTTAGCTCTGTGAATGTTTATGCTATGAATTTGAAATTACACGTAAGAAAGTGCCAATTAAAAATTATGGATAGAAATATTAAACAGAATCACCTCACAAGTTCTTCTCTTATAGTATTTCTGATTGCTTTTAAATGTTCTACTGAATACCAGAAAAGTGTCAAGGAGTCATGCATACAGCACTGGAGGTCTTACTTCAGTTGCCTCATCCTTAAAAAGAGGAGGTTACTAAATGGGAAAAGAATTTGTAAAAGAATAGATACATGTATATGTATAACGGAATCACTTTGCTGTACACCTGAAACTACCACAACATTGTTAATCAACGATACTCCAATATAAAATAAAAAGTTTAAAGAAAAGAGGAGGTTGCAATTGAACAACTCAAATTCCTCCTCTGCTTTCAGCCTTCCATAAAATAATACACTTTTATTTTCCTGGTCCAAGGTATAAACCTAAGTACAATACACCACCTACTCACCAAATAAAATGCACTGAACTCCATTAAGATTCACCTAAAATATCAACACAATTTGAAATTTGATTTGTATTTGATGTTAATGAAGATTATATAATTCATTTACTTTGTTATCTTGGATTGTAAGTAAAAATCAAGCAGAAAATCCTCATTTTCAAAAGCACGTATATGGTAACGAACTTGTAACAAGTTAACAAAAACAAGTAAAAGAAAAAGAGAGAAAAAAGAACCCCAAAATAACAACTCAAACCCCACATACCCAAATCTTCTTTAAGACACACATGGAATCTCTTAAATTACATTTGTATCATATTAACTTGGGTGGTCTAAGCGTCATCAAGCATGCAGAAAGGGTTTCCATAAAAGCTAATTTAAGAAAGTCATTAGGGCATTGACAATAGAAGCAACCTGTTCCCTTGTTGTCAATGTGTTTTCTCTTAGGGAAACTTGCTCTTTCCTGCCCATGCTGAAAATATCTACAGCTCCCCAAGAGCTCAGCCTTAACATCTTCATGGGTGGTTCCAAGTGGCTGCCATTTTTACCATGTGCCGAGTGATAGCTTCTCTTTAGGCTTTTTCAAATAGCATAATGACTACAATCCTGTTGGGTAGACTCATGTGTGCATTAAAGTTGAGAAGCTCTCAAAACTTATCAACTACTTTTTGTGGTCGAATAGTATATCAGCAATTCAATTGTTCATTAGAAAGTGAATAACAGCTAGAGTATTTTGTTTCTTGCATTGCTCTCCAAAATGCCTAAGGCATGGCGTTAAGAAGATAATAAACAGCAAAAGTAGATTGTGAATGTGGCTTCTGTTGGAAGAGGGGGAGGGAAGAGGGAAAACAGAGGGCAGGGGCGGATAAGGGTGGCTGGAGGGCATGTTTGCACAGGACAATCACAACTCTGCAGGGGGAGCCCCCATTTTGCCTCCAGAAAGGCTAATGATGCTGATCTCAGCTAGAATTTACATGAAGGCTTATTAAAACAAAACTAAACAAAACTCACAAAATATGGTTTGCTTCTTCTCAGGACACACTTCAAAGGCTTGGGAATTTGGTTGGTCTGTAGGACCAAAGAACAGATGCTTGATCCCATCTAGTTCATTTCTAAATCGTCCGTCTGGGTAAAATGTTGGACTTTGTACCATTTTATATACAATGACTATCTATCAAATACTTACCATGGCAAGAACTTAATTGTGGCTATTGTGCCAGGTGCTGGAAATCTCATCAGCCCGAGTCCCTACAGTGTTGACTATGACCAATGTGTGTCACTGCAAAGATCTGTAATAAGGAAAGGGAGTCTTTGTTTATTAATATTCAACACTCATTCAACAGTTACTCTATGCTAGGCGCTTTTCTGAGTGCTTTACTTTCCCTAAACCCATTTAATCTCACAACTCCATGAGGTATAATAATATCCCCATTTTACAGATGAGAAAAATGAGGCACAGAGAGAGGCTAAGTGACTTGCCCATGGTCACATGTAAGGGGTGGGACTGTGGTTTGAACCTATGTAGTCTGTCTCCAGTGTCCATGATCTTAACCCCTGAGGGAAGCTGCCCCATTAGTTGCCTTCCAAGGTTGATGAGTAGGACCTCAATGCCATCCTGATTCATTGGCTCCTCCTCAGAATGACAGTTCATGGTGACCCTGCTTCTCTGTAGTTCTCCATCAGGAAGGTACTGTTTAGGTGGGGACTGACTCTTCGTGTGCTCTGTCTCGCTTAGGGTGGGTACATCAGAGTTACTTGGGGGCACTATTGAATATGCAAATCCTGCCCCACTTCTGATTCTGTATGCTGGGGCAAGGTCTGGGGGTCTGCGTATGTGATAAGCGGTCCTCATGGCTGGTGCAGGTGCTTCATAGCTACACTGGGGAAACTGATAGCATTTTAAAAACAAATTCCCAAAGCTTGACTATCTTACAAGTACTTTCCAGTTGTTTTCCTGGGGGGCATCCTGTATAGTACCCAGAACAGTTGTGGGTCCAAGAATTGAATTCTATGTGGTTTGCCTCATGAATTTAACCCTTCGGAACTCAAGTGTTTTCATGTGCAAAATGGGAAAACAATACCCCATTTGCTTATCTCAACAGTGTTGTGACAGCACTTTGAAAACTCTAAGGTGCTATACAAATATAAGACATTAATATTCATTGTTTTTCCTGCTTATCACAAGTACTGTCAACTTCACAGATGCACTGTTAATAGCCCGCTTTCAAATTGTGTTGACATTTTAGGTGATTCTTAATGGACTTCAGTGTATTTTATTTGGGGGGCTCTGTACTGCTGTGTCTGGATGGCTCTGGAAGTAAAAAGATGAGGGAAGAAAGGACCCAGGGGAGAGAAGCTGGAAGCTGCTGAATTCAGTGAGGAATTCTGGGAACAGTTCTATTAGGAGTCAAGGTCAAGGTCAGGGATCAAGGCAGAGTTGGAGTCCACTTAATGAGGTACTTAGATCAGAGCCTTTGCAACAAGTGGTCCAGATCCAGAACTGAGGTTTGAGACTTTGGATGAAGTGATGAAGCCTGAAGTTTCTGGGAGGCTGGGGCTTCTGATGCTTACCCTCTATCCTGGGTCCCTCCTGGGGCCAGCTTGTGATGGGCCATGCCAGCCACCAGGGAGAGTGAGGGCCATGTGGAGGAGAGAAGGGTGGTTTCTGGCAGCTTGTCTGTTTGCAAGGGACGACTTTTCCCTCTCCTACTTAAATTCAGCCTGTTTAGAAAGAAATCACTGACAGGCTGATTACAAAGATGTCATTTGATTATTTTTAAAATACTACAGGGACTCCCTGGCAGTCCAGTGGTTAAGACTTCACCTTCCAAAGCAGGAGATAAGATCCCACATGCCTCATGGCTAAAAAACCAAAACATAAAACAGAAGCAATATTGTAACAAATTCAATAAAGACTTAAAAAATGGTCCACATCAAAAAAAAAAAAAACCTAAAAAAAATTAAAAAGCTACGAATTAAAAAATAATAAAACACTACAAATCAGGCTAAAGAAATATTGTGTAAGTAGCGATCATTAAGAGACTATCAATGAATAGATAAGATAATCAAACTTGAAGGGAATGTGAACTTCCAAATTGCTGTAGGATATTTGAAAAAATTTGTTCTTAAGTATTTTAAAGTTTCCTTATAGTTTTTGTTTTTTTTTTTTGCGGTACGCGGGCCTCTCACTGTTGTGGCCTCTCCCATTGCGGAGCACAGGCTCCAGACGCACAGGCTCAGCGGCCATGGCTCACGGGCCCAGCCGCTCCGCGGCATGTGGGATCTTCCCGGACTGGGGCACGAACCCGTGTCCCCTGCATCTGCAGGCAGACTCTCAACCACTGCGCCACCAGGGAAGCCCTCCTTATAGTTTTATACATGAAGAGAAAAGAGAACGGGTTAATATTAGCTGGGATTACTAAGGGAAATTTCAGGACAGTCTTTGTCCAATTTTTGTGAAATTCAGAAATAGGTGAATTACTGGAATAGCAGCAGTTGAATTTGAGGTGGGAAGGGGTGAAGATGTAAAACATCAAAGTTTTTGTGGTCAAGAGAATATTTTATAAGTAAACTATTTTATAAAATCCTATACCTTCCTTAAAGAAGCAGAAAACCAACCCAAAGTTGGATTCGTGCATGCCATGTGCTTGGCAAATGACAGATACTTCAATTCCTTTGAAAGGCTCTAAAGAAGACATACAGATGGCCAAAAAGCACCTGAAAAGCTGCTCAACACCACAAATTATTAGAGAAATGCAAATCAAAATTACAATGAGGTATCACCTCATACCAGTCAGAATGGCCATCATCAAAAAATCTACAAACAATAAATGGTGGAGAGCACGTAGAGAAAAGGGAACCCTCCTACACTGTTGGTGGGAATGTGAATTGGTAGAGCCACTATGGAGAACAGTATGGAGGATCCCTAAAAAAAATAAAAATAGAACTACCATATGACCCAGCAATCCCACTCCTGGGAATATATCCGGAAAAAAAACATAATTTGAAAAGATACAGGCACCCCAGTGTTCATTGCAGCACTATTTACAATAGTCACGATGTGGAAGCAACCTAAATGCCCACCGACAGATGAATGGATAAAGAAGATGTGGTACATATATACAATGGAATATTACTCAGCTGTAAAAAAATGAAATAATGTCATTTGCAGCAACATGGATGGACCTAGAGACTGTCATCCTGAGTGAAGTAAGTCAGAGAAAGACAAATATCATATGATATCACTTATATGTAGAATCTTAAAAAATGGTACAAATGAACTTATTTACAAAACAGAAATAGAGTCACAGATATAGAAAACAAACATGGTTACCGGGGGGAAGGGGGAGGGGGAGGGATAAATTGGGAGATTGGTATTGACATATACACACTACTGTATAAAATAGATAACTAATAAGGACCTACTGTATAGCACAGAGTCGACACTCTGTAATGACCTATATGGGAAAAGAATCTAAAAAAGAGTGGACATATGTATACGTATAACTGATTCACTTTGCTGTACAGCAGAAACTAACACAACATTGTAAATCAATTATACTCCAATAAAAATTAAAGAAAAAAAAGATTCCACCTGGAGTTATCAATGCCATGGAGGAAAGGGCTTCCAGAGTGGGGCTTCACCTGAGATATTACACTGGACAGGTCCCAGGGCTTTCAATCAGGCCTGAAAAGTTGAATGGTAAAGAACAGGAGAGAAGTCTGCCAGCCAGGCAGTCTGGACCCAATGTCCCTGCCTTCAAGGAGGGACCTGAATCCGAATGTCCAAAACCACATGGGCAAATGGCCGAAGAATTACAGGACAACCAAGTAGCTACCAAGCTCCCCCTTTCTGCTACTTAATGGAGACAAAGTTTCCTTGCTGTGCCCGTGGTCAGTGCGGGTGACAAGGGGGATGCTTGGGGACACTTTGGCCACCAGTAATCTCTAACTCACTGCAAATATTTACATATAATATTGAATTAGAAACAACACGCTTGCTTCCAGACAAACCCCGTAGACATCTCTGTCGGCAGTGTTTACACCTGGGAGGCCTCCACCCCACAGACGCTGGGAAGCTCTGGCTGGAGGGGCCGGCTTCATGCAAAGCAGCAGGAAGAAAAGGAGGCGAAACTGAGAGGGAAGGGCAGGTCTTCTTCTTCCCTCTTCTGTGTCCTTTCCGTAGCCGGTCACCCTCTCTCACCCACAAACACAATGTCCCCTCCAGCCTTGCCCTTCTTCAAGGCAGTCCCCAGCCTCCCCTTCTTCCAAATCACCATTTCCCTTGCTGTTTCCCTTCCTTCATATCACAGCAATCAGCTAGATGTCTCCAAGGTTAAGGCCATAAAGAATTCACAGCAAAGCACCAAAGATTATGAGCAGGTGAATGTGTGACCTCCTTCCCAAACCTGCTGTTAGAAACAAGATAATTGGTCAACCAAAATGCATCTCCAGAGGCAGTATTTCAACCATGGCAGCCAGTGTGTGTGTGTGTGTGTGTGTGTGTGTGTGTGTGTGTGTGTGTGTTGGGGGAGGGGGTTGGGTGGGCAGAAGGAGAGAGAGAGTTAGCAGTTATAGGAAAGTTCTCATGGAGCCAATGTGTAAGATTTGCATGAACTCTGCTTCATTTATCCAAGTATTTAATTCAGTTTTGTGTTGTTTATGTTTATTCTGTGGTACCTCCTTTAGGTATATGTCAGTTTGGCCTCCTTTTGATGTAACTGAAGAGGGGGCTGTACGATACTACCGGACCAATGGTTTTGCACGGGATGCTCTGTCATTTCAGTGAAATAGTCATTTAAGTCAGGCATTGGTTTGAGATTCCTTTGTGGTATAAACTAAGTATGCAGAGCCTAAGAAAGCAGTGGCTCCCTCTATAAACTGCCGAATCCCTAGTATAACCCTACGTACAAAGAAGAGCTCAGCGGGCTAAATACGTATCTTTTTTATGATGAAAATGGTTTTTGAAGCAACCATGTAAAATATTTCAGGTGAAAGAGATTAGTGTTGTTTTGTATGTTTGTATGACCTAACTTGTGTGTAGGAGAAATAGCTCAGAGTTCCTTATCTGTTGGGAAGTCAATCTGTTATGGTACTCAAAACATATGTTTCTATTTATTTCATTACATTTGCTTACTTGGAACACTGAGTAAAATCTGTGGGATTTAGAAGCTATTATAGAGCTGTATGGTGACAAACTTTATGATTTTAGCTTTTGGTTCTCTCAAGTAAAAGAAACATGTTTTTCAAAGTATCCGAGGGTTCCTAAATGGAGTTTATCCTTAGTTCACACATTCATTCCTTTGGTGAAGAGCGTTGATTCCATGGAATTCCTTGTGATAGAGTATTCCATGGGGGAGGGAAAGATTGATAAATCTGTTTCTCCCACCCAAGTGTGAGTCTCTAAAATGATGGTGTTTGAGTTCAGAATGAAAACAAACAAACAAACAAAAAACAATGGAACAATAAAAGTGTGTGCGAAAATGCTAATAATCTTCAGTGTCTATAATTTAAGGGGGTAGTACATTTTATATATTAATATTAAATATTAATATGATTTATTTCAGTTTTTATAACAGTCGCCACTTTTTCATTCTTTTTATGATTTTCTAAGACTTGCGACATTCTTAGGGACAAAAAATTTCTTCACCTGTTGAAACTTTTTGGTTAATTCCCTTCTTTTGAACACTTTCATTCAGATGAATATTAAAATGTTGAATAAAGGGATAAAGAAGTTATAGGCCAAAGAATTATAGGCCCAGGGAAAGAGAGAAAGATGCCATTCCAGAATTCAATAGTCTGAACCCCAGTCAAATAAATTAATATTAAAGTGGAATGAAGTGAAAACTAGATTGCTTGCACTACCCTCATCTGGTCAAATTCCTCCCAGAATTCCTGTTCCCATGAATATTTAGCTTTCCTGAACTCAGGAGGCAATCTGATTTTTACCTTGAGGAAACACATACCATATATGTCCTGAAAAACACAAATGGAAATTCAATGAACCCCCTAATATTGAACCCACCTATATTGAATCCCTGTGTATAGCAATCAAATTGGAAATCCAGGTCTATAACACACACATGTAATATTTCTAGAGTATATCAAATTCCATCCTTTATCAAATTTTTTCCTCGGGTTCCTAGAAATTTAATATAAGCAAGTTTCACTCTATTTGAAAAGGACATGATGCAATATAATGTGTTTTTCAATGAATAGAATTCTTGGTAATTCAATTTATGTTCAGAACTTCTTAAAGGCGACTTACTTCCCAGAGGTCTCACATCAGAGTTCAGTTCTGAGAACCGTACTCAGGTAACCTTCCTTGTGGCATGAAAAACTGAGAACGAAAATCAGAAGGAATTTTGCTGATTCATATACAGTGATTTAAAAAATAACCAAGGCACATCTCAGTCAAGTAGAGGGGGAGTGATATATTTGAGAGACCAGGAAAGGTCTTGATTCAGGCTTAGAATGTGTGACCATACCCTGGACAGGGAACTTCTTATCTGTGGGAACTTTATATCCTCACATGGGCCCCATACAGCAAGCACTTAGGAAGACTTGGCTCAATTAATAAGTCAACTGGTGACAGGGCCATGGTCATAGGCTTAAAGGAAAGCTTAAAAGTCATCACCTCCTTCTGCTTTCATGGGGCCAGTTTGTTTTTTTTTTTTTGCATCTGTACCTATAATTTGAAGTTTCCTTCAATAATCCAAAGTTATTAGTTTCTACTGCTTTGTATTTTCTCCCAGTGTTGCTTTTAAATTGTTTTTAGATAACGAATTCTGATTCTAATTAGTTCTCATTTTTGTACACACATCTATATATCATGTAACTCTGATTATGGTTATTGTTGAATGAAATATACTGTTATATCCTATATTCAGCATCCCCTGAGTGGTAAGCTGGGCCCATTAAAGCTGATATGCATTCATTAAAGAAATTCCATTTAAAATCTTGGAAAGCCTACATTAAGAATACTTTCTCATATCGCTCTG
This sequence comes from Delphinus delphis, assembly GCF_949987515.2. NCBI lineage: Eukaryota > Metazoa > Chordata > Mammalia > Artiodactyla > Delphinidae > Delphinus > Delphinus delphis. The sequence continues at coordinate 71,393,014 of NC_082695.1, read as the reverse complement.
TCAATCTTTCTTGCACCTGTTAGCATGTTTAGAAAATGGCTTTTTATAATTCACTCATCTTATTGCAAGTGGAAAAAAATTTACAAAAGTAATTCTGATTATTCAAATTGTTTTGTAAAACATAAAATTAAGAACATATCCTATAATAAGCACTAATAAACTTAGCAACTAGATATAAATAAAATATAGGTTATTAAAGTGTTCTAATATGATGGAAAAGAGTTATAGGCTCATATAATTATCCTTGCTGAATGTAAAATGTTTCTGAGAATAGTTTTAACTATTTTTAGTGCTTGAAGTCTCTTTCTTGGATATACCAGTAGGATTAGTACGGCTTCCATCATTACAGTTCTTGCTTTTTAACTCCCCAACGCGTAATAAACCCATGAACTCCATTAACTGTAATTGATATGCGTGCAAGGATGTAAAGGCCTTTCCTTGGCCCTCTCACTGCTTCAAACAAAAAACCGAAATGAGTATGACGCCAAGTCCCATGCAAATAATCAGGTACGCCATTTTTCATTTGAAAAGAAGTCCTCTCCAATAATGGAAATGTTGAGAGGTTATTACAATAATAAATGAGTTGGCAGGGTGATTTATGCTTGAAACAAATGTACCTTCTGATGGAATCCTCTTTAATTCTTTATAAATCCTGGGTTTAGTGGACAGGGTCTGACTCTGGGACTCCATCAGTTCAATGCCCGCGGTACTTTGAATTCACTTGGTTCATTTCTTGTGGCCCAAACAGCTGTTTTCAATAGTCTTCATGGCAGGTATCTGTTTGGGGATTAGTAATGCTTCACATGGTCGTACATCACAAGAAATGGATGTGTAATTACATTAACTATGCTTCATCTCTTTGGATTCACTTATCCCATATCACTGATGTTGGAGCCATTTAATAATAATTCTCCATAAACTGGTTTACTTTTTTAACAGCAACACCATCTTATATTATAGTGCAGTGGTTTTAACTCTTCAAAATGCTTCTGAAATCTTCCCCCTTGGATTTGAGAGGCTGTGATAGTGAGGCTGTGATAGAGAGGCTGTGATAGTGAGAGACCTGCGTACCGCGATGAAGAGTGGCCCCCGCTCACCACAACTAGAGAAAGCCCTCGCACAGAAACAAAGATCCAACACAGCCAAAAATAAATAAATTAATTAATTAAAAAAAAACCTACATTAAAAAAAATGAATATTTATTGAGTATGTACCCCGTGCCAGGTATTGTTCTAGTCACTGGAGATACAGTGGTGAACAAGACAAGTAAGATTTCTGCTCTCATTTTACTGGGAAAAGAGAATAAACAAGGAGACAAATAAATAGTTTCCGAGAATAATACATTCTATGAAGAAAATGAAACAGGGAAATTCTGATAGAGTATGCCTGGGTTAGGGAGTGGAGGGGGACCTTTTCGAGAAGATGACATTTAGGCTGAGACCTGAATCATGAGATGAAGTCATAGCATGGCAACAAGCATAACAAGTTTTTTTTGTTTGTTTTTTTGTTTGTTTTTTTGTTTTGTTTTGTTTTGTTTGCGGTACGCGGGCCTCTCACTGTTGTGGCCTCTCCCGTTGCGGAGCAACAGGCTCTGGACGTGCAGGCTCAGCGGCCATGGTTCATGGGCACAGCCACTCCGCGGCATGTGGGATCTTCCCGGACCGGCACGAAACCGTGTCCCCTGCATCTGCAGCTGGACTCTCAACCACTGCGCCAGCACGGAAGCCCCATGACAAGTTTTTGAAAGACATAAGGAAGACCCATGGGACTGGAGCAAAGTGAACTAGGGAGAAAAGTGTGGAAGGTAATGGTAGGAATATTTACAGGGCATGCTGTGGACTGAAGTTTGGTGTGTGGCATGGACAGATGGGCAGGAGGAAATGATGGTATCACTTTCAAAATATGGGGTAGTGAGGTTGAGACCTTCCTTCCCCTCCCTTCTCCTCCTTTTCCCTCCCTTCCTTCCTTTCTTCTTTTCAAAGTGGGAAATACTAGGTGCTGTTGGTGTTCTGATGGAGATGAGTCATTAGACTGAAGAAGAACAATGGTGCAGGGGAAAGAAGTTTCCATTCCATGGGAACACAAGTGCCAGCCATGGAGATAGGACACAAACGTGACAGAAGGGATGAGACAGGGTATAGACACTGCAGTTGGGCTCATGTTTACTGATGGGACTGTGAGGGAGCACCAGTTGCTTTGCTTTTATTTTCTCAAAGGAGTAGGAGATGCAGTGATCAGCTGAGAATGGGAAGGTGGAGGAGGTATAGCCAGTTTTAGAAAAGAGAAATATGAAATTATCTTTTGGAAGAGTGGAGGAGCAAACCTCCCAGGGAAGTATAATAAGAGTGTCTGGAATGGTTGGCATGTGCGTTGGCCATTGTAGGTGGTTAATTTTGAGGTTGGCATATTAAACAGAGGTGTTAAGAGAGTCCTGTAAATGGAGCAGGAATGAAGGAAGGTCTGGGTCATGTTCCCAATGAGGATGGACTAAAGGAACTGAGCTTCAAGAATGTTTCACTTGAAGAAGAAATATTTAGAAGTAAGGTATAATGATTAAGAGCATAGGCTGTGGAGTCTGGCTGACTTGGGTTTGAATCTTGACTTTTTTATTATTAGCTGTGTGACCTCGGAAAGGTTATCTACCCTCTCTGAGCCTCAGTTCTTTCATCTGTGAGCAATGTAAATAAGCTTCCTACATCAGGTTGCCCTATCAAGGATCCAGTGATATTCGTTATTCTTTGTATGTGTGGGCGGGGATATTACTCTTTAAATAACCAAAGAGCTATTATGTGGAAGAGACATCAGACTTGTTCTATATAGCAGTAGAACACAAATCTAGAACATGAGAAATTAAAAAGGGTACAGCAAAAACAACTTTCTCATAGCTGGAGCTGTTCTAAAATGGAATGAGTCTTCCTGTGAGGGAGTGGGCTCCACACAATTGGAGGTGCTCATGCAATGGTGGGGTGACGACTTTTGAAGGGTTTTATAGGGACTATTCCTGCCTTAATATTCCTTAAGAAGATTGGATTAAGATGCTACAATTTTATAGCAAATGTATTGATACAGATGAGCACATTCTGTGTATGTATGTGTAGAACGTCTCATCGTAAATAATTTGCACCACAAGTTTGATACGTGTGTGCACCCACTTTGGTTCTTGTCAAGCCTGAGAAATCAACAGTATTATATTTTTCATATTGTATTATTGGATCATATTAAGAATTTTGTTAGTTAGATATTATTATTCTATTTTGTAGACTGAAAATGAAAATGAAAAGAGATGAGTTTATTTGCCCATGAACTTACAGGAGAATAGTAAGAATCAATACTCAGTCCTGTAATTTGCCCAATAATTCCCCCCTGCAATTCCTTCAAATTGAGTGTCTTAGAGTTTATAGTCTGTTAAGCATTATTCAAAGTCAAGTCTCTTTATTAAATATGAGAAAAGGGATAATTTATCTTTAAAAATTTTTTTGAATTTAATAATTCATTTTTATAATGCCCAATTATTTAAGCTAATTTATCTCAACAGTTCTTCTATGTTGATGAGCAGTCTTAGACTGTTTGTAGAGTACTATTGTAACTTGCTAGTCATGTAGTATTTCTATAAAACAGCACCAAGGTGCAAAGTGTTATTACATCTAAATTTTATGATGAAGTGGTGAAATGGCTGGAGACATTCATGGGAGATACTCTGTGCAAATTTTAAAAAAGCATTTCATATTATTAATAGAAAGGCTTCAGCTAATAGAGTCACATAAATCTGAATGGATTAGAGTTTTTGTGGAGAGAAAGACTAGTTCTTATAAGACTTTATCCATAATTGAAGTCTTTTATCAATTATGCTCAAATACTGTGTGAAAGGAAAAGATTTTTCCATCACTATTTCTGGTTACACGGAGAAAATATTTCACTCTGGTGAGAATCAGAATAGCATTCAGGTTTTTTTTTTTTTTTCTTAATATTCAGTGCAAGCTGGCTAATGCTTCTTTTTAAATTGGAGAGGAAATGTTACAAAGCTCACTTTCTTAGAGATGGAAAATAATACCATTCTTTAGAGGAAAAATGAATACATTGTTAAGCAGATCGACTTCTGGGTTTTCTGGAAAATTATATAATCTAAAGAAAATAGCTGAAGCTTCAGCAGCATTTGTTAGAAACTGGAATGTAGTCAAAGGTGGTTGATTGGGGGAAATTAGAGGAAACGTAGGAGAAAGCCATGTAGTAGATATAATTCAGTTCTGGCGGATTAGATGTGACGGTAACCAGATCTTTTTATTCAGTAATCAGCCTGATACTAAATAACTTCAGAGTATAATGACTTACAGAAGAACTCTCTGGGTATTTTTTCTCTCCCAATAGTAATAAGAGGTAAAAATAAGGAAACGTTCCTTGCTGTTGGGAACAAGAGTGAAATTTAACCCAGTAATGTAAAATATGGCATCTTTGATCATTGGCGTATTTCCAAAAACGGAGGAATCATAGCATTAAAACAGCTAAAGATTGACTCACACATATTCATTCACTCTCCTTTACCATCCATAAATGATTTCAGAAGGGATTTAAAACAAGTGCTGTATTAGTTTCCTAGGGCTGCTGTAACAAAGTAATACACACTGGATGGCTTAAGACAACAAAAATTTATTGTCTCACAGTTCCGGGGGGTATGAAATCTGAAATCAAGGTGTTGGCAGGGCCCTGCTTCCCCTGAAGGCACTAGGGAAGGATTTGTTCCCAGTCTCTCTCCTAGCTTCTGGAAGCCTCAGGTATCCTTTGGCTTGTAGATGCATCTCTCCAGTTACATAGCTGTCTTCTCTTCTGGTGTCTTCACTTTATTTTCTCTCTGTGTGTATCTGTCTCAGTCCAAATTTCTCCCTTTTATAAGAACACTGGTCATATTGGATTAGGGCCCACCCTAATTATTTCATCTGGACTTTATTACTTTTGTAAAGACCATATTTCTAAATCACATCACATGCTGAGGTACTGAGATGCTACTGACTGAATTTTTGTTTCCCCTCAAAATTCATGTGTTGAAACCTAATGTGATAGTATTTGGAGGTGAGGTCTTGGGAAGTGATTAGGTCATGAAGGTGGAGCCCTCATAAATGGGATTAGTGCCCTTCTGAAAGAGAATTCAGAGAGTCCTCTTGCCTCCAGAGGACACAGCAAGAAGACAGTCATCTATGAACCAGGTAGACACCAAATCTGCCAACACCTTTATCTTGGACTTCTCAGCCTCTAAAACAGTGAAAAGTAAATTTCTGTTGCTTATAAGCCACCCAGTCTATGGTATGTTGTTAAAGAAGCCCAAACAAACTAAGACACGGGAGTTAGAACTTCAACATATTTTTTTGGGTCACACAATTCAACCCACAAGTGCCTTAAACATCTTTTTTGAGAAGAATTGACTGGGTGTGGAGAAGCCACAATTCATTCCACTTCTCATGACAGGGTCTGAAATATATAATAGCATATGATGGTGCTTTTTAGTGTTCTTAATAGAAGTTTGGTGCAAAGTACGTGCCCAAGATATATTTTTGACTGATTGTGTGGTCATGTGATGTGGCCATTTTTCAAAGCTCTTTACCATGTTAACTCCTTTGGGCATTGTTCAGGTGTGAAGGCTGGGTTTGTTAGCTAGAGCCAGAGACAACATCCTCCAGGGTCCTGTCACCTCTGAACCACATGCCAAAGAGCACAACTGAGCAGGGGAATCTTGAGGTGAGAGAATATGGACATGATACCTTTTGATGACATCATACGTCCTATAAGTGAATTTACACGTGATTCAGAATCTTTGACTGCAGGGCTCTGGAAGAGCTGGGAGGAGAACAAATGATGAATTTACTGGTTTATTTTTCTCTGCCAAGGTTCCCAAGTTTTCCCACTTTTCTAGTCTTTTCTGGTCTCTGAGATGAACATCATGTTTGCTTGACCCACTGTCTACCCCGGTGAGCCTGCCTAGCTCCCCTGCCCACCACCTTTCTCTTTGTCCATCCTAACTCCATCTACCTCCAAAGCCTACACGCATTCATTTCCACAGTAGGAATTACTTCTCTTATGATTGTGCAGCTCTGGTCAAGGATCTTTCAGCACATCCATGTGTCCCACCTGCTGACAAACTTGTTTTACTGTTTAACTCCTGAACATTTTGGGCATTGTTTATGATATCTCTCCAACCAGATTTTCAGCTTCTGGTGGCCAGGGACAGTGTTTTTTTCTAGTTCCACAGAGCTTGGTATACAGTGGGTGTGCAATGTAACTGATCATTGAAATTGCAAAAGGCTACTCATTTACAAATGGGGATTCTCTTTGTGATTAGCTTCACTAATTCATGTGTTCCTTAAAATGGAAATGTGGTCTTCAAATAATGTCACATTTCCAGAGAATCTCATCTCATATTACTTCTGTTAATCATATCAAATGAATTCTTAGGCCATTCTGCCAACTCAGGAAGAGGGCTTGTCCACCTCTCTGATTTTTATGAAGGACAATCTTGTGGGTTGCAATTCCTTGCCAAGATCCCATGATTCTTAAATAAGTACAAAAATAAAGCTATAGAATACTTGATGTGGTTGGATGTCTTGTGGGAACCAATGAAAGGGCTGGTTTTGTATTCAGATTGCTTTAGGGCTAAGACAGCTCAGCGCAAGTGGACAAATGACCAGCCAACATCTGGATGATATACCCCATAAAGCTGTCGAGATGGTTAAATGTAGGAATGTATATAAAGCTCAAGGGCTAAGTCAATAGAAGTGATCATCATTGTGATGGAAGTGCCGTTTATTGACTGTGTAAATACCTATATGCATACATCTATGCAGTGGAATTAGACATCACTGAAATAGATGTTTTAATTTCCTGAGGTGTGTCTACACGGAGACTCACCCAACTGGTAACGTTGGCTTGATGGTCCACAGGAAATTGAAATAAGAGAATCTTTTGGTAGCACATGAGTTGACCCGGTGTATAGAGGCTGAATGTAAATGCCAGATTGAGGAATAAATTCTAATTCTTAGATTATAAAAGCTTTTTCCCTGAGTACATCACCTTGCCATCTGTCTTTTTAATCTCTGCAAGGAAAACCTCAGCCTGATTCCAAACTCTCTCTCTCCATAATGGGAAATCTCTCTGTGTTTGATGAACCTAAGTGAAAAATGCAGTCTCATATCCCTGTATTTATTAAATCTCTGGTTGCATAAAGGCCTCACTCCAAAGTAGTGTTCAAAATAAATTGCTTCCATGATTGTATTGTTCAAATGCACATGTATGATTTCTTCTCTCTGCATTCTAAGATGACAATGTATCTTGGGGAATGTTAATGATGCAAATTCAAACTACCGCGCAATCAGCAACAGACAGATCAGAAAATTGTACCGATTGGCCTAAAGACTCCTTCTGAGTTCTTCTTAGTGCCAGGAGGGCTCAGAGGCCTCCTCAAGGAGATTCGGTTTATCACTTTTTTTTTTCCCCTGTACAGAGACTCTAAGTCAGAAAAAATGATTTTTGTTCAGAGAACAACAGTTCTTCCCTGTGCTTGGGGGGTTCACCAAGTGCTTCTTCAAGATGCTAAATCTGCCATCACAGCCAACAAAACTGCCCGTGGATCTCACAGTCATAGTGAATCCCTGACACTCTTCCCTCTTCACAGTCATAGTGAATCCCTGACACTCTTCCCTCTTCCAGTGGTACCCAAGGGAGTATGGCTCCACGGCTGATCATTTTCAATTCAGTCTGGTGCTTGAGAAAACTACTGTTACCTCCTGAATGGATCTGAACACCAGTGGGGTGTAGGTGTGCTCTTGGGGCTTCTCAGTGCCCTGGGACTGTTGGCATTCAAGTAGTCAGGCATACTCTTTCCTCTGTGGCCATTATTTCCCCATTGCTTGGCAGGCACTAAACATTTAATTCTCATGACAATCATATGAGGAAGGGATATTTATCATTCCCTTTACAGATGGGGAAACTGGGGTTTAACAAGATTGAGACATACACCAATGTTCATATGGTTAGTAACTTGTAAGGTTGAGATTTGGACTCAGGCAGGCTGATGCCAAATCTTGGAGGCTTGACCATCCTGCTATGTCTTAGAGGCAGTGTAAGGAGTGGTTAGCAGTCCTGCTGCCTGGGACCAAGGGCCAGCTCTGCTACTTTGTCTTCATGGGATTTGGGGGCAGGTTTCTACACCTCCCTGAGCTGTCCTTTCCTTCTTGTGAAATGAAGCTAATAGGAGCCTGCTATACAGGGCTGTTGGGAGAATGAAATGTGATAATGCATGTAATGTGCTTGACATATAACGTGTTCCAAAAATGTTAGCTAATGTCACTGTAACTATATGGTGTAGTTAAGTAGGTGTCTGTCTTTAACCCTGCTGCTTCTTCCATCCATAAGGGAGAGTCACTTAAGTTGCCTGTGTGAAGGGAATTTAACAGAGGGCGCCCAGCTTCTTAAATACAGTAATATGTTGACTCCAGTGCTCATTGGCTCTTAAGGTCTATAAAAAGGAGGCATCATGTTCTTGCTTATGGAGGGCTTCGACAAAGCTCATTTCTAGGGAAGGTAACTCCAATCATCCTACCCCTCAGTGGAGGGACAGTGGGGACTGAGACTCAGAGTCCTGGTCTGAGAGCAGGGAGACCTGACTTCCAATACCAATCAGGTCAAAGCGAGCAGGATATTGCCATAGCTGGTACCCAGCGTTCTTGTTTGTAAAATGGGAGAACAGAACTAGGTACTTCCCAGGGCTCTTTCGACTCCTGATGAATGTGAAATGAGTTGACGTCTTTCCTAAATGCCTCTTTCACTATTTGGTTTTAACAGGCTGTCTGCTTGGAGTTTGGGAGAAGAGTGGTGCAGGGGAGAAATATGTAAGAAAAGAGCAAAGTAATGAGAATGCAGATGCATGTGGGAGTTGGTGGGTGGGTTTAGGCTCAGGCAGATGAATAGGAAAAATGAGGGAAAGAAAAACCAAAAGAAAAAGGTCAGATATAAGTTGTAAAGCAAACAAGGAAAGGCTTGGAAAATAATGACTGCATTATATTTGATCAAGACCAGTGTTATTTGATGCTACACTTGAACTTGACAGGTGAGACCTCATATTTGCCTCAGTAAAACTAAAAGGATATGGTGCTAAACTTGTTTTAATTAAAAACATGCATGTAACAGATGAGAAGTGAGAATTCTTCAGGTGACCCAATGGTCTTTAAAAAAATCAGTGCCGATGTAGTAGATGATTTTAAGAAGATGAATTGAAAGTGGTGTCAGGCATAAAGCCATTAAGATCTATGTTTAATAAAACATAATAAACAGTCCAGAAACGGACTAAATTATATACGGAAATTATTATATAATAAAGGTGGTATTTCAAATCAATGGGGAAATGTTTTCAGTAATTGACATTGGAACAATAGGCTAATTATAAAACTACTAAAATTACCCAAATTTAACCTTATTTAAATCAGATTATCTTAAAAAGCTTACATTTCTAGTTCACATATTTTTTAACCTAAATGAAATTCTAGTTAGGTTAAAGGTTTTCAATGTAAAAAATGAAACTATGAAATAACTAGAATAAAATTTAAGAAATATTTTTGTAATATTGAGGTGGAAAAGGCCTTTCTACACCTGATACCCAGGATAGAAATCATAAAAAGAAAAGATTGGTAAATTAGACCACATAAGGTCACAACAAAACAAAGAAAAATTAAAATACGAGAAACAAAATCTTATATGATCAAAATATTTACAATAGCCAAGATATGGAAGCAACCTAAGTGTCCATCAACAGATGAATGGTAAAAAAACAAGCAAAAACAAACAAACAAACAAGCAAAAAAACCCAAAACAAAACACACACAAAAATCAGATGAATGGATAAAGAAGATGTGGGATACATACACAATGGAATACTACTCAACACTTAAAAAGAATGAAATTTTACAATTTGCAACAATATGGATAGACTTAGAGGGTATTATGCTAATAAGTCAGACAGAGAAAGATAAATACTGTATGTTATCACTTATATGTGGAATCTTAAAAAATAAAACAAATGAATGAATATAACAAAACAGAGACAGACTCACAGATATAGAAAACATACTAGTGGTTACCAGTGAGGAGAGCGAAGCAGGGAGGGGCAAGATAGGGGCAGGAGATTAAAAGGTACAAACTACTATGTATGAAATAAATAAGCTACAAGAATATATTGTATGACACAGGGAATATAGCCTGTGTTCTATAATAAATTTTAAAGGAGTGTAATCTATAAAAATTTTGGATCACTATGTTGTATACCTGAAACTAATATAATATTGTAAATTAACTATCCATCAATTAAAAAATACCATTTACAAACAAAAAAAGACAAGGTAAGAAATACATTTGAAGCATACATATCAAAGGGATCTTTGTCTTTAAATTATATTGAAGTCTGTCACATCAATAAGAAAAAGATGAAAACTCCAAGAAAAAAATGGGAAAAAGATATAAGTGAGAAATCTACACAAAAATTTGCACTAAAGTTCTCACAAATGAATGAAGAAATATGCAATAAAATGTTGAGATATCATATTGTACAAGAGGAAAAAAAATCAGTCCCCTTATTGATGAAGGTGTCAGAAAATAAACAATCTGGTACTCTGGTTTGGGAAGGTAAATTGTGCAGTGATTCAGAAGGATAATCAGGCAAAGTACTCTTTTATCCACTCATTTAAATGACAATTTTTTTCCTGTGAACATTATAAAATGTATGAAACAAAAACAGTAATTTTAATTGCAGAAAATATAAACTCATGATCATCGATAAGGAATATACTTAAAATATTATACTATACCTATACAATGGAATACCGTGCAGCCTTTGCAATGCTTAGGTAGATCTTTCTTCAACCATATGGAAAGATTTCCACAAAGTAAAAAGATACAGAAAGAAGTAGTTTGTATAGACAGTAGGAATCCATCTTTATATTAAAATGTAAGTTTTCAATAAAGTAGTTTGAAGAATAAAATTAGATTAAATAAAATGAATGGGTAAATCACGAAAAAGACTTGTAAGTTTACACACAAAGAAAAATATGTTAGATGATGTACACCAAAATATTAAAAATAATGGCTATGTGATACATTCTATTTTATAATTTTTGTCATGTTCTGAAATTGTCTGTAATGAGCATGCACTACTGTTTTAAAACATTTATTTCATTGAAGTGTAGTTGATTTACAATGTTGTGTTAATTTCTGCTGTACAGCAAAGTGATTCAGTTATCCATATGTGTATATATTCTTTTTCATATTCTTTTCCGTTATGGTTTATTACACGCTATTGAATATAGTTCCCTGTGCTATACAGCAGGACCTTGTTGTTTATCCATTCTATATATAATAGTTTGCATCTGCTAATCCCAGCCTCCCACTCCATCCCTCCCCAAACCCCACCCCCCTTCCCCTTGGCAACCACAAGAGTAGGCAGTACTTTTTAAATAAAACTTTAAAGATATTCCAATTGAAATATAAATATGTGGGAAGAATATTTGTGATGAAAATGATAGATATTATAATCAAACATGTCTTTGCATATTTTGGTGAGTTATGGAAGAATAAAGAAGAAAGTGTCCAGGTTCTGGCACTTCTGGCCAGCTCAGGTGCATCTGAGAGAAAGCCCTTAGGCAGAATTGCAGGTGCCAAGGTGGGAGGGTGTGGCATATATCAGAACAGTGTGTAGGGGGCACTGGTGGTGTCTGCTGCAAGGTCTAAGCTAGAGCCGAAAGGATATAGTTCAAACCTGAGATTGCTTTCAGTTTGATTTACTTGTTTGCTGGACCAGCAAACAAGCATTATAGAGGACACAGCAAGATCAGGACTCAAGTAAGTGAATGCAGGTATCAGGTGGGCAGGATGCTTCTGCTTCCTCCCTCACCCCAGCACTCCAGTTTGCCCTGGATATGAACTTGGAGTCCAATAGTCTCTGCAACCCCCAGAGTGAGCCCACAACTTCAGGCTCCACATTTTAAACATCAGACTGAGGGACGGGTTTTGTCAGCCCTCAGGCTTCATTCTATGACTTTGTATTCTAACTCTTGGACTTTTTTTTTTTTTCTCTGTTCTAATTTTTCCCAAGTCATTGGGCCTATAGTATGTCTAATTTTGACCTATCAAAAACCAATGTTATAGATTGATGTATGGTCCATCTTGCCCCTAAAATTGATGTAAGATGACCAAGAAAAACACACATAAGGTGACTGATAAAGATACAAAGATAAAGAAGTGAGAACATCAGGCAGAGAGAATATGGAAACAAGATAGAATAAATCTAAGGCGAGAGTTAGTGTATAAAATCATGACACATTTAGAGTGCAACTTGTGTATTTGCAAGAATTGAGCCATGATTTTGGTCTCTGAACATCGTAACGTGCAAAGCCAAGAAGGAAGATGATCAGTTAGATGAAGGAAAATAATCACCTATAAGTGACATAGTGTTCCTGAAGTTAAAAAAAAAAAACAAAACCCCACAAAATCAAAACAAAAGACAGTTGACCAGAAGTACAGCATTTCTGAAACCCGAGAGTGACATAGTGTTCCTGGAGTTAAAGTGACATAGTGTTCCTGAAGTTAAAAAAAAAAAAACCCCACAAAATCAAAACAAAAGATAGTTGACCAGAAGTACAGCATTTCTGAGACCCGAAAGAGGACACAGTGTGATATGGTAAGATCACATTTTCAACAACAGCCTCGATAAATACAGTGGTGAGTTTTGTTTATTGTCTCCTCATTCCATTGTTTCATTGACGATTCTATTTGTACTGGCAAAGCAAACTTTGGCGCAATGCCAAAGCAAAATTTAATAAATGCTATTTTAGGATGCAAATCAATGCAACAAAGGACGCAGTTTTTTGACGGTTTGATTTGAAATAAAGGCAAACTTAGACCATCTAGATAAATTGATAGAACATGTCCTCTTCAGGAAATACACTATGAATATTATTTTTCACAGTCAAGCTTTTGATATAACTCTTTGGATAACAAGGAGTTCAAGGTAATAGTCTCTGGAAAAATTATGCAGTGAGGTTTTTTTGTGTGCAGCTGGTTGAAGACAGATTTATATGTTTTGGCAGTCAATCAACCAAGCCAAAAGATAGAGCTGACATTCTCTTAAGAAAATTAAGAAGTATTACTAGGATATATGCTTAATCGATGACTATTGCTCTCTTTATAGAGACATTTCCATACTGTGTGTTAGACTGCGAACATTTAAAGAATTTCTGTATTTATAGTCTATAGATTTAGTTGAATTTCATTCTCTAATTGCAGGGTTTTTATTTTTATTTATTTTTTTGTTTGTTTTTGGATTGTTATTGATTTGGTATGTTATTCAAAAAAAGCGCCTTGTAACAAAAATGTTTATGGCATATGCATTTTGATATCTTTTTAAAACCTGTGCGATGCATTGGCTTCACAGCCTGGCATTTTCAGGGAATGTGTGAGCAAGTAGCCTCATTATTGATAAATATTTTAAAACACGTGGTATTTACCCAGAAGGTCTCAATGGCTCAGTGTGCCTCCTGCAGAAATGGCATGTAATAAAAAACTCCAAAATGAAATTTCAGAGGAAAAAAGGATACTGCACTTAAACGAAAATTCAATAAAAGAAATGTGAGAAAGTCCCCAAAGCATTCCAACCAAGTTATGGATTAATTGCTTGGCACGTTTCCTTTTTTAATTCCAAGCTGCCTTTTTGTTAGCTGAGTACACAAAACATCTAGAATAAGTCAACTTCAGCCAACGGTGACAGCCCATTAACATCATGACTGATAATATGATGATCCCCAAAGGCTTTGACAAGGCCCACATGAGCAATATTTGACCAGTAGGGGCCGTATTGAGAAGCAAGGCATAAAAGGCTCTTATTCTTTCCAATTAAAAAAAAATAGTGAAATAAATGGGCAGAACAAGAAAGGCCTGTCTTCCGGCTGGGTCCAGATTTCCACAGAGTAGATCCCCAGTCCCTTGCAAAGGGGGTTTAGGGGGATAGCTTGCAATCCATCCTGTACAGTCGAGGAAAGGGAGGAGGAATTCTTACATCTGGAATCCAGCAGTCTTTCCAAAGCTGTTGTTGTACCAGAGGGTTTTAGGGCTGGAAAGCGATTGATTGCTGCATCACTGAATCGGTACTTAGTACACTTGTTCATGCCTCAAGGAAAATGTTTTCATTAGAGATCATTTTATTTACACAATGTAGATCCTATCTCCTCTTCTCCTCCCTGAATTCTCTGTGAGTTCCAAAAGAACAAGGGCTCTGCCTGGCGTATTGTTTGCAGAAGGTGTATAGTGAATATTAAATAATGTTCAGTTACAAGCAAGAGGCATTCAGATTAGGTTAGTTTAAAGAAAACCAACAGCAACTACACAGCACTTCTCTCTTCCAGAAAAAAAAAGGACCATCAAAATGAATCTAAACAAACTTTGGTTCTAATCTGTGGCAGTGCCCTATCATGTACATTACCATTCACATTACATTCTGGCTTTTCCCAAAGATAAAATGATGAGATTCATGGAAGGAAGAACTCTCTTATGCATCAGAAAACCATCTCTTGAGAGGAGTAGTGTGAGATGAATCAATAGACAACCAACCTAGAATCTCTCTGACCTTCAAAATCTTAACATTGTACTCATTTATTTTAAAATGAAAACTTTGCCCAGATAAATCTACAGAGAAATCAGGCTTATGCCTACATTTCATGATGGAAATTGCTGCTTGCTTCTGTGAATATCTAAAACTGGTGATGAATTTGGACCCTTATATTTCTTCATCCTCCCCGAGGGTTGCATTTACAGTGAAATACTGAGTTATATCCACTGCTCCTATTGTAATCGAGGCAAAGAAAGAGGGCTCTAAAAAAATAAATAATTGGCATTTTCAAGTTGAAAAAGACAGTAGAGATTTGTTCATTCAATTCTTTAGTTTGGCAAGTAAGGAAACTGAGTTCCAAAGGCTCAACCTGATCCAAGCTCACGCAGCTACTCAGTTACGGAACTTAAGCAGTTATACATTTATTATGGAGCTCACTAAGGCAGAAAAGGATGGGAAAAAACCCGCCCACCATCTGGAAAACATGATTTATATACAGCGGGATTATGGTCAGTATTTTAAAAGCTGTATCGACCTAAGGTTTAGGTGTAGGATTAGCCTCTGGTTACTGCTAGAAAAACTTTATTGAAGACTTTTATACTATATGGTGTATTTTCTGGGCTTAGAGTCACTTCAGTGCTTTTTCTTGTTGAGTAACTATTGTAGATAAGGCTTTTGCTGGGTGCTATGAGGATATGTAACAATGCAAACATCATTGCCTCATTCCCAAGAAATTATAAATTGTTAAATTAATTACACAAGAGGTCAATAGACCGAGGTGGCTTTAATGTGTGGCAGTTTAGGTAAACACCCAAATCTAAGCCTGTAAATGCCTCAAGCCTATGAAACTGAAACCTAAGGACAACCAATCACCAACAGCCAATGAGGTTTTAAGCTATAGCCAAGCAGTAATTTCCTTTCATTGTTTCTGCACTTTCTCTGTGTAAGTATTTCTCGGGCTTCTGTTGGAGAGCGCTCCTAACGACTTCTGATTTGGCACTGCCCAATTTAAATCAATTTTGAACTCTTACAATTTGAAATATGCCTCAGTTTATCTTTTAGCAAAGTCCAGCACAAGAGATAAAGTGAATCAGTTATACAACCCAGATCAGAATGTGATTGCAGCCTCTATAATGACATAAAGTGCTAGAGGAAGTTTGGAAGAAGAATGAATAGCTTTACTGGAAATTAGAGAAAAAAATTCTTAGAAGATAGGGTCTTTGGCTGGCATTGAATGAGGACTTGACAGGTGGTGTTGGGATAAAATCCTTCCGGGAGGAGGATGCATGAGGAGAAAAGGCATAGAAACAGGGAAGCTTGGGATGCATTTGGGGAATAGCAGACTTAGTGATTTGATGAACACAGAGATTTCTATAATTGGGGATATGATAGGTATGGGACTAGAAAGTGGAGGCCTTCAACCACAAAAATAAGACCCAACTTCGATGTGTTGCTTCATTGCATTACATTTAAAATATCTCCAATGAGAAATGAGTTGAACAGATACAGACAATTTCCTTCTAAAGAATACCAAGGAACCTAATATCCATTGAGTACAAATATTGCTGTCTTCTCATCTAGCTCTAGAATGAATTAATCATTTAGCCAGGGTAGGACCAGAAGGCTTCAGCACCAAACAGGGTGAGTTAACAGCAGGAATCAGGTTAAACCAAGCAGTTCATGTAACCAATGTATGTTAGGAGATGGGATCCCCACACCATGTCTAGTGTGACACAGTAATCAACTTTGCAGCATCCAAATCAGAGGGTGGGAACAAGAGAGGAGATGGTCATTTTAGTTCCAATATTTATTTCTTTCTCCACCATCAATTCATTCATTATTCATTGAACACAATTTAGTATGCACTTTTAATGAGCCACGCAGTGTGCTAGAAACTGGAAGGCAACGATTTAAAAAAAAAAGATCTTTGCCTTTGCGGAACTTAGAGTCTAGAAGGAAGACCCTCAAATGTATAAAGGTCACATGGAAGGGGAAGTGCAAGGCCACGTGGTGGCTTCAGTGGCACATGTAGTCCAGGCAGTGCTGGGAGAGCTTCTAGGCTGAGCTGACAGATGAGGAGGAATTAGCAGGCAGAGAGGAGTGGAAAGATTTATTGAGACAGGAAAAGAGCGAGTGTTATGGACCCAGAGACTGTCATACAGAGTGAAGTAAGTCAGAAAGAGAAAAACAAATATCACATATTAAGGCTTATATACGTGGAATCTAGAAAAATGGTACAGATGAACCTATTTGCAAAGCAGAAATAGAGACACAGATGGAGAGAACAAGTGTATGGACACCAAGGGATGAATTGAGAGATTGGGATTGACATATATAAGCTATTATGTATAAAATAGATAACTAATGAGAACCTAGCACAGGGAACTCTATTCAATGCTCTGTGGTGACCTAAGTGGGAAGGAAATCCAAAAAGGAGAGGATATATGTATAACGTATACCTGATTCACTTTGCTGTACAGCGGAAACTAACACAATATTGTAAAGCAACTATACTCCAATTTAAAAAAAAAAGACTGAGGCAGGAGAGCTTGGGATAGTCAGGGAATTCGAATTTGTTTGGTTGGAGTGTCAATTTCAAGGGAAGGCAGGGGAGGTAGTGAGGTGAGATGAGGCTGCCAAGGGAGAAGAGGCCAGACCATGAAGCCCCTTGGAGGTCAGGTTAAAAAATACAAGCCAAACTCATTTTCTTTCTTCCCTTCTTATTTCCTTTTTATCCCCTTTCTTTAGATAGTAATTTGGGGGTTCTAAGTTCAAAGCTAAAAAATACATATAGGGACTTCCCTGGTGGTCCAGTGGTTAAGACTTTGCCTTCTAATGCAGGGGGTGCGGGTTCGATCTCTGATCGGGGAGCTAAGATCCCACATGCCCTGTGGCCAAATAAACCAAAACATAAAACAGACGCAATATTGTAACAAATTCAATAAAGACTTTAAAAATGGTCCACATCAAAAATATCTTTAAAAAAAAGATACATATATAAGTAGTTTTATGGGCTTCCCTGGTGGCGCAGTGGTTGAGAGTCTGCCTGCAGATGCAGGGGACACGGGTTCGTGCCCCGGTCCGGGAAGATCCCACATGCCTTGGAGCAGCTGGGCCCGTGAGCCATGGCCGCTGAGCCTGCGCGTCCGGAGCCTGTGTTCCGCAACAGGAGAGGCCACAGCAGTGAGAGGCCCGCGTACCGCAAAAAAAAAAAAAAAGTAGTTTTACCTCCCAATAAACCCATCATAAGTTGAAAATACCATGTCAGAAATGCATTTATTACACCTAACCTACATCTTAGCTTAGCCTGACCCACCTTACACATGCTCAGAACACTTACATTAGCACACAGTTGGGCAAAATCATCCAACACAAAGTCTAGTTTATGATAAAGTGTTGAATATCTCATGTAATTATTGAATCCTGTACTGAAAGTGAAAAACAGGATGATTGAATGGGTCCAGAATGGTTGTAAATGTGTTTGTTGTTTACCTGCATGACCTAGAAGCTGACTGGGAGCTGTGGCTTGCTGCCCTGCCCAACATCATGAGAGGATCAATTCACATATTGCCCTGAAAAGGATCTAAAGTCAAAACTGGAAGTACAGTTTCTACTGAATGCGTATCATTTTTGCACCATTGTAAAGTCGAAAAATTCTAAGTCGAAACTTCCTGAGGCAGGAACCATCTGTAATTATTTAGGACTGTGCCGGCTCATACAGTAGCCACCAGCTGCCGGTGACTAAGCACTGGATCTGTGGCTTGTCTAGACTAAGATGTGCTGTGACCAATGCAAAGTGGCTTTCGAAGTCTTAGTAAAGCAAAAAAACAAAACGAAACAAACAAACAAAAAACGCCTACACCAATAAAGATTAAAAAAACAAACAAAACACAGACTATCTCAACAATGTTTCTATTGATTATATGTTGAAGTTAGAATATGTTGAACATGTATTGGATACATACATACATAATGTATTTGGATAAAATACATTATTAAAATCAATTTTACCTGATTCTTTTTTCAATGTGGGTATTAGAAAATTTCATATGGCATAGGCGATTTACATTCTATTTCTGTAGATGGTGCTGGGTTAAAATGATGCTGATGTGATTTTTAAAGGCACAGCAAGTCAAAAGGTACGGCAAGTGGTTAAGTACTTTACCGAAACATTGTCCTGAGCCAAAGCAAATTTGCTATTAAGGCAGCATCATTGTCATTAAATAAACGTCAATAATTTAGACAGGGGCTAGGCTGGCAGTCAACGTTGCCTGATCGATGTACAAGTTTACTGAGCAAATGAACACTGACAACTAGTTTGACCACAGGTTCAAGCCTATTTAAGAGTAATAATGTAACTAACAATCATCTGGGAGCATCGTTACATCTGAACAACGAATGGGAAAATTACACATAATACAAATATGTATTCATTGTCTGAGGACCTTTACTTAGTAATTTATTACAGCTAAAAATAATATAAGTAGTAGTGAACTCCTTCAAAATTTTATAATTCACACTTTAAAAAAGCTCATTCGGGGCTTCCCTGGTGGCACAAAAACAACAACAACAAAAAAGCTCATTCGAACCTTCCAGTAAATCTAAAGAGGTTTGAGTTTATTTCCCATGGCTTAATCCATTGGCCTTTCCTTATTCATAAAGCTGAGTACTATTGTTATAAAATAAGGCCAAATAAATGGACAAAATGTCTCACAACGAAGACCTGCTAGGCAATACAAATCTGAAAACACCCTGACACAAATCAGGCTTAAGAAATGGCCACATTGGCTCATTAAAATTGCAGAATCCTAGACAGACCAGGGTACAAGCTATTATTAGTGTTATTATTATTTTAATTTTTGTTATGGGAAATTTTTTTAGCTATAAATGCAGTACATTTCATAAAACAATCAGGCATGCGTGCCAGTGGGAACATTCGCTCTGGGTGATGGTAGATGGAAACCCACACCACATGGTTTTAAAGTGAAGGGCTCTGTGTGCTGACTTCTGCACAGGAAGCGGCAGAGATGTTCTCAAACATGACCCACAAATTTATAGAATAGCAGCCCGTTAAGCTCTAAATCTCAAAGGCTCTTTTTTTAAAGATGCAATATTCACACTTAAAAAACCAACTGCATTTCCCACCTTCCTTGGGGGTCTAGCGGAAAATTCATGATTGAGCTATACTAAGACAAACAGTCCGCCCCTCGTTGCCATAAAAAGGGGGCAGAAACAGGCATAAATGTTTTAATATGGGAACCTTATGTCTCTGCAGTGATTCATCCCATTGTTTGTCCTGACCCTCCCTATTCCCATTACCCACAATAGTTCCATAGAAGAATGCCATAATTATTTACTCTAGACCCAAACAGGACCTCCCTCAAATTCATTTTCAAGACCAAGCATCTTTAATTGAATCATGATTGTTTTATCTAAGCATAGAAAATAAAACCAGGGAATTTCCTAAGCTGCCATCATACAGAAGCTGCAGGAAATTGATTACAGAGAGGGCACAGAGGCTGTTGTATTCACTTTCTTACCAGAACGTCTGATTGTTTTAGGGTTTCAGTATGGTAAATGGATTCCTTTGGTGAGTGCGATTTTAGCGCATAGAATAGGGTTTGTGATGACATATTCACTTATAAAAGAAGACATTTCATAATGCAATAGTCTTAACATTTAAACCTCAGATGTATTTCCATGCACAAGCGATTAGGAACTCAAAAACAAGTAATTATCAATAGCACGTGTCTGCAACAGGAGACGCATCAGCTGAAACAAGTTATATTTATGACATTGGCAAGAAGGATACATTAATTGACTGCAGAAAGGAGCCAACATAATATTTACTCTGCATTTTCGAGAGGATGTGAAGAAGATCCTACCAGTTCAAATGCACTTAGCTTTATTTTGTAAGGAAAAGCTCAAGAGGACACTAAACAGAGGAGAAATGACTGGGGTGTATCTAGAGCCTTGTGATTCCGTTTTAGTCATCCGGAAGGAATCAAGTAGATAGTCTCACGATGAAAGCACAAGATAACATTTCTGGGTCTTTAAGAGGGCTGTGGTTTTCAAAGAGATAGACAGTTAATAAGATGCTTTTGAGTTGGAACTTTCTGTAATGTTGGACGTAGCCCTGCTTTTTCTCAGATGAGCTTCTATTCATGTTTGGCTTTCTTTATGGAATAAGAAACTCTTCCTAACTCTGCTTGCCAAAACTCCACCTACGTTTTAAGACTTCATTAAAACCCATATTTTCTAAGAAATTCCGAATTTGACTCCCAATACCCTCCTTGCTAAAGTTCATCTTTCCTTTCCATAAATGCCAGAGCCATGGTGCTCTCTGGCACTATTTTTCTTCCTTATATTTATATATTGAACTTACGTCCTTTATTAGGGTGTAAACTCCTAAAGGCCAGGCTCTGTGTCTTATTTAATCTTGTTATTCTGCCTTCTTCTTCCCCTCCTGCCCTGAAGTGCCAAGCAGAGGTCTTACACATAGAAGATGCTCAATAAATTATTTGTTGAAAGAATCAATGAAATGCAGCACTAAGCTTGTTGTGGAAAGAATAACATGTCAAGGACCTTGCTTTCCATTAATTTAAATCTGTGAGTCAGCTATGAAGGGTCCTTGACATTATGATTGCCAATCTTGAGTGACACACTCTGAGACTGCCCTTTCGAATCTCTGACACTCCCTGCTGAAATTCTGGGTTCCCTCTGCTAAAGTGCTAAACAGATTGAAGAAAACTACCTAAAATGAAGGAAAAAAATAGTTTTGAGAATTTGGGGATATCTCTTGAACTAATTCGTTGTGACACACAAAACATTAAGAATTACTTTACAGGCAGACAAAATTTGAAAATCATAAAGAAGCAAACATTATTTTAATGTACATAATTTATGGGAGACAATTTCCACTCATCAATTCTACCCCAAAAGAGTTGAAAAAAATTTATGGGAGGAAGAGAGGAAAAGACCCCAGATTTTACAGTCTGAATCTTCCTCTCTAGTTACCTTTGTTTTGTGTGTATATAATGTCAAGTAACAATGAAGACATAGGAAAATACTCAGAAATTTCCATCTAAAACAATTTTGGTTTGGTATATCTAGCTAGTAGCCAAAAGCGCTTAAAGAAATCCCTGAATTATCTTGATGATTTTCTCAGTCTTACACTAATTATTAGAATGAGAAACGTAATGACCTAATCATTCCTCAAGGAAAAATTGACATATCAATTTCCAGTGGAAGGAGGCATTTATTTATTTATTTATCCACATCTTTATTGGAGTATAAATGCTTTACAGTGTTGTGTTAGTTTCTGTTGTACAACAAAGTAAATCAGCTATACGTATACATATATCCCCATATCCCGATACAGCCACTCAGGAAGGATGTATTTAGAAGAGATCGTGGTTTTAGGAACATGTGGCTACCGGCCCAGGGTACAAATCTCGGTAAATATTATGATGGAAGAGAGACCTCATCTATTACAAGGTCCTCCGGGCCATGTTTCACATTTAACTTCAGTTTTGGATTAAGTATCAGGTATCTTTAGTAATCCCTTCAATTCGTCAGTTCTCTGTGTCTTGCTCTCCTCTGCCACAACCTCTGAGGAGCTCTTCAACTGGCCTTCTGTTTCTGTTATTTCTTGTGCTTCCCCTAACATCATGTGATTCTCTGAGTATAAACTTTGTCTAAAGCAGGTTAGCCAAAGTGACCAGATTGTTTTTTCTCAGCTGGAGAATGAGCCTTATTATCGCAGTGGCAGGGAGAAGATGCATCCTCTGTGGCTAGGGCTCTCCTAGGACCAGAATGTGTCCCATGGTCACGGCCAGGCCCGTGTCGTTTCCAGCAGGGGGTTGCAGTTCTCCGTTCCCTCTGGGGCGTGGTCTCCGGGATGCTTCTATCTCCTGAATCAGAGCAGTCTCCAGGGCCCAGAACTCTGGGAACACATGTGGGAACACATGCATATTTGCAATAATACCAGACCATGTTTTCTGCTATCCAACCAACTTTCCGATCAGTGTCGTCATTATTTTCCCTAGAATATTCCAGTCCACAATTATGGTGGGCAAAAGCTTGCTCAGAAAGAATGACTATTTTCCTTGCATTTTAGTTTGTTAAAGGAAGCGATATATTCAAGGAGGGTAGAGGTCTGATGATCTCAGCTGGCTAAAGCCCAATGTTAAAAAGACCAACTTTACAGGGTCTCGTCCCAGATGGACTGATTAGTAGGCTTTGCTCTATTTCTATTTTTTCAAGCATTTTCTTTGACTCTGTATTCTTCATCATAATATATAAAAATAGTGTTTTATACCTCATGAGGGTATTGCAAAAGGATTAAATGAGTGAATGCTTTTATAATTCTTGAAACAGGCATGGGGTAAGCTCTCAATACATGTTCTATGCTATCGTTATAATGTCATGATTCATTCAGTATTTTAACAGGTAACTACTTAGCACTTACTAGGAGCCAGCCTCTGTGCAGGGTGCTGGCCATTCACAATGGACTGATCATTTATTATTGTGAAGAGTTCTGTAAAGAAGCTTAGAGGGCTGTCAGTCTAGATCAAGCCTCATCCAGGGGATTTAGGGGAGGCAATTCTAAAGAAGTGGCACTGTCAGCTCAGAGCAAGGAATTCAAAAGTTATTCTTATTTTCTAAAAGATCTAGTTCATTCTTTTTCAGTGCTGTGTAGTATTCCACAGTATAAGCAGACCACACATTTATTCAGCCATTGCCGTGACAAACAATGTTATAATGAACATCCTTGTACATATCTCCTTGTGCTCTGTGCAGGGTTCTTCAGGCAAACATGATGAACTGGAATTTCTGGGTCAAAGCATA
Organism: Delphinus delphis; assembly: GCF_949987515.2. Lineage (NCBI taxonomy): Eukaryota > Metazoa > Chordata > Mammalia > Artiodactyla > Delphinidae > Delphinus > Delphinus delphis. The sequence goes on along the minus strand of NC_082695.1, from coordinate 71,369,532 downwards.
AGCTCATCATTAGTCTTAAATGACACGGCCAAAGCAAACGGTTCTATTATAAGCTTTGTAAATACGTCATTAACTTGTACCAGCTAAATAAATAAAATTTGTAGTAGATGGCTTTGTGAAATTTGGATTTTGCATTCATTCCCCAAACGTTTATGAAACATTAAGCTGGACCAGGAACTATATTAAAGGATGAGACGTGTTGATCTATCCCTGGATTCTTCTTTCAGCTGTACTTTCTGAAAACACTTTGGAGAGGGTCTGGTGTAAGCATTCAGTCAAAGCTGGCTGTTTCTCTCTGTCCTTCCTCATCTTCTTACCCCTCTGATGAAAGTGATTGTTCTCTCTTGTAACTCAAAGAAAGAACTGTTTTCTGTCATTACTACTTGTTTAGCATTTAGTAGTTATCATTTTGCCCTTGCATTATTCTCATCTTTTTATGCTTGTAACCAGGATAACAATTGGTGAGCTTCCTTGGGTGGTCCTTGCAGGAATGCTGTCAAAGTTTGGTACCATGGGGGGAGCTGACAGGAGTTTGACAGCACAATTTTATTTTTTTTTACTTCTTTTTTAATTGTGGTAAAAAACTCATAATGTGAAGTCTACCCTTGTAAATTTTTAATGTGTATAGTACAGTATTGGGAACTATATGCCTATTATTGTGTAGCAATAGAACTTTTTCATCTTGTATGACGGAAACTCTATGTCCACCGAATAGCAACTTCCCTTTTCCCTCTGCCCTTAGGCCCTGGCAATTACCATTCTACTTTCTGCTTCTATGAGTGTGATAATGTTAGATACCTCATATAAATGGAATCATACAGTGTTTGTTCTCTGACTGGCTTCACTTAGCATAATGCCCTGTTTTCTTGGGTAGAGGTTATGGTCAGCGTAGATCCTTGTGTTTCTGTAGAATATACTATCCTGTGGCTGGTAGTACAGGGCCTGAGTGGCAGATAGCTTATTAAGGTTCTATTTCTATTATGATAGAGGCTTCCTACACATTCTCTTTTGAGCCTCCTAAAATCCCAAGAAGTAGGTTCAGTGATCAATGTTTGACCTACATTGATACGGAACCTAGAAAGGCTGGGCCACATCATCTGTGGTCACACGGCCAGGAGGTGGTGATGCAGAGATTTTGATCCACGTCTCTCTCACTCCAAAGTATGTGTTTGAAAACAATATCTTCAAGTTGCTTTTCTGCGGAGATCTAAGTCCTTCTGTTTCTAGCTGTGAGATCAAGGGATGGCATGACTTTGAAATTCGTACACCCTTAGATAGATATGCCTTTGAAAGTCAATGTGTTAGTATCCAAATGGGCTCTTTTCCTATATTCACAGACTCATGTGACCCACCCCCAGTGACCCAGCCCAGACTCCTCCCCCTTCCTCTCATCCAGTCCACAACAGAACTGAGCAAGGGCCATTACTTGCTTTGACAGACTGTGCTAATGTCGATGGTTGATCTCACATGTGTCCTGAAGTTAAATCTTAGCTTTGTAAGTGAGATCCTAGCCGGGGTGTTAACTCAGTGCTCTTCTGATCATGGGATCATGGGTGGGAGAAAGCAGCCTCTTCACAGGAGCACCCCTCACCCTCCCTCGAGTCCCTCAGCCCTCTCCCCACTTTCTTGGCATTTTCCTGACCATCAACCTCTCCAGCCTTTGGGAGAATGGACTAGCCTTCTAGTTACTGCCCTTGCAACAGATGAAGGGAAATTGCTTGGTCCCTTGTACGTGAGCAATGACAAACATGGAGGCTCATTAACTTCCCTTTTTATTTCTTCAAGATCTCTTCCATTAAGCATTCTGTTCTCCCATCAAAATCCAAAGTGTGCTCCAGCAGCTCTTGTGTAGCCAAATATATGATGGGTCCATTCATTTAGCATATTGTCGTTTTCAGACGTTATGTCTTGTCAAAGAAAGACACTCACAGAAATAAAACAAAAGAACAGAAGTCTCCAAATGAATGGGCTTGCTTCATGGAGGAGAAAGTTGAAGTATTAAAATCGCTCATCAGATGTTCTGAAAAATCATTTCAGCTGCTCGGAAAAAAAAAAAAAGAAACAAAATTTTATTTTGAAGGATGTGTTCCAAGAACTTCCCCTTTGATTTTTTTTTTTTAAAGCCATCTGTCATGTTTGTTTCATTCCAGCCTTGAAGTAAATAGATTTAGAGAGTCTATAGCGGCCATTGAAACCTTCCACAGAAGAAGAGAAACAGCCTGCTCTGTCAGTGCCCTTCTGGTATACTTTAATCAAAAGGCTTTGAAATTAAAAAAAATATATCCATAGACATTTTGCTTGAGTTGGAATACGGTGTGCGGAACACAGGATGTTATTTTGACCTATTGTTGAACGTCGCAAAACTTTTGCTTTTACTCTGGGCAGCGAGGAGCGACTAATGCAGGCTGACTTTTTATAGGCACCAGGGAATTTATTTTCTCCTTTAATGCTTTGGTTGAGCCCTCTAAGCATAAGACTTCATTTTCCCCATAGAGGTGAGGCTTGGGGGTGCAATTCTTCATTTAGAATATAGAAGCATGACTTTTCAATTCATCTTGTCTACTTAACCTCGTGATGTAATTTTCACTTTCTTACTGATTTCACCACAAGGAGCTTGTCCTACCCAATAAGAATCCCCAAGGTGTTTAGATGCTTTTCCTGGTCATTTCTTTTAAACCTGATGCTTTTGTCCCTTCAATGCCACATGGAAAGAAGACCCATGAACTAGGCGTAGCTCCCTCCCTTGAGACTGAATAATTGTTCCCTGGAATAGGAGGCTTTCACAGATCAATAACTGCAGCGGAGCAGGAAAGAAAACAAAAATGTGAGAAACTCATTATAAGATAAAAATGTTCTAAATAAATAAATGGCAAGTACTAACATGCTCAAAATGATAGTGTGGAAGTGACTGACAAAGTGTGAGCTTGTAAACTCAGATACATAGCTGTGCAAAACTCCGTGATGATTAAAAATGATGATGCTTACAGATGATTTCAGTGATGATTTGTTTAAAATAGATGGGCCAACTCTACCACTTATATGTGTACATAGAAGGAAAATTAGCATATATTGTAGGCTGTGAAGTAGCCTGATTAACACCTTAAAATATTAGGGACTCATTAAAATGTAAACAAAATTATTTAAAAACAATGAGATGACTCTGAAATATTTACTGAAGAAATGATAGGATGTTTGGGATTAGCCTCAAAGTAATCTAGCCTGGGTGTAGTGGGGAGGGGCTGGTGAGGAGGCAGAGGAAACAAGATGGTTTAAGCATCAGTAGTCATTGGAATTGGGTTAAAGGTACATAACTGTGCATTATATATTCCCTCTACTTCTGTATATATTTGAAATTTTCCAGAAGAAAGTGAAAGGATTAGGGGGAAAATACAATGTGACAAATGAAGGGTTTTGGGGTATTGGAGGGCTTTATCAGCACTTGAGGTAGAAAAGCATAGTCCCTAGGTATAGTTTATTTTACAAGTTCCCCTTAAATACTGATCAATGACAAAATAGAGATGGGATGACCATTAGTGATTCTCATGTCTTACTCCAATCGACAGAGCTCAGAAGGAAAAGAGAAGGCTGCCTCATTAATTTAATTTCAGTTAAATGAATTATAAATCAATTAAAATTAATTTTAAAAAGCTCTCTTGTAATTCAGATATTTGCATTATTTATTTTCTACCCTAATAAAGGGTAAGTTATTTAAATTGCTGACTTTACTTCTTGGATAACTTTATACCTGTCACAGGATCCTGTGTAGAGCTTTGTCTGTATTTAGCACTTAGGGGTTTGGGTGAATTATACCTTTGAAAATGCATATCTGATTGAGCAATTCACATTCACAAGTGTGCCTGGATACATTATTCACAAATAAATATGTCCCAAACCACATTAAAGCTGAAAGATTTCATTGTTCTTATTGATACATAAGAAGAGAATAATGGAAAATACATCTTTCTTTTCCACCTTCACTCCCCACCTTTTTATTGGATCTTGGAATGCCCCGTGCTCAGTTTACATCTGCAAATATATATAATTTAGAGCTGTTTGACAGGGCACGTTCTCATTTTCAAGCTAAACTGAAGGGAATGGCTTATGCCACTGACAGATCCCCGAGAGTTGGTTTTTCCAAAACAGAATTCTGTGAAGGCTTCAGATTTTTCAAAATGCTTTCAATTTGGTGATGCTGTTGGAAAAATATTTGCTTCCGAATCAGTGTGCAGCGTAAACCAGAAGGGCTCAGGCCTCGCTGCTTTGCATTAGCAAGAATGAGAAGTATTATTACCGTCTTTGATTCAAACAGTAATTCCTGCTGCTTGGGAAGCTGAGCAGCTCTGTAAAGAAGCAGGGGCCTATTGGTAGAGTTAATATTCCCACAGCACTTGAAAATACCAAACCCGTGATTAGCAGTGGACAGATTGATAGTTCAAACTGTGATTTGTAACACTTTGGTGAATATCTTGATACTTACGTCACGTCTGATGTCAGATCTGAAAACAGAAATTGGCGTGTTTGGTTATGATTCTGTTGTGATCACAGCAAAAGGGACCCTCATCCCACATCTGGCCCACGTTTTACTGTTTCTCTAGGACCTCAGGGACTCGTCTATATTTTTGGAAGTCTTTGGTGCTTGGCACCAAACTGAAGCCGACAACAATCTGTTTATTTATTTTCTTTTCTGAGAAGGAATGTTCTGGAAGGACCAGATGGGAAGAAATTTTCTGAGCAGTCTTCGGAGTGACTCTCAGAACAAGGTTTAAAATCAGGTATTTTCACTTCAAATGTGATCATCCTTCCACCCTGAACATCCCGGAAATGGAGCCCGCAGGGCAGAGTGAGAGGGAGGGCGATAAGACGGGCCATTCTCCCCTCTGCATAACCCTTCAGCAGCGGAGTCAGCCTGGGGTTCTTTCCCACAACTGTTTTCAAGGTTATATTTACACCACCTTAGAAATAAAACACTAACACAAGAGAGAAATAACTCAGAGAGTTTCACTTAAACCATATTTTTAAATGACCTCTAATAGAATCTTTAGTTTCTACCTAGAGATAATTGTAGACCTGCCTCACTTTCAGCAATTCAGGGAAGTGTGACTTGTGAATCTAACTCTTCAGACTGAATCAAGATCTCTGGTCTGGAAAATTCCTCTCAAAAATAAATGTTCTGGAATAGGCAGTAAAAGAAGCTGTCCTTGGTCTCCTCTGAGAAGTAGGTGAGTGTCTGTCTCTTGTACTTTCCCAGTCTTTTCTTTCTAGACTCCATGGCCTCTCTCTCCCATTCCTCTCAACTGCTCACAACCTCTCCTCTTTTATTTTTCTCCCTTCTTTTCTCCCTCCTTCCCTTCCTCTCTCCCTCCTTCCTTCTTTCTCTCTCTTCCTGATTCCCCTTCTCACACATAATCATGTTCTTTTTCTTCTTACCAAAATCTGCTTCCTGTTCAGGGTCTGAAAAAATTTCATACAGATAACTAAAATGTTATTCCTCTTTGAAACACATATTCTTGAGTTATTTGAAAAGAAATCAAATGTTAAAGTGAAGAAGAAAAAAAGAAATGAAGCCTTAGACATTTAGGCTTCAGAAATAACAGGTGAGGCAGAAGAATTGTCTATGGAGCCACTGTCTACCCACGAGACCTTTGGATATTAAACTGCTGTCATCCACATCTTTAACCCAGGAGATGCTTGTGAACAGCTCAGGAGAGAGGGCAGGCCAGAGAGAAAGCAGAGAACTTAAAAAAATAATAAAAGACTTGGGGAGAAAATGCCCTCAAATGCCTGGAAAGTCCTCATGTTTATGTTTTAATTTTTATTTAATTTTTATCTTTTAATGAAGCAACTTACAGCTAGATGGCAAAGAAGCAAAGAACAGGTGAAGTTTGATTCACCTGAACAGCCCTTCAAAGTTTGCTCTGTGTTTGGCTAAGCCCTTTGGGACCCTCTACAGAAATGCCTAGTGCCCCACATTTTTACACCCATTGACAAATGAAACTCAGGGCATGGTTAACACATCCGCCCAGTCTGTAATTTGGAAGAAATAATTAGCACTATTTACAAAGTGCCAAGAGCACATTTGGCATTCTGCAAAATATGGATGAAAAACCCAGAGTTTCCTTCACAGCAAGTTGGGGTGTGGTAGCCCCTGGTCTTCTGGTTGCCAGGGCCATGTCTTTGATCTGGTCTATGAATCTGGGACGGCTCCTTAACCAATTTGGAACAGGTAGCACTGTTAAATGAGAGCCACACCCATGCTCATGCTTGGGAAAGACGTTGGAGTCAAGTAATTTCAGAGAAAACTTCCCAGGGTTTGGAAATCGAAAAACAGGGAGACAGGTGGTTGCCATTGCAACTTTACCATCTACCTAGTGTATTGTGGGGTGGCCTTTCCCCACCTTTTACAGGAAGAACCTTAGGTGTTCTTAGTGGAAATTCCCAGGATATGGCTTTCATTCAGGCAAGACCCCAAATTTAGGATTAGATAGAGGAGAAGGGGGAAAAGGGAAGAATGAGGCAGACACATGATCCACTAAGAATGGAAAGGGGGGAAGAGTTTTAGAATGAGAAAGCATCCATTTGAAACTAACACAGTGTTGTAAATCAACTATGCTTCAGTAAAAAATTTTTTTAAATGAAAAATTCTTTGCAAATACGGCAGGTAGAAAAAAAAATTCAAGGGTTTCAGTACCTGACTTATTTGACCTAAGGCAGAGTGGGGGTGTGCCAGGAGCATCTGACTGTTATCATGAGCAACCTCTGGCTCTGAGGATTTCAGAAATAGCAAAAATGATGCTCAGGGAAAAAAGGAGGAGAAGGAAAAGAAAGAAGGGAAGGGGAATTTTGCCCCACACTGAAGTTTGCTTGTTGGCAGCAAGCTCTGTCCTAAGAAAATGAAGCTTCTGAAATCAAAGGATTAGGTGTGAATGAGTGTTCCAGAAATTTCCCAAAACATGTTTGTAGGTCAAGGGCAAACCTTGTAAATTCTGGGATTTCTCTTCTCTGAATGCATTACCACCCATTTCAGGAACAGTTTAGCTGAAGAGCTTGTGATGTGTAGACTTTTCAATTTAATTAATTTTTAAAAAATTAAAATTAATTTTTTGCAATAATTTTTTGAAGACTGAAACTTTTTAAACATAGGGTCCAAAGAAGAAAACATAATTAAAAAAGGAAATATGAATTTCTGTACTCTAAAAGGTCATTTATCATTAAGATTTTTGGCTGGATAATGAATGCTCCAGCATTTGTAGTTCTTTGGTTCTAATATCAAAATATAAACACAAATATCAGATTAGACTCTCTAATTAAATAATTAAGACGGTTATCCAGTGACATTTGGAAGACGACTCAACCAACTAGCAGATCTTGGCAAACTAGCGTGGTTGCATGGTATGCAAATTTTATTCATGCAAATTTGTGATAGTGTTATATAAAATATTAATAATTTTATGCCCAGAAATGAAAATAGCATGATTTTCAAAAAAATAAAAAGCCTTAATAAATGATTCTGTAATTTCATAGCTGGGGGAGATGAGTGCTTTATAAACCCCATGATGCCATTGCCACCTGGTAGCCTCACTTGAGCTTGTCTACAGAACTATTTACCCTTCTTTGTCTCTGTCTTGGGTTTTTCACCTGCCTGGAAACCTTTGTGAGTGACTCCAGTGACAACTGTACTATTATTTTAACATTCACCATTATTGTAATTTAAAATCTCTTGCCTAGAACATGTCTGACTCATAGTTGGTGCTTGATAAATATTCATAAATGAATGAATAAATTAGGATTTTTTTCTTTACATCTTATAGGAGTATCATCTGAGCATTCATTGAATGCTGGTGTTAGCACTTTTCTCAAAAAGCACTGAAAAATAATATTGATATTGAAATTAGATGTGATACTGTTTTTATGTATCTATTTTTTGATTGTGTGTGTGTGTATGTGTGACAGAGAGAGAGGAGAAGAAGGAGAGAGAGAGGCAGGGAGGGAGGGAGAGTGTATTTTAAAGTAAAAAGCTACAGAGGTTTTAGATTTTTGTATATTCTCCCATTTACACCTATTCTTATGAAAACTCAATCTCAACAACTGTGAGTTTTGAGTCTGTGAAATCTTCAGCCACACGTTCTTTTCATAAAATGTATTTGTCTGGCATATAAAGTTGTTTAGATGAGTCTAACTCTACCCAAGAGAGGATGTTTGGAACAGCTGTTCACTCCTCTGTTGAACTTAAGGCAGTCACCCCTCCCTTTGTGTACCTTTGAACTGATGTGGAGTTTTAAGCAAATTGCTGACTTGTACCCCAATTTCATGTTTATGGTATTTGATGATCTTTTGTCATATGCTTCTTCCTTGGTATTGTTACCTAAGATGAAGCCCATGTTAACCAGGTAGAATTTTAAACTTTGCTGCTTCTAAAATTCAAATTATGTTTTTTAAGTGTTTGGAGTAAATAGAGGAGAGAGGTCTGGTTTAAATGAAAAGCTTTTTCTTTCTTTCTTCTCTTTTTTTTAAAAAAACACCATTATTGTGTTCCCTGAAGATGCTGAAACAATATTTGGTACTATTTAAAACTAAACACTGAAACTTGGGTAGGAGCTATCTGGAAGACAAACATCATTATTAAAGATAGCAAGGCAGAGCATGGCTCTCTCTTTACAGTCTAAAGGGAAATACAATTAGTTATATTTTTCAGTAGTGGTCTATTTGTCTCTGAGAGAGGTGGGTACAATCCATTTGCCATTTTTCACACTATTTTCTGTTCTTCCTGGCTTGGGGCCAGACTTGCAGACTTCCGAGATAACATTCACGTTGGGCATTTGAGTCCCATGCAGGTGGTATAAGAGGCCATTTAATCACCAATTTTGGGGTGGAATTTGGAAATGTCTTCATGGATATTGCCATAGATTAACAAAACCATTGATCCTAATTAGACCAAACATTAGACTACTCATGTATGAGAACAATTCTATTCATTGTTTAGAACAGTTTGAGATCTATTTTGTTAGGCTGCTCTACCTTAATAAGATGGTGTGTCTTTGCAATGTGATAATGCTCTTTGTAAATTATTCCAAGTACATTATTTAGAAATTTAAATATTTAGTTAGTAAACTATGAAGCTTAAAATTGTCCTGTAAAATGAGACAGTTTCTGTAGCTCATGTTTTTTCTTAATTCAACTGTCTTCACTTCAAGAGCCCAAGCAATATGTACCAGCAAATCTATTTAGCAAACTATCAGTATGTGTATTTATTTAAATAGAACTTAAATTGTAATAGTAAACATTCTTTAATATCACAGCCGCATTAAAATTTTTGCAATGGAAAAAGTGGCCAATTTCAATAATCCTCAATTTAAATGATTGGTTAGCCCCTTTCTGCGCTTGGCCGTTTAGACTGTGTTTCATGCTGACTTTGTTGGCATCAGTCTGTTTGGATGATCATCAATTCTGCAGAGCTTAACCCTTTGGGATAAAAATCCTCTTCTTTCTCCCCTGCGTGTTTAAATGGGAAAATCTGTCAGACTGATGAGCAGCCCATCCGCTATACATGGTGCGCCACAAAAAGACTGCAGAAAACATTATAAACATCTACAGTGTTAGTTACAGGGACGTCATCCATAAAGCATGTAATCCTATCCAAACCTCCCTATGATAGTTTCACAGCGCACCAGAATTTTTAGGATATTTTCTATTTTCAACCCGTGATCCCAGGTAATACATGGTCTTGGCATTTCTTATCACTGCCAACCATGCATTTCTCATTTAAAAAAAAAAATGTTTGTTTCAAATTTCAATACTGTGGATCCTTTTTGCCTTAGACCAAATGCCTATCACACTTTCTCATCATTTTAATTAAACTCGGGCCAATCCAGGGCAAATGTCTGATTTTGACCCAAAAAGTGCACGCAAATCACAAATTCTATGCGATATAGAATGGAAATACTTCCTGTGGCCTTCTTTCAGCATGTGGAATGAAACAGTCTGCCAGATTTGTGATTGCACATCGTTAGAAAAGAGGCCTGCTGATGCAAAAATAGAAAAATAAACCCATGTCTACCTAATAAGTAAACATCATGTCTCTGTAGCTCTAAGATCATCAGTCTAAAGAAACAAAAGCTCGGTCTGGAATAAGGCAGTCCTCAATTTTAAGCCAGCATCAAGTGAACAAAGAGCAAACTGGCCACACAGGGGAGAACCACTGGGCCCTGGAAAATTGTACGTGAATCAGCAATCGGAGCTCTTGAGTTCCTCGGACACTTGTAACTCTCTCCTTCCACATGGCCTTGAGCAAGGAAATTATTCCTTTTCCTGGCCTATAAAATGGAGGAAACACTAAGGAACCATTCCTGTTACACATTTTTCACAGCTTGTATGGTCAATTAGAACCTTCAAAGAGGCAGTTCTGTAACTGCTGAATTAATTTTCATGAATCAACATTTTATGTAAACACAGATGAGTGGAAACTCAACAAAGAGAAATCCATTAATAAAGAATGTTATCAAAACAGGCTCCTTAAAATCTCTTTTTGGTATATTTGCTGCCATAGTGAGTTATAACCATATTACAAATATAGTCTTTTTTGTGGGAAAAAAGTTTCTGCACAAATGAATTTGGGATGTACTCATCCGAAGGAACATCCTACAATTCAAAATGTTTACAAGCAAAGTGACTGAGCTTTTTAGATTTTATTATTATGCCTGAGAGGAGGGGTAGGGGAGATTTGTGGGGACCTGAGTTTGTAACATAGGATCCCTACAAATATTAGAGTAATGAAAGAGGCAGGTGCTAATTAGTGTTCAATGGAAGAAGCCATTAGAGATTGAAGGTTGAACAATAATGAAGAGAAGACTTGCCCTTGAATTTACTTGAGCCTCCATTTGACTCCATCACCCTCCCCATCAGTGGTACTCTGACAAGTATTTCTGAATAAACATCTGTATGCCCTGAACGAAATGCCCAATATTACTGTATTTATATAAATACTGTTATCTAACAACTTGTAACTGACCAGCTCAAAAGATGTAACTGTCTATTCAATAATATATTTTACATGCTTTGCCTCAACATTATTCATAACATCTCTATGATGTAAATGCTATTATTATCTCTGCTTTAGAGATGAGAAAACTGAGGCTTAGAAAATTTGAGTGACTTACTAAGGTCACACAATAAGAAGCCAAGCCAGAAATCGAACCCAAGTCTTCTTTACTCTAGAATCAGACTTTTAATCACTCTAATAAACACTTTCCTAACCAAGAAGCTCATTCCATTTTTGGACAACTCTAATGAATATGGCTTCTTGGACTACTTCTGAACTTCAGAGTAAGTAACAGAGAATTAATCTAATAGGCCACTTCCACACTTTCAATACCTCAACACATCTTGGACCTCTGCCATGTTTCAGGCATACTGAAAATTAATTTCCTAGAAATTACTATTACGTACTATGTTTCTTCAATCGGTTTTTTGAGGAATAACTGATAAATAATAAACTGCATGTCTTTAAAATGTACAGTTTAGTAAGTCTTGTATATATGTGTGAAATTACCATAATTAAGATAATGAACACATCACCACATCACCCCCTCCCCGAAAGCTTCCTTGTGCCCTTTGTAATCCCTCCCTCCAGTTTCAATTATTTTGAGATTTATCTGTGTTGTAGAGTGTATCAATAGTTCATTCCTTTTAAATGCTGTCCATTGTACAGATATAGCATACTTTATTTATGGACATTTGCGTGGTTTCCAGTTTTTGCCTATTACAAATAAAGTTCTATGAAATTAATGTCCAAGTCTTGGGATGGACTTATGTTTTCATGTCCCTTTGATAAATACCTAGGGGTGGAATTGTCAAATTATATGGTAAGTATATGTTTAACTTAAAAAAAACCTGCCAACATGTTTTCCAAAGCAGTGCTGCCATTTTGCATACTCACTAGCAATATATCAGTGCTCTGGCTACTCCACATTCTCGCAAATATTTGATATAGTTAGTCTTTTTAGTTTCTAATAAGCATACAGTCATATCAATTTGTGGTCTCCGCATTTTTTTCTGAGACTAATTACACTGAGCATTTTTTCATGTGCTTATTTGTCATTATATATCTTTTCTAGCAACATATCTGTTCATATCTTTTGCCCATTTTAAAAAATTGGGTTGTTTGTTTTCTTATTATTGAGATTTAAAAATTCTTTATTTATGTACCACAAATTTTTCTTTCAGGCTATGGTTTGTCTTTTCATCCTCTTAACAGTGTCTTGTAAAGGACAGAAGTTTTTAATATTGATGAAGTCCAAATTATTAATTTTTCTTTTTTGGATCATGATTTTGGTAGAGTATCTGAGAAATCTTTTCCTCAACCAAAGTCACAATGATTTTCTCCCACTTTTCATCTGGAAGTTTTAGAGTTTTAAGTTTTATATTTAGCTCAAGGAATTCATTTTGAGCTAGTTTTTATATACATATGATGCATTGACTAAAATTCTTTTTTTTTGGTATATGAATATCCAATGGTTCCAACAGCATTTATTGTCCTTTCTCCACCGAATTGCCTTGTACCTTTGTCGAAATCAGTTGCTCATATATGTGTGGGTCTATTTCCATACTCTCTATTCTGTTCCATTGATCTAGTTCTCTGTTTTTATACAAATGCCACATCATCTTAATTGCAGTGGCTTTATAATTCTTGAAATCAAATAATGTTTGTTCTCTAAACCTGTTTGTTATTCCTTTTCAAAGTTGTTTGGGCTATTCTTTTTCCTTTGTATTTTCATATGAAATTTATAATCAGCTGTTCAGTTTCTACAAAAAGAGAATCCTATGATTTGGATTGAGATTGCACTGAATCTAGAGACTAATTTACAAATATTTGACATCTCACAATACTGAGTTTTCTGAACTGTGAACACAAATATTTCTTCCTTTAAAAAAAGTTCCTTAATTTCTTTTAGCAATATTTTGTAGTTTTCAGTGCACATTTCATTCACATTTTTGTGGAGGTTTATCTCCACTTATTTTATATTTTTGATGCTATTATAGATGGTATTGATTTTCCCATTGTTTCTAGTATGTAGAAATACAATGGATTTTTGTATGTGAATTTCCTATCATACAACCTTGCTAAACTCACTTATTAATTCTAGATTCTCTTAGATTTTCTATATAGAATATCATGGCATCAGCAAATAAATATAATTTTACTTCTTCCTTTCCAACCTGGATTCCTTTTATTATTTCTTTTTCTTGCCTTGTTGCATTGGCTGGAATCTCCAGTACAATATTGAAGAGAATATGTGAGAGAAGACATCCTTGTCTTGTTTCTGATATTTGCATCTGTCTTTCTTATTTTATGCTCTGCAGGGACAGAGGCTAAATCTTTTGTCTTTGTTATACCTAGTCCTTATCACTAGGCAAAGTATTAGGACATAGCAGATACTTAGCAAAGGGTGGTCAAAAAAATTAATAAAAGAGATGTAGAATCCACTCCCTGCTCACAGCTTACTGGGTGAAATAAGAGAGATAGACATTGGAATACAAAGTTCTACTGAAGCATGAAAATTTTTATGCATAATAATAGGGTTCAGAGAGGAAGAATGCTTAGTCTTCTGCTTGAGACAGTGATAGAAAAAGTGAGAAGAGACACATGGAAGGTTTTCTGGAGGAGGTGATGCTGATCTAGATCTTGAGAGATCAACAGCCAGGAGAAGGAGGAAGAGCATTTTAAGTGGAAGTTATACAGACAGATAACTCATAGTATACTTGGGAAAATAGAAAAATATATGAAGTATGAAAAAGTTTCAAAGTTTGCAATTTGACTTTAATACCCCCTCCCTATGCTATTCTCCTTTTTTCTAGATTTATAGTCCCAGTTTCCTCAACTTTGCTTCCTGTGAAATAATTCCTGAATCAAACACCATTCTGGGTTTCAACTCTGGAGACTTTCTGGTTTATCTGCACCCCTCTCTCAAAATATAGCCCCCAGAACTGAGCCCTGTTCCAGGTGTGACTAACCAACCAAAGTGCAGGCATATATCATTTTCTTGGTCTGAATATTATAATCACAGGATCCAAATGCATGTGACCCACTTACCCACACTGGCTTTCTCCAAATATAATTTTGATGTTTTAAGGGAACTAAACGTGGAGCAGACTATGCCGTTTTCATCACACGTGATTCAGAACACCAAGGAATCATGTTTGTCTTCTCAATATCTCCTGTTATGCAATCTAGCCGAGTGTAAGTGTATATTGCTTCCCTCATTTATAAGGCACCGTTTTGTCTTCCTAGGATGAAACAGACATTTTATTTTAGTGTGAATTTCTATGAGATATTTGGATGAATAGGCAGTCCTGGGGGCCATGGGATATCATCCTGCTGATCTTAGGGAACTTTGATGGAGCCTAGTAGTTTTACTCTACATAATGAGAAACTGATATTAAATCCTTTTGGTGTAAAATAATTACAAGATAGCATCTAACATTTGTCTCAGTAATATTTAGTGTCTAAAGGACTGACTATCCACTCTGTAAATTTTTCTTGGCAAAATGTGCTTTCAAATTCTTCTCAAAGCTCAGCAGGGTGGTTAGTAAGGTCCTATATCAACACATTTCATTATTATTCATTATTTATTATTTACTTTTATTTCTCTATGAAGCTAGCAATCCAGCAGGTAGTTCTTTAAATAAATAAATCCCCACACACTTTCCCACACACACTCAAACACACATACACACACACATGCACTATATACACAGAGAAGGGCCTGTTTATCCATCAGTATAACTTCATGACTTTATGTGTCTTAAGAGGGGATATGTCCTCTTGCCATTTTTTTTTTGTTGTTGTTGTTTTGTGTTTGTTTGTTTTTTTAGCAGATGCCAGGGTAGATTCTGGGGAGGGAAGAATTTCTCTCAAGGAACTCTGGAGTGACTTCTCAGTGGAGCTTCTTGGTTTTGTTTGAAGTGAGGTAAATTCCCAAGCATCAGACATATCTTCATTGACATGAAGTCATGGAGTTCATCGCGATGGAGAAAACTGGGGCAGGAGTTACAGCTGACTAGTTGTGTGATCATGGGTGCCTGACCTTCCCATGCTGAATTTGCATATGGCTTTTAAAAGGATCAGCAGTGCTTACGTTTCCTGGTCTGTCAGGCCTTAGGAAGGAAGCAGAATCAGATAGGGGAGAGACCATCAGGAGAGGCTACATTTAGATTCTGATTCGTTCCACTGCCCTCTTATGCTACCATGCCATGCTCTTCCTCACCAGCACGGTTAATATAAACCTGTTTGTGCTTCTATCTTCATTTCTCACCAGCATTTGGTAGATATTTTAGTAGCTGTATTACCTTATGGAGCAATGAGCTATCTGTCCAACTTGAACACTCTGACTTTACTCTTCCCTATCTGCTCTCACTCTAATCAGTGAATTAGACTGAACTAAATAAAGTTAAATTGAAGTTTCTGTCAGTTAGTCTTGAGCCAGTCTACCTTTTCTTCCTCCTGCTGCAAGCTTGGTGAGCCATATGGAACTAGAGCTTTGTTTGTCTATTCTTAGCCCATTGCTTAGACCTTGTATTTCCTTTAGAATAGTGATTTCTCTGTCTTTGAGGGGAGAAGGCAAGTGGAGGGATGTGTGAAGAGTAGGAAAGTTATTAAGGGGAAAGGAGGAGAAAGACATGGAAGACGCGACCCTTTCTCTGACAAGTTTCCGGAAAATCCTTACCTTATTCCATGACAGGCACCAAGAGGGTTGCCACCAAGTGGTAATATACACTCACTTCACCCTGTCCAGGCATCTCAGGAATAGATGTTTCTTTTGTAGCTGGAGACTTAAGGACCAAATCTGAGTGGGGGGGATATTCTTCATCCTGCTTTTTAGAGCCCCAGAAATGCCTGGATATAACCACTTTCTTTCTGGTATACTCAAGATTCTCTTGTGCTCTCTGGACACATATTGTTTTCCAGCCAGGCTTGTCTAAGAAGACAATGTCCTACCCAGCTGCACTATGGATTTTCCCCTGACTCTTATGGAAGAAGAGTGGATTAATTTAAGAAGGAACTACTTGAGCCTCTTTCCTCCTGATCTTCCTACTAAGTTGCTACCGAGTTTTTGCTGGACACTCACAGACTGCCTTGCCCCCATTCTCATGCTAATTTACAAAAGTGGGGATCTGGGGATGAAGTTTCTAACTCTCTAGCAAAGAAAAGCCCTAAATTCACTAAGGCAGTGATATAAACAAATGACAAGTGGAGACTTTCATGAACCACAACCAACCACAGCTGCGTTAAACCAATGACCCAAGAAGTCTGGTATTTTGTTATCGTATAGGATATAGGCCAATATCAACACTCTGAAGGAAAAACATGTGTGAGAGAAGCAACCCAGTTTCTGCCAAACATTGGGATAAAGGCTAAACAAGCAGCTGGTGATTTAAGACAGAGATACAGAAAACACAAGGTCAGTGATTTCTGACCATGTCTCTCTTTGCAACAGGCATAGCAAACTCAGAGAAAATTCCTCATCACCCAGAACTCCACACCTCATTTAACTAGAGAGCTATGTATTCCACAATCAAATGAGAGTTAAAAATCCCTGATTGGAGGCACAGAGTTTAGTTTTGGGGTCTTCTTTCTCATATACTTGTTCAGTTCAATTCAAAAAATCTTTATTGAGTATCTTTGATCAGGGACAAGACTATGTATTATGAGGGATGTGAAGATGCTAAATTTCTGCTTTCAAGGAACACAGCACATCCTGGTGAAACCAAAGATAGACCCATTAGTTGTGAAAGTGGACTGTGTTAAGGACTCTCTGATGGAGACACAGAGTGTTATGGATACAGAGAAGAAAACTACAGCAGATCAGTGCAGAAGGAGACAGCTGAGGTGGGTCTTGAATGCTGAGTAGAATTCAACCCAGGGGAACTGGGGAGAGGTGTGGGAGAAGGGTGAGAAAGGGTGCTTGAGAATGAATTAATGGTCTGTTAAATGATATTGGACCATAAAATTTCACAGTGTGTTTAAGAAATGGTGACTATTCCGATATGGCTTGTATGTCTATATATATAGACATATTGTATGTCTATATTGCTTGTATGTCTGATATGGCTTGTATGTGTATATTACAAATATAGGTTAGAGATGAGTGATGATGGGCCTTGAATGACATGCCAGTGAGTTTGACTTTCTGGTTAATTGAGAAATTCATTCATTCAATGAATGTTTATTGAGTATATACCTTGTAAAGGTTGACATTGTTGTTACAATTGTGAAGAAGAGATGAGTTCTCTTCTTCCATGAGGCTTATATTCTAGTGGGGAGCTAAATTATTAAAATGTAGACAAATCAAGAAGATGATTTTGAATAGAGATAATTGCTGGGAAGGAAATAAGGCAGGGATGGGAAAGAGACAGTATTGGGGAGGTCAAGGGCAACCTCTCCAAGGACGTGATATTTGTGCTGAGACCTAAGTGATGAGATGACCTCAGTCATGCAAAGATAAGGGATGGGAGAGAGTTCCTGGAAGAGAAACAGAAAAGAACAAAATCCAAGAGATGAATGTGCTTGGCATTTTTGAGGAACAAAAGATCAGGGAGAATAGTTCATAGAGAGTGAAGGGATAGCGGTATGAGATGTGGTTACAGAGGAGGGCAGAGTCTGTCCATGTAGGGCCTTGCAGGCCTTGGTGGAGCTCGGGCTCTATTCTGAGGGTAATGGGAAGCCCATGCAAGGTTGAGACAGGGCAGTATCATGTGCTGGCTTATGCTTTGCTCTGCAGTGAACTGATTGTAGTAGATCAAGAGTGGAAATGAAGAGAAACTCATTTTCCTGAATTTCATGTGTGATATGATTGTGGCTTGGACCAAGATTGCACCAGTGGAGAAGGAGAGAAATTGGCCAGCTTGGCATATATTTTATAGTTAGTGTCAACAGGACTTGGTATTGAATTGGATGTTAGAGAGAGGGAAATCAAAGATGGCCCTTGGGGTTTTAGTTTGAGTAGGTGTTTGTGTCATTTGCTGAGATGGGAAAGACTGGAGAAGAAATTGATTTAAGAGGTAAATCAAGGGTGTTTTTTGGATAAATTATTAAGTTTGAGTTGCTTATCAATCACCCAAGTGGGTGGCTATCATATGAGTTGTTATTCTGATATCAGGCCAAAGATCATGGTTGGAAACAATAAATTCAGGCATGTACTTAGCCTCGTGGAGTAAATAATGTGGATTGATTGATTTCCCTTCTCTTGTAAAAATTGGTGTGCTTTTTAGGTGGGGTTTCTAATGATGGTCATATATCATTATATTACATAAATGTTGATATCTCTATCAAAACACTGCTTAATCATCAGAACAAATTTCCAAGCTTAAAAACACCGTTATTGGGCTTCCCTGGTGGCGCAGTGGTTGAGAGTCTGCCTGCCGATGCAGGGGACACGGGTTCGTGCCCCGGTCCGGGAAGATCCCTCATGCCGCGGAGCGGCTGGGCACGTGAGCCATGGCCGCTGAGCCTGCGCGTCCGGGGCCTGTGGTCCGCAACGGGAGAGGCCACAACAGTGAGAGGCCCGCGTATCACAAAACAAAACAAAACACCATTCTTTCAGTAAGAAAAATACTAATAAAAATGAACATATTGACTAATTTGTAAATTTTCAAGGCCATGTGTATTGCCTATGTCTGCACTTACTGTTACGGATTTACTTTATTGCAATGAGATATAGGAAGGTCTGGTGGGTATATTTTGGACCAGTAAAATCTTGTTGTAAACATGTACATTGAGGAAAATCTTGCTGCTTACTTATGAAATATTTTGAGCTCATTAGAAAAAGAAAGAATATAAATATGCTAGCCTAATCATAATATTTTTAAAATTCAAAATTGAAGTTTCCTTTCAATGGTCTCTGAATTCCTAGTCATTGGGCCACTGGATTCATGGAGAGAAATGATTGAGGAATGCACCCAGGTTGCCTTAGGAGAGAAGTTGATATCACATATAGGTTCTTCAAAGCTGGGGGTAATATAGGAATGTTTCATCCAGGCTAAATAACAGTTACATTAACAACAATAAAATTTCTCAACAGAACTTTATTAGATCTTCCATCTCTGTGTGAAATCTTTCAAAGAATTCTTTGTTCAGCTGAGATGCTCTCTTGCATGATGTGCAAATAAGGATAAAATAAAACCTGAGAATGTGGTCAGGCAGACTGAGATGGAATAAGCAGACCAAGAAATATTGAACCAAAAAGGAATGCATGAACTGCAGTACATCTGGTGAGTATGCATACCATTGCTCTACGCTAGAAACCATTACAAACCATTTGGAGGGATCAAAAAAAATGCTGCCCAGGTGCAGCAGTTTATATTTTGGAAATGAAATCTATCTAGTGGAGACTATGGACAGAGAACTTGCAAAATCTTATTAGAAAAATAAATCTGTTTTGAGTTAGAATAGTGAAAAAATCCTAACAAATTATTGGAAAAGAAGTGTTGCAAAACTCAATTCATTCATGTTTATTCAATAATCACACACATGTTCCATTAAGAAATGCAGAAAAAAAGTGCACTAAATATTGACTTTCACAGCAAAGTGTAGAGGTATATGTATGAAGAATAATGAATCCTTTTCATGACAGTTTGGGAAAAATAGAAACTTTCAGCCATTTACACAGGTTGAAAAATAAGAAAACTGTCCTCTTTAGTAGCCGAGGGAAAAACATTTCAAATTAGTTTTATAGATTATTCATTTAACTTGATTCTTTATAGGCACAAAAGCCAGTTTGCGTTTGGTTGTTTCTTCAATATAGGAAATCATGAGCAAGTCCTGGGCTCGGGAGGGGGACAAAATCATGGATCAACTCTCCCCTCATGCCATCGATTTTCCTATAGCTCCCTAAATAGAGAAAGGACTCCAATTCAGTGTCGCTTGCCTTTGAGGGTTTGATGGAAATCACAGTGTTCTAAATACCTCATACCACCCCCTGGCAATATTTCTATCCAGGAAAAATTATGTTAAAATGAACCTGAGAGAAGCTTGAATGGACAACAAATGAGAAAAGACCATTTTGGGAAGGCTTATGCTCCCCTGATCAGAGCATAACTTGGTACAGTCCTTTGAGAGAGGAGATGGCCCAACTAGGAAATGTGTATCAAAGATCTTTAAAATGTTCATGGCCTTTAACCCATCAATTCCATGGTATCCTAGGAAGACAACCAGAGACATACGTATGTAACAACTTTCATGCAAAGACATTCAGCAGCGTTATTTATAATGGTAAAAACTTGGAATGGACTTTCATTTCAATGGTAAGATGATTTAATAAACTAAATTATGATTCATGGTGAACTACTGTGAAACCCTTAGAAATCATGTTTTAAAGAGTATTTATTTACCTGCAAAACTAGTCATGGTGTATTGTTAAATGCAAAAGCCAAACAATATGTACAACACATATGGTTTAGCTTCTGCTCTGTTATATGTGTTTATATATAAGCTGTATAGAAAAAAAGACTGGAAGGAAATATTTAAAGAATGTTAACTGCTTACTTCTGGGTGGTAGAATTATGCATGATTTAAGTGTTCCTATCTTTGTTCTCTTGTGTATTTTCAAAAGTTCTATCCAGATAAATGCTTTTACGCTCAGAAAGGAAAAACTTAGTGTTATTAAAGAGAAAGGCAATTAAAAGTTTAAAGGGAGAGTTCTGCCTTAGTTAATGGGAGAAGAAGGGAGAATCTCAAGTCTGGTTTGTTTCCCTGAATCAGTGGGTGAAATTGATCCTGCTCTCCTTAAGTCTCTACCTGGCCAGGGGTAGAGTAGAGTCTTTGAATGGGCAGGATCTGGGTCAACAGCTCCAAAATGTGAAACACTGGTTGGACCTAAAGGAACACCAATTAGTTCAATGGGAAGGAGCAAATCTCTGGAAGTACCCAATCTGCTGTGTGATTCCTGGTGGGACAACTGAACGGCAGGCTCCACCTCCAGAAACTCGCTTAACCCTGAACCACCTGCAGTGCAGAGCTTCCACAGGCCCCCTACTGATTTCTCAAGAGTTCCCAGGGTTATCATCAGCTTGGTGGGGCATAGCGCAATAAGAGAAATGGGCCCTGGGTTTCACGGCTCCACATACAAATGCAGACTCAGTCACTTGCCCTCAACATTATAAGATCATATAATGATGCTTGGTGAATTGCTCTGAGATCCACAGGCAAGTCTGCAATTCCATTACCAGTCTTTAATCGGTATTTCTATTCACTCATGTAAGAACCATTGAAAACCATTGATCCTGAACTTTACATAGACATCAGCAAGTGAGTCTGAGAGAGTTTAGGCACCAAGATCTTAGCAAACTAAAAGAACAAGCAACTGTAATAGCATTAGGCAGATAAACCCATACAAACCGATGTTAACATGAAGATCAAGGAAAATTATTAAGGAAACGAATCTGCTGAGAATGAGTGCTCTGTGAGAACAAACTGAAGTGGATGAGAATATCCACTACTGATTTAGACTAACTTTTCACTTCTCCCTCAATTAGAACAGATATTTAAGAGTTGATTTTATCAGCAGGAACAGTCATTTCCCAGTCTGAACATTTTTAACCAATATTCCATAGAGCAATGGGAAGATTTTAGCTATTTAGAAATAGTTGTTGAGAGGAATTCTTTCAACACTTTTTTTCTATGTCATATTAACATTTATGTGTGTATGGATTTCATTGGCTCCATCTTATTCAATGCAATGCTAATGTCAGCCAGCCATGGTGCCAGTGGGGCTCTGCTATGAGGGAAGAGTGGTAAACTCTATGAAGAGTTTCCTCTGGTTTTATGTATAACTGTTGATTATTGAGAATTTTTCGCTAGTGCTATGAACCTTGTTTGTCAATTAATATTATAGCACTAAAGCTAGTTTTATAGAGATCTATCTATCCATCCATCCTTCCATCCATCCATCTAACTTTCCTATGCCCGTGTCAGAAATAATTTCAGATACCTTACAAAATATAAAACAGAACTAAAATGTAATGGATAAGGACCACGGGACAAAGGTAGAATAGTGAAAAAGATTAAATAAAGCCAAGAATGAGTTTAATAAGTCATGGGTCCTCTGCATTTTTTAGAAGTGGGCCAAATTTCTAGTAGCCAATGCAGAGAGAGAGGGGGTCAGTCATCAGATATTATCCCATGAAGTCCTTGGCTTTCTAGGAGTTACCAAGGGCAGGTACAACAGGTGAGACTAGGCCAAAGATAGAGTTTTGCCCTCCTGCTCATCCAGAAGAGTTTGGAATTTATTTGTTTTCTATGGCGTGGATTCTGGGTAAGATTTAAGTTAAAGAAAGCATCCTCCACGAAAAGGCATGCTCAAGAGCCACACAATTTACAGCAGCCCCAAGAGGAAAGTCAACCAATGTACAGGTAATGCATATCCATGCTTGGTCCTAAGGCCGGATATACATCTCCTGTGACCTCATAGCCAAGAGGCTGGTGAAGCGAACGACGTACTCAACAACACTTGGAAGAGAATCCTGGAAGCGAAGTGTATTTTCCTAGCTGAAGGTTTAAGTTATCTCATTCACCTCTTTATTTATTCAACAAATATTTATTTGTTGAACAGCATACAGCCTGGGCGTGGGAGTATGTTTTTTGATTTTGAGAAATATTCTTTTTGATATTAGCCACTCATGAAAAATTACATACTACTATAGATAATAAGACTAGAATCATCAAATTCAGACAATGAGAGCTTTGTAATCAGAGGACAGAGAGTGAATTTTGCCACAATTGTCATAGGCTCTTCTTGGAATGTGGTCAGCCTGACATTCTTTTTTTTTTTTTTTTTTTTTTTTGGTGGTATGCGGGCCTCTCACTGTTGTGGCCTTTCCCGTTGCGGAGCACAGGCTCCGGACGCACAGGCTCAGCGGCCATGGCTCACGGGCCCAGCCGCTCCGCGGCATGTGGGATCCTCCCGGACCGGGCCACGAACCCGTGTCCCCTGCATCAGCAGGCGGGCTCTCAACCACTGCGCCACCAGGGAAGCCCAGCCTGACATTCTTGAAAGAATGTCCAGGGTTTGGGTTAACAGAGAAGGCATGCAGGTATGTTGGTGTGCTGTACACACAAGTCACCAGAGAGGGAAGAAAACTAAAAACTGTTAAGAAAAAGTACTGAGCATGAGTTTTTGATTGGGAAGAGAAAATGAGGAAAGAGAGGAGAGTTTACAACTTCTGTAGAAAAACCCAGAGGTTTACTGACATTCTGCAGTGAATGATACTGGCGCCTGTCAATGCAGTGTATTGTATTTTTTCCTCATGGCATAGACAACGTACCCCTAATATTACATTGTTATCTAGAGAAGGAAAGAAGACGTCCTGGAAGGGTGTGGCAGTGAGAAAAGGAGGACAGTCAGCAGCTTTTGAGATTAAGGCTCTACTTACCAAACAACTTTGCTCTGTCATTTTCTTTTTACAAAAAATGCAGCATTAGTTCATGTTTTGGAGGATGCGTGATTTTTAAACAGCCACTCTTTTGGAGACGGCGTCCTGTGCCCAAAACTATGGATTTGAACCCTAGCTATTTATGGCCTAGGGTAAGTAATTTGGCTTTTCTGAATCTCTCTGTTTCCTCATTTTCAAAGTGGAGATAATAACAGGTAATCTCCCTATCCACGGAGCTGTAGTGAGGATTTAAACCAGGGTTATATTTTTGAAAGCTGCCATGATTTACTGAGCTTTAGAATATCCCTGGGAGGGTCCAAAAAAACTAACCCAAGTGATTGCATTTGAGAGAAGAAGTGAGAAGCTGGAGGTGGGCAGCGAGCAGAGGGGAGAAGAGTAGAAAAAGGGGAGGGGGGAGGGGAGACATTTTACTTTTCACTGAGTAACCTTTGGACCTTCTTTCATTTTTTGCATTGAGATTCTCGTCACCTATTCAAAATAAATAATGAATAGTTAAGAATAGGCTTTAATTATCAGGAAAATGAAAGAGCCACATAGTTAAAAGCTGCAGCTAAATATTAAATGCTACATAGCTAAGTTATTATCTAGATGAATGGTCAGCAATGTATGGCCCTTGGGTCAAATCTCATCTGTCATCTGTTTTTGTAAATAATGTTTTACTGGAACACAGTCACACCCATTCATTGTCTGTGGCTGTTTTTGGGCCAGCCTCAAGGTTATAATGGCAGAGTTGAGTAGTTGCAACAGAGAGTGAATGGCTCCAGAGATGGAAATATTTACTATCTGAACTTTCACAGAAAAAGTTTGCTGACTCCTAGTCTGGATATTATATAATGCTTTGTAGTGTAAAGACCCCTTGTTCCCCCTTTTAAAAAAGTTATCTTTTAACGTGAGCTTGATTTTTGCTCTTGCTATCCAGCTAAAAAGGGACTGTAAATGAGAGCTCGTCCTATATTCTTAGCACATGCCACTATGCCTTCCACATGGTGATTTGATTTACTATTCATTCTAAGGAACTTGGGGACATTAATATAATTAATTTTGCCATGTTGAGTATATATAATCGAAACTTGCTATTAAAATTCTATGTATTTATCATGCATTTTTTAAGATAGCTTATTATTCTGTTTATGGACCAGAAATCTAGGCTTATAGTCAGAAAGTATTGCTTATTGTTTTGATAACTTACAACTCCCTGTGTGACATTAATCAAGTCTGTGCCGAAGTTTCTGTATCTGGAAACTGGGCACAATAATACTTATTTGTGCCCATTCCATAAGGATGTTCAGAAGACACCTAGAGTAGAAATACTTTGTCATTTAAGCATCGTTGTTGGCTGGTAATTTATTTGCAAAATGTCACTGGCAAAGTAAACTTTCTTATTGGTTACAAAGGTAAAAGTATGTGGCTATAGAATTGTTCTCCAATCAATTAAGAAGAAAATATTTACTATGAGTAAACAAAATTATTTACGTTTATCGAACACTTAGTGTGTAGGGTAGTGTTTGCAGGGTACTTGGCTTTTATGGTGTCTTAGTCTGCTCGGGTTGCCAAAACAAAATACCATAAACTGGGTGGCTTGAACAACAGAAATGTATTTTCTCATAGTTCTTGAGGCTGGAAGTCCAAGATCAGGGTGACAGCATGATCAGGTTCTGGTGAGACTCTCTTCCTGACTTGCAGACATGGCAAAAATAGAGAGAAAGATAGAGTTGGAAAAAGAGAGAGAGAGAGTGCCCTCCTCTTCTCTGGTGTCTCTTCTTATAAGGGAACTAATTGCATCGAAAGGGGCCCCAACCTCATGATCTCATCTAAACCTAATCACCTTCCAAAGACCCCATCTCCATATACCATCACACTGGGAGTTAGGGCCCCAGCATGTGAATTTGGGGGGACACAGTCCTTGGTGTAGGGCACCCTGTTATTACCAGTGGTGTGAGCTTTAGCAGCACTGTTCTTCCTCTGGACTCTGACTGCTGCCATGATTCATGCTCCACCCCCATCCACTCATACTGCTTGGATGGTATCCCTGTTTTCTGGGCGGGAAGCCCATTAACAGAGCTGAACTGCTCACATTTCACTGGAAAGTGCTGCCCAATAATATGGTCTGTGTAATAGCCTGAAAATCCCTTCAGGTGGAAGCTCTGGTTCTTCACACACAACAGTTTAATGCTCAGTCTTGTTAACTCTGAAAAGGTGACAATGTGACTGGGGTATTGCAATCAGCATGAGGAAAATCAGGAGACACCTATGTTTTGCTGTAAGACTGATGCCAAAATATAATTTGAATATGTACCGTTTCACCACGATGTGGAGTGAGCCAAATGGTGGCAAGGGGGGCAAGAGGGAGTGCTTATTTTACAAAGGAAATTCCCAGGTCTTAAAGTGATATTGCTGGACATTTTCCAAAGTTTCATAATTTTTTCTGATTTCCTCTTCCTTCAGATTACAAATATATTAGACAAAAGAGGTTGCCACCAAAATTTTAACCTGTCCCTTTTTTTCCTTGCCTACAAATTATTATTTGTATTTTTATTTGATATTTCCTGTTGATAGACCACTTGGGGGTTGGGGAAAAGGTTATGTTTGTCATCATCAGTATCACCACCATCATCATCATCATCGAAACTATCATCAACCTCAACCAGTGATGGAATGCTCATGATTATGGGTATCAGGCATAAACACAAACACAAAGAGTCATCCAGAAAATGGTCATCCTACTCTCCCTACCTTTTCCTTCCTTTCTCTCTTTTTAAAATCACTAGGAAATCACTCCATTCTCAGTGTTTTTGCCAACAGTCATTTTGTAGGAGGCACAACACTTTCTTAAAACTTTAGTGATGCCCGACCCGCCATAGCGCTTCATAAACAGTAGATGGATGGAATACCAACACCGTACTTTGACTCAAATGAGTCCACATTCCATTTTAGGATCCTTTAGTCGTCATTACACTCACTTCAGCCAAATTTGTTTAAAAAGTACATAGCTAGGGCTTCCCTGGTGGCACAGTGGTTGAGAGTCCACCTGCCGATGCAGGGGACACGGGTTCGTGCCCCGGTCCGGGAAGATCCCACATGCCGCAGAGCGGGTGGGCCCGTGATCCATGGCCGCTGAGCCTGCACGTCCGGAGCCTGTGCTCTGCAACAGGAGAGGCCACAACAGTGAGAGGCCCGCGTACCGCAAAAAAAAAAAAAAGTACACAGCTAATTACATTTCTAGTGTCGCTCTATATGGAAAGTCAGAATATCAAATATAATGTTTATTATTTCTTCACATAAAAGGGAAAGACACAAATTCTTTTAATTGCATCTTTAGTAATAAAAAGGAACATAATCATTACCAGCCAAAGATATATTACTTTCATGGGGCTTTGCACACCAGCATTTTGTCCTATTACTTCTCTGTTATACTCACAGCATTAATTATTGGGGCTTAATTAGGCAAAATTACAGTATAGACCCTAATGAAGTCTATAGATTCCTAAAAAAACCCTCTATCTTTCTACATCATTTTGAAGTTAGCATCAGTAATGTAAGTCAACCCAGTCCACTTTTCTACTCAGCTTGCCTTTGAAATACCTATAATTTTTCTTGGTTTATTGGTCAAAGTTGGGAGTTTTTTAGTTTTGTGTTTTAAGTTAGTTTTGTTTGAAATCTACCTCAGTACTGTTAAAGAACTATCTGCTAAAAAAGATTCTGAAGCGGAAAATAAAGGAGGAAGGGGCTGGAGAGAGATTCAGAGGTTTTTTAATGAGAGTCCTTTGAGAAGTTGAAGGTAGAAAGATGTCCACAGATATCAAATATTGTGTGTCTTTTCCTTTCTAAACAGGAATGGCTGGTGTATGTGACAGAGACTGGCTACCTAGTGGCCTTCAGACCTCTGTGTATTTATTTGTTCATTCAGTCTCTCAACAGTCTTTCCAGCACCCCCATCCCCACCCCATGGGTCAGGCCTCAGTGTGGCTGTCTTCACCCGGCCCTCAGTCGCCCATGGCTCAGGCTGGGCTCCCGCAGACTCTCTTAGCTCAGTCAGTGGGCCCTTATGATGCTTTTCTCTAGTGTCTTTGATTAAAAACAGTTAAAAGCTTCTTCTCTCCTAGAAGGTAACAGACCTGGAGCACAACCTTTTCTAGTCATCTTGTCAACCTAAAATGTTCTTTTTGTCAATGCAGATATTTGCCTAGTTCCTTTTCTGGATTCTTCTGAATTCTGTTCTTTGCCCACACTTCCCAACAGGGGACATTTTCTCGGGCTGCGTGTCTCTCTTGGCACTCTTTCCCTTGGTGAATGCGGCTACAGTCGCATCTCTGCCCATTAATCCTACACTGATAGATCCAGCTCTGATCTCCCGTTCAAGTGCTTTGCCTGCCCACAGGGCATCTCTTCTGGAATGTAGGCTTATAAGGCAGGGGTTTTGTGTGTTTTATTTAATGATGTCTCCCCAGCTTCTTCTTTCCCTTCCTCACTCGCTCCTTCTATTCTTTAATTTTCAACCCACCTCAATCTTTGCCCTCCTTACTGCACCCAAACTGACCTAGCTAAGGTCACAATGAGCTGCACCTTGTCAAGTCACTGACCTCACAACTCCCTTGTTATAATCTCTCATAATCCCCTAGATCTTTTCTTCACAGCACTATGATTTGTAATGTATGCCATTAACTGCTTAATGTCCCCTTCCTCATTAGTTTATACCTCCATGAAGTCAGGACTGGAGCTGCTTTGATCACCAGTGCTGGACAAATAGTAGACCCTTAACAAATATTCACTGAGTAAGTAAATGGATAAACGACTCATCTAACTATTAATTGAATATAATTTAACTATTTATTCCTGGTACTATAGTCCATACTGCACATACCAATCACAATTTTTGTAAGCCATCACACTCTTCGTCTGGCGTCTTTACTCAAAAAACTAAATGACCTCATGTTATTGGGGAAATTACTATGTGACATTGCTGCTCCTGATTTGTGAGGCACCCAGCCTAGAATAGTTTTAAGAGCTTTGTCCATCTGGCAGTATGTACTGTTGTGTGTATGTACAAGGGAACTCTCACGTGGACCACAGATCGGTCTTAACATATAGAACCACTACCTATCCCTGACTTGTTCCTATTCTCTTGGCCACCAAGCTGACTTCATGGCTTGTATTAAGTGGTCCTATCGTCCCGTCCCCTTGGCTTAGTGCCCATCCTTGTCTCTTCTGGTTCTGACATCAGCTGCCCTCTGACTGAAGCTTTGCCTTGTTTGAAAACCAGGCTCTCACAGTGGTCACTACACAGGCCACCCCATGGTGGTCATCCAGGTTAGCTTGTCCCATCTCTTTGGCACAAGTGCCTGCAGGGTTAGGACTACATACTTAACTTGCCATTACTTTGGACATATTTCCTGTTCTAATCATAGCATTGAAGAATCCACGCTCATGCCTGCACCTTTGTCATCGTGACTCCCTTTCCACTCCCAACAGTGACTCCTCTTTGTTTGCCCTTCTGAGTCCTCCTGGTTCTAGTCTCTTCACAACCTTAGACCTAGCTTTCACGGTCCTCCCAAGGCTGTCTTTGATCTATGCAATCCATGGGGGTCTATGCTTTGTATCTGGGCACATGCTGCCTTTCAGTGTCACTTAGCTGTCTCCCATGTGTGTGCTCAAAAACTAGATGTCAAGCTAAGATCCTAACAGTGCTCATGTGTGAAGTAATGAACATACCCTCCTTCACATTGCCCCACCCATTGGAGATTACCATTTGTTGGGAACATGCTTTGATGAGCCTTCTTGGGGAGGAGCATGAACCTTCAGAGCCTGGACACCATGTCTGGGTTTGGGAAAGTTGAGCTCAGAGAATCTGCAATCGGAGATGATGGCAGAATTGATTGGCTCTGGAAAGAGGTGGGGAGAGGAAGAGAGAATGTTTTGAGGAGGAAGATCTTTGAACCAAAGAAATTTCTTTGTGAAAGACCATTGGTTTCTTTATGCACAATCTATAATCAGGATTGTAAAAAGAAAAAGATTTCACAATACTTGGTGTCCTGACTTTCTTGGAGTCTGTATGATACCCAAAAATAACGTGATACCTAAAAAGACTTAGTCTAACTAACCATAGAGTCATCTCACATATGTATGGGACACACTCAGTAAAACGGTGGTAAAATGGGGCCCTGGAGTAAATTCCCTCTTGATGTACTGGCCAACATCTTTAAAAATGAGTGCCCATCAAAATAATGGATTAGTGGTTTAAAAAAATTTCACTGTTAAGGGAATTCCCTGCAGTCCGGTGGTTATGACTCCATGTTTCCACTGCAGAGGGCACGGGTTCCATCCCTGGTTGGGGAACTAAGATCCTGCAAACTGCATGGCCAAAAAAAAAAAAAAAAAAAAAAAAAAGAGTTGTTTAAAAAGTTCACTGTTAAAAAGGAAATATAATAATGATAAAGGTTAAAATAATGCTCCGTTGTGCCAAAAAACGTAAATATCTTTTACACTATTAAAACCAACAGAACATTTATTTTTAGTACATATAATTTGATGAAAATAGTTCATTTTTGTTGTATTGATTTTATAGTTGCATTTTTATTTAACTGAAAAATTGATTTTATAAGAGCTATAAGCAATAATGAGTTAATTCTTTAAAAAAAATGAGTGCACAAAATATGTTCAACTCACAGCAATTTCAGGGAGGAAAAGATAGAATTGAGTTTATTGTCACTCACAATGCCATTTATGTATTTATATTTTAATGTCAAACTCAGCCTTTTGTGAGAATAAATAAAAACATTGTTTTCAACAATGCAATTTTCTTTCTGTGCACTCTGTGTCTAGTGAGAACAGCAACTACAAGCTTGCGTCTCAACACATACCTGCTATTCATGGTCTTCGTTTCTCGTTTCTAAACTCACTTACTCCTGGCTTCCCTACTGAGACATCATTGTTTCTTATCACTGTGTCTTGATCTTTCCTATTCAACCTGATACAGGATCCAGTATCTTCTTTCTACCTTGGATTCCTACCTGTATATCTCCTTGGTTCAAAATCCACTTAATTGCTCCTGATACAACACCCTTCCTGTCTTGACTGGTTCTTGGGAACTTCCTTTCTCACATGCTGCTTCTGCAAGCAGCCCTCTACCTGGTCTATTGTCTTGCATACCCCATATCTTTCTTGAGATGGTGTTGACTGTATGTGAAGGAGGTTAACAGGAATGGCAGGGCAGTCACGGTGGTGTGGTGACAACTCAGATGCAGTGACATGAACTTGGTGGTAAACAGATTGGCACCTCTTGAAAAAGTTTGCCAAAGCTCCTAGAACAGAGTAGTTTGAATCGAAGGGAGAAAATATGAAAAGAAAAAAAAGTTGTCATTCCTAAGTGAAATGGAAGAGGAAAATTTTCTTAATAGTGTGGGCAAAAGTTCTTTTATTTTCTGCTAATAGGTGGTTAACACTCACGTTGCCAGAGATCTTCTCTTAACATTTGCTTTTTAATTAAAATCTCCTCTTAGATTGTCAGTTATTATTATATTTTTTAGCTTGAACTGCTGCTAATAACCTTAAATAATCACCTATATTGGGTTCATCTTATCTTTTTTGGAGGCCAATGTAAGCTCAGGCACCTAGAAATTTAATTACAGAGCTCAACCCTTCTGTGTTATTTTCATAGACAGGCCCCTGTAATCAAGCCAATCCTTGGCAACTCTTCACTGGAAACTCCTTTGACACCCATCAAGTCGTTCTTTTCATTAAGGCCTTAATAATTCTTCAGAAGCAAAGAATAACTGAAAAATAAACAATTTCAGAGACCAGAGTCAAAATAAGCCCTATGTAAAAGAGTGTCTGATATGCCACAAATGGGAACAAGAAAAGGATTGATTAAGGAAATAGGGACAGATCAGTAAACCCCAAGGGATGTTAGATGGAGTGGTAGTGGCCTCTGCCTTTTGGAACCTCTAGTCCCACTGGAAGTTTTGGAATTTGGGAGATGTGTGTAAACTTGAAAGTTAACCTCTAAACTACCTGAGACATTTTGGTTACACTAAAATTTTGAAACTTTTGGAAAAGCATTAGAAAGTTTTGAAAGACTGCCTCCTTGAAATGACTAGAATCTGAGTTATTGTTGAAAAGATGTTGATAGTAAAATATTCTAGAAATAGTTGGAATGTAGCTTGACATTGTTGAAATGTCTCTCCTCCAGAGAACCTGCTCAACTCATATCTATTGAATAAAGAGTACCAGAACAGGCTTAGCAACGAATGTGTGTGGACAGGAAATGCTCTTTCCATCCATGGGTGGTGAGGTTGGTGAGAGTCATGAGGGAGCTCAACCTGGCCTCTGTGTAGCTCAGGACATGAGCGAGCTGAGTCCCAGTCTTAGCTTAAGGTTGGGGGCTACACTGAAAAGTGATCTTTAATTACACAGTCTGGAAAAGTTCCCTTGGTTGGGAAGTCTCTGAGAGAATGCACAAGTTACATGTGTGTGTAAAACGGGGCACTGAAGAGCTGGTTACTCCATTGCAGCTGGACCTCCCCATCCCGCCACATACACACTCTGCAGTCAATCTATCATCCCTTGTAGGTCCCACAGTTCCATTTTGCAATCAGTTTATGTCTCATACCTGGGACCGTTTTCTTGACACTCATCCTGAAGTGACTATATGAAAATAACAATCCCCGAAAGGCCTTTCAAGTTTGGGCTCAAACAATTAGGCATAATTCAAGATGATTGAATGGTAAGAAAATTACGTGTTTATAGATGGTTAGAGCTGAAAGAGAGTATTTAGTCCAATGTTAACATTTTTGCAGATGAAGAAACCTGAAGTCAAGAACAACTGAGTAATTAGTTCAAGATCTCACACAGCAACTTCTTGGAACAGGTAGGTCTAGAACAGGAGTCCACTGGCTTTGCTCACTAAACTTGCTAAGCTTCAGACTCATTTTCACAAGTATTCAGAGGGAAAGCTTCAGATTTCAACTTACGGAATATGGCTAAAGTCTGGAATCAGGTCCCGTAACAAAAAGAAAAACAAGATCTGAGAAAATGCATTAAATAGGAACTATTTAACATCTATTTTCAATTATAATTACTTATCAGGATGAAATATACTGTCTTGTTTCTTTAGGATCATTGTCAGAGGTCATGTGAATGAGTTCTACAAGATAGCAATCTTCATGCATCTACAACTTACATTTAAAAGAAGGAATCAGGCTTGGTAAATATCTCTGTCTTTTCTAATGAATGCATGGATTTTTATGTAAGCTCAGAAATATTTATCCTTCATAGTATAAGTGCAAACTTGCCCTTAATTAATGAAATTGCTAATTGTTTAGTTTCCTTGGAGGTGAGGACACACTGAATAGGTAGCAGCCTGTTTGGAGAAGTGTGCAGTGTCATGACAATTAGAGTTTCTACTTACTGACCTAGGTACACCAGCATGTATGACCTCCTACTCCAAACTTACAAGGCAGCTGCCAGTGAATAATTGCTTTTCTTTTCTTTTTCTGGTAGACAGACTCTAAATGGTCCCTAACCATCCTGTCTTCCTGGTACAGATGGTCCCCCACTTACGATGGTTTGACTTATGATTTTTTCACTTTACCATGGTGAGAAATTGATACGCATTCAGCAGAAATAGTATTTTGGATCTTGAATTTTGATTTTTTTCCCCAGCTAGTGATATGTGGTATGATCCTCTCTGGTGATGCTGGGCAGTGAGTGACAGTGAGCACAGCTCACAGTGAGCCATGAGATGGAGAACGTAAATAATCAATACACTTACAACCATTCTGTACCCACACAACCGTTCTGTTTTTCATTTTCAGTACAATAATAAATTACAATATTCAATACTTTATTATAAAATAGGCTTTGTGTTAGGTGATTTTGCCCAACTGTAGGCTAATGAAAGTGTTCTGAGCATGGTTAAGGTAGGCTAGGCTAAGCTATGATGGTTGGTAAGTTAGGTGTATTAAATGCATTTTCCACTTACGGATATTTTCAACTTATGATGGGTTTATCAGGACATAACCCCATTGTAAGTGGAGGAAGATCTGTATTCATGTCCTTTGCAATTGAGTCTGAGTAGGACTTGTGCCTTGCTTCTAACTAAAAGAATACAGTGAAAGTGATGGGATTTTACTTCCATGATTATATTGCATAAGACTGTAATTACATCTTGCTAGCAAACTCTGTCTCTTGGTGGCTTTGATGAATCCAGCTGCTATATTGTGAGCTGCCCTATGGAGAATCCCAGTGGCAAGAAACTGAGGGTGGCCTCTGACCAACAACCCTCAGGAACTGAACACTGACCACAATCCCCTGAGCTTGGCACAGATCTTTCTACAGTCAAGCCTTCAGATGAGACCCCAGCCCTAGGTGTCATCCAGATTGCAAGCTTATGAGAGACTCTGGAATAGGGGATCCAGGTAAGATGCTGAATTCCTGCCCCACACAAACTGTGAGATAATAAATGTATGTTGTTTTAACCTGCTAAGTTGGTGGTACTATTTTAGAAGGCAATAGAAAACAAAAATAGTTTTCCTTTCTTTTGGCCATAATTAC
Organism: Delphinus delphis; assembly: GCF_949987515.2. Classification (NCBI taxonomy): domain Eukaryota; kingdom Metazoa; phylum Chordata; class Mammalia; order Artiodactyla; family Delphinidae; genus Delphinus; species Delphinus delphis. The sequence goes on along the minus strand of NC_082695.1, from coordinate 71,335,542 downwards.
TGTATCCTAATTTTTTATAACCACATAATAATAGAACTAGAGCAATTTATGTCATTCACACACTTAAAGGAACTCTGCATGTCTGGCTGCTCCCTACAATATCACATCTGAGCTTCTTAGTTTAGCCCATTCACCATTAGTTACAGACAACTTTTGCCAGCTTCTTCACTTATGAGCCTATCTCTTCCCCATTCTCTCTATAGATACCTCCATACAACTCCCTCCTTTTTTCTCATTGCTCCTAGGACACCTCACGACTTAAAACATTTGCACAATTTTCCCCTCTCCCTAGATGTCTTCTTTTTGCATATTCTTCCTTATCTTTTAAAATCTAGTTCAATTATTGCCTCTAGTACAGGTTACCGTGTTCTAACTGTTCCCACAGCACTTCATTAACCCATGTGATACTTTACTGCTTCATTAACCCATGTGATACTTTACTGCTTTATATTATAATACAGGTGGCAGGGTAATCTTTGATGTCAATTTGGATTTTTGACTTCCAAACTTTCCTTCTTCAAACTCTTTTCAAGCTGGTAGCCATGTTATTGGCATTTCTTTGCTTTGGGAATTATTTTCAGGGGAGAAAGCAGATCTCTGAAGTTATCTGATTTTCTTGTTTGTTTTTTCTTCAAAACCAAACTTATTGAATATATTGTGCTGGATATCTGGAAAAGGGAAAAGAAGAGGAAGGAGTGTCTCTGAAAAAAGTGAAGGAGAGAGTTCCTTGGAGTCGAAAGAGGCAGGAGTCCACTGCAGTGCTCCACTGAGAGGAGCACACCTAGGGAGACAGGAGAGGGTAATAGACCTGGGGAGATTGGTCACATTCTTGAGATAGAAGCTCAGGCACAGGACTCTGACTGAAGAGTGTAGATCTCAGGCACAGATTAGAGGCAGCATTGGCTGTGAACAAGAATGTTGGGTGTCACTGTGGCAACCAGGGCATGTCAATGACCCCTGGTTGGAGAGGTCTCCTCATCGGTGGATGGCCCAGGGAACTTCCCGTCTCTGGTGGGGGAAGGGAAAATAATGACTATGATTAAATTTCCCACAATGTGTTGGGGAGGCATTGGCTCTGAGTTAGATTTAACTTTAGTTTTTTTTTTTTTTAAAGGAAATTTGATATTTCTTGCATACCTGTTTGTAGATTAAGGTTCATACTAATAAGAATGAGACATAAGCACAAGAAATATGAAGAAAACTACACCAAGGCACATCATAATCAACTTGTTCAAAACCAGAAATAAGAGGAAAATCTTAAAAGCAGCCAGAGGGGAAAAATGCACACTACACACAGGCACAAAGATAAGGATGACCATGGATTTCTTGTCAGATACAATGCAAGTGAGAAGGCAGCAAAGTCACATCTTTAAAATGCTGAACAAACAAAATTGTCAGCCTAAAATTCTTTACCCAGGGAAAATATCTCTCAAAAATGAAGGCAAATAAAAAACTAAAAATAGAGTTACCATATGATCCAGCAATCCCACTCCTGAGCATATATCTGGAGAAAACCATATCCCAGTGTTCGTTGCAGCACCATTTACAATAGCCAAGACATAGAAGCAACCTGAATGTCCATAGACAGAAGAACGAATAAAGATGTGGTCCATGTATATAATGGAATATTACTCAGTCATAAAAAAGGAATGAAATAATGCCATTTGCAGCAACATGGATGGACCTAGAGATTGTCATACTGAGTGAAGTAAGTCAGACAGAGAAAGACAAATATCTTATGATATAGCTTATATGTGGAATCTAAAAAAATGGTACAAATGAACATATTTACAAAACAGAAAAAGTCACAGGTGTAGGAAACAAACTTATGGTTACCAAGGGGGAAAGGGGGGGAGGGATAAATTTGGAGATTGGGATAGGTATGTCCACACTACTATATATAAAATAGATAACTAATAAGAACCTATTGTATAGCACAGGCAACTCTACTGAATACTCTGTAATGACGTATATGGGAATAGAATCTAAAAAATGTTTGATATATGTATATGTATAACTGATTCACTTTGCTGTACAGTAGCAACTAACACAACATTGTAAATCAACTAAAAATTGAATTTATGAATCCAATAAAAATTAATTTAAAAAAAAAGAAATAACAAAAGCTGAAAGAATTGATCATCAGCAAACCCACACTACACAAGTGTGAAAGGAAGTCTTGCAAGAGAAGGAAATGACACCATATGGAAATATGGATCTATACCAGTGGTTCTCAATGGGGGTGATTTTTGCCCCCTCCCACCCTTGGACATTTGGCAATATCTGGAGACATTTTTGATCATCACAACTTTGTAGGGGGGTGTGGAAAGGAGGGTGGAAGGCTACTAGCATCTAATGGGTAGAGGCCAGGGATGCCACTAAATATTCTGCAATGCACAGGACTCCCAGCCCCCACCCCCAGCAAAGAATGTCAACAGTAATGAGGTTGAAAAACCGTTATCTAAACAAAGGAATTACATGGGTAAATGTAAATACTTTTCTTACTGTTTAAATCTCTTTAAAAGGTTATTGGCCACTTAAAATAAAATAATAACAAAGTAATGTGGATTTTATAAAAAATGTAAAAGTTGGATATATGGCAACAGCACAGAGGCTGAGAGTTGAGAAATGGAAGACCATACTATTGTATGGTCCTTATAGTAGATAAGAAGTGGTATAATATTATTTAAAGGTAGACTGGGGTAAGTTAAATATGTATACTTTAAACCCTAAAGTAACCACGAAATACCTAAAAGAGAAAAGATGTAGCTAGTAAGCTAGCCAAAGAGATTAAATTAATCATAAAAATAACCAATTAATCCAAAAGAAGGCAAAGAAGGAACAAAGGAAAGATAGGAAAAATATAAAAACAAATAGCAATATACTAGATTCAAACCTAACCATTTCAATAATCATTTTAAATTTAAAAGACTCAAACACTGCAATTAAAAAGTTGACATTATCAGATTGGATTTAGAACAAAGACCCAACTATATAGTGCCTATAAGAGGCTTACTTTAAATAAAGACACCAGGAGATTTAAAAGTAGTGGAAATAGATTTTAAAAAATACTAACACTAATCAAAAGAAAGTTGAGGTAGCTATATTAATATCAAACAAAGTAGACATCATAGCAAAAATATTATTAGGTATAAAAAAGGTCATTTCATAAAGGGGTCAGTTCTTTAGGCAGGCATAACAATTCTCAACATTCATGCTCCTAATAACAGAACTTCAAAATGCATGAGGCAAAAACTGGTAGTATTTCAAAGAGAAATAGGTAAATTCATGATTACAGTCAGAGATTTTAATACTGTTCTCTCATTAACAGATGGAACAAGTAAACTGAAAACCAGTAAGGATATAGAAAACTTGAACACTTGTTCGACTAACATGACCTAATTGACATTTACAGAACACTCTACCCCAAAACATCAGAATACAAATCTTTCTCAAGTGCACATAGAACATTTATCATATTCTGGGCTGTAGAACAAGTTTAAAAAAGTGTTCAAGTCATTCAAAGTGTGTTCTCTGACCATGATGGAATTAAATTAGAAATCAGTAACAGAATGATCTCTGGAAAATCCCCAAACGTTTTGAAACCAAAGAATGCACCTGCCTGTCTCTTGGACTAGTGGGAAGTATTAGGTCACATTTTTCTTCTGCTTGAGATTTTAATAGATAAAACAGTAAAGACATCAGGATGATTTAGATTCAGCTTTGCTTACCCAGGAATAGTGGAAGGAACAGTTTGATTCCCAGTGGTCTTTGTAGTCCAAGGTCTTTACACACATACAATAAAATTACATAAACTCTTAGAGAGGAAAGAGCTAATTTAAATTTCTAAAGTGCATTATTATATTATATTTAAAGACAAATATAATTTCATTGTCTTCGAACCATATATATGATTATTTAGCCAACTGATTCAGGTAGCATACTTTGAGGGTTTATTTTTAACAACATATATAAAGTATGAATATAAAAATGTTTTGATGCTTTGTAATTCATATGTTGTTTATAAGTTTGCTTTAGAGATTAAAAAAATGTTTATAGGTAAACGGATGCTTCTAATCTGGACATATAGTTTATGTATAAGTAATTTGTTCTTTTAAATACAAGAAATATAAGTAAATATTTCATTTTCCCAAAATGACCATAACAATATTCCCATTCCAATTTTTTTCCCCAGACCTTTGACATTCCTCCCAAGAAAAGGTGGAATCTGATTCCCCTCCTTTTGAATGTGGCTGGCTTTAGTAACTGGCTTCTGATGAATAGATAGGGTTGGAAATAATGCCATGAGATTTCCAAGGCTGGGTCACAAAAGGTAGTACTGCTTCCACCTGGTTTTCTCTCTCTTAAGATGTGTGCCCTTAGAACCCAGCCCCCATGCTGTGAGAGAGTCTACATGGAGAGACTCCATGGAGGTGCCCACGTGGACAGGAACCGAGGCCCTTAGCTCACAGCCAGCATCAACCCCCAAACATGTGAGTGATGGAGATTTCAGGTGACTGGCCGTCAGCCTCAAATCTTCCAGCTGAAGGCCCAGACATCATGGATCAAAGACAAATTGTTCCCACCGTGGTCTGTCTAATTCCTGATCCTCAGAATCTATGGGCTTAATACGTAGTTTTTTTATGCCACTGATTTTTAGGGTAACATACAACCGTAGCTATTGGAAGAGCAGTACCACTTTATTTACTTACCAGGTTGTTTAATAAGCCCATTTTATTTCAAGTTTTCTATAAATAATTGCATATTTTGAATCTGTATTCTTAATCAAGTTTTAGTACACAGTTTCTATATGGAAAGAATACATGCAGTAACTGTAGGCATGGTTATTCTTGTATAATTTGATATATTCCTGAATATCTCATTGAATGGAGAAATAGTACACATGGATATCAGCAAAAGCCCTAATCTCTCCTAGACCAATGTATGGGTAGATCACGAATCTCAGGAATAAGGCCAGATCCACTATGGAATTTTACCACCAGTCCTGGAGCCGGGTGGGACTGGATTAAATCCCAATTCTAGTGCTTAGCAACTGTGTGTACAAGAATGAGTTCTACAACGTCTCTGAACCTTAATTTCCTCATCTGTCTTTTGGGGATTATAATAGCACCAATCTTATAGGATTGCCGTAAGGAATAAATAATATAATGCACACAGTAGGCGCTCAATAAATGTTAGCTACTAGGGTTATGTGTATGAAATCTGTCCTTCTAAATACACGCCTTGTCATACTACCTTAATTTCCAAATCTGGAAAATTTCCCCCAGTGACCCACTGCTGGGGAGAGCTTGTAAAACTGACCTTTACAAGAATTCGCTGTGGCTGTTAACTGGGGCGACTTCCCAGAGACTGATCACTACTGTTGCCCCTTTTGAACACCCCTGGAGCACAGCAAACTGTCCCCACAGGACCCCAGGCTAATGTCCACCAGCTCCCAGGTAGGCTGACATGTGCCTTAATGAATTTCAATTCAGTCCAGAGATTCACTACTCCCGCCTTGTCTCGCGGAGAGAAACACAGGAACAATTTTGCAGGGTGATAATTTCCCGCAGACTTTTTGAGAAGTTCCACTGTTTGTTTTGGAAAACAGTGAGGGTAAAATAAAACCCAAAGATTTGCTTTTCTCCTCTGACAGTCTGTCTGGGTTGACTCAGTGGCACCCGCTTTGGGGACATGCCCCCGTCTCTCTCTCTCTCAGCCCTTCCAGGGAGAACAGTCTTGTGTGATTTTAATGTGATCATGTCTTTACCATGTGGTCTATCAGCTGTCACTGTCAGTGTGTTCAAGAGTGTCTAGAAGGGGTTTTAATTGGCAAGATCTTTAGCAAAATTTGCAAATTAGTGATCTACCGGCTGATGTTATGACAATGTCTAAACACTATCGGTGCTATTTTAAAATAATCTTTCATCGATACAACATTCATCTTAATTAGCCAGAAAATGTTGGTCCCAAAGGAAGCTGCCTACAGTTTTGTGGATTCAGCGCGGGGTTATGGGACAGCTGCACTTGATTTCTTTGGAAAAAAGATGGGGATGTATTGAAGTTGTTTACATTTTACTCAACTTATGAGGTGCTGGTCAGTGTCCTGAATATTTGGAATGTAGACACAAGGATTCAGATGGAAAATACCCTTCTTTCTGATGGGGAGGCGGGGTACGAGTATCAGCCCGAGAGTCCTGACAACTGGGTTTTAATCCTGGATCAGCCAGAATTTGTTTGGATGACCCTGGGAAAGACCAAGAACAGTTACATGTGATGGAGTATTTATTCTACACCAGGTTCTCTAACATCCATTTTGTTGTTGTTGTTGTTCTTTGTAACAACAATACAAGATGAAAACCATTAGCATCTTCATTTTAGAGATAAGGAAACAAACTGAGGTTCAGGGAGTGGAGTAATCTTGCCATGGTCATGGCCATGCAACTAGCAAGTGGTAGAGACCCAGGTCTCTCTGGCCTAAACTTTGAGCTCTACAGACCCATGAGTTAATCTGTCATGGAAATTTCCTTCATAGTCACAAGTCTAGATTTTCTCATCTGTATAATGCAGCAATTGGACTAGATGATCTTTTGCTTATAGTTCAAAAGAGTAGGATTGTAGTTCAGAAAGAGTATGACTCTTTGTAGCTTACATATCTGGATTTATGGGTGGTTCTTGTTCTATTGTGGCTGACATTCTCATGAAAACTGACAGGTCCTTGTAGTATCCTTGGGAGGGTGTCAAATTAATGCTCTGATGCTGATTATCTGAAGTGGATTAGCAGCCCTTGCGAGGACCATTTTTGTCCAGGTTAGAGCTGAACTGTACATGACAACTCTTCTCACTAGCTTGTAGACATGAATCGCGCCAGCCGAAAAGGCCACCCTTTTCTTTCATTGCAGTGATATCAGCAAGCTCCTGGCGGTGCTCGGCACCCTCTGGGTGCCTATCAGTATTTACTGAGACTGCCTGATTAATATCCTTCATAGTATATCAGCTTGGGGTCATTTAATTTAAATTGGAACAAATTCTCAATTCTATCCAACTGCAGAAAAATACATCAGTGAATATTTTCCTGGTACGAATTTCTGCCCCAAAGCATGAAATTCAGTACAAACTCAGCCCAGGCTGCAGGATGGAGATGGCAGACGGCTGTTAAAAAGACCCCTTGCTTGGCTTTTCTCTCATAAAAATAATTTATGACCTGACGCCCTGAACTTCCGATCGTGGGCTTCGCGGGCACGCTGACGGTTCTCTCCCACATTGGTAACTACCCTAAGCTGCCTCTATGACAGCATTGTGCTTGGCAGTAGCCTTAAAAGATCATGAAAGGGGATCGTTGAGATCACTTGGCGCTTCACACAGTGTTGTTATTATTTAGAGACGACTCTGGGAGATGGATTGTCAGAATTCGGGACTTCAAGTCTCTTCAAGGTTCAAAGCATGAGCTGAAGTTTCTATACTCTCCAGGCTTCGTTTGTAAAATGAAAATGATAAGGCCTGCTTTTCAGAGAAACTGGGCAAGTACATGAAACTGTGACTGTGGAAATGCCTGGTACGATGTGGGTGTTTGCTGTTCATCATTATCATGGCAAGGAAACTGAGGATCCCTTTATGTATACTATACCGATTTTTGAAATGTATTCTTAAATTTTAGGATTCCAGGAGATTTTCATGTACTTTGAAGGACCTCAGGTTTCTAGGTCTCTGATGTGGCTCTGGGAAATATGAGATCCAACTATTCAAACAAATTCACTATCTTCCTGATGAAGGCATAATTCCGTACATCTCTACCCTCCATCTCCCCCAAGCCCCACCATCAGAGGAGAATTTTTTTATTGTTGTTGTAGTTACTATTGCTGTGTAACAAATCACCCCAATTTTACGGTGCTAAGTACCAACCATTTTATTATGCTCATAGATTCTGTGGGTCAGGGATTTGGGCAAGACATGCAGAGATGGCTTATTTCCTGTTCCTTGATGTCTGGGGCATGGGCTGGGTAGATATGAACCAGTGGGGGTGGGCTCCCTTGGGGTGCTTAGTCCCGCAGTGGAAATCTCACGTTAGTATATCCGCCTGGAGGGGGTCTAAGCGTCCCACCTGTTCTCTGGTTACCAAGCATCTAGGGAAATGAGTTTTCTGGCTGTATTAGTTTCCTAAGGCTGCTGTAACAAGTTGCCACAAACTTGATTGCTTTATCGGCTCACAGTCGGGAGCCTAGAAGTCCAAAATCAAGGTGCTGGCAGAATCATGTTCCCTCTGAAGGCTCTAGGGAAGAATTCTCCCTGCATCCTCTTAGTTCCTGGTGGCTCCTGGCAATACTTGGCTTGTGTGTACATAACTCCAGTTTCTGCCTGCATTGTCACTTGACCCTCCCCTGAATGTCTGTGTCTCTGTGTCCAAATCTCCCTCTCCCTTCCCTTATAAGAATCGGAGTCATTAGGTTTAGGGCCCATTATAAATCCACGCTGATTTCATTTGGAGATGTTTGGCTGACTACAGCTGCAAAGAACCAGCTAATTTTGAGGTTCTGGGTGGACAGAGATTTTGGGGGGACAGTATTAAACCCACTGGTTTCTGCCTTGGGAAGTCCTGAAATTTCCCAAGCAGAGCAAAAAAGCTGGGCAGCCACAAAGCATCATAAATACCCAACTCACGTGCTTTGAAGTAGGACAAGATAAGGGAAGAGGCGGTGATGCAGGGCCTGGGTGGTGGTCGGTCTCCTTTAGAATCTGTGGTCGGGGAGGCTTCTCGGCAGAGGTAACGTTATTGAGAGAGTTTTGAATGCAGTGGAGAAGTGAGGGATGTGAAAAGTTTTGGGAAGAGCTTCCCAGGTGGACAGAATCACAAATATCAAGATGCCGAGGAAGGAACAAGGTGGTAGGTTTTGAAGAACAGCCAGGAGGCCAGCGTGGCTGGAATGGGCATGAGGGAGATGGGAGGAGATGAGTTTGAGGTGGGAAATGAAGTGCAGACCTTTATAAAATCTTGGGCCTCATTTTAAGGGTAATGAAACACCAATGGGAGTTTTTGATCATGAGAGCAGGCTAATTACTTTTTTTAATATTTATTTATTTAAAATTGAAGGATGGTTGATTTACAATGTTTCAGGTATACAGCAAAGTGATTCAGTTATATACACACACACACACACACACACACGCACACACACACACATATATATATATATATATATTCTTTTTCAGATTCTTTTCCATTATAGTTTATTATAAGATATTGACTATAGTCCCCTGTGTTATACAGTAGGTCTTTGTTGTTTATCTATTTTATATATAGTAGTGTGTATCTGTTAATCCCAAATTCCCAATTTATCCCTCCCCCACTTTCCCCTCTGGTAACCAAAAGTTTGTTTCCTATGTCTGTGAGTCTAGTTCTGTTTTGTATATAAGTTCATTTGTATCGTTTTTTTAGATTCCACAGAGCGTGGTGCCTTGGACAAGGGTGGTGGTTGCAGTGAACACGATGAGACTAGGAATGGGGTGTATTTTGAAGGCAGAGCTGATGGATTGACAGTGGAGTGTGGGAGGAAGGAAAGAATCAAAAATGAATCCAAGGTTTTGGCCCGAGCACCTGGCCAAACGATAGGACTACTTTCTGAGCTGAGGAAGACCAAGACATAGTGGGGTTTGGGGGTACAGTGGGAAACTAGGAGTTCAAGTTCTGATACATTAACTTTGGGAGCCACATTAAATATTCAAGAGGATGAGCAACCCACTGGATTCTGAGTCTGGAACGTAGGAGGGGGTTTTAGAGTGGGGAGCCATTGGTACATCAGTGGTATGTAAAAGCATGGTGCTGAGTGAGGTCACCCAGAGAGAGTGTGGAGAAGGAGGAAGGGTGGGCAGGACCAGGGCCTGAGTTATTCCAGCATTTGGCGGTCAGCAAGATGCCTTGAGGGTCTACACCCCTGCTGGTAGCGTCTAGAGCTCTACTTCAGCTCCTCATGACGGCTCATATTTGCAAGATCCCTTTTCATGGGTCCTGGCAGTTTCAGTGTCTTGGTTTTGAGATCAGTTCCATGGCCAAAACTTCTTTGGTTGCCCTTTACTCATATCTGAATGCTCTGGAGCAGGAAGCATGTTCCTCCTAAGTCCCATCTGCTATGTTTGTGTTCTTGACTTGCGGATTTGCTCTGTGTACCTGGAGACAAATGAGGCTCAGATGGCTGAATGGGTCTATCTTCTCTGATTCAAGGGCTCATCCCTCCTTCTGCATCCCGGTCTGCTCAGGACGTATGGCGGGAACAGCCACTGCACCTGCACCAGCACTTGCTCTCACATACCCAGCTGTCTGGGGCTCACCTAAGAACACCTGTTAACCTTTCCTTTGAAAAGCTGACCATTGATTTCTAACTTCAAAGCTTCAAATCTCATGGGGGAACCTTTAAGGTATTTATCTGACCCCAAGTGCCCACATTTCAAACAGCATTAAGTCGGCCTGGATTTTATCTTTCGCTTTTGGATGTTTTGCAATTTGGTAACAAGAGAGAATTGGGGAAGCTCTGGGGGCGGGGAGGTCGAGATGCCTGATTCCACTAACCACTGACTCCACTCCCACCACCCGATCCAGTTTATGGAAGCTGAAACCAGACCTACTGATAGCCTTGATGGATGTGACATGTGGGGCAGGTGGGAATCAGTTAGGAAGAAAGGAGCAGTGGAGCTTGGGGAACAATGCATGTTAAAATGGGACCCACAACATGCTGAATGTTGCAAACGCTTCAACAGATTCCTGTGAGCCATTTATGGAAAACCCGGTTTATTCTCCCATCGCGGCAAAGATGTACATTTCTCTTGGCAACACACACATACACACGTGCACACAACCCCGACCCCACCCACAGCCTTGCTTCATACCAGGTCTTTGCCAACACTGACTTCTTACTAATTGCCTCTGATTTAGGATGAAAGAATATATAAGAACAGGAACTTTTTTTTCCGAGCATGAGAGAACTTCATATCTGTAGGATATGTACTGACTTGTATTCACACATCAGTATATACCACAACACAGTTCCCTCCAGATCAGAGCGGGTTGCAATAGAGCCTTGGAATTGAATGAGCAGTGCCTGAAATTTTATCCCATGACCCAGTGGAATCCCATCCAAACTCAGCCTTATTGCCTGTATAAAACAACTTTGATGATTCTTAAGTTTCTCTCGGAAGCAGTTGATTCCAGCAGATAACTTCCTAATTCCTCTGGTTTTGTTATCAGTGTGGCTTCCCTCCATCTCTTACTTTCCAACAGCTAGGCTTTCTCTATAAACAGCCATTTTCCCCTTTTTAATCTGCCTGTTTCTTCCTCTCCATGTTTAAAATGTAAAGGTCCATCGTATCTGGACAGCAATAACCTCTTTTCCGTTCCCCTACTCACCTCCCCACCCTTTCCATGGACACAGCAGCACCATGTTTCTTTTGTCCGCCTTGTGCATTAATGACTGTCAGCTGGACAGTGAACTTGAGCTAGTCCCCCAAACAGAGGAAATGCAGCCTTGGCTCCAGGCTGCAGTGCTGGAGACCCAGTTGTGACGGGAGATTTATAGTCACTCCCCCCGCGGAGATGTCTTAAGAGGCCAAAATAATTACTCCCTTTAGCAGGCACCCCAAGCCCCTGTGACCCTGTATCAGTGCCCTTGGCTGTATATTACGGCTCACTGACTCTGTGGGACTACCGGCATGGGGGTCCTCAAGTGGTGCTCCTCCGGCTCCCCACTATTCCTCTCTTGCCTTGCTTATCACACAGGGGCACGGGGGGTCAGCTGTTTCCCTGGATCCTCCGTCAGGGCTGGGACTGATGGACTTACTGCTGCATTCTAGTGTTTAGCACAGAGACTTGCACATTCACGCACTCAGCCTGTTTTTGCTAAATTCATTCGTTCATGTGGTTACTCATTTGCGAATATTTATTGCCTGTTCTACCCAGACTTTGTTCTAGGTTTTGATTAAATGAACAAATGAGCAAAAGTGAGTGGAATTGCTGCTGTTCCCTCATGCTGCTGCCCTTTCGTGGTCCTCTTGCAGTTTATTTCAGTTATTTCCCTTGGTTAATTAACAAACTAATGCACTGTTGCAGGGTATTGCAGTGGTGAGCGCTGACAACTGGCTATGTCATAAGTCCAGTGGCTCTTCTCCGCAAAACTCTTCCCTTCATCTCCATCTCTACCTCTATGTCTGTCTTTCTCATCCTTATTCTATCCTCATTCCTATCTGGAATGCCTGGTGACTTGGCAGAGTAAAAGGAAAGGGACAGAAACTAAATTACATAAGGACACCACGGCGTCCTGGAGAGAATATATTCTGTGAGAAAAGTTGACGCTGGCTCCACAGGAGGGTCTGAGAATGTGAGGGGATTAGGGAGCCCCATACCCTTTGCTCTCCACAGTTCAGCTAAGGGAACTCTTTAACAGAGTGTTATGGACTGAATGTATGTGTGCCTCCCAATTTCACATATTGAAACCTAACCTCAATGTGATGGTATTAGGAGGTGGGGCTTTGGGAGGTGATTAAGTCATGAGGGTGGAGCCCTCAAGAATGGGACTAGTGACCTTATAAAAAAGACTTGAAGAGCTCTCATGCCCCTTCCATCATGTAAGAACACAGAGAAGCGGAAAGTGGGCTCTCACCAGACACTGAATTTGCGGCACCTTGATTTTGGGCTTCTAGCTTCCAGAATCATGAGAAATAGATTTCTGTTGTTGATTTGTCACTCAGCCTGTGGTATTCCTTTATGGCAACCTGAATGGAGTCAGACACACAGCGATACATGGAGTGGGGGTGGACATTTCCCTTTCTCTTATAAGTAGCTTCTAAGCTACTTCTTAGTGGTAGGCTGTTGCTGGACCCCAAGGACAAGAGCGTCCATGTGTGAGATGATGGACCCCAGAGTGGAGCAAGGAGCAGTTTGACTCCTCAGGAGGTTTGAGATGGAGTCTTCCAGAGACGGCTAAGATGGTAGGAAGAACTCATCATAGGGACATAGGCTCTGGAGCCATGCTGGCAGGGGTTAGCGGGGTAGTGGAAATCATTATTAGTGTAACTGTGACATCTGTACACCCAAAGGCAGATAGATACTGAGCACATTTTTCTTCCCGGCCTTTCAGATCGATTCTGTTTACACTAGCACTCACCTCTGTGGACAGGCCCAGGGTGGAACCACACACAGGCCAGTGTCTCTGTCTCTGTCTCTTGCCCATTTCAACCTGCCTTTGCTTCCTTTCATCCTCTCTGGCTCCCTAACTCTATTCGCTGACTCTTAGTCCCACCTGGATGTGGTTGCCCGTTTGGGAAGATTATTTTCTAACTGTTGAAAGTCTGCCACTGTAGGGATTGGGTCTCCCGCATCTGAATCCAAACAGCCCGGGGCAGGTGAGGAGCCCTCCTGGCCTGGCCTCCTGATACCTGGGGACTCTGCTGTGCCCTGTCCTAGCAGGTGCAAAGCATTCGCTCATTCTTTTCCTCACTTGCAAATGTAGTTTCCCCATTGAAAGGAGCAGATGCATTCTTTTGAGCATCTCAGTCTTAGTCATTGATTTGCCTCAATAAATTGTTTCTCTTGGATGAATTTGCCATTTAAAGGTGAAAAAAAAAGCACGGATAACCCCCATCTTGTAAATCTCTGCGATGACCGTTTTAGGCAGAAGTGACAGACTGGTGGGAGAATGCTTTTCAGCTGGGAGAGAGCATTTAGAGGATGCTCATCATCAATATTAACATGGATGAATCACTGGGAATCCTGCTAAAAATGGAGGTTCTGATTCAGAGGGTCTGGAGTAGAAACTGAGATCTACTTTTCTAACCAACCCCCAGGCAATAATGCGGTTCCGACGCCACACTTTGAGTGACCAGGCCTTAAATCACTAACGACACCTGGGCAAAGTTCTCTTTCTGCCCCCGTGGTGTCTTCTCACAATCCAACCAATGAAATCCCTATCCAAAATGTTGAATGAGCTTATTAGCTTGGCTATTTGAAAAAGGAAGGGAAGTTTCTTATAACTGAAAAGGAAATCATTCCAAACTGGAGTTCAGTTACATAAACAAAGTTGTGTGAATGATGTTCTTGTTTTCCTACGACTGGTATTAATACTGTTTCAAAACTGCTGCAAAGATGGCATGGGAAGCTGCTGTGTGTGCGTGTGTGTTGGGGGAGAGGTGGACATCCTTACGACCAATAATACCCTGTGCAGAAATCATGCCTTTAATCAGAGAAACTTAAAGATAAGCTAGGTCTCTGAGGTGGAGCGGGGTTATGAGAATTGACAAAAGTTAAAAACAATAGACTTTTGCAGAATCAGAGTGGGGACCACTGTTGCCTCATCTCCTCTTCCATTTCCCTGGTCAGCTGAGTGGTCATGGGGGTATTTGCCATCTCACCAGAGAGCCCAGCTGTCTGCCCAACCTCCATCAGATGGCAACACCCGGCTCTCTTTTGGGGCAGCTGTGAGAAGGGAATGGAAGGAGTTTGGGTTTTTTCCCTCCGAGTTTGTTGCCCAGGGTGTCCTCTGGGTGATGCTAGAAGATAAGATCTTGTCATTACCAGAGCAATGAGACTGTCCCCTGCTGTCCCCGGCACAGGAACCCAGGCACGGGCTCAGGGCACTGAGCTAGGCCCCATGGGGGATGCAAAAGGTGAAAAGAGCAGGTTCTCACCACGGCAGGGCTTATAAGGTAGCTGGGAAGGGAAGAGCCACAGCTCTGAGATCACTAACCACATCCAGCAGGAAATCGTAGGTTCCAAGTGAGTGATACGACCATAAGGATGTGGGCTAACGCGGGCGTGGGGAAAGTTAAGTGAGGTCATCAGAAAGGCTTCATCAAGAAGGTAGTAGTTGGGCTTCCCTGGTGGCGCAGTGGTTGAGAGTCCGCCTGCCGATGCAGGGGACGTGGGTTCGTGCCCCGGTCCGGGAGGATCCCACATGCCACGGAGCGGCTGGGCCCATGAGCCATGGCCGCTGAGCCTGCGCGTCCGGAGCCTGTGCTCCGCAACGGGAGGGGCCACAATGGTGAGAGGCCCGAGTACCGCAAATAGGAGAAAAAAAAAAAGGAAGGTAGTAGTTGAGTTCGTCCTGGAAGGGAAGGGAGAAGTAAATATTGCCTGAGAGGTCTGAGATAGTACAGCCTCTGAGAACATCCTCTTCCCAAATCCCTTTCTGGGAATGTCTTGGGGAGAAGAGGAAAGCGGTGCGTTGATCTATTCTGATGATAGAGGATGCCAACGGCCCTAGCTGTGGCTGACCTGAATGCTTTTAGCGGAAAGCAGGCTTGGAATGCATGGCACACCTTGCCGGAAGGACTCTGTTTCTTGCTAAACACTACTCAGGATCAGGTATGGATCAGGATAGAGTTAAACTCTACCTTCGTTATTTTCCTAAAAGCGTGCTTTCTGGGGAGATGCTCTAATCGGGCGGCCCAAGTTTCTCTCTGTACTTCAGGAGACCCTTTAACACCTGATTTTCAGCTTTAAAAACTGTCATCTATATTTTAAACTCCAAGCATTCAATTATTTATTTATTTTTTGCGGTACGCGGGCCTTTCACTGTTGTGGCCTCTCCCGTTGCGGAGCACAGGCTCTGGACGCGCAGGCTCAGCAGCCATGGCTCACAGGCCTAGTCGCTCCGTGGCATGTGGGATCTTCCCGGACCGGGGCACGAACCCGTGTCCCCTGCATCGGCAGGCGGACCCTCAACCACTGCGCCGCCAGGGAAGCCCCAAGCATTCAATTTTTTAAACATCAGTAGATACAGAATAATAATGGCAGTGCTAGAAAAACTCCACAATGATCTTTAAAAGAAAATAAACACTAGAGCTTTTTTTTTTTAATTTTAAACTTTAAGCTTCACATTTCAAAGTTTTATCAAACTGCTCCCCTCACCCCCATAATTTAAAGCATTGTTTTCCAAGGGAAATTTAATAATAAGAGCCACCATGTGTTTCTGCTTAATTTTGGAAGCCTGTGTTATGCAGTCAAAGATTCTCATTTGAAAATAATTCCTGTCCTTATTCTAAAACTGCCAGGGGAATAAAATTTGAAAAACATGTTGCAGCTCTCAAGTTTATGTTTTGCCTAAAGCCAAGCAGTGCTGGAAGATCAAAGTTTGGAGTGGAGATCTGAAGTTAGAACCACTGCCTTGCAAGGTTCTCACAAACCAAGAGCCGGGGCCCAGCAGCTGCTTGGCCAGGTCCTCTGGTAATTAGCTCTGGTGCAGATGGAGTCCCCTGCCCCTCCCCTGGGCAGGGCCCAGGCCTCAGGGCCCCAGTCACCTGGGAAGCAGATCCCCATAGAGATGGGGTGGGCAGGTATTTTTAGTCCACTGGTGTGCCCAGTATAGGCCTCCTGCATTCCACAATTTGCATATGGGAGGAGCAGGAAGAAACACTGTCTGTGCTTGCCCCACTCAGGGGCTATTTGTCAACATGACAGATTCATCCTATAAAGTTTAAGGATGGGCAAACTGGGGCATGTTTGCTATTCTCAAGCTGCCACTTGTTCTCTCTTAAAAAATGAATATAGGTATATGTACGTGTGTATGTATATGTTTGTGTATGCATGTATGTGCATGTATGATTGTATGTAATATATATTTTATGTATAATATATTTTGCATATATTTTTTTTCTTAAGCCCTAAAGCCGTACTCCCCTGTCCCTTATCAAATCTCTAACTTGACTCTTCTAAGCCTTTGTAGAATTGAGTGTAGATTGTGATTTCTTAAAGCACCAGAATGTCATTCAGGGGTAGCAGGAGAACTTCCTAAGACCATCTACATCTCTCTCTTCACTTGCCCTGGGAAGTTCTATTTGCTGGTGGTGAGTCCGGCTCAAGGGTCCAATTGTACTCTCAGAACGTTATGATTCAGAAATCATAGGCATCCAAGTCAGTGTGTGACTCAAACATAAATGCGGCTCCTTACTGAAAACGTTCCCAGCCTTGCACCACTGAAAATGAACTTGACCTTCAAACGCCCCTTGGGCTAGCCAGAAACAAAAGCTGAACTTTGGATGGCTGGCAAACAATGATGGGAAGCCCAAGCCTCTCCCCCTGCTGATGTGATCTGCTGGAATCCCGCTGACGGCAAGTGTTCCAGGGAACGTTCCCCAATGTGGTACTGGTACCATCGAGGTTTCCCGCGGACTGCCGTTCCCCTGGCAGCTGTTCAAGGAGAAGCATGTGAAGCAGCTGCTCATTTTCAAACCGAGCGAGCTCCCTACCACTTCTCAATTTCAGAGAGACGGTTTTTCCACAGAGCCTTGGTTTTCCAATGGCTTCTAACTTTGCGGTTCTTGATACATTTTCTTTGTGCTGTTGATAATAGGAAAAACAGGTAAGCTGCTACGTTTCACTCAAGCTGTCCACTTAGCTATTTTTACTCTCAGTGAGCTGAATCAGCTCCCTGTATACCTTCCTGAGAAGAGAGGAGATCAGCTCCTTTTGAACAAGAGGCGATAGGAAGTGCATTCCCCTTTGCCATAGATGCTTACCCAATTCATCCGGAAAGTTTTGTGCAGTGACCTCGGGAGAAACAGATCCCTTTCTCGCAACTGAGTTCTGAGTTTCACAACTCACCCGACTGACGTAGCCCAGTTAGCCAAAGCCTCTCTCTGTAGTGCTAGAAACCAGGACTAGACTCCAGTTTTGGGTGAGAATGACACATTATTTTGATCCCTCTCTACCTCTTCAAATTCCATCCCTTAAAGCTGTTTGAGGTAGACCTCTTAGAGTTGATGGTAGAAAGGTTAAGAATTTGGCGGCTATTGGGATGGAATGAGTATATTTTGCCTGCAAGAAGACACGAAACTGCAGGGGGTTGGGGGAGGAACAGAGTGTTATGAGCTCAGTTGTGTCCCCCCAGAGTTCATAAGTCCCAAGCCCCAGCACCTCAGAATGTGACTGTACTTGGAGACAGGGTCTTTAAAGAGGTAATTAAGTTAAAATGAGATCATTAGAGAGGGTCCTAATCCAATATGACTGATGTCCTTATAAGATGGGAAATTTGGACATAAAATACACATAGAGGGAAGACAAAGGGAAGACAATGTTTGAAGACACAGGGAGAAGACAGCTGTCTGCAAGCCAAGGAAAGAGGCCTCAGAAGAAATCAATCGTGCTGACACCTTGCCCTTGAACTTCAAGCCTCCAGAAATGTGAGACAATAAATGTCTGTTGTTTAAGCCACCTGGGCTGTGGTATTTTGTTACGGCAGCCCCCGCCAACTACACCAGATTTTGGCATGATACAACGTCGCACCAAAGAGAGCTATTACACATACCTGCTCTCTAAAATGTTCCTGAATGGGTGTTCCTAGAATGATAGCAAATAAACAGAACCCATTGTGTTGGGTGTATTTTATTAACCTACCTCTTTGGGGGATTCATTAAAGAAAGAGGAAAGGGGACGATGTACGCTGAGGACGTGACCTTGTGCAGCTTTTATTGTGGGAGAAAAAAGCACGACACCACCAAACTGGCAATTTCTCACAATACCAGGTGCGTTACAGATTGGTGTGTGGGCTTTTGTGAATTGGTTGCATATAAATGAGGAACATTTAAATAAAAAGGAGATCTAGAAACTTTCACTAGTTTGGGGCTTTTATTTATAGCTACTTATGCACAGGGTTTATTTCCCTTACCCTGTTTTGTGTCATGACAATCTAACAGGCTTTTGTATGAAGTGCTCTTGGTTTCGGCATTCAGATAGAGGGCCGCAAGCACCTCCCTCATGTGAAAAATGAAAAGAATGACCTGAGAAAATGGGGATGCTGAGAAACCTGGTTTGGTGGAGGTGTGATTCAGTGGGAAGAGCAGGGACTAAGCACTGGAAGCCTGTGCTTAATCCCAGCTGGAGGGGGCCCATCAAGGTGATATTGGCACATTCCTTCTAGGGTCAAGGTGCGTGACTCTCAGCTCCAAATGAAGGTCTGGGCCAGAGGAAGTTTCCGGTCACTTCTCGCTCTGCTTCTAGGAACTCGGAAGGCCAAGAGCCAGTGGCAGTCATGACTTTTGGAGTGGTAGAGCAGAGTCCCCACCTGGCCTGTCTGACCTCCGCATTCAGCCAGGTGACATCGTCCTCTCCTGAAACAGGCTCGGGGCCATCCAGCCAGTGCCATTTCCCCACCCTCCCCCTTCCGCTCCCCACTGTTCCTTCTTCGCCTTCTCTGCTCAGATGTTCGCTGTTCAGTGTCATTGTTTTAGCTCTGGGAGCTACTCACAAGGTAGTAGTTTTTAATCCTGCAGCCTTGTTTTGGGGTCTTTTCCTTGCCCATTCTAGGAAGACCTGATGTAGAGGATGTAGTGTCATCTTGCATTTACTCACTTCCTTGTCTCTGAACGGACCAGTGATACCCACGGGAGAGCTGCTGGACAGTGCCAAGGAAGTGATGTCTGCAGCACAGGGAGCCCAGAGGAAGGACTCATGTGTTAGGTTTCTTCCCCTTTGGCAAAACTCTTTTGGCTAATTTTCCTCTCCATGTGTTAGCACTCAGTAGGTGCAGTCGCATGATGCCAATTGCACGTCTTAGCTCCACAACTAGATGGTAAACTCCAGGTTAAGCTCATATCAGATCTGATTATATTTTGACTCACTCCAAGTTACTGTTTTGCACAGCGCATAGTAGGCCCTCAAAAATGATTATTGATTGATTGATTATTGGCCCATGATCGTCGCTAAAGGGCTGTACCTTCAATGACTCTCTGGTTCCAGAGACTCTCTTAGGATTCGGTCAGTATTAACGTTCATTCTCAGCGTTGATTCAAATCAGCGTCTTCTCTGAGCCTTCCAAGCACCTCCCTTTGCCACATGGACATTTTAGACTCATTTCTAAGATGTTCACACATATTAATGGAGTATTTACTTATTTTCAGACAGATGTGACAGTGCTTAGCGTGCATCTGAAATCAGACACTGAGTGTCAATTGTAGGTGAAATTGGCCCATATCAAAACAGCCCTTTGTTAATGATGTTAGAGAGAAAACTGAGCTCCAAGGCATGGCAGAATGAACCCACTCTGATGGTCACAGGGATGCAATGATTTTCTAGGAAGTATATATCCAAACAAATAGAATCATAAGGGCACAATCAAATTTGTATCTTTCCAAAGGTTGTAGGAAATAAACCCGTAAAAAAGCGATGCTATTCAGTGGAAATTTACAGAACATATGAGTTTGGGGAGAAGTCTGGGCAATATTAGTGTTCAGTGAAATTGCTCTTATTTCCTGGGGCCCCCTTTTGGAGAAGAGTGGCCAGACCTGTGAGCAGATTTGGGCCGATGCTCCTTGACTTAAGGCTGAGGGAACTGGGGATGTTTAGCATGGGGAAGAGAAAATTCTGGGTTACAAGGTCACAGTCTTAAAATATCTGAGGGATTGTCTTGTGAAAGAGGAAATGTACCTCTCTAGGGAGGCACCCACTGGCAGGACTACAACCTGGGGTAAAAGGGGCAAGAAGAAAGATTTTTTCCCAACATTAGGCAGAACTTTCTAACAATGAACTCTGAATGTGCTGAAGCAGAGATGGAATAATTGGACAGGATTAATGTCGAGTAGGGGGTTGAGGTCAGAAGACCACCAAAGCCCCTTCCCATCCCAGACTTTATGATTCTTTACATCTGGGTCCATGATTTTAAAGAAAGGACTTAATTCTAACACAGCTCAAAAATCACAATTACAGGATTCTGAGATGTTGGAAATAAAACAAAATCATGACTGTATAAGCTGGTTCCCCATTACTTCCTGGTATTGAAAAATGTCTGAGAATCAATCTGTGTGGAATCTCAGAGATCTCTACATGGAAAACTGAGGGCTGAGAGTAGTTACAATGACTCCCCAAAATAACAGGGAGAGGTCTATACAGACACACCTGTAGGAGGGCAGCAGTAATCATCTGAGGAATGAGGTCAAAAAGTGATAGCTTTGGGATCCAGCAACTGTCCCTGTTGTTCATATGACATTGGACAAAGCGAAATGCACTTTGTATAGTCTGAGGAAAGTCAGGACTTCAACTGATTGGATGAAGTTTACCCACATTGTGGAGGGCAATCTACTTTACTCAAAGTTCACTAATTTAAATATAAATCTCATCTACAAACACCCTCAGAGAAACATCCAGAACAATGTCTGACCAAATATCTGGGCACCATGGCCCAGCCAAGTTGACACTGAACCGTCACACATTCTTAGCTCCAGGCCATGTAGAAACAGTGGCAGGGCAGACTTGGTCCTGGGCTAGCTTTTGCCAACCTCTGGCTTCGATTTACACCTGAGATGGGAATAGGATCATTTTTCCTAAGAGTGGGTATCTGAACAAAACCATGGTCAGTTAACGAGGAAGAAGGATGATGGGTAGATAGCCAACTCTGCTATGCCAGTCCTACCTATTCAACGTAGATTTTGAGACAATAAATATAGAAATGCCTCGAGAAAATTTAGAACACTGTGGTAGAATGTAAGGCAGGAATCCTGATCTAGCACTTTGTCCCCAACTTTTCTTTACTGTGAGTGACTCAGTGGTTCTATTTGTTAGCATGTGTTTTGCCTTAATGTCCCTTCCCATGCAGGAGGCATCTCCATCCCATTCTTCAGGCATAAGGAAAGGACAACCTGTGACTAGTTATTGAGAGGATGAGATGAGCTGGGAAGCCTACAGTAATGTACACTTCTGCTGCAGGTGATAAATACACTGACGGATGTGAGCAGATGCCCTCCACCTGAGAGGAGATGTAAAGGCTGAGGTGCTCTGAGCTTTGGTAGAGGGGAGGTGGCATGGGCTCTCTCCCAGCAGGTGATGTTGGGGAGAACTTGATCTGCCCTATGTGCAAGTGTGTGCCACGCA
This sequence comes from Delphinus delphis, assembly GCF_949987515.2. Lineage (NCBI taxonomy): Eukaryota > Metazoa > Chordata > Mammalia > Artiodactyla > Delphinidae > Delphinus > Delphinus delphis. The sequence goes on along the minus strand of NC_082695.1, from coordinate 71,313,701 downwards.
CACCAAGAGGGTATGAAAGGGTTTAGGACTCCCATAATAAGTCTCTGGGGGAGAGCAGAGTAGGGCACTCCAGCAGACCCCAAATGACTTCCCATTGGGAAGGGGTGGGGCTGGGTTGAGAGCTCCCAGGCACGGAGGCTGGTAGGGTTTGAATCCCCTGCCAGTGCTCAAACTTTCTGATCAGCTTGTCCAGATGTGGGGCACCACTGGAAGAGGCAGGAGTGAGGCTTGAGGGCCGCCAGCACTCAAACGAAAAATGGACTCAGACCCCTCGTTATTTATCCTCTCTCCTTGGGATGCAACCTTGATTATTCTGGGACATTTGGGATGATGGCCAGGGAGGAGGGGGACAGGGCTTTCGGGGCCCTTCCTTCAGCATGGCTCTACTTCCACGTATGCAGAGAACACCAGTAAGGTGGGAAATGGAGGTTGGTTTAGTTTAGGGAGGCATGGGGCCCAGTTACCATAACATAGTTGGGTAGCAGAGGACTCACTAGGGCATGTTTGAGTCAGAATCACTGAAACTGATGGGGATGTTAAGATCTGTTTTAGCTCTTGGGTCCTAGAACTTCACCTGTGCTCGATTCCTTGGGCGCCTCCGTCAATGAGCGCAGTGTTTTCTAGAGACAGGATCAGGGTGGCACACTTAACCAGGGTGCGTATTAAAGACTGATGTGCTGAGGTTTTGTTTCCACACATCCTGAAATGAAAAGTGCCGCCACTCTTCGCAATCCTCCAGAGGCTGAAAAAAAAAAAAAAGATGCACTGAGCTCTAAATATACTGCACGCTGAGTACACTTGGGGATATAAGTGAGCAGGAAAAGAAAGGAGGCAGAATTATTGAGGCAACAATTCAGATTTACTTGCATTTGATATAGACCGCACTTTCAAAATAGATGGTCAGTTAAAGGCTGCAGTCATTTACACAATGGTCTTCTGGCTTCCAGGGAAGTTGACACGTCTGGACTGAATCAAGGGAATCAGTGTAAATCTCCCTCGATGCCTAATTGTAGAGATGTCTGGTCCTTGAAGGAGTCTTGTCACAGCCACATGGGGTGGGAGACGACATCTGAGGATGGAAAAACACGAGGTGCCCAATGGAGCTCAAAAGGTTAAACCCATTTTTGTGGCTGATAAATCCTGAGCAAAAATGAATTGGATGGTGAGGAGAGTTGTGAACACTAAGCTGGCATCCCTGGTGAGGTTGCAGAAGTCTTGAAGGATCACAAGGAAACTATTTAATTCCTAAAGGCCTGGGGTGTTGTACAGCTCTAAAAAAATGAGTTAACTCTCCCTGAAAGCTGTCCCAAACAGGATGGCTGGGTGACCATGGGTTCTCCGGGGCTTTGCTTCCTTAGGTGTTCCATACAGAAATTCCTCTCTCCTCTGCGTAGCTGACTTCAAAGCTCTACTTAGGTCATTTGGGATCATTAAGAAGCTTTCCTTGTTATTACCCAGGGAAAATGAGCCTCTCTGCCCCCATAGCATTCTCCTGTTTTTGGATATTCTCTGCTATATTGTTTTATTTGTTTACATATCAATTGGCTTTCAGCTCTGCTTCTACAAGTTTTCAGAGGAAAGCCTGTGTCCCCTTCATCCTTGTAGTGCCTGCTGTTATCACAGCCCTTGGCACTTGGGTAGAGTTCACTTATGATACAAACTGAGCTGACCTGAAAGGATTAGGCTGGTGGCGTTAATGGTAAATTATACACTGGACCATCTGTAATTTTAAATTCAACTCATTGAGGGCATGTAACTATTGGCATGGCCTTTTTACTCCTCAGAACATTGGTTTGAGTGCACTTATTATTACAATTTTGACTATTTTTATTATATTATTCTGAATGAAGGGAAAACAGGAGCAAAGAGACTTGCTGAAATAGTTAAATAACTGCTTTTTCATTTAAGGGGACGTATTGCCAGGAAACAAAGCAATGAGAATCATGTTATAACACATTTGAAGCTTAATATTGTGATGGATTTGGGAAGTGTTTCTCAAACACATCTATATTAGAATCTTTTTCTTAGTTCATATTCCTGGGCCCTTGTCCTAGATGTATGCAGTCAGAATCTCTTGGGGTGTGCCTAGCAATCTGTCTTTTAAACAAATTCCCTAGGTAATTCCAGTGTACACTAAAGTTATAAAATAGTTTTGGTGGGCTTGGGGGTGGAGGAGATGTAGCCCAAGCAGCACCATCAGGTGTGGATTTGTTAGGTACAAGAGAGTCTGAAATTTCTGCATGGAAATCCTAAGGGAAATGCTTGTTAGCTTCGTGGCCACGAGCAAGCAACATCATCAGTCTAAGCCTCTCTTTCCTCTTCTGTGAAGTGGGGATACTAATGTCTTCCTTGTCATAAAGATTGCAACACCTATGTTTTATCTGGACAGAGAAGGCAGTCAGTCAGTGGTAGTTACTATCATCTTTGTAACATCCATCAGAATGACGTGATCCAGGGCTAATGGGCATTTACCTGTTGGGGGGAAGGAAGAAAAATTCCTTTACAGGACTACGATGAATAAGGATGAGATGTGTAGAATAGGGAGGGATCTAGCTTTTTAGATAACACTCCTAAGACTCTTACAGAGCACTTCTCAAATTATGCTTCCTGCAATTACATCTTCACCAGAATGATTGCTGTAAAGGCTTCTACTATGGCAGGAAATTAAGGGACATCATTTCTTCTTTTATTTTTATTCATTTTTGTTTTAGAAAACATTTCATCACAGAAAATTTGAAATTTTATATGAAAATAGACGAGTATAATGAACTCCCATATGCCCGTCACTCATGTTCAGTGATTATCAACTCTGTCAATCTTGTCTCAACTATACTCACCCTCTCCCTGAAGGGATTATTTTTGAGCAGATCCCTAACATCATATCCTTCCATCTATAAACATTTTAGTATGTGACTCTACAATAACAGGTCTGCAGGGCAGAAATAGAGACACAGATGTAGAGAACAAACGTATGGACACTAAGGGGGAAGTGGCGGGGAGTGGGTGGTGATGTGCTGAATTGGGCAATTGGGATTGGCATGTATACACTGATGTGTATAAAATTGATAACTAATAAGGACCTACTGTATAAAAAAATAAAATTCTAAAATTAAAAAGAAAAAGAGTATAGGCAACCTCCCTTTAGTGATTTACTTGTAATAGAATACAAAATTTCTTCCTTAAAAAAAAAAAACAAAAAAAAATAATACCATTATTAATCTAAAATATTAAAAATCTCTTTATTGTCATCACATATATGTCAGTGATCGAATTTCTCCAATTGTCTATAGTCTTTTATACGTTTTACATTTTTTTGGTTAGTATCAGGGTCCAACTAATTAATTGATTAGTTGATGTCTTTTAACTTTTGATAATACATTATGTTCTTCCTCCATATCATTTTTTTCCCCTTGCAATTTATTTGTTGAAGGATTTCCCACAATCTGGATTTTGCTGATCATATTCCTATGGTGTCATTGCATTGTATTCTGCCTTTTCTGGAACTAGCCTCTGAATCTAGAGGCTTCATTGGATTCAGGCTTGATTATTTGGCAAGAATACTTCATAAGCAGTGGAATTTCTTCCATCAGTAGTCATAGAATGTCTAAGATTTTGTTATGTGAATAGCCATTAATAACCATTGTTTAGATCTATTAATTCACTAGGGACAGTGATATCCTGACTTTATCTTGTTTTGTTAATTAATTATCTAAAGTATATCTACAAAATGAGTCTGCAATCATTAACTCTTTGGTTATTCAGATAATAGAGTTTATATAGGAAAATCAGTATAAATGCTTGATTTTTTTCTATTTATTAGTCTCAGAATAATTAGTTGGCTCTTTAGTATTCTACGAAGTTACTAATTTTTAAAAAAATATGAATTCATGGGTTTAAACATTTTTGATATATTTCAATTCATTGTAATTATTATTTATTTTCTAGTTGTGCTATGTTTGGCTAGCGGGAGTCTCTTCAAATTGGCATTTGAGATATTTTAACCCGATACTAGTAGATTTCATAGCTTCCTTGCTTTCTGTTAGGACAGAATGCTCCAGGCTTCTTTTGTACATTTTTTTTCCTTCAGACCTGAAATCAACTACCTCTCCCAGAAAATTGTACTTAGTGACCATAATCTGGGTGCTGAGGGTGCTCCTTGCTGCCGTGTTGGTTATCGTTTCTAGGCCTTTTCAATAAACAGAACTAGAAAGTAAATATTTTGGTGTATCATGATTCTATACTGATTTTTCTGATTCAAATTCAGGACCAAAGGAATTTTTATTTACCTTCTACTGTATTATATCTGTATCTCTTCCTCTCATGCCCCAATCCTGATTCTCAATGACAACTAATAATAATTACTCATTTGTTTTGTCCTATAATATACACAAAATAGTTTTTGAGTAAAATACCAAGACGACCATCAAAAATATAACTGGAAAGAGTCTAAGGTTATTTCTGCAGCCTTTTTGTCCTTAGGGTGTTTCCCATTAGGCTGTAGAGTCAGTGTCTGTGTTTTAAAGTCACTGACTGTTAGGTCTCTGTGTGGTTAGGCTGCCTGATCAAAACACAGATTCCTGTGTTTAATTTTACTTATAATGTTTAGGGTTTTCTTCCTGTATATTAATTTCCTTGGTGATTATGTACAATATTTACATGGTTTAAATTAAATCTTCAAAAGAAGGTATAATCATATGTCCTGCTTCTGTTTCTTTTCCCTCCACACTATTCCCTCTGTCTACTAAAGGAAGCCCATTTTCTGTATTTTCATGGTTTGTCTTTCCATTTTTCAAATAGAAGATTCATGCACACAAATGCATATATATATATCTACAGCAGGTGTGATTGATGTGATTGATATTTTGGGCTGCATAATCTTTTGTTGTGGTGGCCAACCTACGTATTAAGAGGATGTTTAGCAACATCCCTGGACTCTAATCCCTATGCCAGTAGCATCCCCTTGGTTGTGACAATTAAAAATATCTGTAGATATTGTTAAATATACCTTGTGGAGCAAAATCCCATCTGATTGAGAATTACTTGTCTACACATGTGTGAACACTCATAAATATGCTTAATTTATTATAGATACATGTCTTCCTCCTGTTTCTTAAAATCACAGCAGCAAATTATACTCAATTTCTCCATCTTACTTTTTTTCTCAACAAAATATATCCTGGAGATTACTCCTGAGTATTATGTAGAGATGTTCCCCCCTTCCTTTTCATGGTTGTATAGTACTCTACTGTCCCATTCCTTCCTATATTTTAGCATTCTCCCAGTTCTTACACACAGGTTATACAGAATGGGTCCATAACCATTTAGGCTATCACACTGAAAAAGTTTCAGGTGCCCAAGTGCTGAGAAGAAGTAGACAGCAAACTTTAAAAAACAGAATAATTTATTTTCTTCTTGACCCTACCTATCAACATTTTGTTACACCCAAAACAAGTTTCACTCTTTCTTTCTTCCTTATCAATGACTTTCTAAAAAATTTTTTCTATTCTTAAAGCGTAAAGTTTTTCAAATTTAAAAGAAGTACATTTCTGGCATTTTAAAAATTATTGTCATTGTTTCATCATTCCTGAACCTGGATCTAGGTATGTCTTTGTCTGCCAATTTGTAAAGGAGCAGATTTGGATGTTTAAGATGCCTAAAGCTTCACTAGTGTTTTGCAGTACCTTTTATTATTTATTTTTTTTATTTTCAGAATTTGTAGGACTTCTTATCTCACTGTGCCAAGGAGAGTTCTCTGTCCACTACGGTGGTCCTTAATCCTTGTCACCATGAGAATCGAGGAATTATTCCAATTTACTAAGTGGGATTAAACTGAGGAACTTGGAATACCCAATCATTGTTATCAAATAGCAACTAAAAATGTTGGTTTCCTCTGAAGATCAGCAGGCATAAAAATGCTACAGGGTGTGAGGTGGGATAAGGAGCTCCCTTGATGCAGAAACAATTCTCACAGTGAGGATTCCGAGGCTGGCCCGAATGGAGCCCCCAGCCGGGCCAGAGGAAATTAGCCTTCGGCTTCCACCAGGGAACACACAGAGGAGCCCTGAGCTTGAAAGGGATGATGGGCTGATTCTTTTACTGTTTCACAGACGCCTTAGAGCACAGCAACCTGCACTCACTGACAAATGAGAAGGCCAGGCTCAAATTAATTATTTTGGCCCTATTATCATAGAGACCAATTCAGTACATTTATTTAAAGCTGAATATTGAAACCTATTTATTTTCTCTTCTAGCTCATAAGCTGTCCTCCCTGCCCATCCTCCCCCCCACCACTGCCCCCCATCATGGGTTATGTTATGAGCTGCAACTTCAGGAAATTCTTCATTTCCTTCTGAATATCTCATTCTGCAGTTTGAAAAAGCACAAAAGTATAAAATGTACCCCATTCTGATGTGGTCCCCAGGGGAAAGAATTAGAGCAGGTCTTGTTAAGGGTGTGTGTGTATGTGTGTGTGTGTGCGTGCGCGCTGAATTGGCAGAAAGAAAAGCATGCAATAAAGAACGTGATCTTTGCTGTTTTTACAAGGAAATATTTGAGAAGAAGGAGGCATGCAGTCTCAGAAGTTTAGTATGTCATTTTCTCAATGGCCCCCAAATCATTTCATCTAAACCTTTTCCCATTTAACCAACTAAACTCACCTCTCTGAACAGTTTTTTACAGAATTGAAAATATTTCAACATCTGTTTTTAGAATTATCCCTTGTCCACAAATAATGGGTCAATGATAACACACGTTCAAGAGCAAAATCCAAAATATAACTTTGTATAATGGAAAGGTGGGAGAGATTTCTTTGGGCCAGTTAAAATCCCCTCTTGAACAAATATCTGCTCTTCCATAAGTTTTTCTCTCTTATTTCTCTTTTCCAAGGCTCAAGATGAACCTATCTGTGTAACACTGGTTTTTGCTTCTCTTTAATCATACAAATAGCATCTCTCCCATCCTTCCACCTCCTTAGCGCTCCCTCATCCACCTTCATTAGAAGGTTCCCTCTGTTCTCATTTCCTCTTTTACTTCATTGTGAGCAGCTGGGTTATGTGCTTACAAGCAAATTAGCTGTAAAATAAAGCAGCCTTTTTTCCCCTTTTTCTTTTTTTTTTTTCCAGGGTGTTGTGGGAGAAAAGGTACTTAGAGAAATTATCTTACAATAAGCAAGTGTGGACGATGATCGAATAAGCAGAAGAAATCAGCCTGTGGGAGAGTTCCCTCACCCTGATGAACCGTAGTGTAGTACATTTCCCTCTTGGGGGTCCCTTCTGCATCATTCTGGATGCTTCCTCTCAAGTTCTTTAGCAGAGGCATTTTCCCCTCAGCTCTTGATTTTCACAGACATTCAGCAAATGAAGTCCCAGTTGGAATGTGTGTTCCTTAAAATATTGAAACCCAACTGCAGCCTTCATGTCGTTGGTCTCACTTTTTGTGTACAGTTAAAAATGCAACAGCAGTTGTCACAGTCATCCATCAATTTAAAAAGGCAGGCAGCCACCGAAATTGTGTACGGTCCCCAGAGGAAAATTAGTTCTAAAGGTACAGAAAGAAGAATAAGCTGAGGGCTTCCCTGGTGGCGCAGTGGTTGAGAGTCCGCCTGCCGATGCAGGGGACACGGGTTCGTGCCCCGGTCCGGGAAGATCCCACATGCCGCGGAGCGGCTGGGCCCGGGAGCCATGGCCGCTGAGCCTGCGCGTCCGGAGCCTGTGCTCCGCAACGGGAGAGGCCACAGCAGTGAGAGGCCCGCGTACCGCAAAAAAAAAAAAAAAAAAAAGAATAAGCTGAATGAGAGAGAAGAGGGCATGGTTAAAACCTTAGTGACTGCTCACAGACATTTGGGATCAAAGTTCCTTCCCCAAGGTGCTGAATGACCACACACAGGAAGACTCTGTGAGGTCAAATAGAGTCCTCTGTGCTTGGTTTGACGCACACTGACAAGGTGATGCTAATTAGCATCACTTGGCCTCTCCTGGTGACGTTGAAATCTAATATATTGTCACTTCTCTCTCTAGCCCACTCCACATAGCACAGACCCAACTCAAGATGGGTGAGTGGAAAGGATACTTCCGTATTGGCGTGAGGATGTCCCCTTACACCTTGCTGGGCACTCCACCTTTATACTCAGTGATTGTCAAACTTTTTTAAAAAATTAAGCAGCAAAAGGAATTGAGTACCTTGAATCTATTTTATAATTTAAAAATTTATGCAACTATAATTTTAAGCTTTATTTATTTTAAAGGCACTCAAAGAGCATTCAGAGACTGGTTGAACACAAAAGGTTGAAACTGGGAATTAGGGATGACACTTGCCATGTTATAACAGCCTCATTTCCCAATTCTACCTTCTTTATTTATGATTTTTTTTTTGTATTATAGAGTATGGAGATAATTTTGATTCAGACGTTTAAGTAGAGGGATATGGTAAGATTTTTCTTTTTTATTAAATTCACTTTGTAACCTCAAAACATTCTCTACTTCCTAGGAGACGGTCCCAGAAACAGGATTCTCAAATTGACATAAAACAAGCTGACCTTATAGTACCAGGTTAGTCTGTGGTCTCAAATGTGTTCATATCACTTGAGTGTTTTAAATTACATGTATACATATAGCTGATTCACTTTGTTATACAGCAGAAACTGACACACCATTGTAAAGCAATTATACTCCAGTAAAGATGTTAAAAATAAATAAATAGATAAATTACTGTTTGAGTGGTTAAACATATTTTTAAAATGCAATTCAAATTAAATGTTTGCAGAATCTCTGAAGCACCCTGGCAAATTCTAGAGTAAAGAACGTGGTTTCCAGGGAGATAACGGGCAGCATCAGCAGCATCTTGGGAATTAAGTCACCAAAACTGGTGAGACAGAAGTGCTCATGTGTCCCCCGTTAAGAGCCACAGACACTCTGGAGGGGGGTGGTCCATCTTCTGTTTGGGGATTGATGGAACCACTTTCCTCCTCCAATTTTTGTTAATGGCAGAATTTCTCTAGTTGCTGCTTATGCAAATTAAGGATGGTGGAGACGGGAGCCTGGAAGCCCTTCCCGGGTCTAAGGACCCTAGGGCTACATGGTGCAATGTAGTAGTCATTAGCACACGTGGCTACTTAAATTTAAATTCTCATCCTGAATTAAAATTACGTAAAATTAAAAATTCATTTCTGCAGTCTCACTAGCCACATTTCAAGCACTCAATAGCCACATGTAGCTATTAGATGCTATGTTGGACATTTTATCATCACAGAAGGTTCTACCTGACAGCGCTGTTCTAGAATGACAGCCACTCATCAGACTGGTGGCTGTTTTGATGTTGCTCTTGAAAATCGTTTATAACCTAACATAGGATCATCTTTGTAGTCAACACAAATATCCCCTATATTGTATTGGAACTATTTAAATGAAAGATAAGATGAGGGGGAAAACATCTGGCAACACTTTCTGATTGCCCACTACAGTCCTCATTCTTAATGGTCCATGATAGGATAAGAGAGAGTAAATTGAGACTTATATTTGGGGATTCCCTTAAAGGATCATAAAGGGCAAGGAAAGTGATTAAGAGAAAGCACTCTGGTTTCAGGCTGCAGTTTCTGAATCCAATCAGCCACTTACAAGCTATGTCATCTTAGGGAAGTTAACCTCTCTGTGACTCAGTACCCTCTTTCAGGATAATAATAGTACAACCTCATTAGATTATTATGAGAATTAAATGAGATATTGCACAATGCATAATTCCTAGTGAGCGTTTGATATATGTTAGCTATTTTTATTACTATCAAAAATGCTCAAATTAGAAATTCTATTATGGAAATCATTCTTTGAATAACAAATTCAAAAATATGAAACATGAGAAAACTAATAATAATTTTTAAAAAAAAACCTCCCAGATAAGAGAGTAGAGACAAAAATGTGATCTGTGAGAAAGATGTTTGGTTAGGATTAGGAACCACTGAATATCACAAACTCTTCATTCTTGAGTTGCTTTGATTCATCTCTTTAAAGGCTGGAGGTAGTCTTCAAGTGATGCTTTAAAGAAGAGAATCTTCTGAGCTCTTGCCTAGTTGAGAAAGTCTATAACTGTCCCATATGAACAGCAACTTGGCCAAACATTAAATTCATGAGCCCCAGATCATTCTTTTCAGACCTAGATAAACCTGCAGCATGGTTTTCTGACATTCAGCCTTTGAGAGCAATCTGGCCTAATTTTAGTTTTCCACTGAGGATGTCTTATTTTGAGTTTTCCCAGGATTAAACCCTGAGGCAAGGATTCAAGTACCAGTAGTTTCTTTGGGAAGAGAAGGTAGGCAGAGAGTAGGGAGATAAGACAGGGAAAGAAGGCAGACAATAAAGGGTGCATTATAAAGAGCCTGTTATCAAGCCAGATACCACTGTATACATCTTAATCATGCCTGACTAATTCTGGAAGTCGGTGAAAAACACATTTCCCAAAGTTCCATCTCAGAGAAGGAAGCCACGGTGTTTAGTCACCAAATCATGCCTCTCACTGGTTGAACACAGCTCCTGGGGGTCAGCGATCCCCCAGCATTTGCAGACATCTGCGGGGCCGGCTGGGGATGGCAGGCAAAATGGGTATGTGGTCAGAGAAAGGCCTGATGAAAAGAATCCTAGGAGTTGGAAGTTGGAAGTCAGTCTGTCTACACTGAAGAGGTAAGGATGAGAGCGTATGTGCCCAGAGAGTAACCTCTTTCTTCTGCAGGGATGCTTGATGCTTGAATGATTGATTGATTGATTGTAATTCTACTTTTTCTCTCTGTTCTTTTCTGTCCCTTTCACTTTCTCTGGATCTCACTTTCTCTTAGTCTCTCTCTGTCTCTTATTATCCACCTCGCTTATCTTTTTTCTTTCTCTGATGCTCTATCACTCTTTAATTTTTGCCTGGATTAGCCCTTTTAGCATGAAAACTTAGTCCTGAAAACTTTTCCTTAACTTTATCTTTGCTTATTTCTTTGGGCCTGGTGTTTTCTCTTGTTTTGCTGAAGTAGTTGTATTCCTAAATTCTAGGTGTATTCTGCCCTGTGCATTATATCAACTCTCATTATTTTTATCTTTGTCTTTTTTCTTTGCATTAAGAACTAATTTTCTGGTTTGTCCTCCACATTACCAACTTTATTTTTTAGTGTCAGATCTGCTCTTCACTGTTTCTCAATTAGATTTTATTTTTCCATTGCAAACTTAGTTTTCTTACATTTCTTTTTTTATAGTATTCAGTTCAATCTTCACGTCAATCTATTCCGTATTTCTGCTGCTATATCACAAACACCATGACTTTTCCAGTTCTACTGAAAATATTGAAGAGTTTTCTAAAAATTCCTTATTGTTCTTACAGTAAATTATTTTCATATTTTCTTAGTCTCTAGGATAATGTCCATTTCTTTTAATCTTTGGTACTTTCAATTGTCTGGATATATAATTTTTCTTTTTACTTAGACTCCAAGAAGGCCAAATCAGCCCAGACTGACCATTTGCCAAACAAATAAAGTGTGTGGATTTTCCTCTGAGTCTATTTGTGTCCACTGTTGGTTGAAATCTAAGTAGGAGGGCAGGTGGCTGTTCACAGTTCTCAGCCTTGGCTCCACTGTTGAGCTGGTCTTCATCTAGTGGGGCTTTGCTGGGCCAGAGAGAACTTCCCTTACTTTCTTGTACTCAGAACTCATAAAGTAGAGGAAAACCTAGACTTGCAAGTGCATGCTGAAACCAAAGCTCTTGTGTTCCCCCGCATTGTCTGTATTCCTTTACTTGTAGGGGCTGTGCTTTTCACAGTGCCATTTGCATCATGAATTCCATGGACTTTCTTGTATATATTTTTAAAATTTTGGTCTCTATATGGATGTAGAAGTATGAAAAATGATAAGAATGACTGCATCATATAGAGCAATTACAAATCCAATTCTAGAGCTAGACTGCCGTTTATTAGCCATAAGACTTAATTTTTCTGTGCCTCTGTTTCCTCTACTTTTTAATGGGAGTAATAATGAAATACCTACTTCATTGGGTTGTTGTGGGTGTTAAATTCATTAACATTGATGAAGTGCTTGGCAGAGTGCCTGCCACATAGTAACTACTCAATAAATGTTAGCTCGATAAATTTTTTTTTTTTTTTTTTTTTTTTTTGCGGTACGCGGGCCTCTCACCGTTGTGGCCTCTCCCGCTGCAGAGCACAGGCTCCGGACGCGCAGGCCCAGCGGCCATGGCTCACGGGCCCAGCCGCTCCGCGGCATGTGGGACCTTCCCGGACCGGGGCTCGAACCCATGTCCCCTGCATCCGCAGGCGGACCCTCAACCACTGTGCCACCAGGGAAGCCCAGCTCGATAAATTTTTATCTCGCAAACATCACGTGCGCAATGAGAGAAATGGCCACCATGTTTTATTTTTTATGCTTCTAGTAGAAATTATTCTGAGATTATGTTTTTGCTCTTTATTTATTTATTTATGTTTTAAATATCTTTGTCGGAGTGTAATTGCTTCACAATGGTGTGTTAGTTTCTGCTTTATAACAAAGTGAATCAGTTATACATATACATAAGTTCCCATATCTCTTCCCTCTTATGTCTCCCTCCCTCCCACCCTCCCTATCCCACCCCTCTAGGTGGTCACAAACCACAGAGCTGATCACCCTGTGCTATGCAGCTGCTTCCCACTAGCTATCTATTTTACGTTTTGTAGTGTATATATGTCCATGCCACTCTCTCACTTAGTCACAGCTTACCCTTCCCCCTCCCCATATCCTCAAGTCCATTCTCTAGTAGGTCTGTGTCTTTATTCCCATCTTACCCCTAGGTTCTTCATGACCTTTTTTTTTCTTTTTCTTACATTCCATATATATGTGTTAGCATATGGTATTTGTTTTTCTCTTTCTGACTTACTTCACTCTGTATGACAAACTCTAGGTCCATCCACTTCACTACAAATATCTCAATTTCGTTTCTTTTTATGGCTGAGTAGTATTCCATTGTATATATGTGCCACATCTTCTTTATCCATTCATCATATGATGGACACTTAGGTTGCTTCCATGTCCTGGGTATTGTAAATAGAGCTGCAATGAACATTTCGGTACATGAGTCTTTTTGAATTATGGTTTTCTCAGGGTATATGCCCAGTAGTGGGATTGCTGGGTCATATGGCAGTTCTATTTTTAGTTTTTTAAGGAACGTCCATACTGTTCTGCATAGTGGCTGTTTCAATTTACATTCCTACCAACAGTGCAAGAGGGTTTCCTTTTCTATACACCCTCTCCAGCACTTACTGTTTGTATATTTTTTGATGATGGCCATTCTGAACCATGTGAGATGATATCTCATTGTAGTTTTGATTTGCATTTCTCTAATGATTAATGATGTTGAGCATTCTTTCATGTGTTTGTTGGCAATCTGTATATCTTCTTTGGAGATATGTCTATTTAGGTCTTCTGCCCATTTTTGGATTGGGTTGTTTGTTTTTTTGTTATTGAGCTGCATGAGCTGCTTGCAAATCTTGGAGATTAATGCTTTGTCAGTTGCTTCATTTGCAAATATTTTCTCCCATTCTGAGGGCTGTCTTTTGGTCTTGTTTATGGTTTCCTTTGCTGTGCAAAAGCTTTTAAGTTTCACTAGGTCCCATTTGTTTATTTTTGTTTTTATTATTATTTCTCTAGGAGGTGGGTCAAAAAGGATCTTGCTGTGATTTATGTCATAGAGTGTTCTGCCTATGTTTTCCTCTAAGAGTTTGATAGTGTCTGGCCTTACATTTAGGTCTTTAATCCATTTTGAGTTTATTTTTGTGTATGGTGTTAGGGAGTGTTCTAATTTCATACTTTTACATGTAGCTGTCCAGTTTTCCCAGCACCACTTATTGAAGAGGCTGTCTTTTCTCCACTGTGTATTCTTCCCTCCTTTATCAAAGATAAGGTGACCATATGTGCATGGGTTTATCTCTGGGCTTTCTATCCTGTTCCATCGATCTATATTTCTGTTTTTGTGCCAGTACCATACTCTCTTCATTACTGTAGCTTTGTAGTATAGTCTGAAGTCATGGAGCCTGATTCCTCCAGCTCCATTTTTCTTTATCAAGATTGCTTTGGCTATTCGGGGTCTTTTGTGTTTCCAAACAAATTGTGAATTTTTTTGTTCTAGTTCTGTGAAAAATGCCAGTGGTAGTTTGATAGGGACTGCATTGAATCTGTAGATTGCTTTGGGTAGTAGAGTCATTTTCACAATGTTGATTCTTCCAATCCAAGAACATGGTATATCTCTCCATTTGTTTGTATCATCTTTAATTTCTTTCATCAGTGCCTTATAATTTTCTGCATACAGGTCTTTTGTCTCATTAGGTAGGTTTATTCTTAGATATTTTATTCTTTATGTTGCAATGGTAAATTGGAGTGTTTCCTTAATTTCACTTTCAGATTTTTCATCATTAGTGTATAGGAATGCCAGAGAATTCTGTTCATTAATTTTGTATCCTGCTACTTTACCAAATTCATTGATTAGCTCTAGTAGTTTTCTGGTAGCATCTTTAGGATTCTCTATGTAGAGTATCATGTCATCTGCAAACAGTGACAGATTTACTTCTTCTTTTCCGATTTGGATTCCTTTCTTTTCTCTTTCTTCTCTGATTGCTGTGGCTAAAACTTCCAAAACTATGTTGGATAGTAGTGGTGAGAGTGGGAAGCCTTGTCTTGTTCCTGATCTTAGTGGAAATGTTTTCAGTTTTTCACCATTGAGGACGATGTTGGCTGTGGGTTTGTCATATATGGCCTTTATTATGTTGAGGAAAGTTCCCTCTATGCCTACTTTCTGCAGGGTTTTTTTCATAAACAGGTGTTGAATTTTGTCGAAAGCTTTCTCTGCATCTATTGAGATGATCATATGGTTTTTCTCCTTCAATTTGTTAATATGGTGTATCACATTGATTGATATGCATATATTGAAGAATCCTTGCATTCCTGGAATAAACCCCACTTGATCATGGTGTATGATCCTTTTAATGTGCTGTTGGATTCTGGTTGCTAGTATTTTGTTGAGGATTTTTGCATCTCTTTTCATCAGTGATATTCGCCTGTAGTTTTCTTTCTTTGTGACATCTTTGTCGGGTTTTGGTATCAGGGTGATGGTGGCCTCGTGGAGTGAGTTTGGGAGTGTTCCTCCCTCTGCTACATTTGGGAAGAGTTTGAGAAGGATAGGTGTTAGCTCTTCTCTAAATGTTTGATAGAATTCTCCTGTGAAGCCATCTGGTCCTGGGCTTTTGTTTTTTGGAAGATTTTTAATCACAGTTTCAATTTCAGTGTTTGTGATTGGTCTGTTTATATTTTCTATTTCTTCCTGGTTCAGTCTTGGCAGGTTGTGCATTTCTAAGAATTGTCCATTTCTTCCAGGTTGTCCATTTTATTGGCATAGAGTTGTTTGTAGTAATCTCTCACGATCCTTTGTATTTCTGCAGTGTCAGTTGTTACTTCTCCTTTTTCATTTCTAATTCTATTGATTGCAGTCTTCTCCCTTTTTTTCTTGATGAGTCTGGCTAATTGTTTATCAGTTTTGTTTATCTTCTCAAAGGACCAGTTTTTAGTTTTATTGATCTTTGCTATCATTTCCTTCATTACTTTTTCATTTATTTCTGATCTGATCTTCACGATTTCTTTCCTTCTGCTAACTTTGGGGGTTTTTTTGGTCTTCTTTCTCTAATTGCTTTAAGTGCAAGGTTAGGTTGTTTATTTGATATGTTTCCTGTTTCTTAAGGTAGGATTGTATTGCTATAAACTTCCCTCTTAGAGCTGTTTTTGCTGCATACCATAGGTTTTGGGTCATCGTGTCTCCATTGTCATGTGTTTCTAGGTATTTTTTGATTTTCTCTTTGATTCCCTCAGTGATCTCTTGGTTATTAAGTAGTGTATTGTTTAGCCTCCATGTGTTTGTATTTTTTACAGATCTTTTCCTGTAATTGATATCTAGTCTCATAGTGTTGTGGTTGGAAAAGATACTCGATATGATTTCAATTTTCTTAAATTTACCAAGGCTTGATTTGTGACCAAAGATATGATCTATCCTGGAGAATGTTCCATGAGCACTTGAGAAAAATGTGTATTCTTTTGTTTTTGGATGGACTGTCCTATAAATATCAATTAAGTCCATCTTGTTTAATGTATCATTTAAAGGTTGTGTTTCCTTATTTATTTTCATTTTGGATGATCTGTCCATTGGTGAAAGTGGGGTGTTAAAGTCCCCTACTATGAATGTGTTACTGTCTATTTCCCCTTTTATGGCTGCCAGTGTTTGCCTTAGGTATTGAGGTGCTCCTATGTTGGGTACATAAAGATTTACAATTGTTATATCTTCTTCTTGGATGGATCCCTTGATCATTATGTAGTGGCCTTCTTTGTCTCTTGTAATAGTCTTTATTTTAAAGTCTCTTTTGTCTGATATGAGAATTGCTACTCCAGCTTTCTTTTGATTTCCATTTGCATGCAATATCTTTTTCCATCCCCTTACTTTCAGTCTGTATGTGTCCCTAGGTCTGAAGTGGGTCTCTTGTAGATAGCACATATATGGGTCTTGTTTTTGTATCCATTCAGCCAGTCTATGTCTTTTGGTGGGAGCATTTAAGCCATTTACACTTAAGGTAATTATCGATATTTATGTTCCTATTCCATTTTCTTAATTGTTTTGAGTTTGTTATTGTAGATCTTTTCCTTCTCTTGTGTTTCTTGCCTAGAGAAGTTCCCTGAGCATTTGTTGTAAAGCTGGTTAGGTGGTGCTGAACTCCCTCAGCTTTTTCTTGTCTGTAAAGTTTTCAATTTCTCCACCAAATCTGAATGAGATCCTTGCTGGGTAGAGTAATCTTGGTTGTAGGTTATTCTCCTTCATCATTTTAAATATGTCCTGCCATTCCCTTCTGGCTTGCAGAGTTTCTGCCGAAAGATCACCTGTTAACCTTATGGGGATTCCCTTGTGTGTTGTTTTTCCCTTGCTGCTTTTAATATGTTTTCTTTGTATTTAATTTTTGATAGTTTGATTAATATGTGTCTTGGTGTTTTTCTCCTTGGATTTATCCTGTATGGGACTCTCTGTGCTTCCTGGACTTGATTAACTATTTCCTTTCCCATATTAGGGAAGTTTTCAACTATAATCTCTCCAAATATTTTCTCAGTCCCTTTCTTTTTCTCTTCTTCTTCTGGGACCCCTATAATTCGAATGTTGGTGCATTTAATGTTGTCCCAGAGGTCTCTGAGACTGTCCTCAGTTCTTTTCATTCTTTTTTCTTTATTCTGCTCTGCAGTAGTTAATTCCACTATTTTATCTTCCAGGTCACTTATCCATTCTTCTGCCTCAGTTATTCTGCTATTGATCCCTTCTAGAGTATTTTTCATTTCATTTATTGTGTTTTTCATCGTTGCTTGTTTCCTCTTTAGTTCTTCTAGGTCCTTGTTAAATGTTTCTTGCATTTTCTCTATTCTATTTCCAAGATTTTGGATCATCTTTACTATCATTATTCTGAATTCTTTTTCAGGTAGACTGCCTATTTCCTCTTCATTTGTTAGGTCTGGTGGGTTTTTACCTTGCTCCTTCATCTACTGTGTGTTTTTCTGTCTTCTCATTTTGCTTATCTTACTGTGTTTGGGGTCTCCTTTTTGCAGGCTGCAGGTTTGTAGTTCCCATTGGTTTTGGTGTCTGTCCCCAGTGGCTAAGGTTGGTTCAGTGGGTTGTGTAGGTTTCCTGGTGGAGGGGACTAGTGCCTGTGTTCTGGTGGATGAGGCTTGATCTTGTCTTTCTGGTGGGCAGGTGCACATCTGGTGGTGTGTTTTGGGGTGTCTGTGGCCTTATTATGATTTTAGGCAGCCTCTCTGCTAATGGATGGGGCTGTGTTCCTGTCTTGCTAGTTGTTTGGCATAGGGTGTCCAGCACTGTAGCTTGCTGGTCGTTGAGTGAAGCTGGGTCTTGGTGTTGAGATGGAGATCTCTGGGAGATTTTCGCCATTTGATGTTATGTGGAGCTGGGAGGTCTCTTGTGGACAAGTGTCCTGAAGTTGGCTCTCCCACCTCAGAGGCACAGCACTGAGTCCTGGCTGCAGCACCAAGAACCTTTCATCCACACGGCTCAGAATAAAAGGGAGAAAAAATAAAGAAAGAAAGAAAGAAAGAAAGAAAGAAAGAAAGAAAGAAAGAAAGAAAGAAAGAAAGAAAGAAAGAGGATAAAATAAAGATAAAATAAAATAACGTTATTAAAATAAAAAATAATTATCAAGAAAAAAAAATTTTTTTAAAGTAAAAAAACCCAAAGAAACAAAAAAAAATGGATGGACAGAAGAGCCCTAGGACAAATGGTGAAAGCAAAGCTATACAGACAAAATCTCACACAGAAGCATATACATAAACACTCACAAAAAGAGGAAAAGCGGAAAAAATAATATATCTTGCTCTCAAAGTCCACCTCCTCAATTTGGGATGAATCATTGTCTATTCAGGTATTCCACAGATGCAGGTACATCAAGTTGATTGTGGAGATTTAATCCGCTGCTCCTGAGGCTGCTGGGAGGGATTTCCCTTTCCCTTCTTTGTTGGCACAGCTCTCGGGGCTCATCTTTGGATGTGGCCCCGCCTCTGCGTGTAGGTTGCCTGAGGGCGTCTGTTCTTCGCTCAGCCGGGACGGCGTTAAAGGAGCCGCTGATCCGGGGGCTCTGGCTCACTCAGGCCGGGGGGAGGGAGGGGCGCGGAGGGCGGGGCGAGCCTGCGGCGGCAGAGGCCGGCGTGACGTTGCAGCAGCCTGAGGCGTGCCGTGCGTTCTCCCGGGGAAGTTGTCCCTGGGTCACAGGACCCTGGCAGTGGCGGGCTGCACAGGCTCCCCGGAAGCGGGGTGTGGAGAGTGACCTGTGCTCGCACACAGGCTTCTTGGTGGCGGCAGCAGCAGCCTTAGCGTCTCATGCCCGTCTCTGGGGTCCGCGCTGTTAGCCGCGGCTCGCGCCCATCTCTGGAGCTCCTTTAAGCGGCGCTTTTAATCCCCTCTCCTCGCGCACCAGGAAACAAAGAGGCAAGAAAAAGTCTCTTGCCTCTTCGGCAGCTCCAGACCTTTTCTCGGTCTCCCTCCCGGCTAGCCGTGGTGCACTAACCCCCTGCAGGCTGTGTTCACGCCGCCAACGCCAGTCCTCTCCCTGCGCTCCGACCGAAGCCCGAGCCTCAGCTCCCAGCCCCGCCCGCCCTGGCGGGGGAGCAGACAAGCCTCTCGGCCTGGTGAGTACCGGTCGGCCCACCATGTTTTTTGAGAGGATAGAAGTGAGGGAGAAGATATTGGGAGAGAAGTGAAGAATTTTCTGATCTACTTTTGGCTGGATGAGGCTGCTCTAGTCCTGAGACAAAGTATGGTAGGCCACTAATGTTTTTTTTACATCCAGTTCCATCAGCCTTGTACTTAGTACAAATCCATACTTAGTGGAGTTAGAATTCTGACCACAGGTTATCTGCTGAACTTAGTTTTTGTGGTGAGTTTTCCTTTTTTATGTGTTTATGTGTATTTTAGTGGGATATTAGGAGAAATTGCATTAGATAACTAAACAGATGCCATTTTTAATTGGAATGATGTAGAGTTTTTATCTGCTGAGCTAGCAAATTGCTCATATCCTGCCTTGTTTCCAGTAACAGAGGAGTAGCGGTGGGAGGCACAGAGTGGCCTAAGTACAGCCCTTATATATCTGGTGCGGGAGGAAAGGGAGCCCACTCCTCAGTTTGGGATTGTGTGATGTCGACTGTCTGGCCACATGGGGAATGGGATGCGGATGTTAACACAAGTTCAGATGGATACTGGTGTTATGCCATGATTGCATTTAGGAAAAGGGGGAGCTATTCTTTGACTGATTGATGAAGTATTTAGGAGAGTGTTTGGCAGATAGGAAGCGCTATAAGTGTTTTTGAATCAAACAACCCTATGAGGTAGGTACTATTATTATACCCATTTTATAGATGAGGAAACTGAGGTTCTGTAATTTGCCTAAGGTCACACATTTAATAGAAGGTAGAGTCTGGGTCCAACTCCAGGCAGCTTTGTTCAAGATCTCCCATTCTTAACCACTTGTCAGTTGCCGTACTTGAAAATCATTTGGGATTCTGCCATGGGCCTCGTTGAGACCGCATTAGTCATCCCAAAATGGAAGACAAATCAGCAGAATTGCTTTTGTTCCCATCAAACGAGGTTTATTAGAAAACCTTCTCAAGTCTTAATGCTGCCGTTGAGAGTGTCATCTCTTAAACCAGAAACACCAATTTTCCGTCTCTCCCCAGGCATAACTGATGTTCCCTGGAGCAGAATAAAAGGTAAATATACCATGAACTCTTTTGGCAAGGTTCATGAGGTATATGATACCTATACAGACAGGTACATGCGTATACGTATATATATTCCTTAATATATCTGTGGATGCCTTTCTTCTTTAGGCACCATTATATTCTGAGCACCTTGAATCAGTTTTTTGACTTGGTAGAGATTTTATGTGTGGAATTTAACTGAGCCTTAGCCACTCTCTCTTCCACTCACGAAGTGTAGCTGCATCATCATTTCATGCTTATGTAGGTAAAATATCAACACAGGTCAGAGGGATCTACCTATGGAGACATCTGCTCCCTGAAGCCCCATGAGTCATCGCCGGGCCATGAAGTGAGTGGGAGAAACATTTGCTCAGCACATAGACTCTGACTGCTGTGCAGGCAGAACCAGGCCACTGGGAGAGAGGGAGCAGCCCAGCGACAACCGGGCTGCAGGCGGCCAGAGGCAGTGTTCTAGCAAACAGCGTCTCGTCTCTCCCCTACTCCTTCCCTAATAGGAGTGGATCCATGCTGCGATAGGTGAGATAGCACACAGGCAGATTGTCCACCAGATGGTACAATCTTCTATTTAAGAAATATTTGAAAGGGCAACAAAATACAGCAGAAACCATCCGACAGTCCACATGGCTAATGCAAAATTAGCCAAAATGATGGCAGCGGCAGTAATGGGGGTGTTGTGAGGTGAGATGTAGGCAAGGCTAAGGGGAGACAAGCATGGTGATGTCTGGTGGGGCAGGTGTCCGTAGAGTTTGAGCTGCTTCTCCGTCATTGCACTGTGGGGCTTTGATGTGCTTCTCTGAACCCCGATTTGTAGCCTGGCTTTGAGAATTGCCATGGTCAACGGTGATGGGCACAGCTGTGGTGATCCAGCCCAGCCTGTGTCTCATGACCTGGGGAGATCGCTTGTGTTCTCATTCTGGGTGCAGTGGAACTTTGGTGTCGTTACTAGTCTGTGGCTCTTTTCTCATTTCCGTATCTCTGTCAAATGGCCTTTCCTTAATGTCATTCCGTTGTGGCACTATTCATACAAAACTCTACACATCGTCATGAGCATTATCGTGGCTATTAATCGAGCTTTTGTTTTGCTCCAAGTGGGGAGCTAAAGACTCCACCTAATAATAGTTAATATACGTTGAGTGGTCACTATATACCAGGGACTGGTCGGAGTGATTTACATATATTATCTCATTTAATGCCTACAACAAATGAAATAAGTACTATTATTTTAATTTTACACATGGAAAAGGGAGGCCTGGAGATCTTAAATTATTTTCCCAAGGCTACATGGTTATTAAGAGGAGGAATTTGCCTTCTCCAGAGTCAATGCTTTTAAATGCTGGGCTCTACTGCCTCTGATATGTACATTTTCTTTTTTCGTTCTTATGACCGCCCTGTAAAGATGTTGTCATCATTCCTAAAACAGAGGGAGTTAAAGGAATTCCCTGGGGTCACAGGTCTCAGAGTCAAATCTCTGTTGTTGTTGTTGTTGTTCTCTAGTTTTATTGAGAAATAATTGACATAAATTACTGTATAAGTATAAAGTGTATAACATGTTGGTTTGATCGACATATATCGTAAAATGATTGCCGTAATAGGTTTAGTTAACATCTATTATCTCAGAGAGATACAGTAAAAAGAAAAAAAAATTTTCCTTGTGATGAGATCTCTAAGGATCTAATCTCTTAACAACTTTCCTATATAACATACAGCAGAATTAACTATAGTTATCATGCTGTACATCCTTAGTACTTATTTATCTTATGCTTGGAAATTTGTACCTTTTGACCACCTTGCTCCCATTCTTCCTCCCTTGCCTCTCGTAATCTGATCTCATTTTTTGTGAGTTTGTTTTTTTTTAGATTCCATATATAAGTGAGATCATAACAGTATTCATCTTTCTTGGTTAAGTTTGTCTTACTTCACAGCTCGCGACTGGCCCCCAGGCTAGACCCTCTCCCCTCCGCCAGCTTCTCTAAATCCCCCTCTTTCTCTGCACCGGCTTCCTCAGCAGCCATGCTTGAAACTCTGAGACATATTGACATTGTCTTTTGTTACTTATCAAGTCTTATTTCTTCTTCTTTCAGGGCATCCCCTTTCTCATTCCTTTCTTCTCCATCTCCATTGTTACGACACAGTCCAGACAAGGTTTCTTGGCCCTCACAGTGGTAGTAAAAGGTTTTCCACTGGTTGTTGGTTTCCACACAACAAATGGTGTGTTGCTCCATATTGTGCCGTGACTTCTAGGCACGAGCCTCAGAGACACGCTCTACCATCCTATATTCAAGAGGTAGCTGAACGGTAGGATGGCTTTCGCTACTAACTTGTCCCTAAAACTACAAAAGAAGAGATTTCTGTGTGTCTCTGTGTGTACATACATTCACCACAGCCTAAAAATGTAAAACTCTGGGCATGTTTTCCATTAAAATGTATAAATCCATTTATATGTCAGTACATTTAAAAGGATGACATTATGAGTAGGGATAACTGTCATCATTTTTGTACTGGGCTCCCAGGAGAGAGCTGTTGTCTCATAGGGGCAGGCCATCTTTCTGTTGAAGGCTTCATGTTGACCTTCATAGAGGGGATGTTGGGAGTTTGGTTGTTTTTGTTTTCGGTTTTGTTGTTTTTTTGCGGTACGCAGGCCTCTCACTGCTGTGGCCTCTCCCGTTGCGGAGCACAGGCTCCGGACGCGCAGGCTCAGCGGCCATGGCTCACGGGCCCAGCTGCTCTGTGGCATGTGGGATCCTCCCGGACCGGGGCACGAACCCACGTCCCCTGCATCGGCAGGCGGACTCTCAACCACTGCGCCACCAGGGAGGCCCTGGGTGTTTAATTCTTGGGATTCAGTAAGGTGTCATTATTCACAGATGTCTTCCTGGGAATTACAACAGATGATGGAACAGAAATGGGATTGACTAACCCATGGACCTTGTATCACAAGAGCAGAAAGAAATAAAAACCCCTGTGTTTTCCATCCCCCCGAGGGCTCGGTCTGTTCTCAGGCCTGCGCCTCTTTCTGTTTTCTTCTCTGGAGGGTTCCAGTATCCAGCATCTCTGTGTTAATTAACTCAGCATGTGGCACAGAAAGGACTGACAGCATATAGCTGATGTTTTGGATATGCACACAGTTTAAGGATTAGCTCCATTCCAAAGGACAACTTAATGTTGCCACAGTACAGTTGTTACTTGTTGATCCGAGGCAAACTTCGAGTTCTGGGCAAACTTCCTTCTGTCACCATCATGCATGTGGACCTCCACTCCTCTCTCTCAGGCTTTAGATGTTCAGGCAAAGCAAATCAATTTTACTATTTTGATTCAACCTAAATAAAATCAGGATGGAGTCTAAAAAAATGGTACTGATGAACCTAGGGGCAGTGCAGGAATAAAGACACAGACATAGAGAACGGACTTGAGGACACAGAGGGGGAAGGGAAAGCTGGGACGAAGTGAGAGAGTGGCATGGACATATATACACTACCAAATGTAAAACAGCTAGTGGGAAGCAGCCACATAGCACAGGGAGATCAGCTCGGTGCTTTGTGACCACCTAGAGGGGTGGGATAGGGAGGGTGGGAGGGAGACACAAGAGGGAGGAGATATGGGGATATATGTATATGTATAGCTGATTCACTTTGTTATAAAGCAGAAACTAACACAACACTGTAAGGCTTCATACTCCAATGAAGATGTTTAAATAAAAAACAAAAAAAGAAAACATACATTTAGGACTTCAAATTTTGACCCAATCTCATGGCCATTACCTGACCAAATATATGAGTTAACTTATTTGAAGTAACTCAAATAAAATAATGACCTATTCATAAAGAAAAATAAATAAATAAAAGCAGGAAGATGCATCCTACAGTTGCCAATAAAAACCAACACTGCCCCCACCCACCCCACCAGTGCACTGAGTTATCTGTGCCAGTGCTTGTTTCTTCCACTATGAGGAATTCACACAATATATTAAAAGCATATATAATATAGAAAATAAACTTACGGTGCAGTCTCACATATAAGGTACCCCCAAAGCCAAATTCCTTTGGCTAGGTGTGTGATAAGAAACCAGCATGATATGGAAATCCTGTGGCTTGATTTCTGGCATTTTTTAAGCATCGAGTAATGCAAAGTTTGCAAAATGGCAGCCCACAGGCCACATGTGGCCTCTTGACATGCTTAAGTTGGCTTTGTCTGGTGTTCTTAAAAAGCTGTAATTGAAAATACGGGGAGTTTTTGTTTTTAATTTGAATTTCTGGGTTTTCTTGCTCTAGGTTTGTGTTTGCTCATGGCAATAATTGATAGGAGCTCAGCACCACTGTCCCTCTAGGGAATGGGTGACACGTAACAAGGTGCCAAATTCAACTCAAGTGCATGAAGTTTGAAATTTCAATTCCTAAACCCCAGAGTTTGCTTTCTTGTTGTTCTGCCAACCCTGTTTGCTACATCTCCCACTCACTTCCTGATAGTTTCTTGTCAGTTTTGCTCAAGGTAGGCTGTGAAATAGGACAAACTGGGTGGATTTGTTCAGGGCTCCTCTTAGACTCACTTTTTATTTAACTTTTACAAAGTGGACTCTTCACTAACGTTGACCAAACGCCCAGAAATCACCTGGTGAGCTCCTTTTAAAAAATCAAAACAAGCAAGCAGACATAAAATATGTGGAAAGGCTGACAAATTTAGCCGTTTGGCATGGCATTTAAAAATGGATATAGCAACATTTTTAATGTACTCTTTCAAATGTCATGACAGCTGTCCAAATTTGTAATTTTAAAATATATTTTATGTTATCACATACATTTGCTCTACACTTTATCAAATATATGACTAATACGGGAAAACAAATATGTTTGCCACCCGGCTGACTCATGATCCTTGTTGGAAACTCTTTGAAGGATCCACAAAAAGCCCCTTGTGACAGAAAAAAGGGGCCCCTATGCTAGCATTTTTTTTTTTTTTCTCCAGAGAATTTGTTCAGGGATCAGTTTTGTTTCTCCTTGGGATGGAAGGCACATATCACATATGTACCGTAGAATCACCAGACCCAAATAAAGAAGATGTTTCTTATCTTAAAGACCTCGGGATGCTCTTTTATTTTTTAAAAATCTCCCCCGTTTTTTTGAGATATAATTTTCATATAACATTGTGTAAGTTTAAGGTGTACATGATGGTAGGGTATACATATATATTGCAAAATGATTACCACATTAAGGCTAGTTAACACATCCATCTCCTTACATGGTTACTGTTTTGTGTGTGTGTGTAAAATATGTTTTCAAATTTACCCTCTTAGCAACTTGCAAGTATGCACTACAGTATTGTTAACTATAATCATCATGTTATAATTAGATCCCCAAATCTTATTCATCTTCTAACTGGAAATTTGTACCTTTTGACCACCTTCACTCACGGGGATGCTTCTTTAAATCATTCATTTATACAGGTACCCATTCACTCATCGATTCATTCACTCAATGAATATTTATAGAACAATTACATCTGTGTGACACCTATTATTATGTTGTGATGGGCTTAAATACGTGAAGCAAAATTCCTGTTTTTTAAGGAGTGCTTTTAGTTTGCTAGGGCTGCCGTAACAAAGTACCACAGATTGAGTGGCTGAAAAAACCAGAAATTTATTTCTTCACGGTTCTGGAGCCCAGAAGTCTGATATTAAGATGTCAGCAGGGTTGGTTCCTTCCGAGGACAGTGAGAGAGAATCCATCCTAGGCCTCTCTCCTCGGCTCATAAACGGCTGTGTCCTCCCTGTGTCTTTGTACCGTCTTCCCTCTGTGTGTGTCTGTGTCCAAATTTCCTCTTCTTATAAGGACACCAGTCACATTGGATGAGGGCCCACCTTAAGGACCTCTGTAAAGGCCCTGTCTCCAAATACACTCATACCCTGAGGTACTGGGAGTTAAGATGTCAACATGAATTTTTTGTGGGTAGAGACACAATTCAGCCTATAATAGGAGCTTATAACTGTTTCTATACTATAAATTAGAATACTTCTATTCTGCTCATTGGTCCTGCTGCTTCTACTGGCAAAGGAACATCTATTTCACTGTCACTAGTGCCCCTCCCCGACCCTGTTCATTTATTCCTAAACTGTGCTGGTCTAGATCATTTCAGAAGCTGTAAGGTGATGATAAACAGAGCCGACTCTGGAGACACAAAACTCCAGAAACTGGACGTGGAATGGAGATGCAGGCTAAACGGTCCAGATTTCAGGTGCACCAGTGTGAAATGTGGCGGGTCAGCTAGCGGCCCTAAAAAGTCCTCCTTGCCATTTCTAGTAGAATAACGTGCCATGAAATGTGGGTGAATAGATAAGGGAGAGCCAGTCAGGATAAGCCAGAGAGGAAAGTTCTGGAAAGTTGAACATAAAGGTAATACAAAGCCAGGAACATGAATCACATAACTCTTCCTGCGTGAGGACAAAGGGAGAAAGGACCAGTGAGAAGAGAGAGAGCCGGGACTACAGGTGGATTCAGGGGACTGTGCCATGAGGCGTGGGTGGAGGACACCCTGATGAAAGGCCTGGGCTGACATGCTTAGACCAGATCAGCCGGAGCCCGGGAAGGAGCCTGAGGGGAACCGGCTCTGGGGCAGAACTGTGAGGTGGAGGCATCTTCTTCATTCTACCCTTTCCCCAAACCTCTTACTCTCTTGGCCTTTTCTCTCCAGCGTCTTCTCTGCTTCACTTTTCTGGGGTCTAAGCTGACACAGGGTAAAGTGAGAGCAGAGAAAAGTCTTCATCTCTCTCAAGAGCTTGTGAATTTTATTATGAAACTCCCGGAGGTTAAAATGCTTCCAAATGCAAAGGAATAGGTGATAGGCACTGGAGTTCATGTTTGTCCAGGGGTTCCTTCCCAGCATACTCTCAAATCACATCACGGATTGAACCATTTCACGTTCATTGAAGTGGGGGGCTGGCTCTGGACCCTTCTCTCTAACAGCATTTCTCAAACTTTAATATATGTGTTAATCACTGAGATCTTGTTAAAATGCAGATTCCCATTCAGAGGGTCTGGGGTGGGTCCAGGCTGGTCCATGAACCACATTTCAAGTAGCACGAGCCTATAGGACGATGGTGCCCAAGGAACCTCGTTCGGTCATTCGGGACCTCAAGGCTCAGTGGGATTCCCAGGTTAAGAAGTAAAGATACCCCTTTTGGCTACAACCATCACCTTAACTTTCACTTGCTCCTATATTCATTAGCAAGGGTTAGATGAGAAGGAAAAGAAAAATAACAATAGCATTCTTAATTGGATCCCTGGAAGAGATGCTGCATTTCCACTGATTAAGGCAATTAAAGGTGCAGACGCTGCTGCTCAGAAGCTGACATCTTCAGGTGTCTCATAACCAAAATTAATACCGCTGCCAGCTCTGCCACCTAGTCAAGCTGTAAAGTAAATTAATTACTGCAACCAAACTAATAATAACAGTGCAGGCAGAGTTGTAGCAATCTTGTGGCTTACCATTGGAGGCTGAGCAGGGACTTTTGCCTCTCTGCTACCCATGAGCGCAGCCCAGCAATTGCTGACTGTAACATTTCTATTGTATGGTTTATGCTAAATATGCATATCTTAATTGCATTAGTCAAAATAATTAGCTAATATGTTTTTGCATAATGACGAGGTAAGCAAATATCACCATAGCTCAGTGGTTCATGCATGAGTAACTTTGGAAAATTAATAGACTCCCAATTTCCTAATTATCTGTCTTTTATTCCATGCTCAAACAAAGAAGTGCTACCGCACACTCCTGAGCATCGTGTAATTTAGTTTGCACCTTGAAAAATTTAAAGCACCTGTGTTTGTTTTCGTCCCCTTTTGCAGGAAAGGGATATAAAGAAAAATCCAGTTCCCTTCCTCTATTGGCCTTAAATTGAAATGTAAAGGAAGCTGTGGATCAATACATTTTAATTTCTACATGCAAGTGGGACCTTGGATGACAAGGCATTTTTAGTGCGTCAGAAGTTTATTATGAAGTTGAAATGATCAAAATTCTTTCCAAAGTGACGGTGTGCAGCAGGTGCCTGAATGCATGTGGCATTTCTTCTCGTGTCCTGTTTGCTGATGGCTTCCCAGTTTAGCTTAGCTGTTCCCCATTTCTTCACACCTACATGGCAATGGTGCCTTTCTTGCTGCTGAACATAACAGTCTTTACTGAGGGCAGTATGGTTACTGAAAGCAAAGCTTGCTGTTTTGATTAAAATGCTGGGTGAACCACAACTCAATTCCTTTGGGTTCTATCAAATCTCTTTGGGCTTATGATGATGAACCAGGCTAGTATGCTGCGCTACCCTACAGAGCATCCTGATTTAACAGAACCTGGCCATTCCTGCCAAAGGTGTCAGATCTTCCTCACTCTTCATGAGGAAACATATCCTTAGCCTACTAATCTAATGCAAGAAGAGAACAGAAATCTGCCCGGGACTTCCCTGGTGGTCCAGTGGGAAAGAATCCACCTTACAATGCAGGGGACGTGGGTTCGATCCCTGGTCAGGGCAACTAAGCCCATGCGCCACAACTACTGAGCTCCCGCGCCTCAACTAGAGAGCCTGTGTGCCGCAAACTACAGAGCCCATGTGCCCTGGAGCCTGCACACCACAACTAGAGAGAAAAAACCTGCACTCCACAACTAGAGAGAAGCCAGTGCGCCACAACGAAAGATCTCTCATGCCTCAACAAAGATCTGCGTGCCGCAACTAAGACCCGACACAGCCAAAAATAAATTAAATAAATAATAAAATAAATCTTTGGGACTTGTGACGCAGTGGTTAAAGCTCTGCCTGTCAATGCAGGGGACATGGGTTTGGGCCCTGGTCCGGGAAGATCCCACATGCCGCGGAGCAACTAAACCCGTGCGCCACAACTACTGAGTCCACGTGCCACAACTACTGAAGCCTGCGCGCCTAGAGCCCGCTCTCTGCAACAAGAGAAGCCACCGCAATGAGAAGCCCACGCACTGCAACGAAGAGTAGCCCCCTCTCACCACAACTAGAGAAAGCCTGCGTGCAGCAACGAAGACCTAAAGCAGCCAAAAATAAATATATAAATTTATTTTAAAAAATAAATAAAATAAATCTTTAAAAAAAAAGCTTCAGAATTAAAAAAAAAAAAAGAAAGAAAGAAATCTTGCCCAAGAGGACACTTGAGCAATAGGCTAACATCTTCTGAAGAGCTTGAAAGCATTCTTGCCTTGTGTCTTCCGATGGTAGGTTTCATGCCACCACTTAAAAGGAAGAGTGTGCCGGGCCCTGAAGCCCACCACATCTAGATGAAACCTTCACACCAAGCCCTACACCACCAAACAATAGCCAAGTCATTTAGGGAAGAAAGCAGCTGGGGGGAGGATTTCCCTGAAGTTTCCAATGAATCTTTAGCTTTCTGGAGGCTTCTGGGAAAACAAGTCTGCAGCCTGAGAAGGCAGGAGACCTTCACTGATGTCACTTTGCCTCTAAACAAGCTCTGATTGGATCAATTCCCCCTGCAGATGCGGTATTTGTCAGGATTCCAGTCCTGAGACCACTTGGGCTGCCTGTCAGTGAACCTTGTGTAGGTATCTGGAGCAGGTAGCAGCTGTGGGCTGTAACATCCTCAGGGATTGTATTCACCTCCATGCTCATGTGCAAATCTCTAGGAACTATAAAAGGAATGTATGTAGAATTTGTTTTAATTTGTACATGGAAGTGTAACAGGCTTTAATTAAGATGAGGAAAGAGATGAAGACATGCTCAATGATGTGTGGGAGGCTGCAAAGATGGAACATCCAGTTTCATCGAACGATAGCTGGTACAAGAGGAATATGCTTGAAAGCTCGACTCAAAGTGTAGACCTTGGCTGGTGTGGAAGGGAAGGCTGTTCATTGCTGACCAGGCACCAGATTACCATAAGGACAGTTAAACACAGGAGGCAAAAGGAAAGAGAGAGCAAAGAATGATGGCTTAGTAGAAAAACTAATGAAGAAAGAGAAACAAAGGTCATAGATGGATATTCTGAGAAAAATCCCCCAATTCTCAAGATAAAAATGTAGAGAGAAAAATAATTAGAAGTTAGACCAGAGAATGGAAGCACATAATCAAAAGTGAAGTTGGACAGTGCATAGATGGAAAAAAATGGGGAAGAGAAGGCAGAGGACCTGAGGGACAAAGGAAGTGGCTGTCCTGTCCCCACGCCCCACAGATCAGCTTCTTGCTGCCCCTGATACCATGCCTGTGCCTGAGTTATGGAGAGCCCTTTATCCGGATTAGAAGTCAAGGGCAAAAGAAATAGGACATACTTCTCCCCCTTTCCTTAAGTCCCCAGAGTCTTCAGGGGAGGCAACTTATTGCATAATAGGAATCCCCCCTGAACCCCCATAGGAATAAGAAAGCATCCCATAGGTGATGGCAGTGGCTCAGAGCAGGAGGGGTGTGGCAGATGAGGCTGGAGAAGGTACAGGAGCCGGGTCACACAGGACATTTTTGGCACAATCTGAGGAGTTTGAGCTGAATCCTGAGGCTAGCCGACAGCCAATAAAGCACAAGTTCAGCAAATCAATTGGAGGAAGCCATCAGAACCTGAAGATTTCCCAGGAGAGTAGCCAACCTTTACATGGAGAATGTGGAAGGCATATCTTTTGCCTTCAAAGAGCTAATATTCTTGAGTTAGGTGAGTAACTGAATAACTTTAAAAAAAAATCCCAAATAATATATTAATAGAGAAGGCATGTCTCAGGAGAAGTAGAGCATGATTAACATGCAGATCCCTGATGCTTAAAGAAAGTGTGGTGCATGGACCAGCAGCAGCAGCATCACCTGGCAACCCAGGGATGCAGAAGCTCAGGCCACACCTCCTACTGCCTTGAATCAGAATTTGAAACATAACAAAACCTCCAAGTGACCTCCCCCAAGTACAACTGGCCAAGGAATCTTGCAGAAAACAGTGCAAAGCTGTCAGTGAAGAGCGTAGATTTTATGAAGGAAGAGTAACATTTTGTTCAGTAGGGATTGGCTTTGTTATCTATGATAAGTCTGCTCCTTCAGTAGATTTATAAAGGCACAGGACAGGTCTCCTACAAAAGCGTGCAGCAGATAAAATGGAACAGCTGTCAGATCGATCCTCCAGGCACTCCCCCTGTAAGAACTTAGAATCTTGGGGAAAAGGGAGAAGAACCTTGGATTCCCTGAGAAAACGGGACTTATTCAAATTTAGATAGGCTTGCGTCTTGCACAGCTGGGTTGGAGAAATAGTTCCTGCTTGTTGCATTAGTTGAACTGGCTAAGCTTCGGGAAAGGCAGAATGGGAGGAAAGGAGGGGGATGGGATTCCTTAGGCACAGCTTCCTTGATGCACACTCTACTCAAGTGACTTTGCAACAATCCAAGTTTTCTAGAATCTTCCTAGATTAACTAGATCTAGACACTTTACTAGAATTTTTCAGTGTCTACCAAGCCGTTAAACAGTCCAGACCTCTTAGTACAGCTTTCCTGGCCTTCTGTGGACTGACTGTTGCTAACCTTTCTACTCCAGCCTATCTCAATCCTCATCCCCTGCTCTACCCATCACCGTGACGCCATATTGAAATGATTCATTCTCTCGCCCGGTTCACCTCTTTCTTCTCCACTCAGTGACGTTGCTCACACGGCTCACTCTTCTCGTAACAGCCCATGTCCCCTCATTTTGAATATTCTTTGGTAAATTCCTACTCAGGTTTTGAACTTCAGCTCACACCTCGTATCTCCCTTATGGCAGCATTAGGCACACTGCTATCTCTTGTCCCATGGTGCCTCATACATTGCTCCATCCTAGCCCTTATTACCTTGTTGTAATTAATAGTCATTGTGTGTGTTTCCTGCTAGACTCTAACTTCCCTGGTGCAGTGAACATATCTTATTCATGTATTTCCATTCCTGTCATTATACCTCGGACATAATAGATGCTTAATAAATACGAATTTAATGAAAACACATGAATAAGTGAGCATATGAATAAATGAATAAAGGATGAATGAAGTCAGATTGTGGAGGGCCTTGAGTGCCAGGCGAGGGTAATTGGAACTCATTGTGCCGCTGTTGGCAGGACAATGCAGTAGCAGGGTGTGGGTGAGATGCACTGATTCAACTCACATGCTAAAAAGCAAAACTAGGAAAAAAAGAAAAACATGTGCATACAGAGAAAAGAGAAATTCAGCAATTTGCAGGAAATCAGAAAATTTCAATTTTCAGTGAGAAAAACAGCAACAGAAATCTACAAACTCATTTTCTAATAAGAATGTCTCATCTCTGCATCTGGGGATTTGGGCAGCTGTAGGGTGACAGGACTGTGACATGTTGTCTCTTTTGTACACTCCTTACTCCTTGTCAGGCTCTCCAGTAACCTCAGTCAATGGCAAAAATCACTAAGGAAACGTGGCCTTACAAGATTACCAGCTCTAGTGTGTTCTGGTGATTTGTGGATGTGATCTCAGATGGCTGTGCATTTCTCTATTATTATATTTCCAAGATTATTCTCACTTAGGTTATTGGGCACATGGATGCAGCCAAAGGAGGTGTCATGGTTTGGAATGCTAACTAAAGGTGTACATAGCCGCCTGTGCCAGCATCAGTGGGACGCTTGTTCATGGGACAGGCCTTCTCTTTTGTGGGCACGTGGACAGAGACTTAGTTACTTCTGCTTCTTTTGTTCATTGCAGTTGCAGAGATCTTGTGACAGTAAATGTACACATTTAGCAGACTTGCAATTGCCTTGGTTCTACGTTGCGCTAGCCTTCAAAGTATTTATTACAGTACAGCTATTAGAGCAAGGAATAAAGTCAGGGTCTTTCATGATCGATTCCAAATTTGGGGAAACATGCTGTGAATTTGGCAGAGGGGTTCTGTCTGGGGGAAGCTTGGAGAGCTCTCAACACAGCATTCCTAATGTAGGGCCTCAGTTCCCTCAGCAGCTTTGACTGGCTGTGGGATTCTTAATTCAGGTCTCAATTTTTTTCAGCATGTTATACTGGGCTGTTAAACAGCTGCTGTGTTTAACCACAGATGTGGGTGCATTTTATGGATGTGATTCCTGTGTGTGTGTGTGTGTGTGTATGTGCGTGTGTGTGTGCGCCAATAAACAAACATGTGTATATTTAAAACCAATATTGACACAGTGTTAAGACTGAAATCTTTGCAGTCAAATCAGGAAATTCCAAAGTTACATTTCCTATAACAGTATCCTTTTAGTCCCTTGCAGATCCTGTCTATTGCACCACAACCATTTAACTCCAAAACCGTATAAGGATCGACTACTCCAGACCTAAGCTGGCTGAAGTCATTTTGCGAATTATTTGATTTTCGAGGTGTTTTGATTTTACATCTTAGCTTCACGTTAACAAATCGAACTTTGATTTAGAAAGGTGGGAGAGAAACAAACGAATTAAGAAAGATGTTTTCATTTATGAGTCAAAAAAGAGACATGTCTAGTTTTATTCTCTGGTTAAGAATCGTTATCCAAATGGAAGCTGAAACAGCAGAGGAAGTGAAGTGCTCCTCATCTAGGTTCAACACTCATTGTTTCAACCTTCTATACTCAAAAATAGGAAATCATTTCTCTTCAAAATTGGCTTCTATTCCCTTCCTTAATGAGGGCAACAATCTTGCCAAATTTGAAGTTCACAGCTTCAGTCATTTTTCAATTGCAGAAGCACAGATAAAACATTTTGATTTTTTTTTTATGATGGAAAATATGCCATTTTCACTATCTAGGTGTATGGTACTATTCTCAGATACATCACATCGAAGTTTAGATTCATACGACTTCTCTGGTGTCTAAAGTGCTGGGTAGGTAACAGCAGTGGCATTTGTTGTATGATTGCATGTTGTCTAATGGCTACCCTTCCATTTGGTTCCCTTTTATAGCCATTATCTGCTTGGGGTGATGTGTTAACAGGTGTTGATGGGTGGGAGACACGATCTAGGAGTTAGTTATCTGACCCTTAACCTGGTGCCCCCCACGTTCTCACTTTTTAATCTTACTGTTTATTATGTTTCTGCCTTCTTTTTTCCTGCTTCCAAAATCTTCTGAGTGTTGCCAGAGAATAGGAGACAAATTGTGCAAATTAAATGTCAGGAAGTGGTACATTAGTAAGTGAGATTTTTGCCATCCATGGTACAGCCGATTCCCCTCTCTCTAAGCCAAATAATTCTCCAAGTTGGAGTAGGCTTGATGAATTTCTTTTTTTTTTTAAGTTAAAGTATGACAGCTGCTTATTTTCATTTTTGTTCATCTGGTGAAACCAGAAGGGGCCCGAAGAAGTCATTAATGTCCACTGTGTGAGGCTCTAGGAAGTGCGTTGAGGGTAGAATGCGTGAGCAGTATTGTTCAGCATATGTAGACTAGAAACATCCTTATGTTCAGGGTCTGTGGGTAAGAGAGGGAGTGTGTTATAATTAACTATATAGGACATATGGGGGACTAGAAAGTTTACTCCTTGGAGACTAGTTTAGTTATAAAATCAAACAAACAATGAAAACAGAGTCAATTAACAATGGCTCTATCAAATGTTGTCATGGAATGCCTGCGGTTCGTGGGGAAGCCCCCATGGTCAGGGGGCATGGGTGTGTCCTGACCCTGGGCCCCCTCTTTTCTGGACAAGGTGGAGCAAGCTGTATCAGATGGAAGCCAGTTCATAAGAGGATGGCATTTACAGAGAGAGGGCGAGGGGGAGGGGCTGGAGAGAGAGAGAGAGAGAGAGAGAGAGAGAGAGAGAGAGAGAGAGAGAGATGGGCTTTATCTGCCACTGAACACCCTCACTCTGTCTTCAACAAGGACCACTACAAAGTCTCCAAGTGAGTTCTTCCCTCAGAGCCCATGTTCCGATGGGTATCTGAGGGTCTTCTGCCAATACCGCACTCTGCCCTACTGTAGGGTCACCAAGAATTGGGTTAGCACTCCACGATCTGCTTCCTGTAGCTCCATTTCTGTGGACCAGGCAGCTCTGAGTCTCGCTGACCGAATCTTTGACAGAAAAAGATTGGTCTGACTGGTAGCTTGTGTTCTACAGGACAGTGAATATTTTCAACCTGATGCATCTGACCTTCCTCAAATCCAGACAAGCCTATATGCTTCTCAATCGTGCCCCCTGCCAAGACAGAAGGCAGAGAGGGCCAGACCCGGTGACTGCAGCAGAGAAGTTGGTTTGTAGAATGGTTTAGCAGGACAGTCTTCGATCGTGGTCCTTTACATCTGATGCCTTCCAGATGTTTCTTGAGAAAATGTTAACAGTCTTGAGGGCCTCATTGAATGTTAATAGGCATATTTGCAACATGTAGATTTACCTTCTGCACTGATTGTGATACAATTTGTAGTCACATGCGATCACATCCGTAGCTTGCTCAAAATCCTTCCATGGCTCCCTGCGGTCCTTAGGATAAAGTTAAAACTGTTAGCAGAGCTTATATGACCCTTCTTTCTCTGGTACTCTTGTGTTTTCATCCTCACCTTTCTTTACTCTACCCACCTCGTACTCTAGATGTTAACCGCTACTGATGTTCTTAGTTCCCAGAGATTCTTGAAAGCCTTCCTTGACCCCTCCTATCACCCTTCTCCTCCCCACCCCCACGTTCTGAATTTGTTTAGGTGTCTCTGCTATGTTGTCATATAGTGTTTTTTTTTTAACATCTTTATTGGAGTATAATTGCTTTACAATGGTGTGTTAGTTTCTGCTGTGTAACAAAGGGAACCAGCTATATATATACATATATCCCCATATCTCCTCCCTCTTGTGTCTCCCTCCCACCCTCCCTATCCCACCCCTCTCGGTGGTCACAAAGCACTGAGCTGATCTCCCAGTGTGATGCAACTGCTTCCTACTAGCTATCTTGTCATATAGTCTTGAGTAGTTTTTCCATACTTCTGTCATAAATATTTACCTTATTTCTTGTATTTGCTTGGTTGTCTGTCTTTCCAACAACACAATAACAATTTCTGTGAGATTAGGGACCACGTGCCTGTCCTGTTCCCCTTTGGATCCCTTTACGTAGCACAATTCTTGACACATAGTAATCAATGAATATTTGTTAAGTGCTTGAATGAATAATTTTTATCAGTGCTAATAATATTAAATGAGCACTTATTAGCCTAATGATTTTTAAAAAATTAACTCTAAAAACATATGTCCTTCCTTAACTTTGTTCTGTGTTGAACTCTCTTTCTTCTAGAAGTTTCAATATGGTCTTTGGGCCCAAAGCATTAAAGCTGTGACCTAAAAGGTATGAAATAAAAGTTCCTTGGAGTCGTATAGAACATTGTCTAGATTTCATAGCCCTAGGGCTGCTTTGTAGATCAGACCAGCTTCTAACAAAACCCTTGGAGCATTTGAATATTTTAAACTGGTACTAAAATGTGCCCACTTCAAGTAAAATTCTTTTGTGTAATGAATGTCTGCATGGTTATGTTTTGGTGCACAGATTTGTGCCTCTAAAAGGGATGAGCAGCCAGGAGCATACACTCTGAGATTTCTGTATCTTAGTCAATGTATAAGGAAGTGGAGAAACTCAACAGGAAAGGCATAGCATCTTGAGGCTCATCCAAAGCTAGCCCTTCTAGAAGGAGCAGGCAGCTGGCTCTGCCTGCAAAAGGTTTTGCTCTCGGCCAACATTGATGCCTAAAATGCTTCCCACAAGAGTCCTCTTAGAAGTCATTGTTTCATTATTGCCTTGAACAAATGCCTGTTTTAGAGAGGAAACACATTAACCCATTAAACCCATTCTTGTGGATCAGGTTCAGTTTAGATCGGCTAGGCTACCTCTTGAAGTGAGAGAACAGGATCCTGAAGAACTGAAATGCCAACCATAAACAGCCATTGTCAAGGGGAAGAGGAGGCAGGAAGCAAAGGAAATGTTAAACCTGTAGGGGGTTAGTTGGAGGCCTGCAGCTGGAAGGTGGAGTGGCAAGAGGTAGAGGGTTGGACAACCATGGCTACTCTGTGTGTGTGTGTGTGTGTG
Source organism: Delphinus delphis (assembly GCF_949987515.2). NCBI lineage: Eukaryota > Metazoa > Chordata > Mammalia > Artiodactyla > Delphinidae > Delphinus > Delphinus delphis. The sequence continues at coordinate 71,276,428 of NC_082695.1, read as the reverse complement.
TGCTAAAGACCTGGGATCCCAAGGCCATTGAAGGAGGTGGCCCTGGTAAGTTTCAGCTCTTGGATTTGTCCAGCCCCATCCTGGTGGTCAACCCCATGCTTCTCTGAGACAGGAGATGGGAGGGGCAAGATACACAACGGTGCCTCAGTTTCTCTAGCTGCCATGCTTGCTATTGAGTAGAAATCAGACTGATATAAACTCTCAGGATAGATTGTAAGCATTACCTGGTTCATCTCACATTCTTTGATATCTTTGCCAAAAGATATCACATAAATAACAGATATTTCTCTGTATTTGTGGAACACACATTCATTCAGTTACAATGGAATTGGAACTAGTAATGTCCTTCTGATCTCTTTGCTTGCTTTTCAAACAGAAAAATAATCTGAGTTTCTGGGCCCACATTTGTCCAGTTCCTCCTTTTCTCATCCCAGTTGCTGTGGTACTTTCCCTCCTCTGATCGATGTATAAAGTATGCAGGTTTTCCCAGGTGAAGAAAATCCAGGGGAAAAATTGGACAGAAAAACTGGCTAATGACCAGAGTGGAATTTAACCCATATTTGAAGTCTCACTTTCAATAACTGGTGAGGGTGATACTTCTGGAGTGTACGAACCAGCTGGTATTAGCAAAAGTGTGAAGATCTGCTGATGGAGGAGGGGGCAGGGAAGGTTTGTGGGTGTGTTTCAAAGTCTGTTGGATGCAACTGGTTTAATTTCCTTTGTTCATCTGCTTTAGTGTTTGCAGTGATTTGAGAGGATGGTCTTCTCCCCACTCCAACACATTCGGTGAAGTGTGCTGATACTGTCACTCATTAAGCTGTTGGCAGGATTAAATGTTGTACATTCCGTTTGCATCAGGAAATCCTCTTTTCGAGGACAATGCAAGTTACAGAGTCTGGTTCCATCTAGAGCTCAGGCTTGAGAGAGATAGAAGTAGAGACAAAGAGAGTCAGAGAGAGAGAGAGAGAGAGAGAGAGGGAACCAGTGAAAAAGATGGGCAGAGACAGAGATAGAGTTACCAAGATAGGACAAAGACACCCCAAGAGAGTTGGAGAACCAGAGATAGACAGATGAAAAGAGAGAGACAAAGATAGAACGACTGAACAAGATGAGCAGAGAACTGGAGAGAGTGAGAATGGAGAGAACTGGAGAGAGAGAGAAGAAGGTAGACAGGGGAAAGATAAGAAGGGGGAAAGAGCCAGGGGCACTGGAGGACAGGGAGGAAAGGGGAGGGGGAGGGGAGGGAGGCAGAGAATCTTCCATGAAGACCCAGTCTTAGTTTTTGAAGCCTCCATGATATTTTGATGTTAGGGGTCACCCATATGTACATAAGATTTTACTAGCGAACAAAATCCAGGGAGAAGTAAGGGGAAAGAGGCTGCAGCACTGACTCACCAACTCCTCAGAGAAGTTACAGGCGCTGAGGTAAGAAGGCGAGGGGAAAACAAGTCATAAAAAATATTAGACAAAACTCTCTGAGAGGTTTATGCACAAGTCTATCTTGTTTTTTGCAACAGTTTCTCAAAAGTGATCTGTGGAGTGAATTTCATGTATCAAATTCAGATTTCCCAAAGCTGGGTGGGTGGAGATGTTTCCCTCTGGAAGACGTTCAAGCTGTCCTTTAAAGAACTTGTCTGTGTTCATCTTGTTGCCCATTGTTCGTGACACATCGAGGCGCCCAAGTTGGGGGCATGTTCTAGTCAAGGCAGTTTTGGTCCCAGGGGAGAGAAACCCACTCAAGTTAAAAGGGAACCAAGCAATGAAAATGATTCTAGGACTAATCGTGCTACTCATATTAGACAGAACTACCATTTGTTGAGCTCTTGCCAGGGGGCAGGAACAATATTCAGTCCTTTAAATGTAATGTTTCATTGTATCCTCACAGCGATGAGGAACAGAGGTGCAGGAGAAATAAAATGATTCGTCCGAAGTTCTCTAGGATGTGAAGCCAGGCAGCAAGGTTGTACTTCACTTGATACAGATGATAACAGCTGAACAGGTCTATCTGTGTATCTATTTATCTATGTATGTATGTATGTATCTATCTATCTATCTGTCTATCTATCTATCTATCATCTACATTCTCACTGAGAAAAATTGATCATTTTCTCTGCAAGGCAGTTGGAGTTCTAAAGAATAGATTCATTACCTGTCAGCTTCACTGACTGTTCCCAGAGCTTTGCATGGGGTTGTAGATATTAGCAAGATACCACCATACATTCATCCTTGATGTCCTACAGAAAACCTCAGATATCTTGGAAGTTCAGTCTATCTGTTTGATCCTTAAAAGGGCTTAAAGTAATGATTACTTCACATCTGCATTGACCAATGAGACCGGAGGTGGAGCAACCCTGGGTTAAACTGTTTAAGGCGTTGGATTCTAACCCTGGAAACTGGAACTTGACTTCCAATACAGCATTTCCCAAAGTGTGTTCTTTTGAACATAAGTTTTATGAGATGTTATATAAAGGAAAGTTTTCAGGATCAGGAATGTTTAGGAAATACTGGGTTAATCATATTTTGGTAGGTTTCTTTTCTGCAGAAATTCTTCTTAGAAACAATGTATATGTGCATTTGAGTCATTCCAATAGGATTGTCCTTCTCCTCCATTCCCATCTACCCAAATCCATGCATTTCCCACTTTTCCCTGGATAGCTCATTTTGTACTCATCACATACTGCCTTGGTTTCATTTTTTTCCCCCTCTTTTTATTTATTTATTTTTTTAACACTCTTTATTGGAGTATAATTGCTTTACAATGGTGTGTTAGTTTCTGCTGTATAACAAAGTGAATCAGCTATACCTATACATATATCCCCATATCTCCTCCCTCTTGCATCTCCCTCCCACCCTCCCTATCCCACCCCTCTGGTGGTCACAAAGCACCGAGCTGATCTCCCTGTGCTATGCAGCTGCTTCCCACTAGCTATCTATTTTACATTTGGTAGTGTATATATGTCCATGCCACTCTCTCACTTTGTCCCAGTTTTACCTTCCCCCTCCCCGTGGCCTCAAGTCCATTCTCTACGTCTGCCTCTTTATTCCTGTCCCGCCCCTAGGTTCTTCAGAACCACTTTTTTATTTTTTAAATTCCATATATATGTCGTAGCATACGGTATTTGTTTTTCTCTTTCTGACTTACTTCACTCTATGTGACAGTTGCTAGGTCCATCCACCTCACTACAAATAATTCAATTTCATTTCTTGTTATGGCTGAGTAATATGCCATTGTATGTGTGCCACATCTTCTTTATCCATTCATCTGTCAATGGACACTTAGGTTGATTCCATGTCCTGGCTATTGTAAATAGAGATGCAATGAACATTGTGGTACATGACTCTTTTTGAATTATGGTTTTCTGAGGGTATATGCCCAGCAGTGGGATTGCTGGGTCGTATGGTAGTTCTATTTTTAGTTTTGTGAGGAACCTCCATACTGTTCTCCATAGTGGCTGTACCAATTCACATTCCCACCAGCAGTGCAAGAGTGTTCCCTTTTCTCCACACCCTCTCCAGCATTTATTGTTTGTAGATTTTTTGATGATGGCCATTCTGACTGGTGTGAGGTGATACCTCATTGTAGTTTTAATTTGCATTTCTCTAATGATTAGTGATGTTAAGCATCCTTTCATGTGTTTGTTGGCAATCTGTATATCTTCTTTAGAGAAATGTCTGTTTAGGTCTTCTGCCCATATTTTGCTTGGGTTTTTTGGTTTTTTTTTATATTGAGCTGCATGAGCTGCTTGTAAATTGAGGAGATTAATCTTTTGTCGTTTGCTTCATTTGCAAATATTTTCTCCCATTCTGAGGGTTGTCTTTTCCTCTTGTTTATGGTTTCCTTTGCTGTGCAAAAGCTTTGAAGTTTCATTAGGTCCCGTTTGTTTATTTTTGTTTTTATTTCCATTTCTCTAGGAGGTGGGTCAAAAAGCAACTTGCTGTGATGTATGTCATAGAGTGTTCTGCTTATGTTCTCCTCTAAGAGTTCGATAGTGTCTGGCCTTACATTTAGGTCTTTAATCCATTTTGAGTTTATTTTTGTGTATGATGTTAGGGAGTGTTCTAATTTCATTCTTTTACATGTAGCTGTCCAGTTTTTCCAGCATCACTTATTGAAGAGGCTGTCTTTTCTCCATTGTATATTCTTTCCTCCTTTATCAAAGATAAGGTGACCATATGTGCATGGGTTTATCTCTAGGCTTTCTATACTGTTCCATTGATCTATATTTCTGTTTTTGTGCCAGTACCATACTCTCTTCATTACTGTAGCTTTGTCGTATACTCTGAAGCCTGGGAGCCTGATTCCTCCAGATCCGTTTTTCTTTCTCAAGATTGCTTTGGCTATTTGGGGTCTTTTGTGTTTCCATATAAATTGTGAAATTTTTTGTTCTAGTTCTGTGAAAAATGCCAGTGGTACTTTGATAGGGATTGCATTGAATCTGTAGATTGCTTTGGGTAGTAGAGTCATTTTCACAATGTTGATTCTTCCAATCCAAGAACATGGTATATCTCTCCATCTGTTTGTATCATCTTTAATTTCTTTCGTCAGTGTCATAGTTTTCTGCATACAGGTCATTTGTCTCCTTAGGTAGGTTTATTCCTAGATATTTTATTCTTTTTGTTGCAATGGTAAATGGGAGTGTTTCCTTAATTTAACTTTCAGATTTTTCATCCTTAGTGTATAGAAATGCAAGAGATTTCTGTGCATTAATTTTGTATCCTGCTACTTTACTAAATTCATTGATTAGCTCTAGTAGTTTTCTGGTGGCATCTTTAGGATTCTCTCTATATAGTATCATGTCACCTGCAAACAGTGACCGTTTTACTTCTTCTTTTCCAACTTGGGTTCCTTTAATTTCTTCTTCTTCTCTGATTGCTGTGGCTAAAACTTCCAAAACTATGTTGAGTAAGAGTGGTGAGAGTGGGCAACCTTGTCTTTTTCCTGATCTTAGTGGAAATGATTTCAGTTTTTCACCATTGAGAGCGATGTTGGCTGTGGGTTTGTCATATATGGTCTTCATTATGTTGAGGTTAAGTTCCCTCTATGACTACTTTCTGGAGGGTTTTTATCATAAATGGGTGTTGAATTTTGTTGAAAGCTTTTTTTGCATCTATTGAGATGATCATATGGTTTTTATCCTTCAGTTTTTAATATGGTGTATCACATTGATTGATTTGCATATATTGAAGACTCCTTGCTTTCCTTGGATAAACTCCACTCGATCATTGTGTATGATCCTTTTAATGTGCTGTTGGATTCTGTTTGCTAGTATTTTATTGAGGACTTTTGCATCTCTGTTCATCAGTGATATTGGCCTGTAGTTTTCTTTCTTTGTGACATCTTTGTATGGTTTTTTATCAGGGTGAGGTGGCATTGTAGAATGAGTTTGGGAGTGTTCCTACCTCTGATAGATATATTTTGGAAGTGTTTGAGAAGGGTAGGTGTTAACTCTCTGTAAATGTTTGATAGAATTTGCCTGTGAAACCATCTGGTCCTGGGCTTTTGTTTGTTGGAAGAGTTTTAATCACAGTTTCAATTTCAGTGCTTGTGATTGGTCTGTTTATATTTCCTGTTTCTTCCTGGTTCAGTCTAGGAAGGTTGTGCATTTCTAAGAATTTGTCCATTTCTTCCAGGTTGTCCATTTTATTGGCATAGAGTTGCTTGTGGTAATCCCTCATGATTTTTTGTATTTCTGCAGTGTCAGTTGTTACTTCTCCTTTTTCATTTCTAATTCTATTGATTGCAGTCTTCTCCCTTTTTTTTTTGATGAGTTGGGCTAATGGTTCATCAATTTTGTTTATCTCCTCAAAGAACCAGTTTTTAGTTTTATTGATATTTGCTATCATTTCCTTCATTTCTTTTTCATTTATTTCTGATATGATCTTTATGATTTCTTTCCTTCTGCTAACTTTGAGGTTATTTTGTTCTTCTTTGTCTAATTGCTTTAGGTGTTAGGTTAGGTTGTTTACTTGTGATGTTTCTTGTTTCTTGAGGTAGGATTGTATTGCTATAAACTTCCCTCTTAGAACTTCTTTTGCTACATCCCACAGGTTTTGGGTCATCGTGATTTCATTGTCATTTGTTTCTAGGTAATTTTTGAATTCCTCTTTGATTTCTTCAGTGATCTCTTGGTTATTTAGTAGTGTATTGTTTAGCTTCCATGTGTTTGTATTTTTTACAGATTTTTTTCCTGTAACTGATATCTAGTCTCATAGTGTTGTGGTCGGAAAAGATACATGATATGATTTCAATTTTCTTAAATTTACCAAGGCTTGATTCGTGACTCGAGATATGATCTATCCTGGAGAAAGTTCCATGAGCAGTTGAGAAGAATGTGTATTCTGTTGTTTTTGGATGGAATGTCCTGTAAATATCAATTAAGTCCATCTTGTTTAATGTATCATTTAAAGGTTGTGTTTCCTTATTTATTTTCATTTTGGATGATCTGTCCATTGGTGAAAGTGGGGTGTTAAAGTTCCCTACTATGATTGTGTTACTGTCTATTTCCCCTTTTATGGCTGTTAGCATTTGCCTTATGTATTGAGGTGCTCCTATGTTGGGTGCATAAATACTTATAATTGTTATATCTTCTTCTTGGATGGATCCCTTGATCATCATATAGTGTCCTTCTTTGTCTCTTGTAATAGTCTTTATTTTAAAGTCTATTTTGTCTAATATGAGAATTGCTACCCCAGCTTTCTTTTGATTTCCATTTGCATGGAATATCTTTTTCCATCCCCTTACTTTCAGTCTGTATGTGTCCCTAGGTCTGAAGTGGGTCTCTTGTAGACAGCATATATATGGGTCTTGTTTTTGTATCCATTCAGCCAGTCTATGTCTCTTGGTGGGAGCATTTAATCCATTTACATTTAAGGTAATTATCGATATGTATGTTTATATTACCATTTTCTTAATTGTTTTGGGTTTGTTATTGTAGGTCTTTTCCTTGTCTTGTGTTTCCTGCCCAGAGAAGTTCATTTAGCATTTGTTTTAAAGCTGGTTTGGTGGTGCTGAATTCTCTTAGTTTTTGCATGTCTGTAAAGCTTTTAATTTCTCCATCAAATTTGAGTGAGATCCTTGCTGGGTAGAGTAATCTTGGTTGCAGGTTTTTTCCTTTCATCACTTTAAGTATGTCCTGCCACACCCTTCTGGCTTGCAGAGTTTCTGCTGAGAAATCAGCTGTTAACCTTAGGGGGATTCCTTTGTATGTTATTTGTTGCTTTTCCCTTGCTGCTTTTAATATTTTTTCTTCGTATTTAATTTTTGATAGCTTGTTTAATATGTGTCTTGGCATGTTTCTCCTTGGATTTAACCTGTATGGGGCTCTTGGCGCTTCCTGGACTTGATTGACTATTTCCTTTCCCGTATTAGGGAAGTTTTCAACTATAATCTCTTCAAATATTTTCTCAGTCCCTTTCTTTTTCTCTCCTTCTTCTGGGACCCCTATTATTCGGATGTTGGTGTGTTTAATGTTGTCCCAGAGGTCTCTGAGGCTGTCCTCAATTCTTTTCATTCTTTTTTCTTTATTCTGCTCTGTGGTAGTTATTTCCACTATTTCATCTTCCAGGTCACTTATGCATTCTTCTGCCTCAGTTATTCTACTATTGATTCCTTCTAGAGAATTTTTAATTTCATTTATTGCATTGTTCATCATTGTTTGTTTGCTCTTTAGTTCTTCCAGGTCCTTGTTAAACATATCTTGTATTTCCCCATTCTATTTCCAAAATTTTTGATCATCTTTTTTTTTTTTTTTTTTAACATCTTTATTGGGGTATAATTACTTTACAATGGTGTGTTAGTTTCTGCTTTATAACAAAGTGAATCAGTTATACATATACATATGTTCCCATATCTCTTCCCTCTTGCGTCTCCCTCCCTCCCACCCTCCCTATCCCACCCCTCCAGGCTGTCACAGAGCACCGAGCCAATATCCCCGTGCCATGCGGCTGCTTCCCTCTAGTTATCTACCTTACTACGTTTGTTAGTGTGTATATGTCCATGACTCTCTCTCGCCCCGTCACAGCTCACCCTTCCCCCTCCCCATAACCTCAAGTCCGTTCTCTAGGAGGTCTGCATCTTTATTCCTGCCTTACCCCTAGGTTCTTCATGACATTTTTTTTTTTTCTTAAATTCCATATATATGTGTTAGCATACTGTATTTGTCTTTTTCGTTCTGACTTACTTCACTGTGTATGACAGACTCTAGGTCTATCCACCTCATTACAAATAGCTCAATTTCGTTTCTTTTTATGGCTGAGTAATATTCCATTGTATATATGTGCCACATCTTCTTTATCCATTCATCCGATGATGGGCACTTAGGTTGTTTCCATCTCCGGGCTATTGTAAATAGAGCTGCGATGAACATTTTGGTACATGACTCTTTTTGAATTTCGGTTTTCTCAGGGTATATGCCCAGTAGTGGGATTGCTGGGTCATATGGTAGTTCTATTTGTAGTTTTTTAAGGAACCTCCATACTGTTCTCCATAGTGGCTGAACCAATTCACATTCCCACCAGCAGTGCAAGAGGGTTCCCTTTTCTCCACACCCTCTCCAGCATTTATTGTTTCTAGATTTATTGATGATGGCCATTCTGACTGGTGTGAGATGATATCTCATTGTAGTTTTGATTTGCATTTCTCTAATGATTAATGATGTTGAGCATTCTTTCATGTGTTTGTTGGCAGTCTGTATATCTTCTTTGGAGAAATGTCTATTTAGGTCTTCTGCCCATTTTTGGATTGGGTTGTTTGTTTTTTTGTTGTTGAGCTGCATGAGCTGCTTGTAAATTTTGGAGATTAATCCTTTGTCAGTTGCTTCATTTGCAAATATTTTCTCCCATTCTGAGGGTTGTCTTTTGGTCTTGTTTATGGTTTCCTTTGCTGTGCAAAAGCTTTGAAGTTTCATTAGGTCCCATTTGTTTATTTTTGTTTTTATTTCCATTACTCTAGGGGGTGGGTCAGAAAGAATCTTGCTGTGATTTATGTCATAGAGTGTTCTGCCTATGTTTTCCTCTAATAGTTTGATAGTTTCTGGCCTTATATTTAGGTCTTTAATCCATTTTGAGCTTATTTTTGTGTATGGTGTTAGGGAGTGTTCTAATTTCATTCTTTTACATGTAGCTGTCCAGTTTTCCCAGCACCATTTATTGAAGAGGCTGTCCTTTTTCCACTGTACATTCCTGCCACCTTTATCAAAGATAAGGTGTCCATATGTGCATGGGTTTATCTCTGGGCTTTCTATCCTGTTCCATTGATCTATATTTCTGTTTTTGTGCCAGTACCATACTGTCTTGATAACTGTAGCTTTGTAGTATAGTCTGAAGTCAGGGAGCCTGATTCCTCCAGTTCCTTTTTTTGTTCTCAAGATTGCTTTGGCTATTCGGGGTCTTTTGTGTTTCCATACAAATTGCGAAATTTTTTGTTCTAGTTCTGTGAAAAATGCCAGTGGTAGTTTGATAGGGATTGCATTGAATCTATAGATTGCTTTGGGTAGTAGAGTCATTTTCACAATGTTGATTCTTCCAATCCAAGAACATGGTATATGTCTCCATCTATTTGTATCATCTTTAATTTCTTTCATCAGTGTCTTATAGTTTTCTGCATACAGGTCTTTTGTCTCCTTAGGTAGGTTTATTCCTAGATATTTTATTCTTTTTGTTGCAGTGGTAAATGGGAGTGTTTTCTTGATTTCACTTTCAGATCTTTCATCATTAGTATATAGGAATGCCAGAGATTTCTGTGCATTAATTTTGTATCCTGCTACTTTACCAAATTCATTGATTAGCTCTAGTAGTTTTCTGGTAGCATCTTTAGGATTCTCTATGTATAGGATCATGTCATCTGCAAACAGTGACAGCTTTACTTCTTCTTTTCCGATTTGTATTCCTTTTATTTCCTTCTCTTCTCTGATTGCTGTGGCTAAAACTTCCAAAACTATGTTGAATAAGAGTGGTGAGAGTGGGCACCCTTGTCTTGTTCCTGATCTTAGTGGAAATGCTTTCAGTTTTTCACCATTGAGGATGATGTTTGCTGTGGGCTTGTCGTATATGGCCTTTATTCTGTTGAGGAAAGTTCCCTCTATGCCTACTTTCTGCAGGGTTTTTATCATAAATGGGTGTTGAATTTTGTCAAAAGCTTTCTCTGCATCTATTGAGATGATCATATGGTTTTTCTCCTTCAGTTTGTTAATATGGTTTATCACATTGATAGATTTGCGTATATTGAAGAATCCTTGCATTCCTGGAACAAACCCCACCTGATCATGGTGTATGATCCTTTTAATGTGCTGTTGGATTCTGTTTGCTAGTATTTTGTTGAGGATTTTTGCATCTATGTTCATCAGTGATATTGGTCTGTAGTTTTCTTTCTTTGTGACATCCTTGCCTGGTTTTGGTATCAAGGTGATGGTGGCCTCGTAGAATGAGTTTGGGAGTGTTCCTCCCTCTGCTATATTTTGGAAGAGTTTGAGAAGGATAGGTGTTAGCTCTTCTCTAAATGTTTGATAGAATTCGCCTGTGAAGCCATCTGGTCCTGGGCTTTTCTTTGTTGGAAGATTTTTAATCACAGTTTCAATTTCAGTGCTTGTGATTGGTCTGTTCATATTTTCTATTTCTTCCTGATTCAGTCTTGGCAGGTTGTGCATTTCTAAGAATTTGTCCATTTCTTCCAGATTGTCCATTTTATTGGCATAGAGTTGCTTGTAGTAATCTCTCATGATCTCTTTTATTTCTGCAGTGTCAGTTGTTACCTCTCCTTTTTCATTTCTAATTCTATTGATTTGAGTCTTCTCCCTTTTTTTCTTGATAAGTCTGGCTAGTGGTTTATCTATTTTGTTTATCTTCTCAAAGAACCAGCTTTTAGTTTCATTGATCTTTGCTATTGTTTCCTTCATTTCTTTTTCATTTATTTCTGATCTGATTTTTATGATTTCTTTCCTTCTGCTAGCTTTGGGGTTTTTTTGTTCTTCTTTCTCTAATTGCTTGACGTGCAAGGTTAGGTTGTGTATTCTAGATGTCTCCTGCTTCTTAAGGTGGGCTTGTATTGCTATAAACTTCCCCCTTAGAACTGCTTTTGCTGCATCCCACAGGTTTTGGGTCGTTGTGTCTCCATTGTCATTTGTTTCTAGGTATTTTTTGATTTCCTCTTTGATTTCTTCAGTGATCACTTCATTATTAAGTAGTGTATTGTTTAGCCTCCATGTGTTTGTATTTTTTACAGATCTTTTCCTGTAATTGATATCTAGTCTCATGGCGTTGTGGTCAGAAAAGATACTTGATACAATTTCAATTTTCTTAAATTTGCCAAGGCTTGATTTGTGACCCAAGATATGATCTATCCTGGAGAATGTTCCGTGAGCACTTGAGAAAAATGTGTATTCTGTTGTTTTTGGATGGAGTGTCCTATAAATATCAATTAAGTCCATCTTGTTTAATGTATCATTTAAAGCTTGTGTTTCCTTATTTATTTTCATTTTGGATGATCTGTCCATTGGTGAAAGTGGGGTGTTTAAGTCCCCTACTATGAATGTGTTACTGTCAATTTCCCCTTTTATGGCTGTTAGTATTTGCCTTATGTATTGAGGTGCTCCTATGTTGGGTGCATAAATATTTACAATTGTTATATCTTCTTCTTGGATCGATCCCTTGATCATTATGTAGTGTCCTTCTTTGTCTCTTTTAATAGTCCTTATTTTAAAGTCTATTTTGTCTGATATGAGAATTGCTACTCCAGCTTTCTTTTGGTTTCCATTTGCATGGAATATCTTTTTCCATCCCCTTACTTTTAGTCTGTATGTGTCTCTAGGTCTGAAGTGGGTCTCTTGTAGACAGCATATGTAAGGGTCTTGTTTTTGTATCCATTCAGCTAATCTGTGTCTTTTGGTGGGAGCATTTAGTCCATTTACATTTAAGGTAATTATCGATATGTATGTTCCTATTCCCATTTTTCTATATTGTTTTGGGTTCGTTATTATAGGTCTTTTCCTTCTCTTGTTTTTCTTGCCTAGAGAAGATCCTTTAGCATTTGTTGTAAAGCTGGTTTGGTGGTGCTGAACTCTCTCAGCTTTTGCTTGTCTGTAAAGGTTTTTATTTCTCCATCAAATCTGAATGAGATCCTTGCTGGGTAGAGTAGTCTTGGTTGCAGGTTTTTCTCCTTCATCACTTTCAGTATGTCCTGCCACTCCCTTCTGGCTTGTAGGGTTTCTGCTGAAAGATCAGCTGTTAACCTTATGGGGATTCCCTTATGTGTTATTTGTTGTTTTTCCCTTGCTGCTTTTAATATGCTTTCTTTGTATTTAATTTTTGACAGTTTGATTAATATGTGTCTTGGCGTATTTCTCCTTGTATTTATCCTGTATGGGACTCTCTGTGCTTCCTGGACTTGATTAACTATTTCCTTTCCCATATTAGGGAAGTTTTCAACTATAATCTCTTCAAATATTTTCTCAGTCCCTTTCTTTTTCTCTTCTTCTTCTGGAACCCCTATAATTCGAATGTTGGTGCGTTTAATGTTGTCCCAGAGGTCTCTGAGACTGTCCTCAGTTCTTTTCATTCTTTTTTCTTTATTCTGCTCTGCAGTAGTTATTTCCACTATTTTATCTTCCAGGTCACTTATCCGTTCTTCTGCCTCAGTTATTCTGCTATTGATCCCATCTAGAGTATTTTTAATTTCATTTATTGTGTTGTTCATCATTGCTTGTTTCATCTTTAGTTCTTCTAGGTCCTTGTTAACTGATTCTTGCATTTTGTCCAATCTATTGTCCATTCTATCTCCAAGATTTCGGATCAACCTTACTATCATTATTCTGAATTCTTTTTCAGGTAGACTGCCTATTTCCTCTTCATTTGTTAGGTCTGGTGCATTTTTATCTTGCTCCTTTATCTGCTGTGTGTTTTTCTGTTTTCTCATTTTGCTTATCTTACTGTGTTTGGGGTCTCCTTTTTGCAGGCTGCAGGTTCGTAGTTCCTGCTGTTTTTGATGTCTGTCTCCAGTGGCTAAGGTTGGTTCAGTGGGTTGTGTAGGCTTCCTGGTGGAGGGGACTAGTGCCTGTGTTGTGGTGGAAGAGGCTGGATCTTGTCTCTCTAGTGGGCAGGTTCACGTCTGGTGGTGTGTTTTGGGGTGTCTGTGGCCTTATTATGATTTTAGGCAGCCTCTCTGCTAATGGGTGGGGTTGTGTTCCTGTTTTGCTAGTTGTTTGGCACAGGTTGTCCAGTACTGTGGCTTGCTGGTCGTTGAGTGAAGCTGGGTGCTGGTGTTAAGATGGAGGTCTCTGGGAGATTTTCGCCGTTTGATATTATCTGGAGCTGGGAGGTCTCTTGTGAACCAGTGTCTTGAAGTTGGCTCTCCTACCTCAGAGGGAGAGCCCTGCCTCCTGGCTGGAGCACCAAGAGCCTTTCATCCACTCGGCTCAGAATAAAAGGGAGAAAAAGTAGAGGGAATTAGTAGACGTATGAGGAAAGAAAGAAGGAAAGGAGGGAAGGAAGGAGGGAAGGAAGGAAGGAAGAAAGAAAGAAAGAAGCAAAGAAGGAAAGAAGGCAAGAAGGAACGAAAGGAGGGAGGGAGGGAGGGAGAAAGGAAGGAGGGAAAGAGGGAAAAACAAAAAGAAAGAAGATACAGTAAAAATAAAATAAAGTATAATAAAGTTATTGAATTAAAAAATTCTTAATTAGAAAAAAAAAAAAAAAAAAAAAGGACGGATAGAACCTTAGGACAAATGTTGGAAGCAAAGCTGTACAGACAAAGTCTTACACAGAAGCGTACACATACACCCTCACAAAAAGAGGTAAAGGGGGAAAAATCATAAATCTTGCTGTCAGAGACCACCTCCTCAATTTAGGATAATTCGTTGTCTAAAGGAGGGAAGGAAGGAGGGAAGGAAGGAAGGAAGGAAGGAAGAAAGAAAGAAGCAAGGAAGGAAAGAAGGCAAGAAGGAACGAAAGGAGGGAGGGAGGAAGGAAGGAAGGAGGGAAAGAAGGGAAAACAGAAAGAAGATACTGTAAAAATAAAATAGAGTATAATAAAGTTATTGAATTAAAAAATTCTTAATTAGAAAAAAAAAAAAAAAAAAAAAAAAAAAAGGACGGATAGAACCTTAGGACAAATGTTGGAAGCAAAGCTGTACAAAGTCTTACACAGAAGCGTACACATACACCCTCACAAAAAGAGTTAAAGGGGGAAAAATCATAAATCTTGCTGTCAGAGACCACCTCCTCAATTTGGGATAATTCGTTGTCTAAAGGAGGGAAGGAAGGAGGGAAGGAAGGAAGGAAGGAAGGAAGAAAGAAAGAAGCAAGGAAGGAAAGAAGGCAAGAAGGAACGAAAGGAGGGAGGGAGGAAGGAAGGAAGGAGGGAAAGAAGGGAAAACAGAAAGAAGATACAGTAAAAATAAAATAGAGTATAATAAAGTTATTGAATTTAAAAATTCTTAATTAGAAAAAAAAAAAAAAAGGGGACGGATAGAACCTTAGGACAAATGTTGGAAGCAAAGCTATACAGACAAAGTCTTACACAGAAGCGTACACATACACCCTCACAAAAAGAGGTAAAGGGGGAAAAATCATAAATCTTGCTGTCAGAGACCACCTCCTCAATTTGGGATGATTCGTTGTCTAAAGGAGGGAAGGAAGGAAGGAAAGAAAGAAAGAAAGAAAGGACGAAGGTAAAGTATAATAACGTTCTTAAAATTAAAATTGATTATTAAGAAAAAAAATTTTAAGAAAAAACCATGGACGGATAGAACCTAGGACAAATGGTGGAAGCAAGACTATACAGACAAGATCTCACACAGAAGCATACACATACACATTCACAAAAAGAGGAATAGGGAGAAAAATCATAGATCTTGCTCCCAAAGTCCACCTCCTTAATTTGGGATGATTGGCTGTCTATTCATGTATTCCACAGATGCAGGGTACATCAAGTTGATTGTGGAGCTTTAATCCGCTGCTTCTGAGGCTGCTGGGAGAGATTTCCCTTTCTCTTCTTTGTTCTCACAGCTCCCAGGGGCTCAGCTTTGGATTTGGCCCTGCCTCTGCGTGTAGGTCGCTGGAGGGCGTCTGTTTTTTGCTCAGACAGGACGGGGTTAAAGGAGCCGCTGATTCGGGGGTTCTGGCGTACGGAGGCCGGCGGCGGGGAGGGAGGGGCACGGAATGCGGGGCGGGCCTGCGGCGGCAAAGTCCGGCGTGACTCTGCACCAGCCCGAGGCCCGCCGTGCGCTCTCCCGGGGAAGTCGTCTCCGGATCCCGGGAACCCGGCAGTGGCGGGCTGCACAGGCTCCGCGGAAGAGGGGAGTGGAGAGCGACCTGCGCTCGCGCACAGGCCCCTTGGTGGCGGCAGCAGCAGCCCCAACGTCTCCCGCCCGCCTTGGGGTCCGCGCCTCCAGCCGCGGCTTGCGCCCGTCTCTGGAGTCAGCGCCCTCAGCCGCGGCTCGCGCCCGTCTCTGGGGTCCGCGCCCTCAGCCGCGGCTCGCGCCCGTCTCTGGGGTCCGCGCCCTCAGCCGCGGCTCGCGCCCGTCTCTGGGGTCCGCGCCCTCAGCCGCGGCTCGCGCCCGTCTCTGGGGTCCGCGCTTTCAGCCGCGGCTCGCGCCCGTCTCTGGGGTCCGCGCTTTCAGCCGCGGCTCGCGCCCGTCTCTGGGGTCCGCGCTTTCAGCCGCGGCTCGCGCCCGTCACTGGGGTTCGCGCTTTTAGCCGCGGCTCGCGCCCGTCTCTGGAGTTCCTTTAAGCAGCGTTCTTAAACCCCTCTCCTCACGCACCAGGAAACAAAGAGGGAAGAAAAAGTCTCTTGCCTCTTCGGCAGGTGCCGGCTTTTTCCCGGACTCCCTCCCGGCTAGCTGTGGTGCACTAACCCCTTCAGGCTATGTTCAAGCCGCCAACCCCAGTCCTCTCCCTGCGCTCCGTCCGAAACCGAAACCCTAGCCTCAGAGCCTCAGCTCGCAGCCCCGCCCGTCCCGGCGGGTGAGCAGACAAGCCTCTCGGGCTGGTGAGTGCCGGTCGGCACCGATCCTCTGTGCGGGAATCTCCCCGCTTTGCCCTCCGCACCCGTTGCTGTGCACTCCTCCGCGGCTTCGAAGCTCCCCCCTCCGCCTCCCGCAGTCTCCGCCCGCGAAGGGGCTTCCTAGTGTGTGGAAACTTTTCCTCCTTCACAGCTCCCTCCCACTGGTGCAGGTGCCGTCCCTATTCTTTTGTCTCTGTTTATTCTTTTTTCCTTTTGCCCTACCCAGGTACGTGGGGAGTTTCTTGCCTTTTGGGAGGTCTGAGGTCTTCTGCCAGCCTTCAGTAGGTGTTCTGCAGGAGTTGTTCCACATGTAGATGTATTTCTGGTGTATCTGTGGAGAGGAAGGTGATCTCCGCGTCTTACTCTTCCGCCATCTTCCCTTCGAGAGCCTGATCATCTTTACTATCATTACTCTGAATTCTTTTTCGGGTAGACTGCCTATTTCCTCTTCATTTGTTTGCTCTGGTGGGATTTTACTTTGCTTCTTCATCTGATGTGTATTTCTCTGTCTTCTCATTTTGCTTAACTTACTGTGTTTGGGGTCTCCTTTTCGCAGGATGCATGTTCATAGTGTCTGTTGTTTTTGGTGTCTGCCCCCAGTGGGTAAGGTTGGTTCAGGCTTCCTGGTGGAGGGGACTAGTGCCTGTGTTCTGGTGGCTGAGGCTGGATCTTGTCTTTCTGGTGGGCAGGACCACGTCTGGTGGTGTGTTTTGGGGTGTTGTGACCTTATTATGATTTTAGGCAATCTCTCTGCTAAGGGGTGGCATTGTGTTCCTGTCTTGCTAGTTGTTTGGTATGGGGTGTGCAGCACTGTAGGTTGCTGGTCATTGAGTGGAGCTGGGTCTTAGCTTTGAGATGGAGATCTCTGGGAGAGCTGTTGCCATTTGATATTATGTGGGACTGGGTGGTCTCTGGTGGTCCAATGTCTTGAACTCGGCTCTCCCACCTAAGAGGCTCAGGCCTGACACCCGGTGAGAGCACCAAGACCCTGTCAGCCACATGGCTCAGAGGAAAAGGGAGAAAAAAAAGAAAGAAAGAAAGAAAAATAAATAAATAAAATAAAGTTATTAAAATAAAAATATATTATTAAAAATAAAAAAGTAATAATGAAAAAGAAAGAACAAAGGGAGCAACCAATCCAATAAACAAATCCGCCAATGAGAACAAGTGCTAAAAAGTACACACACAAGAAAAACCAAAAAGAAAAGGGCAGACAGAGCCCTAGGACAAATGGTGAAAACAAAGCTATACAGACAAAATCACACAAAGAAGCCTACACATACACACTCACAAAATGAGCAAAAGGAAAAAAAAAAAAAAAAAAAAAATATATATATATATATATATATATATATATAAAAGAAGAGAGCAACCAAATCAATAAACAAATCTACCAGTGATAATAACCTCTAAATACTAAACTAAGATAAACATAAAACCAGAAACAAATTACATGCAGGAAGCAAACCCCAAGTCTGCAGTTGCTCCCAAAGTCCACCGTGTCAATTTTGGGATGGTTTGTTTTCTATTCAGGTATTCCACAGGTGCAGGTACATCAAGTTGATTGTGGAGATTTAATCCACTGCTCCTGAGGCTGCTGGGAGAGATTTCCCTTTCTCTTCTTTGTTCGCACAGCTCCGGGGGTTCAGTTTTGGATGTGGCCCCGCCTCTGTGTGTAGGTCACCTGAGGGTGTCTGTTCCCCGCCCAGACATGATGGGGTTAATGTAGCAACTGATTAGGGGGCTCTGGTTCACTCAGGCCGGGGGGAGGGAGGGGTACGGAATGTGAAGCAAGACTGCGGCGGCAGAGGCCAGTGTGACGTTGCAGCAGCCTGAGGCGCGCCGTGCGTTCTCCTGGGGAAGTTGTCCCTGGATCACGGGACCCTGGCAGTGGCGGGCTGCACAGTCGCTCGGTAGGGGAGGTGTGGAGAGTGACCTGTGCTCGCACACAGGCTTCTTGGTGGCGGCAGCAGCAGCCTTAGCGTCTCATGCTCCCGTTGATAGCAGCGGCTTTCGCCCGGCTCTGAAGCTTGTTTAGGCATTGTTCTGAATCCCCTCTCCTCGCGCACCCCAAAACAATGTTCTCTTGCCTCTTAGGCAGGTCCGGACTTTTTCCTGGACTCCCTCCCAGCTAGCGGTGGTGCACTAACCCCCTTCAGTCTGTGTTTATGCACCAACCCTGGTCCTCTCCCTGGGATCTGACCTCCGAAGCCCGAGCCTCAGCTCCCAGCCCCCACTCGCCCCGGCAGGTGAGCAGATAAGCCTCTCGGGCTGGTGAGTGCTGGTCGGCACTGATCCTCTGTGCAGGAATCTCTCTGCTTTGCCCTTCGCACCCCTGTTGCTGCGCTCTCCTCCGTGGCTCTGAAACTTCACCCCCCCAAACCGCATCTCTGCCAGTGAAGGGCCTTCCTAGTGCGTGGAAACCTTTCCTCCTTCATGGCTCCCTCCCAGAGGTGCAGGTCCCGTCCCTATTCTTCTGTCTCTGTTTTTCCTTTTTCCTTTGTCCTACCCAGGTACGTGGGGAGTTTCTTGCCTTTTGGGAAGTCTGAGGTCTTCTGCCAGCATTCAGTAGGTGTTCTGTAGGAGCTGTTCCACGTGTAGCTCTATTTTTGATGTATCTGTAGTGAAGAAGGTGATCTCCACATCTCACTCCTCTGCCATTTTGAAGGTCTGCCAGTTTCATTATTTAACATTTGGTGAATCCATGTTTTACTTGCGCACCTAGATTGTGAGTCTCTTGCAATTAGAACTTAAACTTTCTTGTAGTTTAAGCCTAGCACTGTGCTATTTAGATCATAGGTACTCAATAAATATTTGTTCGTTGAGACACCAGCACGTGAAAAAATGATGTGTTTTAGTTTGATTCCTTGGACCTGCACTACCCCCAGGCATCTTCTGAGACATCAATTTGGATACAAGTTGTTTATCTGGGAGGTGATCCCAGGAAGCCCAGATGGAGAGTGGGGAATTACGATGGAGAGTGGGGAATTACGACAGAGAGTGAGGAAGTCAATGAAAAGTATATTAATGAGTGGGTTACAGCTGTGGGCAACTGAGGCTCCATCCTGCTGGGGACTCAAGGACAGGCTGTAGAACACACATCTGGGTGGTACCACTGAGTGGAGATGAATCTGGTTTACTTTCTACTAAGCTCTGCCCTTGATTGTGCATTGGTCCTGGGGTGTTAACACCTTGGCACTTCCAGCCTATGGGGCAGTATAGCCGGAAAAGCCCTCAGGCAGAGAGACACCCGGAGCCATCAGCATTGGAACGCCACAGGGACCTCTGGGAATAGAGGCAGGGCACTGGTGATGACCTGTCACATTATCCAAGAACAGCATTGGTTAACTGGCCTCCTCTAGTCCCAGCAGTTAAAAATTTTGCACTCGTTCAGTCTTGTATCAATAAATGAGCAGTTTTCTTGCCTGGGCTAACAAATTACATTTTTCCTGCTTTTGGAACCAGCTGCTACATATCTCCCCACTGCCTCAGTGGAAAATTGTCCTGTCAGCAGTATCACAATGTGATTTCTTCATCAAAGGTCATTGCCAATTATTTCATAAAAAACTGAAGCTTCAGTAATTACCTGATTTTTATCTTTTTTTAAAAGGTAGGTCATTTTTATTTCATCACTGTCACCTTATCGCCTATCTGCCCATGAAAAGGCATGCAATAAAACCAGCAACTTTGCCTTAGCCTTTTGTTATTGCTCCACATTTCATTTGTCATTTTATCTCCTGTTCTGGAGAAGATCATAGCTGGTTAGTTAAAGTGCTGGATAAATGAACACAGGGAGATACAAGCAAACATATGCCCGAGATCTTCCCCAGTTCTTCTGCTGGTCTGGATTCCTCATCCTAACAGCAGGAGATGACGAACACCACCAGAGGTGTCATAACCACTCTCAGCATAACTAGCTCCTAGAAGGAGGCCTGCATGATTATTAATAGTGATTGTTTCTTGCTGGACGCCCTAGCCTCAGCGTTCTACCTACTGATACCTCCTACAGGGACCAGGGCTGATTCTTCTGCTCCATGTTGCCTCGACTGGGTACTCTGAGTAGGAATTCACCTCTTCTGTCTCAGCTCTCGAAACATTTTGTGGTGGTTCTTTTATACCACTTGGCACTTATGAATTTGTCTTCCTACCCAGATTAAGAATTTCTGGAGGCCCCAGACTGTGCCTTACTCTGCATCTTTCCTTTTCTCACAGCACTCAGTATGGTGTCTGCCATGTTTAGATGTTCAGTGAACATAATGAGTTTAACTGAATTGGAATTTGGAGGAAGAAAATCCTCCCTCGTCCCTTCCCTTTACCTGTTGCAGTATTAGAATGTGTCATAGATGGATGTCTAGTGGCCTTTCTGGAAGTGTCACAGCACCCCTGCAGCAGACACATGTCAACCAGGCCTGAAATTTACACTATGAAAGGCATTCATGTCCAAAGAAGCTTTTTGTAAAAAGAAGTTTAAAAAAAAGAACCAGAGAGTGGATAGTGTCTTAATTGCTACCCGTTAGTATTAGGTTGAACTATAGGAAATTACCATTGTTAAGGTCACAAATGGTGGTTCCTACCTAATGTCTTAGCATGATTAGTAGATTTATGGGCAGGGGAAGATGTAGGAAATGGCATTTCCACAATTGTTGTGGAAAGAGGAAAGCCAAGAATACTGTTGAACAGAGACCGGCTGCTTGTGGGGTTTGCAGGAAGGGGCCCCAGGAAAGTATGTTTATTTGGGGAAAGAGGGTGATAAAGATGAGATGGATACAAAGCAAAGTGAGTCTCCCCAAACCTTATAAAGTTGGCTCAGGCCACTTGTGTCGCAGCGGGCCAGTGCTTCCAGAGGGTTGCTACACTAGATTATGTGAGGTACGCCCTGCTTTCTTTCTGTTTCTGTTTCTTAATATGGGCAGCTCAAGGGTGTACAGCCAAGAGGGAGAGTGGCTCTTCTCGAACAGGTACTTGTATCTACAAGTCCCTACTCAATGCAGGTAAGTTTCAGCCCCAATTAAATGCTGTCCATCCATGAATATTTGCTAGTTGGCATCATAAACCAAAACCAAAATCAGCACCTGCACCCTCTATTCACACATGGGGGTACCTTAAGCCATCTTCAAGAGAAAAGATCCCAAACTTTGCGGTCAATTTATAAAAATGTAAAGTGTAACCAGAACCACAGATGCAATTGCCCCAGTGGGTCAAAACCCAACTGTCTGAGGCTTTACCTTTCGAATACTAATGAGCAGTAATGCTTGGAGACCTTGATGTGACCCTTGGTTCATGTAACTATCAGATATTCAGATGTTATAATGAGATCCTGCTGAGTGAGAGAGGAGGCATCAGCATTTATGTTTGGTACCAACAAAGGGTGCATTCTTTTAATGAGGTGAGGTGGGAAAGGAAGATGTGGGAGTTACACACTGAAATAGGGTAGGGGAGAAATAGCACTTCTTTGTATTTTAGGAGGGTGCATCACCCACAAATGGAATCTACAAGCCAGGGTATTTTAATGTTTGCTCTGAGAACTTGATCTTTCAGAGGTCCATTAAGCAATTTTCATGGATTTTTCTGTTCTCCCTTGTACCTACGTTGACAAGTGGAACTCTTCTATTCCATCATAACCAAGAAACAGAAAAGGTGTTAAGGGCCATTGGGTAATTCAGTAACTCATCGATGTGTGTTACATTTAAAGGTATAGGATGGTACAGCAGCAAAAAAGTGAATTCTAGATTCAGCTCTCACACTAGTGGTGAGAATTCAGATAAATTCCTTAACTCTTGGAGGCTGGATTTTTCTCATCTGTAAAATTACAATGGATTTGATGATTTCTATGTCCCATCCAATTGTACAATTCTATCATTCTATTATAGATTAGGTTGCTATTATTGTTTAATATAGCTATTGTCACCTTGTGAATGGAGGTAGGCATTTGTAAAGAAAATATTGGCCAAGCAATAACCAAATAATTTATCCTTTTGGTCTCCTGTGTTCCTACTTTTGTCCCTCCATTGCTCTTCAAAATGCATGGAAGTGAATCAGCAGGAATGTAGGAGCCCTCATCCTTAAAAGCCACCTCTATTTTTACTTTATGAAAACAAGAAAAGGAAAAAGAAAGGGGCAATATATAGGCATGGCATAATAGAGCAGAAGGATAAGATCATTAACTGGGGGAAATGAGCCATAGTTCCCTAAGCTTTAATAAAGACTTGGAGAAGAAAATAGCCCCAAAGAAAGTTTTTTCCCCTTAGAACACCTAGAAGAGTGTTGACTTTTCCTGTCTTTGTATTCTTTCACTGCACTCTATTAGAATTGATTCAGAGAAAGGACTGCACCTAGAGTACATAATAAACATCTCCAGGAGAGGTGGGGAGGATGGGCAGAAGCAGGAAGGAGATGAAGGAAAATCAATTGCTCGGTGCTGACAACTTCTTCTTGTAATAACAGTATTCTGTCACATTGCATTAGCTGCACTTTTCAATTGTATGTGTTTTTGCTAACAGGCTGTAAAACTGTAATCATATGAGCACTGAATGCATTGTATTAGTGGGAATGATTCAAGGGGATGTGCGCTTTATTATACCAGTATGGTGTATAATGTGTTGCTTACCGAAGTGAGACTTATCATTTTAGTGAAGGAATATTTATTATTTGTTTGTTGTAGCATTGGTGCCTTCCAGGGAAACCTGCCTGATTCTGCTGGGATTGGGGAGAGGTAAGATTTTCTCCTACTCTTCCTTCTCTCCCCACTCCACAGATCCAAGCAGCATGACCCTGAAATTGGGATAAAAAAATCACTTGGAGTACCACGTTCCCAACCATCTGAGAAAGCAATAGCTCTGCCTGGATTTCCAAACAGCATTTGTAAAGCTAATGGGATTGTTGCTGCAAAGCATCTTCTGCACAGAGAGTTGAAGGAACAAAAGGGGAGGAATTTCACATGTGCATGGGGGTGACTATGGATTGAACAGATCCTTTGGGGAAAGGATATGCTGAGAAAGATGGGTTAGAATTAGGGGGAAGGGGGGATGAAAGGGGGAAGCAGGATCCTTGAGCATGGATTTCTTGGTTTTAAAGAATTTTGCAGGAAATTAACCCTTTCCACCTAGTGCTGGAGTGTATTTGTAGCCTTTCTAGTAGAGTTTCCATGATTACCTTGCTCTGAACTCTTGTAGTGTGAATTGTCCATCCACTCAATGGTCGTTGATTACACATCGAATGGAGTGTTGTGTGTGTGTATGTGTGTGCGTGTGCATGTGTGTGTGTGTTTGCCACCTCGATTCATAAGGATTGTGCCTTGGATGGCATTCCTGTTCTTCATGGCACAGTGTCCTGAGGTGTTCAACAAGCTGCTCTTGCTTGACTGACCTCAACTAAAATTGACACCTGGACCCGTCCTTGTATCCTTTTGGTAGGGCTGCTGTAACAAAGTACCACAAGTTGATGACTTCAACAACAGAAAGGTATTGTCTCACACTTCTGGAGGCCGGAAGTCCAAGATCAAGGTGTCGGCAGGGTTGGTTCCTATTGAGGACACTTCCATGCCTCTCTCCTAGCTGCTGGTGGTTGCTTGAAATCTTTGGATTCTTAGGTTTTTAAGTGCATCGCTCTGCCCTCTACTTTCCTATTTACATGATGTATGTGTTTCCCTATGGCATTAGTGGGGACGATTCAAGGGGATGAGTGCTTTATCATACCAGTATGGTGCAGAATGTGTTGCTTCCCGAAGTAAGACTTCCAGCCCTCCCTCAAGGCCTGGGCCTCTTAGTGAAAGACCCTACATGTGTGGCTGTGTCTAAATTTCCCCATTTTATAATTATACCAGTCATATTTGATTATGGGGGCAGTATGACCTTATCTTAACTACTTACATCTGCAGTGACCCTATTTCCAAATCCGTTCACATTCTGAGGTACTGGGGGTTAGGACTCCAACAAATAAATTGTGAGGGGGACACAATTGAACTCATAACAGTACTCCACCTCCAAGAATTGTTTATAATGCACACTTTGAGACTGGTACAAATTTCCCATCTAAATCTAGCGATGCCCATCAATTGACAGTAGCCTCTGCAATCAGGAGTAAACCCAACACTGCCACTCACCACACAGCAAGCATTGTTTCAGGTGTGTTAAATGCATTAGTTTATTCAATACTCACTATCACTATGAGGTAGTTTTTATTCATATCCTCCTTTTACAGATGAGGAGATTGAGGCACAAAGGGATTAAGTAAATTGTCCCAAATGACGCAGTGGATTCGGGTTTCAAACCTGCATAATTTGGCTCATGAATTTCTGCATTTAACCACTATTTTTTTATAGCCTCTCCAAATTAGACAGAATCTGGGTGGCCCCTTATATAAATGCTTCCTCTCTTTATATAATATTTGTATTTATTTTTTCTGACTATGGCTTTTTAATACAACACATGAACGTTATAAAGCACTTAGACTTTAGGTCAGATGATGCAAGTGAGCCTCAATTTGCACTTCCCTGTGGCCCAGCAGATAGTGCCATCCTTTTAAATGGGTATTTCATTGAAGACTCATCAGGGAGGTGTTCTGGGACTTGAACACAGGCTGGTAAGTAAGGACAGGCTGGTAAGAGGAAATAAAGACGCAGATGGGTAGGGATAGCATGGTGTTGGTTTGCGCTTCAAGTTACACTTCCTCAAAGTCATGTGGTGACTTTGACCAGTATCTGGGCTCTAGTCCAAGAATGAAGTGGATCCAGTCTGGTGGGTGGAGAATGCCAGCAGGTGTCTGCAGGCAGGGGTGGCATTTGGAGGCAAAATAATGGAGGATCTTGGTTCCTGTGGTTAGTGACTTAGAGTGAGAGCCCATCTAGTGGTAGAGGTTATGGACATAGGAATCCAGCTCCCAGCAGAGGGTCTGGCCAAGATGGCTGAGGGGAAATAACATATATTGAGACCCTGTTGGACCTTCCAAAAATCACTGTGAGGATTTATTATTATTTCCATTTCAAAACTGGGCCTTAGATGCTTCCTAATCTACCCTTGTAGTCATAGCTAGCAAAGGACTGAGCTAGAATTTGACCCCTGTGCTGTCTAGTCCAAAAGCCTGCACTCTTTCACTGTACCGCATGATCTGTTAGGTTTACACAGGGGAAATTAAATGGAACTGAGGCTACGGGCTGCAGATCCTTGGTGTCTAGTGATGAGTGGGGCTGGGGGAAGAAAGAACCAATACTGCAAACACAGACAGACAGAATTCCCTCATACATGTACACTCACTTATATTCTGACCACTTATGTGCGTTGGCCAGGTAACCAAAGTGATGGATTTAGTGAGGTCTAAGTGGGGATCAAGTCAGCATTATCCCAAGGGAAGGTTTCCTTTCTGAAATTGAAGGTATTTAAAACCTCCCACTTTGGTCTCTATTATTGCTTAACACTGTCAGCCTTAGGTATCCATGTGGGTTTCACGTCCACAGATTCAACCAGCTGAATCCGAGTGCTTCAGGCCCTGAGGACATTATAATTTACTTTAAAGTAATTAAGAATGGGCTATAATATGCTTTGATTTATGCTTTTTGTATTGCCTCGTATTGAATTGTACCGAAATCCATTTATGTATTCACACACAATTATATATTTGCTGCATAAAGTTTCTCTTGATTTTGTAATTTTCCAACACCTTCCTTTTCTGAAAAAACAGCAGGTATTTTTTGTACACCTACTTATTATGTGATAGGTATTGATAAAAATTCAATTAAACAATCAAGTTAAGAAGAAAAAAGGGGGTATTTTATTCACGCCAAACTGAGGATTATAACCCAGGAGATAAGATTCTCAGAAAGCTCTGAGGACTGTTCCACCTGTTAGAAGTTGAAGGCACAGTCATATACATTTTTGAGACAAAGGATTGTACGTGAAAGCGACATACTGACATGACATTTAACATAAAGTTCCCCAAAGGACCCATAGTCCAGGTAAGCACGTACAAAGCCAGCAGCCAGTCACCGTGATCCTGTCCAGAGCTGGGGAAGAAGGCATTCTCTTAAGACGTTACATTGCTGGCGTCAGAAGAAAGAAAACAATTGATCTTTATGGTGGAGCAGGCACTCCCATCTCTGAGGAGCTCTGGTTAATGTGTGATGCAGATGCACAGTGCACATTAAGGAGGGAAGGAGAAGGCCCAAACAAACAGAGAGAGAATTTTATGTTTAATTTTTCTTGTCCCACCTTAAAACACAAATTTTATTTCGTCATAGGTTCTGTGGGTGAACCAGAAGCACAAAAGACAAGGTCCTGACCTCCCATGATTTATGCTTTTTTTTTACAGAATATATTTTTAAAATCTTTATTGGAATATAGTTGATTTCCAATGTGTTAGTTTCTGCTATACCGCAAAGTGAATCAGTTATACATATACATATATCCACTCTTTTTTAGATTCTTTTCCCATATAGGCCATTACTGAGTATTGAGTAGAGTTCCCTGTGTCCTTATTAGTTATCTATTTTATATATAGTAGTGTGTATACGTCAATCCCAATCTCCTAATTTATCCCTCCCCCGCTCCCTTACCCCCTGGTAACCATAAATTTGTTTTCTACATCTGTAACTCTGTTTCTGTTTTGTAGATAAGTTCATTAGTACCCCTTTTTAGATTCCACATATAAGCAATATCATATGATATTTGTGTTTCCCTGCCATGACTTATACTTTTAGAAGTCATTGACATGTGAAAGTTAAGTATCAGTGGAAGAGATAAACAGAAGTACCGCATGGTGATTCTAGAGAGGTCTACAAAGGAGTTAGGAATGGTATGAACAATATATGTCCAAGAACTCAGGGGAGGGGTTCCTGTGGTGAGTTGGGCTGTTCTGGGAAGAGATCAAACTGGAAAATGGAGTAGAGAGAAGGCCAAACTTGAGTGTGATGAAGACTTTATTCCCCACACTCAAATTTTCCCTGGGGGATTTTGAACTGACATTGAAAGGGAGAAACACTTTAGGATGATGATATTTTTTACCACCCCTTGAGCTTTTTGTGAATTTTTTTTCCTGAAGTAAAATCCTCTGGTTTCATGGGTGATGAGTCCATCTTTATGTGGGTTCTCTTTGGGCTCAGTGTTGCCTCCAGGGGAAGGGCCTGCAGTAGCTATTAGATCTCTGCTTCGAGTTCTCTACTTCACCAGCTCACTGTGGTACTCTTTCCATCCACCAAAAATGGGGCTCTCAGCAGAGCAGAGACGGAGGAAGAGCTGTGAGGTCAGGCAGGTTTGGCAAGGCTTCCACTTCATGACAAACTAACAGTGTCTAGAAATAAGTAATTTTGTAATTAGCCTGTTTTGAAGCCATTATTTATGTTTCTCTATAATAGGAACAATGGTATTTTAATGATCTACATAGCATTTAATTATAATTCAGTTATCTGATGTAAGTAATTTCAGTACCCCTTAATATAACAAATCTCCAGTGTGAATTATCTAGCTAATAAGAGATGACAGTTGGTCGTTACTCTGTGAACCTCACCATCTTTAACTAGAACTTGCTGTGATACGTTAAATAAACCATCCTTCCATGTGGGAAACTCCCTAGGTGGCCCTCAAGGGAAATGCAGGCACTGAGCTCCCTAGGTCCAGACAAATGGTGACATCTTTGGCATAAAGATGAGGCTGCCAGAGACAGCTGATTGCTGTGTGTGATGTGAGGCTCTTGACTCTTATTACCTAATTATGAAGGCTGGAAAGCTCAGGTTAGGACAGAGCAATAATGAAGTCACGGTCACAGATTCTGTCCTGTGTAGGGTTAGTCTTACTTTATTCTTGATCCTGAAGAGTCATTTTTTAAAGTGGTAAATTGCTCAAAAGAAATAGGCACTGACAGTTGGACTATAAAAATCACAGTTTGTAAAGAAAGAAAGTCGTATTATGGGGAAATGGCTTTCAAAAAAAATTATCTGGGATTTCTGGACAAAAGGATACAGATCAGCTCTTTTGGCAGCAAGAGCAATGTCTGCTGATGATTTTCTGTGTGTGTAACCATTGATCCCACGTTTCCTTGACCCCATTTGGGCATGGAATCCCCAGAGCTGGCTCTACTCACATCTTCCTTGGAAGTATGCAGCCTTGTTTGGGATTGATAGGAAAAAATAGACATGTGGAAACTCAGGAGAGCCTCACATGACTGTGCCCCAAGTAAACTCCTGTGGGCCCACTTGGCATCTTAAAGCCCTATCAAGGGAAATTGTACTTGGTGGAGTATCTACACAAGCTTAATTATAAAATGACAATATCACTCCAAGTTGAAAAGAAAATTGGAATGGAAATAGGGTCTAATGATCAGAAATCTGAACATTAAGACCACTGGAGATTTTTTTTTGAATCTGCACTCGGCCATGGAGCTGAGGTGTCCAGAGCAGCCATTTCACTGGAGGAACTCTAGTCTGAAGGGCCAGCCGGGTGCAAGGCCTCTGCATGCGGCATCCTGTCAGCAAGTGAAACTAGAGGAAGCACAAAGAAAAACAGAGGAAAAAAAAAAAGGAGGAACCAAGATGACAGAGTAGAAGGACATGATCTCACTCCCTCTTGCGAGAACACTAGAATCACAACTAGCTGCTGGACAATCATTGACAGGAAGACACTGGAACTCACCAAAAAAATATCCCACATCCAAAGACAAAGGAGAAGCCACGATGAGACGGTAGGAGGGGTGCAATCACAGTAAAATCAAATCCCTTAACTGCTGGGTGGGTGACTCACAGACTGGAGAACACTTATACCACAGAAGTCCACCTTCTGGAGTGAAGGTTCTGAGCCCCATGTCAGGCTTCCCAACCTGGGGGTCCAGCAATGGGAGAAGGAATTCTGAGAGAATCAGACTTTGAAGCCTAGTGGGAATTGATTGCAGGACTTCGACAGGACTGGGGGAAACAGAGACTCCACTCTTGGAGGGCACACAAAAAGTAGTGTGCATATCGGGACCCGGGGAAGGAGCAGTGACCCCAGGGGAGACTGAACCAGACCTACCTGCTAGTGTTGGAGGGTCTCCTGCAGAGGTAGGGGGTGGCTGTGGCTCACCGTGGGGACAAGGACACTGGCAGCAGAAGTTCTGGGAAGTAATCCTTGGAGTGAGCCCTCCCAGAGTCTGTCATTAGCCCCACCAAAGAGCCCAGGTAGGCTCCAGTGTTGGGTTGCCTCAGGCCAAACAACCAACAGGGAGGGAACCCAGCCCCACCCATCAACAGTCAAGGGGATTAGAGTTTTACTGAGCTCTGCCCACCAGGGCAACAGTCAGCTGTACCCAACACCAGTCCCTCCCATCAGGAAACTTGCACAAGCCTCTTAGATAGCCTCATCCACCAGAGGGCAGACAGCAGAAGCAAGAAGAACTACAATCCTGCAGCCTGTGGAACAAAAACCACATTCACAGAAAGATAGACAAGATGAAAAGGCAGAGGGCTATGTACCAGATGAATGAACAAGATAAAACCCCAGAAAAACAACTAAATGAAGTGGAGATAGGCAACCTTCCAGAAAAAGAATTCAGAATATTGATAGTGAAGATGATCCAGGACCTCGGAAAAAGAATGGAGGCAAAGATCGAGAAGATGCAATAAATGTTTAACAAAGGCCTAGAAGAATTAAAGAACAAACAAACAGAGGTGAACAATACAATAACTGAAATGAAAACTACACTAGAAGGAATCAATAGCAGAATAACTGAGGCAGAAGAATGGATAAGTGCCCTGGAAGACAGAATGGTGGAATTCACTGCTGCAGAACAGAATAAAGAAAAAAGAATGAAAAGAAATGAATGCAGCCTAAGAGACCTCTGGGACAACATTAAATGCAACGACATTCACATTATAGGGGTCCCAGAAGGAGAAGAGAGAGAGAAAGGACCAGAGAAAATATTTGAAGAGATTATAGTCAGAAATTTCCCTAACATGGGAAAGGAAATAGCCACCCAAGTGCAGGAAGCCCAGTGAGTCCCATACAGGATAAACCCAAGGAGAAACACACCAAGACACATAGTAATCAAATTGGCAAAAATTAAAGACAAATAAAAATTATTGAAAGCAGCAAGGGAAAAACAACAAATAACATACAAGGGAACTCCCATAAAGTTAACAGTTGATTTCTCAGCAGAAACTCTACAAGCCAGAAGGAAGTGGCATGATATACTTAAAGTGATGAAAGGGAAGAACTTACAACTAAGATTACTCTCCCTGGCAAGGATTTCATTCAGATTTGATGGAGAAATCAAAGGCTTTACAGACAAGCAAAAGCTAAGAGAATTCAGCACCACCAAACCAGCTCTACAACGAATGCTAAAGGAACTTCTCTAAGTGGGAAACACAAGAGAAGAAAAGGACCTACAAAAACAAACCCAAAACAATTAAGAAAATGGTCACAGGAACATACATATCGATAATTACCTTAAACATGAATGGATTAAATGCTCCAACCAAAAGACACAGGCTTGCTAAATGGATACAAAAACAAGACCCATATATATGCTGTCTACAAGAGACCCACATCAGACCTAGGGACACATACAGACTGAAAGTGAGGGGATGGAAAAAGATAGTCCATGCAAGTGGAAATCAAAAGAAATCTGGAGTAGCTATACTCATATCAGATAAAATCGACTTTAAAGTAAAGAATGTGACAAGAGACAAGGAAGGACACTACATAATGATCAAAGGATCAATCCAAGAAGAAGATATAACAATTATAAATATATATGCACCCAACATAGGAGCACCTCAATACATAAGGCAACTGCTGACAGCTATAAAAGAGGAAATCGACAGTAACACAATAATAGTGGGGGACTTGAACACCTCACTTACACCAATGGACAGATCATCCAAACAGAAAATTAATAAGGAAACACAAGCTTTAAATGACACAATAGACCAGGAGGTTTAATTGATATTTATAGGACATTCAATCCCCAAACAGCAGATTACACTTTCTTCTCAAGTGTGCACGGAATATTCTCCAGGACAGATCACATCTTGGGTCACAAATCAAGCCTCAGTAAATTTAAGAAAATTGAAATCAGGGGCTTCCCTGGTGGTGCAGTGGTTGAGAGTCCAACTGCCGATGCAGGGGACACGGGTTCGTGCCCCAGTCCGGGAAGATCCCACATGCCGTGGAGCAGCTAGGCCCGTGAGCCATGGCCACTGAGCCTACGCATCCGGATCCTGTGTTCCACAACAGGAGAGGCCACAACAGTGAGAGGTGTATGTACCACAAAAATAAAAATAAAAAATCTTCCAACAAACAAAAGTCCAGAACCAGATGGCTTCACAGGTGAATTCTATCAAACATTTAGAGAAGCACTAACACCCATCCTTCTCAAACTCTTCCAAAAAATTGCAGAGGAAGGAACACTCCCAAACTCATTCTATGAGGCCACGATTACCCTGATACCAAAAGCAGACAAAGATACTACAAAAAGTGAAAATTACAGACCAATATCACTGATGAATATAGATGCAAAAATCCTCAACAAAATACTAGCAAACAGAATCCAACAACACATTAAAAGGATCATACACTATGATCAACTGGGATTTATCCCAGGGATGCAAGGATTCTTCAATATATGCAAATCAATCAATGTGATACACCATATTAACAAATTGAAGAATAAAAACCATATGATCATCTCAATAGATGCAGAAAAAGCTTTTGGCAAAACTCAACACCCATTTATGATAAAAACTCTCCAGAAAGTGGGCATAGAGGGAACCTACCTCAACATAATAAAGGCCATATATGGCAAACCCACAGCAAACATCATTCTCAATGGTGAAAAACTGAAAGCATTACCTCTAAGATCAGGAACAAGACAAGGATGTCCACTCTCAGCACTATTATTCAGCATAGTCTTGGAAGTCCTAGCCACAGCGATCAGAGAAGAGAAAGAAATAAAAGGAATACAAATTGGAAAAGAAGAAGTAAAACTGTCACTGTTTGCAGATGACATGATACTATACATAGAGAATCCTAAAAATGCCACCAGAAAACTACTAGAGCTAATCAATGAATTTGGTAAAGTTGCAGGATACAAAATTAATGCACAGAAATCTCTTGCATTCCTATACACTAATGATGAAAAATCTGAAAGAGAAATTAAGGAAACACTCCCATTTACCATTGCAACAAAAAGAATAAAATACCTAGGAATAAACTTACCTAATGAGACAAAAGACCTGTATGCAGAAAACTGTAAGACACTGATGAAAGAAATTAAAGATGATACCAACAGATGGAGAGATATACCATGTTCTTGGATTGGAAGAATCAATACTGTGAAAATGACTATACTATCCAAAGCAACCTACAGAGTCAGTGCAATCCCTATCAAAGTACCAATGGCATTTTTTATGGAACTAGAACAAATAATCTTAAAGTTTGTATGGAGACACAAAAGACCCCGAATAGCCAAAGCAGTCTTGAGGGAAAAAAACCAAGCTGGAGGAATCAGATTCCCTGACTTCAGACTATACTACAAAGCTACAGTAAACAAGACAATATGGTACTGGCACAAAAACAGAAACATAGATCAATGGAACAGGATAGAAATCCCAGAGATAAACCCAAGCACCTATGGTCAACTAATCTATGACAAAGGAGGCAAAGATATACAATGGAGAAAAGACAGCCTCTTCAATAAGTGGTGCTGGGAAAACTGGACAGGTACATGTAAAAGAATGAAATTAGAACACTCCCTAACACCATACACAAAAATAAACTCAAAATAGATTCGAGACTTAAATGTAAGACCAGACAGTATAAAACTCTTAGAGGAAAACATAGGAAGAACACTCTTTGACATAAATCACAGCAAGATCTTTTTTGATCCACCTCCTAGAGTACTGGAAATAAAAACAAAAATAAACAAATGGGACCTAATGAAACTTCAAAGCTTTTGCACAGCAAAGGAAACCATAAACAAGACCAAAAGACAACCCTCAGAATGGGAGAAAATATTTGCAAATGAATCAACAAAGGATTAATCTCCAAAATATATAAACAGCTCATGCTGCTCAATATTAAAGAAACAAACAACCCAGTCCAAAAATGGGCAAAAGACCTAAATAGACATTTCTCCAAAGAAGACATACAGATGGCCAAGAAGCACATGAAAAGCTGCTCAACATCACTAATCATTAGAGAAATGCAAATCAAAACTACAATGAGCTATCACCTCACATCAGTTAGAATGGGCATCATCAGAAAATCTACAAACAACAAATGCTGGAGAGGGTGTGGAGAAAAGGGAACCCTCCTGCACTGTTGGTGGGAACGTAAATTGATACAGCCACTCTGGAGAACAGTATGGAGGCTCCTTAAAAAACTAAAATAGAATTTCCATATGATCCAGCAATCCCACTAGTGGGCATATACCCAGAGAAAACCATAATTCAAAAAGACACATGTACCCCAATGTTCATTGGAGCACTATTTACAATAGCCAAGTCATGGAAGCAACCTAAATGCCCATCGACAGACAAATGGATAAAGAAGTTGTGGTACATATATACAATGGAATATTACTCAGCCATAAAAAGGAATGACATTGAGTCATTTGTTGAGATATGGATGGATCTAGAGACTGTAATACAGAGTGAAGTAAGTCAGAAAGAGAAAAACAAATATCGTGTATTAACGCATGTATGTGGAACCCAGAAAAATGGTACAGATGAACTAGTTTGCAGGGCAGAATTTGAGACACAGATGTAGAGAACAAACGTATGGACACCAAGGGGGGAAAACCCCACAGGGGTGGGGATGGTGGTGTGCTGAATTGGGCGATTGGGATTGACATGTATACACTGATTTGTATAAAATTGATGACTAATAAGAACCTGCTGTATAAAGAAAAAAAAACACTTAGTAAAAACTGATATATACATTAAAAACAAACAAACAAACAAAGACCACTGGAGTCCTAGGTCCAAATCCTTTCCCTTCATATTTGTTTCATTGACTCAATGAGCATTTTCTTTACAGATACTGTCTGTAAAACATTTCACATAACAAATAGTATCTTCTCCACATAATAACAAAATATCAAGGAATGTGAATTAATGAATGTGTGACTTACCTGTCCAATATATGCTGAGGTCATTTAGATTTCTACTCCAAAGTATATCTGAAATAGAATGATTTTTCTCTATATGCATTGCCATCACCCTGGTTTAAGCCATTAATGAAGATCTCTTAAGTTCTAGCACTTAATTGGTCTCCCAATAATTCAGCTATTCTCCCATTTACTCACTAGGCTTCAGCAACATTGTTTTCCAGTTCTTTGAACTCTTAAGCAAAACAAAATAATAGAAAACAAAAAATTGAATCAAAACAAGTCATTCCCTAAAACCTCTGAGAACTCTGATCACACTGTCTGCTTGTCCTTCATAGCCTTTCATATACATATATATCATGATGTTTTACTTCATGTCAGTTTCCCCTCTAGAATATTATTAATTTAAAAAATTTTTATTGGAGTATATTTGATATTACTCAGCCATAAAAAAAGAACGAAATAATGCTGTTTGCAGCAACACGGATGGACCCAGGGATTGTTATATGGGAAAAGAATCCCTTCTGGATTATAAGTTTCATGAAGGCAGAGACTGAGTGCTTTGCTCAGCACAATACACCAGTACAGGATAGTGACTACCTGAAGGTAGGATACTCAATTATTTTTTTGTGGATAGAATATAGATTTCATCCATGAGTCTTAGTTTTTCCTCTCCTGGGAGAGACCTAATAGTCTAATTCTTCTTCCTCACGACAACTGTTTAGAGGATTGAAGGCTGCCTTTATTCACCACTCTATATGCTGTAAGTTTGTATCTACAAGTTATTTACCTAGTGTTTCTGGAATACTTTTGATCACTTTGCCATTTTGGCCTGTATCTTGTAAATACAGTCTAGTTTGTGTTTTGCTATTTAAACGTAGTACCCAGAGATGAATGTGATTTCCCACCTGTGGTCTGACTGGTATACCCCTGAGCAGGACCAGCACCTTCTTCAGATGTTATATCTCCATTAACACAGCCTAAGCCTGCATCGATTCCTATGCAACTTCATCAGCTTGCTGCTGACTCTCGAGTCCACAATCAAGGAAAACGCTTAAATTTCTTTATTCAATATGCTCTTAGGATGCCATGTGGGTGTTTTGGACCCACTTCCAAAACTTTGCATTTATTCTTATAAAATATAATAATTTTACCTTGCTCGTTCCTAATTCTCTCATCCATCAAAATCATTATCTTTCTTGGATTCATGTTATCTGCAAAACCTGTATCTTCATTCACTTAATTTTTTATTGGACACCTACTATCTGCCAAACTATGTATTAAGTGTGGCGCTTTATAAGGTGGACGTGATAGCTACTTTCACAGGCATACAGTCTAGTCACTGACAAGAGTTTTGAATGCTTCAATGAAGACACAACCTTATGGCAGTCATTTGGAATCCCTTCTAGGTACCTATCAATTAATTAAGCAGAATTTTCTAGATATTTAGTCAACCAATTAATAACCCATCTAACATATTGTTGTTTGGCTCATTACCAACAATCTGGGTGTAAACTCTTTCAGGGCATCATTCCATGTACCATACTTCTTTGTGTCCTCACTGCACTCACATCCAAGTCTCTTTTCATTGAGACCATCTTTGCCCACTGTATATAAAATAGCATTGAATGCCTCCCAACTCCTGCCCCTCCTCTTCCCTTTGCCTGTTTTATATTTTCTTCATAGTACTTATCACTTGCTGCTATATCACATAGTTTGATTATTTAAATTTTTTGTCCCTTGCCCCCCCCCATTATAATATAATCTCTGTGAAGGCAGGAACTTCTTCTGTATTGTTCACTGCTATAATCCCAGTGAGAAGAACAGGACCTGACACACAGTAGGCAGTCAGTCAATATTTGTTAAATGAAATTGACATAAATTAGCAAAAATCTTTCATCACAGTGTGGTAAAAGTCTCCTGTATCAGTCAGGGTTCTGGCAGGAAATAGATGGCATATTCAGACTTGGTATTTGTGGAGAGTTTAATCAAGAAAATATTTACAAAGGTGTGGGAAGGGTTTGGGGAAGTCAAAGAGGGATATTGCAGTGTTCTGGGGCAACAGCACAGAGACATTGGGTCCCCCAGGCCTGAAGGGAGAAGCAGAGGAGCAGCTGTGGAGAACTCAGAGAGGGTGGCTATAAGGAGAGGGCCTCCAACAGGGATTGTAACCTATAGTAGAGGGAGGCATCCAACTTTCATGCTTGGGGATGAGACGGGAAATACATACTCTGAACTCACTCTCTTTCTAGCCTCTGTCTCCTGCTGGGAACTGCCACTGGCCAAATTCCCACTGCTATCAGACAAGAGAGCCCAATAATGCAGTTCTCAAGGTTCAGCCTCTCAAGGCATAGGGCAGGGTGGGAAATGGTGGAGAGACTAACAGGAAATATCCGGAACCCATCTTATGAACTGTTGCCATTTAGTCACAAAGTTGCCCAAAGGGCATGGGGAGATCTGGTTAAATAGAGTATAAAGGGAAGCTGCTGTGGTGTGATTGAGAGAGAGAAAGGTTATGGAGGGGTTATGTGGATGTCAAGCAGCCCTGGGGGCAGGGAAGGGAGAAATCTTCCTCTCTCAAGAAAGGAGGTGAGTTTCTGAAAGTGGAAGCTAGAGCTGGAGAGAGGTGCATTCATGAGTAAAGCGTAGTGTCAAGCTGAGATGCTGATGGTCTTCATGCATTCTACTGTGAAAGTCCCTTGGACATCCATGTTGTTGGAGAGGGTATTCTACCCTTGCAGGAGGAGTCTTAGAAAGCTGAACAAACAGTAGGACCTCACACCCCAATATATTAGAAATAACAATGTAGGAGCTGGGAGGTATCCAGGTGAAGAACGTTGTTTATGGTATATGTCTAGCAATTGCTCCCTCCTCCATCTTTGAGGAAATTAAGATTGGTTTGGGGGCGTGAATCTGTACATTACAAGAATTTAGAAAAGGGTGAGACACTGTTTCAACTCTCTGATTCCTAGAATGAGCGTGACTTCTGAGAAATTTTCTTTGCATTAGTATTCAAACCACACTGAGAAGATGCCAAGATTGTAGGGAATAACAGGAGAGTTCAGCATCCAGAATTCTGGCTGTTGTTGACCGTTTTAAGCTGCAACTGTGGGTCCCAAGCTGGTACTCCAATTCCCTGCCTGCTGGGAGTGCCCTGCAGGGTCATCACCCTTCCTTCACCCCAGCCACCTGCCAGTTGGCATTCAACAGTAAATTGGGGTCAGAGTGGTGCACCTTCCTTCTGGGTGAAAGAAGAGGGCTGCAAAATGTCCCGGGAGCCACCCCTAGTGCCAGACATGCAAGCTAAACTGGCAGAGTGGAAACAAGCTGAAAACTAATGCAAATGTGGGTGTGCAAGAGAGAGCACACAGAGCTGGGGAAATGGCACTCTTCATGTCTGCTTGGTCGAGGAGTCACTGTGCTTTTTGAACCTGGGGCAGAGTGGCAGGACTAGCTGTTCAGAAATGTCAACCCTGACATGAGGGTGGAAACTTGGGTGGAGTGGGGGAGTACTTCTGTAGTGGAAAAACACACAGCACCCATCAACAATCTGTAAAGGCCGTGGAGAGCTTATGCTTCAAACGATAAAAAGGAGAAGAGGAGGAACAAAATTCTGAGGAAGAATAGAGTTTGCGTAAGGCATGGTGGCAATCACCCAGATGGTGGCTGAGGAAGGAGAGAGCTGGGGAAGACAGGATGCCATTAGGACATCGCAAACGGCAGTGAGGTCTTCCAGGTGAGAGAAACCTGGAAATCCAGTGAGAAGGGCTCCTTAACTGTAAGATTAAGTCTAAACAGTGTAGCCTGGGTGGTCACATACATTTCCATGGTTCCCTCAAGACTTCCATGTGAGCTTATGACTCCCAAGTCAGAGTGATGGAAGCTGATGATTTCCATCCCAGATTTCAATCCTGAGGTTTCAGACTTTTTTTTTTTTTTTACTCAACTGGTCCTTAGCATCTGGATGCCCAGTAAGTACTTCAAATTCAAACCATCCAAAATGGAAATCAACATCCTCATTCCCACAAGCACCATCTTCCTTCATTTCTTTTAACTGTATTACATTCCCTCAGGTTATACAAACCAGACCCTGAACCACCATTATTTCTTGCTTCCTTTCCCTATCTCTATCCAATTTATCATTAGGTCCAGTTGACTTGAGTACTTTCTCTCTTCTTCAACACAATTACCACATCTTTAGTTTAGATCTTCATCATTTCTTATCTGAGTCATGACATCCTCTTCCAAGAGTTCTGTTCTCCATGAGTCCAATTTCTATGATGGAGTCATAGTGATCTTTCTGAAATTTATAACAGATTATGTTGCTCCCCTGCTTAAGATTTGCCTCCACTGCTTCAGGATAAACTTCAGCTTACTCAGCATGGCTTACCAGCATTACCTAAAACATCACTTCCTCAGAGCAGCTTACCCCATCTCTAGCATCGGCTAGGCTCCCCCATCTATATATTCTCATACATCCCTGTGACAGAGCCTGATCTGACTTACAAGCGGTGTTTCCCTTCTATTGAATAGAGTTTAGGCTGATAGGTGGCTCTCAATTCAGAAACTTCATTTCCCACCCCCTTGCATCTAGGTGGAACAATATGGTTCATTCCCACATTGAAATG
The DNA here is from genome assembly GCF_949987515.2 of Delphinus delphis. Lineage (NCBI taxonomy): Eukaryota > Metazoa > Chordata > Mammalia > Artiodactyla > Delphinidae > Delphinus > Delphinus delphis. The sequence continues at coordinate 71,237,743 of NC_082695.1, read as the reverse complement.
AGCGCTCAAGGGATGTGTATCACATCCAGGAGGGGTTAAATACCAGGTACATTATCTTCCAGGCTGTTCCTTTCCTCTCCCTGACTAGCTGGATGGAGAGAATTTAGAAAAAAAAAAAAAAAGACTTTGGGGAGGTCCTGGAGGGTAGATGGAGCCAGAAGAAAGGACTTGAATTCTTGAGTTACCCTTGGGAAGGAGAGCTGCTGATCTGCAGCTGTATTTGTGAGTAACAAATAAACTTTTGCTGTGATAAGCCATTGAAATTTGGGGATTGCTTGTTCCATCCACTCACATAAATTACATCTGTCTACTTCCTTATCAGTTATGATGGAACCTTAGTGTTCCTGCTTTTTCAAAAATCTGTCTTATCCACTAGATTACATTTGGATAGGACAGGGGCAATGTCTTTCTTGCTTACAACTACCGTATATTCACGATAAGCCACAAAATCGTCTTTAGGTAATGAAAGCTCACATATATAGTTCTTACTATATTCCCTTCCTTTTTGTTTAGCCTCCAGATACTTCCAGTAGGAGTCAAATGAAAGTCATGATGCTACGGGTTGTGAAGGGAAAGTCGTATCACCAAGTGCTGTTTAACGGACTTAAGTCGGGCCGTTCATTTGATGGGTATTTATTGAGTGTCTTTTAGAGCTATTATGAGCATAAAATATGGTAAAATGTGATATGCTTAGAAAATTACATGGAACTGCTCAATAGTATCAGTTAGTAGCAGAGTAGCAACTAATTACTTATTCTGTAAAATAGTACTGTAGGTGCAGTGGAGGCTGTAGCAGTGTGTATACACAGCATTCATGTGCCCATAGGATCTTGAAATTCTTAGACTTTCCAGCCTTAACACTTACTCTGGCCCATGTAACTGAATGATTTGGTTTAGCTGAAGATATTTATAGGTCAAGTGTGAAGCTGGTTCTATGCTCCAGAGAAGTAACTTCTGCCTGTCCCTCTAAAAAGAAAAATGGAAGATCAGATGAGATGTGGTCTATTAAAATGCCTTGGTAACTGTGGGATGCTGCACAATACTGCTGGGTGGACGTGGGCAGTGTCCTGGCTACTTGGCCTGAGTGGAAGATGCTGTCATTGCTAGTAGTTCTCCGGCTGGCCAGAATGCATGTGTCAAGGATTGTCTTCCCTTTTAAGCTGTCCCATTAATTGCTGTTTCCTGAGTATCTGATTTTGCACATAGAAATGAACGGTTACGTCTTCCAGTCTTAAGGCATCTGTTTTCCCTCCAGCTTGGGTAGACTCCCGTGACCCATAAGTACTTTCAATATCTTTCTTAAAGTCCTTTAATTACATTTTTACAATATGTTTTTAAATTACAAAAACCACACAGTACATAATTCCATTCCCCCCACCTCCACCACCTCCACAAAAAGAAAAGAGCTAGTCTATTACACATGAAGACTTTCTATTTAAATACCAAAGTCTTTTAAAATCTGATTCAGGAAAGTCAAGTCCGTGCTTGATAATCTTGTATGCAGCATCTTCAGATGGAGGGATCACCGATTCCACACATGAGAGGAAATCAGATTGGGCCTGTGTTACTTAGAAAAATTGAAGACAAAGGGGCTTGGAACTTGGGTTATTCAGATAATTACCTATTTCCTGACATCACGTAATGCTTTCTGGACCTGAGCTTCAACTCTTTTGTGATTTTTTTTTCCAGCTCTGAAATTTGAACAAATTCATCCGTTTAGATTTTTTTTCTATTTGATTCAGATATTTGCTCCCTGTCTGAGAAATTACATGCCAGCTTGCTGCCAGAAGCACCTTTCACAGCTGTTATAAATATCTGGGAAAAAGTAGGGGAGGATTAAATCGAAGATTGCAGTACCATTCCTCCCAGTGCCAAGGCAGTCCTGGAGGTTCAGATAATGATATCTCACATTTATAGTTTAGATCTTGAGCCCACTGAGCTAGGAGTGGATCCAACTTCTTATACCTTCTACAAAGCATTTAAAGACTTGGATGGCTATTTAGTGATAACATCTATTATTAATTAAATTATTCTTTATTGGAAAGTATGGTGATTTTTAAAATAACTTTATTCTTGGATCACACATGGATGACTGGGTAAATGTGCCTTGTAATTATCTAGCATATTTTCGTCATCTGAGTTTTGTAAGTCACAAGGTGCCAATGATTCTGCCCAAGGGTTCCTGTTTTGCAGACCAAAAATAAATTGTTTTGATTTCATGAGTAAGCAGGTAGAGCAGGGCGATCTGTGTGAGGTTTTCTGGTTCCTGCTCTGAAAGTGGGTTTCCATGAGAGGCAAGGTCATAAGTGTGAGGATGTGAGTCTCTGTGCCCTGGAGGTGGGCAGAGCGCACCCGAGAGATGCTGAAGCAGCCTTCCCATCCATCAACTGAGAGAGGATGAGGCACACGGGAGAGAGTATGGACCCTGCTGAAGAGGTAAAACAGCCCAGAAGGGGAACAAGGATAGCAGCTTGATATCTTGCTCTTTTGCAGCTTTTGTTAGGGCCAGTCTTGTGTAGAAAGGACAGCAAAACTGACATGTTTAGGAAGCTTGTTTGTGGTAATATCAGGACTGTAGCCCAGCTCTACTGGCCTCTAGACTTGAGTGACGTCTACCAGACACTACTGCCTGGTAGACTGGCTTCACTGTTTGATAGGGGAAGTTAGCAGATCTAATTCCAAGAGGTTCTCAAGAGGCAGCGAAACTTTGCCTAATCATACAAAGTAAACTAACTCTTCCAAAACAAACGCATTTGTTCATTCTTTCATGCGTTCAACATGTATTTATTGAACATCTACCATATGCCAGTCACTGCTCTGCATACTGTGAAATAGCTTTGACCATGAACAATTCAAGTCCTGCCCTCATGGAGGTTACATTCTGGTGGAGAAACATAAGGAATAAAGAAGTAGGCAAATATGTCAATAAAATAATTTCACAACAAAGATTACAAAGAAAATAAAAAATAAAACAGAGTAATGAAGGGGGTGGAGGTGGTAGATGAATGTAGTGGTGGAAGGTGGAAAATAATTCAGGTGTTTCCACTTAATAATAAACAGATGCTACCTTCTAGAAAATGTCTGTAGGTTATAAAAGAAGCCATTCAAAGTAAACAGTAAGCTCAGGAGATAGAAACATCAATGAAGAAATTTAAAGATTTCTTTCCAGAATATTAAGTACTACTTTTCTATTGTTTTAAAAAATTAGCACTTTTATTATAGAAGTAGCATGTTTGTTGAAAATAATTAGACCATGTAGTAGACCGTGAAGAAGAAAATAAAGTTACCCTAAAACCCACCCCTAAAATTTTAATATTAATCTTCCATTTGCTAGGCATATAAAGATATGATTTTTACATAACACTGATTTGAAACCAGCTTTTATGAACTAGCAGCATGTCATGAACATCTTTTGACATTAATTAATGCATAACTGCATCATTGCTTATCCTGGCTGGGAGGTATTCCACTGAAGAAGTGTACTCAAATTTATGAAACCAAGTCCCTGTTTTTGAGCACTTGTTTCTAGCTGTTTACTTTTATAAACAAAGCTTAATGAATATCCTTGTATCTATATCTGTGCACATTTGTTTAATCATTTCTTTAGGGAAAATGCCTAACAGTGGAATTGCTAGGTCAGAAAGTCTGCAGTTTTATGTACAGGTTTTGAATTACATTGCACAAATTTCTATGAGAGAGGCTTTGTGAATTTACACCAGCAGTGGACAAATATTCTTTTCTCCACATATTGGCCAGTTCAGAATAGTAAGAAATACAGTAATAAGCAAAAAGAGGTGAACTGTTAATTTGTTTTTGTCTTATTGCTGGTGAGATTTATAATTTTTAAAACTTTTTACTGGCTTTTCACATGTTTTCCTTTTCACATGTCTTTTGCTAATTGTTAAAATTGTTAAAAGTGTCCATTTTTTCCCTTACTGACTTGCAAGACCTCTTTATGTAGCCATTTTTTTCAAGTGCGTACTATGTGGGAGGCACCTTTGCAGGATCTAGGAATAGATTGATGAACAAGGAAATATTGTCTCTTTTTTTAAACAGTCTTTCCCAGTTTATTCTTTGTTCTTTAATTTTTGTGAGTAGAATTTTTTGGAGGTTAAAAGTGTCCTGATTTTCCTACATGGTTTCATCTTGCAGTGCCATGTTAAAAAGCCCTGCCCAACTTCAAGATTAGAAAAACTAGTTAGCTATTAGTTGAATAATTTATCTTTTCCCCACAGATTTGAAATGCCATCTTTATCATACACTAAATTCTGAAATACACATAGAGCTGCTTTGGGATTTTCTACTTGATTTCACTGATGTGTCTATGTTGGCACCAATGTCAAATGATTCTAAGCATTGTGGCTTTATAACACATTGGAATATCTGCTAAGGAAAATCCCAACTTATCACTGTTCATGTTCAAAATATTTTTGCATGTTTATTCTACCAGAAGTTTATCAAGCTCCAAAAGGAAATTGCACTGGATTTTCAGAAGGTTTGAGTTACATTTAAAGATTAATTTGCAGAGAATCTGTATAGCATTAGGTATTCTTACCACAGGAACACAACTTCTCTGTATTCAAGTCTGCTTGTATGATACTCAGTAAAGTTTAATACTTTTCATTTAAAAGTTCCTGCATATTTTTTTGTCCAGTTCATTCCTAGACATTTTATATCTTTGGTTGCTACTGTGAATAAGATCACTTTACCATTATATTTTTTAACTGATCATAATTGGTAGGTAGGAAAATTGCTGATTCACCTATTGATTCATTGCTAGCCTTCTTAATGATGTATCTTACTAGCAGCCACAATTACAAATACTTAATCACTGGTGCAGCCTGAGAACCAACCAGTCAGCACAGATTCTGGTTGTGAATGGTTTGTTACAGACTTTCTATGCCATAGCAGCTGAACACTAACCCAGATGTCAGTTCTAATCCTTTTTCAGAAAAATCTCTTTTTTCCAATATCTTTCATAGGTAAGTACCCACAACATCCATAATTTCTGGCCATTTTTCTTCCTCCTTTACAATATTTTGTTTTAGTGTTTAATTTCATTAACTAGAAAGGCAGGATAATCTTAAGTAGAAGTGGCGATAATGGAAATATTTATATTACTCCTGATTTTATTAGAAAAGTTTGTCAGGAGTAGATACTTCTGTAAATAATATTGAGGAAAATCTAACCTATTAATATTTTTTTTAATTAGGACTTGATGGTGAATTTCATCACATTCCCTACCTCCACCCTCTATCAAGATGGATTGTCTCCTCTGTCCTATTAATAAGGTAACATATTAATCCATTTCCAAGTTGAACCATCATATTCATCAACCCTACTTGGTCACAATGAATAACCTTTGTGTTATACGCCTGAATTTAATTTATTAATATTTTATTTAGTATGTTTATAACTAATAGGCATAAGTGTGATTGGTTAAACAATTGTTTTTTTTCTTGTGCTTTGACAGGTTTTGGTAAAAAGATTGGTTTTGTTTTGTAAAATATATTGATATGCATTTGGATACTGTGTGATTTGGTGCATACAAGACTTTTATACATTTATTTTACTTTGTAGCCTTTATAAAAATAAAATAATCCTTTTTGTCCCTTTTAATATTTTACTTTGTCCCATTTAATATTTTACTTTGAACTCTCTTTCTATGATGTTGATATTGCAACCTCTGAATTATGTTTTCCTTGTATTACCTGATCTATCTTTATCCAACCTTTTATTTTTAACATTTGTGAGTTGTTCTTTCTTTGGAGGGCATGGAGAAAGATTTTATTTTTGACATAATTTACTCTCTATTTTAAGAGATTTAACTCTTATGAAAGACCATTTTTGTTTTGCAAAATGTGCTATATTAATTTGAATTACTAGACTGATAGATACAGTAGTTGTTGAGGTTTTCCCAAGCAAATGGCTGCCTTGTAGAATAGGCATAAATAACGTGGCAAGTTGTATGAATTATGCTGTTGAGCCAGTAAGACGAGGACGTATGTGATAGACAGGTCTAGGACAGGTATGTATGGTAAGTAGCCTTCAATGTACCAGTATCAACGGCCCCACCTCTTATAGTCACACCCTGTGTGAATCCTCTTCCCCACAGTGCAGCTGGACCAAGTGATGGCATCTAATCAATAGAATAAGGCAAAAATGTTGAGATATCACTTCTGAGATTTAGTTATGTAGAAACCGTGGCTTCCATCTTGCACTCCCTTTCTTGTTCTCTTGATGGCTTGCTTTGAGAAAAGCCAGCTGCCATGTTGTAAGCTATGTTATGGAGGAATTCCATGTGGTACAAGAATGGGGAACTACATTCTGACAGCAACAAGCTGAGTGAGCTTGGGTGCAGAATCTCCCTCAGACGAGCCTTCGGATGGGACCACACATCCAGCCAACACCCTGATTTCAGTCTTCCGAGAGACTCTGAACCAGAGGCACCCTGCTAAGCTGTATCTGAATTCCTGACCCACAGAGACTATGAGATAATAGATGTTTTCTGTTTTAAGCTACTGAGTTTTAGGATAACCTGTCACTCAGCAATAGGTAACTAATATAATACGTGACTGGATTTCTTGGGCATTCATCACCCTTTGTTATTTGGTTTATGTGGCTAGGCATGAAGGTCCCTGAGTTCTATCGTCATAGATAAATCAATCAATTAACACTACGTTAATAAAATGTACAAAGCAGAGGTTAAGTTTAGTGATATATCTATCTATCTATCTATATAAAATGTACAACTCTTGATTTGCATAATGTCAACCCTTTATAAGCTGTTCAGTAAGGGACTGAATGTAATTTTAGCGATGCAGAAATAATAGTGTGATACATGGAAAGGTAAAGTATCTCATGGCAGTGATGAATATTAGGAGTTGAGAGGGGGTGGCAGCCGACACTTTCTAGAGAGAAGGCCCTTCTGTTCAGTCCCAGGTGGTTTCTGTTATCATGTGAATTCTCATTGCATTACCTTGCATTACTTCATTTTATTTGTTTTATTTTCCTCTTTGCTTTATTTTATATAGTACTAAAAATTGACAAAGTTATGGCAAGACTAGAGGACCAGTTTGTAAGTGTAAGAATAATCTATACTTGAAGATGAAAACATCAAATATGAAAATACGTATTGCCTTTATTGTCCATGCATCTTATTTCGCTTACTTATCAGGGAAAATTATTTTGAATTATGATGTCTAAAAAGCATGAAAAATGTTTTCCACCTATAAACCTACAGGGGCAACAAAAATAGCGTTCAGGAGGAAAAGTTATTTATGGAAATGGAGGATTTACTCACAGTGAGACTGTTGAATCAGTTGAAAATTCATGTCACTTAACCTAATGACCATTTGAGCAAAGTCTTAAGTTGGAAGAAGGAAAGAAAGAGCCCAGTGATCTCGTTCAGAATAGGGCTACTTTTGGGTGGGTCATGTAGAAATTTAAATGTCAAAAAAAAAAAAATAGGTTGTGGGACTACTAGAATAGATAGAAAAGCAATAGAAATATATGTGGAAATATTAATACATATAGAAAGATTACATAGCAAAGAAAGTCATTATATGAATGAAACTAGATTACTTTGGAGAAAACATGTCAACAAGAGCACACAGTTTCAAGAGTTAAAACCAACTCCAGGATTGAACATTTCCAAAGATATACTGGGGCTTGGGGCTAATGTAGTGGGAAACTGCAAATAGAAACTGTTGTCTGTTTATCACTGCGAAGATCCATGGGTAATTTAAAGACCTCAGTTAGGTACATATATTTTCTATGTACACCAACTTCTTGCTTTGCAAGGCCTTCTTGAAAAGGACAGTGATATAATTTGGGGAGTGTCTATATAATTGTAATCCTTTCCTTTGAGGAATTCATATCTGGCCGTGAAGGACAGTGCACAAGTGAAGCACTTAGACCATGGAGCAGGTTCATAGCATGGAGGAGTCCATCACTGTGAGCCGGGCTGGAAAGACCATCTTGCAGCCCTGTGGCCAAAGAATGAGGGGAAAAAACAACCCAGGTTTTATATATACTTTTGAAATAATTACTTCAACTTTATCAGGTAGAAGTTCTTTTTTTATTGTTAATTATCTGAGGAAAATGAATTATTTCAGGAAAATTCAGATAGAAATTCTCATCCCCCTTTTACAGCTGAGGAAATCAAGGCACTGAGAAGTAAGTAATTTGTCCATGGTCATGTAGCTAGTGAACAATGGAGCTGAAATTAGAACCCTGGGGATATGAATTCAAAACCCATAAACTTAATCTCTCTGTCCTAGTCTTATCCCCATCCCTGTACAGATTCATCTTCCTGTTGGGGAGATTTTGTGGGTGTTCGTTGGTTGTGGCAAAGGAGAGAACTATTCACTGTGGAACTGGAATCATCTGCTTGTTTAATGTACATTGATACTATCTTGCTAACAAGATCACAGCTGTCTTGAAATCATTGTCCCTTGAGTTATTTTTCCTCTACCATTCTCCGATATATTTTAATGTGGAATATATGTATCCACCAAATCAATTACTTGGTTTCTCGATTACACGTGCATTCTGGTGTTCTTTTTCATTATTGCCTATTGAAGGTGCCATGCACTTACTAGTCCTGAAAGTTACTACTGAGCCAGTCAGGTTATATTTACAAGACTGTTTACAAGAACCCCAGGAGATTCAAAGGGTTTCTGCCCAAACATAAGGGGCTATTTTTCAGAACACTGGGGCACTCTTTAGAAATTTGAGAGCACATCTTTGGAGCCCCGCCATAAGTATTGTACAGAACTGATATTATACAGCAAAAATTTGTGGAATAAATAAATAAAATACTGAATATGGGAAAGTGTAGAAGTTCAAAACATGGAAGAAAACTTTATTTTTCTTCCAGTCTTAATTCTTGCACACAGGTGAGAACAGAGGCAGGAAAGAGAGAGGGAAGGGAAATACGATATTTGCACCCAATGCTTGTTTAATAACTTTTTACTGAAGTGCATTGAAGAATAAAAAAGAAGGATTTATTTTATCAGTTCAGCTAACAGTGATCAAGGTCTTACAATGTGTTAAATTCATATACCTGACATAGCACATTAACCCACTGGTTCTCAAACCTGCCTGCACGTTGGAATCGCCTGGGAAATTTAAAAATTATCGTTGCCTGGAGTCTACCTCCAGGGATTCTTATTTAATTGGTGTGGGGTGTGACGTGGACAAAACGTTTTTTTAAAGTTCCTCAGGTGATTTTAATAAGTAGCAAACTTTGAGAACCCCTGTGTTACTCCTTTCGTCCAGTGGTTGTCAAACGTTTTCTGTAAAAGGCCAGAGAGTAAATATTTTAGTCTTTGCCAGCCATAGGGTCTCTGTCACAACTACTCAGTCCTGCCATTGTAGCACTCACACAGCCATAGACAAAATGTTAAGTGAATAAGTGTAGCTGTGTTCCTATAAAACTTTATTTATGGACACTGAAATTTGAGCGTCATAAAATTTTCACATGTCACAAAATAGTCTTGTTTTTTAAAAATTTTTTTTCTCAACGGTTTAAAAATATAGATTGAGGCATACAAAATCGGGCAGCTGGCTGGATTTGACCATCATTTGCAGGCTCCTGTTTTAATCCATTTAACTCCACAAAGGCACATGCAACTATTATTCTCATTTTTAATAGCTGAAGAAAGAGGCAAGATCTCAGGTCTGCTGGTGGTTGAGTCAGAATTTGACCATGATGCTAAACTACTCTTAGGAAGTATCAACATTTATCCCCAAAAATCATAATTTTGGCTGTTCTTTGAGGTTAATTATGAGGCTAAGTGATGTGAGGGATGCACTCCTTCCAACCCCCATCATTTAAACAATAAATTGCCAATGAATTCAAATTAAACGATACCTCGTTTCACTAAAAAAAAAATATTTTTAACCATTGTTCAACACTCTGCTTCCCACATTGCTGAGGTTTCCTGGCCTTTAATGTGTTCAATGAGGGATTTACTCAATTTAATTGAAGTTACAGTTTTTCCTTGTTCATCATGTACCGCCAAATCAAGCAAATAGTGTTAAAATATTATGGTCAATTATACATATAAATCTTGCAGAGAGTTAATGAACATATTTTCTAGATTGTGGAACAGCCTGGACACTTATCTTGCTCTTTAAGATAAAATACCACATCTATATAATGCATTGCTAAGCTTTCTTCAAACTACACACTTTGCCTAGAATCCCATTTTCCATTAAATAATAATCATTGTAATTAATAGACTGGTTATTTTATCTCCCTAATCTGGTTACAGTAATTTATCAAAGGCATGTAAATGAAAGCTAGAAAAGTAGTGAACCATTCTTTTTATAAGAAGGTAAAGAACATAAAACATAATAATTCTCTAGGGAACGTAATAAGATATGTGACTTCTTGTAATTCACTGAAGGAAATACATTAAGTGTTTACCATTGTTTTAAGGGCACTTGATTGGCTTGATGTACACTTCTCATGGTTAGTGATTATGGCTACATTGATGGGTGAACTTGAATGTTTTCTTCAAATCTTTGAAAGTGCCCTGGGACGGACCAGCAGGATTCATTCCTAGCTCTGCATCCAGCAATCCTCAGTACTGACCAGATGAGGATGCAATGCCTCCAGGTGGTGCTGAGGACAATTCAGAGCTTGGATGTTCTTGAGAAGGATTTTAAAACCCTTTACCTCACCTTAAAACAAGAGAGGATCTGTTACCACATCCACCCATTCAGTCCTCAGGCACTGACAGTTGATACAGACAAGAAAAGGATGGGAAAGGAAGGGGACCAGCCAGGTGGGCGACTGGGCTCTTGTACAATTTCTGCTGCTCATCTTCAATTGGGCCAATCCGCCTGACCCTGTTTTTAAATTTTATATTGGAGTATAGTTGATTAACAATGTTGTGTTGGTTTCAGGTGTAGAGCAAAGTGATTCAGTTATACATATACATGTACCTAATCTTTTTCAAATTCTTCTCCCATTTAGGTTTTTACAGAATATTGAGCAGAGTTCCCTGTGCAATGCAGTAGGTCCTTGTTGGTTATCTTTTTTTTTTTTTTTTTGCGGTACACAGGCCTCTTACTGTTGTGGCCTCTCCCGTTGCGGAGCACAGGCTCCGGACGCGCAGGCTCAGCGGCCATGGCTCATGGGCCCAGCCGCTCCGCGGCATGTGGGATCCTCCCGGACCGGGCAACAAACCCGTGTCCCCTGCATTGGCAGGCGGACTCTCAACCACTGCGCCACCAGGGAAGCCCAGTTATCTATTTTAAATACAGCAGTGTGTACATTTCAATCCCAATCTCCCCATCTATCCTGCCCCCTCGCACACCCACCTGACTCTTAATGCCAAGGCATTCTCCTTCTCTGTGCTCATACCTGTCCTGCCTAATCCACAGGACTCTTCCAAGTCTTGTACAGGATATACTTGCTATTAAACAGCACTGGCATAGGCAGGATGGGGTCATGGTTTCAGTGCATTGAGTACAAAGAATAAACCTTGGAGACAGTCAAGCCTGGATTCAAGTCTCAGTTACACTCCCTCTGAGCTAATGATCATGAAAATGTTACTAAATTTCTGGGTGTCTTGATTCATCATTGAATTCATCATTTTTTTGTGAGAATTAAATCTGAAAATGCACCCAAAACCTCAGAATAGTAACTGAGCTGAGAGTGAGCCTTAAAAAAATATTTGTCTTCATCTCTTTCTCCCCTTTATCTTTCTCCTTCTTCCATCTCAATAGGCTATAAGGATTGATGGACAAGGAGCTGCCCATCTTTCTCTGCAGCCACCTAGTCCTTTGGAATTTTCATTTGGAAGGAAAGGAAAAGAGCAAAGAGCAAAAAGAGAGGCCCAAAAGAAAAACAAAATCTGACCATGTCATTATCATCCTTACCCCTTCAATGGCTTTCCATTGTTCTCAGGACAAAGACCAAATTCCACCCCACCCCAGCCCCGTTCTGTCAATGAGCTCTGGCACTACTATTGCCACCAACTTTGTAGCTTAAACAAACACCCATGTGTCGGCTCACAGATCAGTCGGTCAGAGTCCAGCCATGTGTGGCTGGCTTCTCTGTTCAGAATCAAAATGGTGGCTAGACTTTGTCTGGAGGCTCTGAGAAAAATCCACTTCCAAGCTCTGTGGGTTGAATCGTGTCTCCCCTCTTCCCTCTCCCAAATTCAGAACCTCGGCGTGTGACCCAATATCTTGAAGGTGATCCAAGTCCAAACCAAGTACCTCAAAATGTGACCTTATTTGGAGACAGAATCTTTACAGAGGTGATCAAGTTAAAAATCATAAGGTCAACGGTCAGCCCTAATCCAATGTGACTGATGTCCTTATGAAAGGGGGAAATTAGAACACAGAGATAGACACTCTTAGAGGGAAGACAGTGTGGAGGAACATAGAAGACATAAGCCATCTACCAGCCAAGAAGAGAGGATGGGAACAGATCCTTCCCTCACAGCTCTCAGGGAAAAAACCACCCCTGCCAACACCTTGATTTTGGACTTCCAGCCTCTAGAACTGTGAGACAATAAATTTTCGAGGAAGCAACCCAGTCTATGGTACTTCGTTATGGTAGCCTTAGCAAACTAATGCACAAGCTCAGTCTTGCTGTTGGCAGAATCAGTTTTTTGCAAATGTAGGACCGAGGCCCCATTTCCTTGCTGGTTGCCAACCAGGGTTGCTCTCAGCTACACGAGGTCACCAGTATTCCTCGTCATGTGGCCCCCTCCTCCTTCAAGCCAGAAATGGTGCATTGAATCCTCCTCATGTTTTAAGTTTCTGGTTTTCTCTGCCTCTGACGTCTGGATTCAGATTTAGAAGCTGATGTGATTTGATCAGGTCCACTTAGTCTTCCTTTCTGGAAGTTAACTGTATCATATAATATAACCTAATCATGGGAGCAAACTCCATCATATCCACAGTCTCAGAAGTTATGCAGGTCTTGTTCACCCAAGGCATGAGGACCTTGGGTGCCATCTTAGAGTGCTGCCTACAACAGGGGCCCCATGTCTGGAATTTGTTTTGCTTCCTCCTATCACAGCACCTGTGCCTGTCACTCCCTCTGCAGGAACCCTCTTCATCACTCTTCATCCTCCCCTGGCCAACCTCTATACATACTTCAGATCACGTATGTTTGTATGATTGCCTGGACACCTAGCATTTTCTTCCAGAGAACTAATCACAGTTATAATTTTACATCTTTTTTTGAGTTGTTATTTGCTTCATTTCTATCCCATCCACACTGTAAACTCTTGAGAGCAAGGGCTGTGTGGTTTTCCTGTCATCATTGCATCCTCCACTTCTAGCACAGTGCCTCATAGGCAATAAAATATCCATTGAATGAATGAATAAATGAATGAATGAATGAATGGTAAACGTACCCTCCCCTTTACTCTTCTAATCTCTTGCACAGGTTGAGACAGTCAGAGACCAAATTTGGGATATGTAGAGAATTTTATTTTCAGGGCAGTGTAGGGGTTCCTTGCATGAAGATTTGATATAGACTAAATGGTCCCCTGCCTGAACTATCAACCCAATGCCTGAACATTTTATCTTAACTTTTAGAGTTTAGGTGATGAAAGTACAAAGGCCAGTATTTTAAAAGCTACCATTATTGTCCCTAAATAACTTAACCTAAAACAAATTATGCCACTTCCAGTGGCCCTGAAGGAATAGGACAAAGGACAGGCATTTTCAGTGAAAGCACAGACTAAGGAAGACTGCCTCCTAGAAGCCTGTCTGGAGTGGACATCACACTGTGGGTTTGGAGTGGTCAGGAAGACATTTGGGTGATGTGGGTGTCAGGCAGAAAGAGAAGGTGCTGTCTTCCACAGGATTCTGCTGCCCTCCAGCTCTGTTTAAGTGCCAGATGTGCTACTGTTGGTGTTTTGAGATCCATTAGTGGGTTAAAGCATGATGAGGCAGCAGCTTGTGCTGATGTGCCTTTCTCTCCAACGTGGCTCTTTGGTGGAGGCGTGGGGGAGGCAGGCGGCGGGGAGGAATGATGATCAGGGTGGGAGAAAATGTTTCTCTTCTCTGAAGCATCAGAAGAGTTACCTTAATGGCCACTTATGTTGGGGTCCCAAGTTTTTCATTCAAAATGATAATAAAAAGTCACCTTAAAGCCATAGGGAAACTCATTCACATAGAGCAGCTTGGAGCCAAGCCTCCGGAGTCACCAAGCTGAAAAGAACCTGATTAATGACAGCACCTGAGATAAGTGGCACTTTAACCAACCTTAACTGTTGATGTATGATGACATAATGTCCCCTCCAATTAATGACAACGATATAAAACACCTGTATTTAGCAGAGCAGATGCTGCCTTTATGGTTAGATGCGCAGATGAAATTGACTTCTAAAGGACCATCTATAACTTACTTCCCTATTATTTGTTTCTATATTTGTTTCATTATGTATGTTATAGGTGGAGGAGGAAATTTAACCTCAGATTTCACACTTGTGCAGCAGAAAGGTCTAGGCTGTACTGTAATTTACCTAACCTTTGCATCCCATGATTGAGCAGGTTGGCAATGGTCATCTGTCTCATTTACTGAGAGCTTTTCGTACTGTATGAACTCCAAGGGTTGTTTTATTTTTTAATAAAAGATGAGCGATACCTTTAATGAATCAGCCAATCAATCGGTATACGGAAGCCACATGTTTAAATCTTCTATAAGATAAACAAGGTATATGCAGTTTCAAAAATGAAAATGGTTATTGCATACTAAATATATGCAAGGTGCTGTATTAGGTGTTTGGGGCTCACCAAGCATTCATTTCTTTATGGAGTTTTAATTTATCAAGGGAAGCAAGGCATATGTACCATGACTGTAAATGCTAAGTGTTAGGGAGAGCTACTGTGATATTGTGATTTATAATAAGAAATATACATTTAGTCTTTGTCACCATGTCTGACACAGAGCTCCTAAAACCCTTGGAATTTCCTAAGTAATGAGAGTTCTAAAGTTATGTTTTGTTATGCTATGAGGCGACTTTTGGAAAGCACTTAGGTAACATAAGGATGGGGGCTGGTTGCCAGGGGACTCAACTATGTGATTAGAGGGTTGGAAATTTTAGTCCCCCCTCCTCCCTTCCCCTCTTCCCACACACACCTCTGGGGGAGGGGAGAAAGGCTGGAGGTCCAATCGATCACCCATGGCCAATGCTTTAATCAATGAATCATGTCTATGCAATGAAGCCTCCATAAAAACTCAAAAGGATGGGATTTGGAGAGCTTCCCAGTTGGTGAACACATGGAGATTTGGGGAGAATGGCCTGCCTGGAGAGGGCATGGATACCCTGAGCCCTTTCCCCATACCCTGTCATATGCCACTCTTTCATCTGGCAGTTTCTGAGTTATATCCTTTTATAATAGACCAGTAATCTAATGAGTAAAATGTTTCTCTCAGTTCTGTGAGCTACCCTGGCAAATTAATCGAATCTGAGGAGGTCGTGGAAACCTCCCATCAATAGTCACCTGATCAGAAGCACAGGTAATAACCTGGACTCACAACTGGCGGCTGAAGTGGTAGTGTGGGGAGATGGTCTTATGGGACTGAGCCCTTAATCTGTGGGATCTGATACCATCTCCATGTAGGTAGTGTCAGTATTAAGTGGAATTGTAGAACACCCAACTTACCTGTTGGATGGCGGGGCAGGTGGGGTGGTGGTGAGGAAACTCACACACCCACCCATTGGAATTGGGTCCAGAACGCTTACAGCTACATATAGTGGGCATTCTGTGAGTTCAGCCATGGAGAAAGCCACATGGAAGAGGTAGGATGCGAGAAGGGACTATGTATATAGGTTGGGAAGAAGAGAGGCCGGACCAGGTGGGAAGTTATACTTTTGAAGCCACGGTGAAGGGATACACAGGTGAAGCCAGGAACTGGAACCAACAAGAAAATTGCACAAGATGTACAGTGGACAAACTGTAGCTCAAGGTCAAAAAGATGATGAGTCAAGATCATGAACAGTGTTGATGACCAATTTAATTTCTTTTACGTGATGATTTGGGAACCCAAGGATGAGGTAGAAATAACGGGGAATCTTCTGTTTTCTATCTCACCTTGAAGCATTTTATGTTACTGTGTTATTTGGGTGAATACTGACCTTGGAGTTTGGGTAAGAGAATTGAGAGACTTTGAATAGGCGATTAAACAGCACTGAGGGCTCAGACTGACCGTCTTGTTGGCTGCAGGAGAAAACGTCAGAGTCATGGTAAGAATTGTTCTCTCCATGAGTCCCTCAACAGCAAACTTGGTGGGTCATTGGTGTGACTGTCAAGCACATTGGTTAACAGGACAAAGAACAAATTGAGAGTGAATTGCATTTTGGGGAGCTAGGATATTCCTGGCCCCTCTCTTCTTTCTTTACAACTTCTCTCTGCTACCCAAAGAGGAGTTTTTATGGATTGGTCCAGTTTTAGGACATTTAAGTTGTCACTGCCTGGAGGCTTCAGCTCTCTTGCTTGGCTGAGTTAGTGTCCTAGCATGCATGAATGTGGACGCTTACTAATCTCTCTAGGGTCCCTGAGGCCAGAGAGGACACTAGATCTAGGGTGACTGCACAGGGGATGAGACCCAGCAGCAGCCCCCGCGCTGCATCCCCAGGTCATCGCCCGGCTGTGGGCGGCTTTCCACCCTCCGCGCGCTTGCTGGGACAGGTGGCCTTCGCCAGTTCTGCTTTCATTGTGAGGGCAAACGTTCATTGTCTTTCACTTTCTCTAGTTTGCCACTGAGAATGGCAGGTGTAGCCAGAGTAGGCAGCTTGGGCTGATAATCTGAGGTCAGACTTTTCTTTCTTTCTTTTTTTTTTTTTTTTTTGCGGTACGCGGGCCTCTCGCTGTTGTGGCCTCTCCCGTTGCGGAGCACAGGCTCTGGACGTGCAGGCTCAGCGGCCATGACTCACGGGCCCAGCCGCTCCGCCGTACGTGGGATCTTCCCGGACCGGGGCACGAACCCGTGTCCCCTGCATCGGCAGGCAGACTCTCAACCACTGCGCCACCAGGGAAGCCCAGACTTTTCTTGATGAATTTGGAGATAGAATGTGAATCCCATGAGAGCAGGACTTAATTTTGTTCATTGCTGTATCCCTAGCGCCTGTGCCTGACACACAGAGGGTATTTAATACACATTCATGGAATTAAAAAATTTGCCTTGCTTTCTTTTCTGTGCACATATTTTCTTTAAGGACCCAGATGGTTGATTGAGGGCAGCATCCCATTCCCCAGACTTTCATGTTTCTATCCGCGAATATCTGTAATAGCTATAAAATGGGAACCGCGTTTGAATATATCGAACGGTGGCCACTAACATTTTGCAGCAAGCTTTTCCTTTATTTTTCCTGGAGGAGTTATTTGTGGAGCCCCCAAAGATGATTGTCAGTTTTCTAAGCCCCTATCCCAAGATTCCATTCTGAGGAGTGAATGAGCTGAGGTCACCTGGGACCATTTCTCACTTATCTTTGTAAAAGGAAAAGGTGCCCATCCTTCTCAAGAAAATTATTTTTCTCCATCCTACCCCCTCCTTTCTAACCAGGAGCAGACTCACATTTTATATGTGACCCACCCCACATCCCGGCATTTTCCACCTCTCACTATCAACAGGTCACTTCTCTGCAAACTATAGATGTATTTATAAATCTTAAAAAATATTTCTTCCTCTCTGTGTTCCACTTGTTGCCATGGACTTTCTGTCCTTTTTTTTTTTTTTTTTTTTTTAGTAGTCTAGTTGCTTGGGAGAAACACATACACACATTGACAACATTTACCCCCTCTCTTCCCTCTCAGTGCTCCCTTCTGCTTTCCCGGGTGGCTGGCTCAGGATTGACCTTGCACTTTCTGGTCTCTCAAGTATCACTAAGGGCCCTTTGTGCTGTCATAGGTCCCCAGCTATCTTTGGGGATGTGCAGCAGTTGAATGGAACTCTAGGAATCCTTATGATACCTGTGACCTAATTTTACATTGAAATGATATTGGAAGAATTGGGATTTTCTTGTCTGTTCTAGTCATTGTATTTTTATAGAAGCCTTCTACCCACTGTATGCCTGAAACTGTCCTGAGTGCTGGGGTTATAAAATTATGAAGTCATAGAAACAGGGGTCATGATACAGTGTGCCTCATGCAGGGTCAAGGCACCTAAAGGGGCCTGGGATCTCTTCACTTCCAACATCCAACTGCACATATAACCTTGATGAGGATTGCCCTGTTGTCCCAAGTAGTACTACACCGAATGGAATGCATCCCAGGCCTCAGGCAAGCACTGTTTGCAGACATTTCTGTTCACACATTTAGGACAATAGAAGATGGATGAAGGTACCAATCAGTAGCATACTGTTACAAGAAGTGGAATGTGCATGGCTTGGCCAACAGAAATGATGACCTCTTTGCCTGAAACCCTAAGCTTCTTTGTCCTTCTTTGTCACAGATATGTTTAGTATTCAAAATGGAATTTAGGGATGAGTTTATTATTCCTAAGAGAGGAGGAGTATTTTCTTGACCAAAACATGTGCCATTTCTACATGAGCCAAACTTTTAGTTGGAAGTGAGATGCTCCATTTTTTGTCTGTTGTGTTGGTTTGGGTATTTATTTATTGATTTATTTATTTTTAATGGCAGAGATATATGAAAGTTGTCTCTTAAGCAGAAAATAAACAAATACCCACTCTCAGATATTTGTGCTCATAACAGAATTTTTGGTCTCTGAATTGGGTCCTGAGAGATTAAAGACAGCTGGTGCCCACACAGCAGCTGAGAAGCACGCTTCTGGGTAAGTGTGTTGAACGAAATCTAAACAATGCTAACTGGTCACAGACACTAATTAAGGAGCCTGCCAGTAGCTGTGGGCTGCTCCAAATGAAACACTACCTTTTCTTCACTATGTTGACATAGAGACACAAATAAGGTTCCAGAAGGATTGAAGAGTGTGGGCACTGGAATCTTGTCTTCCCAGTAAATTTGCCAACATCGGATAAAGCCGAGAAGGAACTGGCTCAAAGCTACGAAGAGACAGTGTTAAATGAGGGCTGGATTGTTTTTTCCTTAAGGAAGAAAATGTCATGCAGCTCAAATCCCTCCAGTTCTCAGTTCTCCACCATCATAATTTTCTATTAATCAGGAAAAAAAATTTCACCGAGAATTGTTTGCCATGTCTTATGGATGGTCATTTGTTAAAAAGGACACAAAAAATCTCTAATAAGAAAAATTCCTGAAGATTACTCTATAAGGTGGTAAAATAATTTAAGGATAATTTTTTTAAGAGATTACCCATCTGCAAAAACATTGCAGGCAAACTCCTGATTTCAGGAAGTCTAGGGTTGTCCTTGAAGGCTGAGAAGAGAGAGCATTTCTCCTGGCCAGTTGGGAGAGGGCTTTTTGACCTCTTTTCAGTATATTTGATTAGGCTTGAGGACTTGATAGAGGTTGGTGAACACAGGCAGCGGAACCAGCGCAGATGGATTGGAGGCAAAGGAAATGAATAAGCCATCTTCAACTCCCAGTATCTCTTCTTTCAGGAAGATGTTGCCGCTGTCCTCTAAGGAGAAAACTGGACCTACTAGGTGCAAAACTATTTTTAAGTTAAAAGGATGAGTAATGGGGATGATCTATATCTTTGTACCTAATAGCTTTTCTTCATATCGTGGAATAGGAGCTTGGTTTTCTGGGATGGTTAGAAAGATGGTCTCCATCAAGGGCCCTGGAGGTCCCCTCCAATGGCAGAATTTTCCCTTGTCAAGGTCTTTATGACTTCCAAATTTTCTCTTTTGGATCCTGGCTTGAAATTTTGGACCAAATCTCAATTCACTTACTTAAAAAAAAAAAAAAAAAGCTACATAAAGGTAAGATTTTGGTTATTGGATAAATCGCAAGATGAACGGCTTTATTCCAACCATGGGGTTTATGATTAGAAAAAAACACACATGTAGAGAAAAATATACTCCATGTTAAGTAGCAAAATCTACATCTTAATGGTGAGTAGAGTCATATTTAGTTACACAGAGAGCTAAGAGCCTTTGAAGTACAAAATATTAAAGCCCAAGTAAATTAAGCTACTTATTGAAGAGTTAAGATTTTATCAGTTAAGTTTGTTTGTTTGAATTTCAAGTAGCCAACATTGACTTGTGTTAACATAAGCAGGGAAAATTAAAAATAATTTTTTGCAAGATTATGGAGAGATTACTGAATGTAAGAAAAAGTAAAAACTGGGGATATCATATTCGCAGAAAACTCCCCAACAATTCATGGCCTCAAGGAAAGACACTCAGCGTGGAAAATGTTGGCCTCTTTAGATCTCCCAGGATGCACCAGCTTCAACAACTTCCCATGCTTGGTTCACTGCAGGAAGTCCGATTGGCTAAGCTTGAGTCTAGAGCGGGGAGAGGATGTGATACTTGATTGACAGAGCTACCAAGACTGGATATATTGGGGGTGGGGTGGTTCTCATAGAAAAATTAGGACACTCCTAGCAAGAGAAGAGTGAAGGAACGCTGGCAGGCAGAAATAACAGATGGCCTGCTACCTACATACGCACAGAGAGGAGCTCAACGTGAACCTCAAAGGATGGGAAAAAGCACAGAGACCTTTTCATGAGCAAGTTTAGTTAAATTGTGTAGAAATTCCTTATTTAACTGAATAAAACCTACAGCTGGAAAATCAAAAGGATCTCTTTGGTCATTCAGTAATGGAAGAAAGGCAGGGGGTGAGGGAAAAAGAAAGGGAGAGAGGAAGAGAATGAGAGTGAATGGAGGTCTATGCTGTGGTGTGGACTGGCTCTACTTAAAGTCCTGAAATAAGGACTTTTTTTTTTTTAAATAGATGGTGCAATTCTCTTGACTGACCAGTGACTTCAACAAGTGTGACCACCTTAACATACCATCATTGGGGTTGGTGTCACATTGATGTTGCAATGACATCACTAGGAGTCAGTCTTCATCCTCCCATTACTCTGAACCATTTGGCTGAGCTCATAACATCAAGGACTCTAAGGCAAAGAGGCTTGGAGTCAAATCTCATTTATTTAAACTTGGGAAAGTTATTTAATCTCTCAGTTTCCTCCTCTGTAAATTGGGGATTTTTGTATCTCCCTGGTAGAGTACGTATGTATCTCAGTTGCCTGGGAGACCTGGAAAGCCCAGGGTCCCATCACCGCGTGGACCCAATCTTCCTCCACTTTCCTTTTTCTTATTCAGCACCACCCACACTGACCATGATGTTCTTCAAACAGACCAGGCACCATCTGAATGGAGAGAGAAGTTACCCAAGAAAGGAAAGTGGCTGAAGCGGGTTCATCCTGGGGGATCCCAAGAGACCAACCAACTCCCTGGTGCCTGTGTGTCTCGAAGCCTGAGGGTGATGAATCTTTGGGAAGTTTTCTGTAGATATGCTTGTGTCAGTTTCACATAGCTGTTGAACAAATTGCCACGAACTTTGTGACATAAAACAACACAAATGTACTATCTTACGGTTCTGTAGGTTGGAAATCTCCCTGAGCTACAATCAAGGTTTCGGCTGGATTGTGTTCCTTTCTGGAGGTTCTAGGGGAGAATTTGTTTCCTAACATTTTTTTGCTTCTAGGGGCCACTGTACCCATTGACTCATGGCCCCTCCCTCCATGTCAGATCCAGGAATGTTGGGACAAATCCTTCTCACACTGCCATCTCTCTGGGTCTCTCTCTTCTGCCTCCCTCTTTTTTTTTTTTTTTTTTTTTTGCGGTACCCGGGCCTCCCACTGCTGTGGCCTCTCCCGTTGCGGAGCACAGGCTCCAGACGCGCAGGCTCAGCGGCCGTGGCTCACGGGCCCAGCCACTCTGCGGCATGTGGGATCTTCCCGGACCGGGGCACGAACCCGTGTCCCCTGCATCTGCAGGCGGACTCTCAACCACTGCCCCACCAGGGAAGCCCCTGCCTCCCTCTTATAATTCTAATGACCCGCGACAATTACATGGGCCCACCTGGATAATCCAAGGTAATCTCCCTATTTTAAGATCAGCTGATTAGCAACCTTAATCCCACCTGCAATTTTAATCCCCCCTTGCCATGTAAATGAACCTATTCACAGCTTCCTGGGATTATGACAAGGACAATTCTGCTGACCACACAAATAATACCCAATTTCCACCTTATCTTAGATTCAATAAACTCTCTAATAGTCTTCCAATAAATTATTTTATTTTCCCTCCTTGTGTTGACCCAAATCAGCATTGGTTGCCTTTCCCTGTATCATTCTTCCCCCACTATATGGCATGGGTCACCCTCTTTCTCTCCCTGTGTTTCTTAAAGGGAAACTTCTCAGTGAGATCTGGGGACCCCATCCTTGTCACACTCCAGGATTCCAGAACCCCTTTCTCCTAATCAATTATTTCCATAGCTCTTACCACTTCCTACCTCACTCTATGATTTACTTATTCATTCTATTTATTTTGTGTCTCCATCTGCTAGAACAGAGTGTCTGGGACATACCAGGCACTTAACAAATAAATAATGAATGAATGAAAGGGTTGTTGTTAGGGTTAAATAAAATTAACTGAGGAAACGTATGTGCAACATGGAGGCGTACGGTAAGCGCTCATGGGGTGGTGGCTCTTATTTTTAACCCCCCAAAGTCTCTGGCTTCTAGAATTCTTCATGGTAAGTCCTTCAGCCCCAATTTGAAGCCATCACAAATGTTGCTAGTAAGTCCCAAGAAACTTAACTTTTAGTGTTTCTTTGACTGGAATGTAAAACTTCAGTTCTCTGAAAGCCACAGACATCTTGAAACAAGGCAGACTCACCGTACTGGCCTGGTCTTTCTGGAACCGTCTGGCTTGGAGGGACAAATTATGAATTTATGCACCAGCGGTTCAGTTTTCTTTCCCTTTAGGGTAACGGCTCTGTGCTCCCAAATGCGAGAGGCCCTGCCACCTCCTCAGGATTCCAGGCAACCACTCCAGCTGTCACAAAGCATGGGGTGGCTTTGAGGAATGTGGTCCGAAAGCCGCAAAGTGAAAAAAGGCAAGAAGGGGGGGACAGCACTCACTGCCATGTGAGTAACGGGCTTTTGCTAATCAGCTTCTGAAGGACCGCTTCCCCGAATCTGCCCCAAATGTGACGCTTGGACCCTGTAAACCCAAGAAGTGCAGGTTTACACTCTAGGTGACGAAGACAGCCGTCCAGCAGCTGCAGAACCCAGAGGAAAAAGAAGACAATACATTTTCTTGCTTGCTCTGCGGTGGCAGGTGCACACCGGAAGTCACGGCCTCCAGGAGGAACTGGGGTTTGGCTGCAGAGCTGTCAATTAATCATCATCCGGGAGATGCTGCTGCCCTTGACAGCAGCGAGAAGAATCCCTTTCATTTCCTCAGGGTTGTGCCCCTGCCGCTAAGTGCACACGCTCCTGCATCCGCTGCTTGGCAGCCGGCATCATTTCTTTGCTTCTGCTTCTTGTAGAACGAGCCCTCACTGCAGCCGGATGGGCTCTGCTAAATCCTCTGAACACATCTGGTGCCTTCGCATCTTTTGTTTCTCTCTGTGCCCCGGTTCGGAAAGCTTCCCCTCCCCACTCTTCCCATGTAAATTCCACTCATCTTTCGTGGTCCCACCAAATTTCAGTTCCTCCCCCCAACCACTTTTATTGACCTTTGCCCTCCTCTTTACCCCAGTATGTGAATTGAATGATCATGTATTACAGTTATAATGATAATAATGAAAAGCTGGTTTTCAAAATGCCCCATTTACTGTCTGTATAACTATCTGCATAGCCTCGAGCAAGTCACGTGACCTCTCTGAGCTTCTGGTTCCCTATGCAGTGGGGATTCCACCCTAACTAGGAGTTGCTGTGAGGACGCAAGGGGATAACGTGGGAAAGCTTCTCTCAGGTCACCTGGCACATAGCAATGGCTCAGTTAATAGCGATTGAATCTGAAACTCCTGTCCTCAGGATGGTTCAGACGCTAAACTAGGGTCTCTGATGGTTAGCGTTCTGTTGATGTGCCTTGTGAGCCCCTTATATAAGCCCTCCGCCTCGGACGGCAGTGCAATAGAGATGCCGCATCCCCAGCAGTGTTGCTACTTTAAAAATTTGTTCATTACAGGGGAACCTCTTCCATAGCCTGAGGTTTCATACCATTCACCTAGCTCCATTCTCTGCCTCTTTGGTAAGCAGATTCCTTCCTCTCTACCCCACAGGCATTAATAATCTCCAGGATAACCTTACCTATTACTAGACCCAGAAGCCAGTAGGTTTTCTGTTTCCTCCCTGCTTATTACTGTGTTTTGTTTTTGTGCTTCCATTTTTGATATATGAAGTATTGACCTTGTTTTTGAGCATTGCTATGTCTTTTATTATCCCCAACTTTTTTTGGGGAAAGTTTAAATCTACTGAAAAATGGTAAGAGTAGTAAAATTAACATCTGAGATTCACCTAGTTTCATCAATTGTTAACGTGTTGGCAGATTTACTTCCTCCCTCTCTCTTTTTTTTTTTGTTTGGAAGCATTTGAGAGTTAGTTGTAAACATCATTATTTGGAACTTCACCCATAAACACTTCAGTCATGTATCTTGTAAGCATAAGAATATTCTCCTACATAACTTCAAATATAATTATCACACTCAGAAAATTTATTATCTGTCATCCATACCAAATACAGAGTTTTGCAATGATAGCCCATTATAAATATGTTTTGAGCCAGGATTCCATCATGGGTCATGAATTGCCTTTCTTTTCATATCTCATTAGTCTTTTCTCTCCAGACTTTTTTCATGGGGTGGGGAGAGGCAACCAGGGGACCCTTGTGGCACTGACAGATTTTGAAGAGGCCAGGACAGTTTGTCTGCAGAATGTCCTCAATTTGGATTTCTTTGATTGTTTTATTACGATTCGAGTCAGGTTAGGTGGTCTTTTTTTTTTTTTTTGTCAGAGTACCACATAGGTGATGTCGTCTACTTCTTACTACATGACATCGGGAGGCGCATGATATTAGTTTGTTGCTATGGTTTTTAAATAAATATTTCACTACTTTACTTCTCTCTGTTTGGGGTTGGGAAGGGAATCCTGCATGAACTCTCAGCACCACGTTGAGTGGAACCCTTGATGAGCTCTTACTGTTGCTCTAGGCTTGCATTAGTCAGGTTGCATTTTTTAAAATACACTGATGATGAAAATCATTTTGAAAATCTCAAACATTGTCCTCCTGAATCCCGGGAAAGTGGTGAGAAATCAAATGTTGATTTTTTTTTTTTTTTTTTTTTGCTTCTTGTTCTTTTTCCTTGTGTAAGGAAGCTCTTTTTTTTTTTTCCATTGTGAATCACTTTAAGATGTCTCATACTCATGTGCTGAGATGTGTCCTCCCTTTCTCGAAGTATTGGGTAGTCACATTTTATTCTGAGCAGCGTGCAGTGGGCCCTTTCTGTTTACAACTTTCTCCTTATCACTTTGTGATATATTTTTGAAAAGTTCTTGGCTCTGCCTTCCATGTTACTAATCAAGATATTCAATCCTTGACCCTGTTTGTCCTTGTCCGTCATCACTCCACGTCCCAACGGTGTTCTCACTTTCCTCCTTATTTACTCTGGTCCGTCGGGATCCCTTGCCAGCACTTCTCCTTGCCCTGTTTCTCACTTTGTTGTATTTAGTTGGCAAACTCAAATGCTCATTAAACTCAGTTACCAACACACACTGCCCCTCAATCCAAACAACTGAATATTGTTAGAGAAAAAAAAACCCACACCTATGCTGACAGTTCTAATTTAAAATTCCCAACCGCAATTAGCCTCTGATGGGCACTCAGTCAGCATTCCTACGATGCTTCTGCAGTGCTTTTGCTGTACCAGTCTCCAAAACAGCTACTTCATACTTTCCCCCTCTCGGCAGACTATCTTAACGCCTACTCTGTCTCTCTGTCAACTTGTAACTTCACCACTTACTTTACTCAGAAAACTGTATCAAGCAGATCTCCCAGCATTGATTAATTAATTCATTTATTCATCCAGTAAATATTTCCAATAAACATTTACTGAATGTGGAGTGCTTTTAGACACTGTAATAGATTTTAGGTGCAGCAGGTTATGTTATGATGTTGACAAGATGTGTGGTTTATGTATTATAGAAGTCAATATACATAAAAGTTTATATATAGGAAGAAGTGCTAAATGCTGTGAGAGAATCAGTGAATGTTCTAGGGAAAGATTGTACTTGCGTGAGATACAGATTTGAAAGGACTCCCTAGATGTGGTATCTGATGGAGATTTTGAGTGATGAGGATTTGGACATCCAGATACAAGCTTTTGGGCAATGGAGGCAGAGAGAGCAGTATGACCAAGTAATAGAGCCAGACACATGCAAGGCCTACTTTACTTCCTGCTTTACTTCCTGTTTCTGTTATGTGATCCTGATTCTGTTATGTGATCTTTTTGCCTTCAGTATAAAGATGTTTTTAAAAGTAGAAGAGCAAGAAGAAAAACAAAAACTTAAAATGCGAAATGTATTCACATTTATCAAGCAAAGAGCAGTACATCTGAAGCTTTCCAAAATGAAGGGACTGACAGCCTAGATTGGAACAACTCAGTATTGCACGGAGCTTGAAATGCTCAGCTAAGATGATGAACAGTTCCTGTCCTGAGGGATGGATGAATGATTCCCTCCATGGCATCCAACCTCTCCAATAGGTATCCAAGTTCTTTAGTCTATTGGGTATGAGAGGCTTTCCTTGAAGAGGTAGCCAACTACACCAAACCTGAAAATCCTGAAATGAAACACACATACTGTAGTAGGCACTTTCCAAAATGGTACCTTGTCTGTTTTACGGCACTAGAACCAATCTATCCAACTATGCTTGGTGTTATTTCCTAGTACAGTATTTTCTGTGTGAGTCCTATTTCCCCTGATAAATTAAAGCATCCTTGAGAACACACTCTCCCCATTCACTCAACATCTTGAAATATGATATTGATCAGAATCAGTACTCATCAATACTCGTTTATCGATGATTTTTAAAAGAGAGCTATGGCCGTGCTTCCTTTTTTGGTGATGTTCTGTGTTTGTTTTCTTTTGCTTCATCCTAGAATGGTCGGTGCCTCAGGAATGAGCATCCAATGAATGTATGTGAGTTGACTCAGGCTAAATCCTACTTTAACCTTAAGTCCAGTCTGCTGTAGGTAAAAACAGAACTCTCTTTTTATTTTTTGTGAACCCCCTCCAGAAATACAAAGCTGCCACCAGAAAAGATTATCCAATTTAATCAAACTCATGGAACTTTATTTTAAGTTAGCAAATATTGTGCATGAACCCATTAGCCAATTTGATATGACGAGGGCAGACGAGCCCTCTCAACTACCCATAAGGTCAACTGACCAGTATTAGCACTTGATTCAAGGCTTGGTCTGGGAGAAGTTAGGCATTGTGATGCCTCACATTAACCAGGCTGGCTCTGGGGAGAAGAATCGGTTCCTCTTACGTGGATGGGACCAGCATCTTCTGTGGCATACAGCTCGCACATACCCTAGGCTTTAAAACTCTAAATGAAGGCTGGACTTGGTTAGGGCCTAATGGCTTGTGTGCCTAAAGTAATTGGGACATCCATCCAGTGATTCTCCAGGGAAATCTTGGCTGACTCTCTCTGCTCCCCAGAGGCCATCTGCTGCTTTTCTCAGAGAACTTGCTGCCAGCAGCCTGTCCTGGGAGCCTTGGCAGCCAAGAAACTCCCCTTCAATCTAAATATATTGGATAAAGGAAAATCCCAGCCATGGATGAAGTAGACTGTCCTCCCCTTTTGAATTTTAGGAACATTTTATCAACTTACTCTACAGGAAGTTGTGTATGTCTTTTTGCCCTCAAAGGAAAATTTTCATTCAGAAGAATCTTCCCCAAAGAAGTGGGCATTGTTTGGGTACAATCTACTCAGGAGAACTGGCAAGCATAGAGGGTCTTAAGACTGCATGTGTACTCAGAGCCTGCCAGTTCTGTGACTCATGACATGGCAGAGGCTGAGTTGGCAGTGAAACCCTTTCCCCACCAAATGTCTCCTGCCCTCACAATCGACTTCTCTACCCACTTCTGAGATAGTGAGGTCTCTGGAAGTACAAGCAGTCTCTTCCCCATTTAGTTACCTTTGTTCATTTGCAGATGTTTATATTTGCAGATGTATACGATGCATTTTAAACAGCATATGCCAAGTGTGAGCTTAACCATCACTGACTTCTTTGATGAGAGAAACTTATTCTCGTGCATGATTGTAGCACTGTTTCACATTTGGAAAATTCTTTATTGAGGCTTCTCTTCAACTCTGGCTCTGATACTGGAATGTAAGAAAAACTAAAGTTTGATTTGAATTCTAGAATACGTCTCTTAAATCCAACCACTTTTTGACACAAACACTCTGATCATGGTAGAGTGACCCTGAGCCTCCCTTGCCCATTCCTATCCTCACGCTTGTACTCACGCTGTTCTCCTAGCCTGGAGTTCCCTTCCTCCCCTCGACTAATCTATCCCCTTCCCACCCTTAGAGGCTTCCTTGAAGTATCTGATCTGTTTTCCATGACCCTTCCCTTTGTGGAATCATTATCAAGTTTGGAGGTTTGGGAAACCAAGTGTAAGACTGCCAGTTGGGCCAGGCCAGTCATGGTATGGTTCTCTTAGTCATGAGAGTAAATATGAGGTCAGAGTTCAGGTTGTCCAGCCAATCAGAGGATAATTTGGGGTTCAGAGTCTATACACGTGGACTAAGAATAATGTTTAGTATGCTGGGCCACTCAGAGAGCAAAAGCAGCAGAGTTTGACATAGGCAAAGAACTCTAGAACAAGAAGGTATTTAGAAATCAGCTTCCAGGACTTCCCTGACAGTCCAGCAGTTAAGACTCTGCGCTTCCAGTGCAGGGGGCATGGGTTCAATCCCCGGTTGGGGAAGATCCCGCATGCTGCAAGGTGTTGTCAAAAAAACAAAAACAAAAACTTGTATCTAGAAATCAGCTTCCATCCTTTCCAGGAGATCCAGAGGCCAGAGAAGTTAGATGGCATTCCGAAGATCACCAGATTTTGTAAGATGGAGCCAGGACCAGAGCCCAGGTAGTATGGGCTTCCAGAAATTTCATCTGTGTTTCCTTCAGCTACACAGCATCAGGATATTTACAGAGTTTCTGACTCAGTAAGCTTCAAGAATTGGCACTTTTAACAAATACCACAAGTGTGGCCGATGCGTAATAAATTTTGAAAATGGCTGATCTAGGTTTTCTGGTGAATTCTCATTGTTGTGTCATGTGGGATGGACTCTTTGACTCGTATTTACTATTTTTAATATTTTGTGTGCTGTATGTATGAGTGATACATACATACATATAAAAGACTAATTTTCTTTTATATATCAAGGTTTCGGTGTTCAAATGGACCTTATCCTGTTTAAAATCGTTACTTTGAGAGATTCTGCAATTATCCTACTGGCTTCTATGGAACATATCTAAAAAAATTACTCTCAGAGCCTGGGGCACTTTTATCATCCACGGATCCTTCTGTTTTTTCTTCTCCCTCCCCTCCTTCTCCTGCCTAGGGGATTATCCTCCATCCTGGATTAACCTGATGGTTTCCAGTTGGAGTGATTTATGTTGTTCTACTTCATGAAAACTGCACGTTAAGTCTAAAGGCTTGATTAGCACAAGGTTAAACATTGTTAACAAGAAGACCTCATAGGTATCACTGGATACTGCATATTACATCTCAGAACATCATTGAGCAGGACCCACCAATAATGATGCTAATATAAGATGTCCAGAACTTTCCATTGTCAAGATTTCTCTTTTATTCTTTGCAATTAGGAAGTAATCAATGGGATGGCACTTGACACCTTGGGACTAGCGTTTTCTCCTCACAACATTTTATCCAATGGTCTTGGCTCACCGTTGATGTTCCTCGTCTGAATCAATGCTTTCATGGGTGGGGCTTCAATTGCAAAATGATGATTTAAAACATTTCTATCATCCCTTCTACTTTAATTAGTTGATATTCTTTGTAAAGAGAAGCTTTCCCACAACAACTGGGAAAAAATTAAAATTTCTCCTTTAAAGATGTTAAAATGGTAAATTCTTTATGAGAAATATTCCAAGTAGATGAATCAACACACGTTTATCATGTTATTTTGAGTAGTGTTTCGAAGGAGTCAGCTCACTGGTGATCTGCAGTCATGCATCTGCCCAAGCCAGTTATGTGCTTTGGTCAATGACCTCTACATTTCAAATTCTACTTAAGCCTTGACACCTTAGGTTAAAATGATGCAAAATTCATTAAAGTTTACTGAGTCTACAATACCTGGTTTAAGAAGACTCTAATTATGTATTTAGTCAATTACTCTTGAAGATGACCAAGTTAATTCTGTGCATTTTAAGAAGTTTCTCAACTCAGTATTTATATAACTGGCCTGGAATGAGCAGAATATCAAGTAATTAGCATACATTTTTAAATGCCCAAAATATCCATGTTTAGAAAGTTAATTATGTATTTATGTGCTATGGGTGGGTAGGTAACTGATGGTCATTTTTATAAAGTTCACTGTTTTATATCTTTGCAGAGCATTACTATGGTTTGTCCTGAGCCGTAGTGGTAGACCTGTGTCACATCCCCTGTTGCAGACACAGCAGAGGGTCCCTCTTTTCGTTCTGACTAGCATCCGATAAATTTCTTATTTGGGCTTCCCCCGCTTCAAGGAACTGAGGGAAATAAACCTACAGAAGCCAATTGCTTGCTACAGGAAGCGTTATGCTTTCAACTCCCTGAATTCAATGGGAAACAATCGAAACCCAGGGTCAAGTCTGACAAGGCTCTCTTCTAGATGAGAATGTTAGAATTTGTAAGTAAGGCACATTCATGGAAATTAAAATGAGGCTGTCAGTTCAGATGGGAATACCCAAGATAGATTTTCTCACTTTCTGGATTCTCATCATTTATTGAAAATGGACTTCTTAGGAATTTATTATTTATTTAGTTTCAGATATCTCTACAGTCTTTCATCTAGAAGCATAATATTTTTAGAAGATTTAAAATAGAAGATCTGTGAGTACTACAGGCTATTTTTTTTTAAATGGGATCGATTAGCAACAGCTGCTAAAATCCTTGAGTGAAATAAGAGAAAAAATTATTTCTTGAGCTGATTATGTGCTGTAGTGTGCCGATACATTGATGATCAAATAATGAATATATTGATGGATAATGGTATCCATCAGAAGAAATCTGATCTTTAGAACACAACTGAAAATTATTCTTTACAGGACAGTTGGTTGACTTTAGGGATACAATGGAAGCCAAAAACCACAGTCCCCTTCAGGAACAGTTCTTGCCACAAAATTTTAATACATAATGACTCAATCAAAATTAATTTAATTGACATTTATTGAACTATCAATATATTGGTTATGACAGGCTAGGCAATGGCTACAGAAACAGACAACTCCAAAATCACTGTGGCTTAACCCAGTAAAAGTTGATGTCTTGCCTACAATGCGAGGTACTGTTCTCAATGTTTTACCTGTATTGTCTTCTTTAATCTTTTAAATGGCTTCTGAAGCAGATGGTGTCCTCATCACCGCCATTTTATAGGTAAGGAAACTGAAGGATGGAGAGATTAAATAATTTGCCCAAGATTGTATAGCTAGACAGTGAAGGAACTGGGCATTGAACTCAGCACTCTGACCCTAGAGCCTTCTCTCTTAACCTCTGCACTCTACTTTTTCCTGGTTTAGGCATGGGAGCCAGTGAGCTGTTTGATGCGAGGGAAAGAAAACAGGCTCACCAAGGAAGTATAAGCAATTCGGCAAGTAGGGATAACACAGATGTGCACATGGGTAGGTTGGAAACTTATCTCTGCTAGTTATTAGATATGACCTTGACATTGCCTGTCTGGCTTTAATTTCATCATCTGGAAAATGAGAGTGAATAAAAGCCATTCCATTGCGTGTGTGTGTGCACGCGCGTGCCCATTCATGTACACGTGTGTCTTCATGGATATGAGAGAGACAGAGACAGAGAGAGAGAGAGAGAGCGTGCAAAAGCAGAAGGTCTGATACTTAATAAAGTTTTATTCCTTTGCAATGGTTTCCTTTCAAATTTCATGCAGGGCATTTTAATTGGCCTTTCCAGCTTTCAGATTATAGTTCTTGATACTTGTACGCCTCTCCTCATTTTCTCCTCACCTTCCCCAAAGCAAGTTCCTTAAGTTACTGGGAGACCCAAATCAAGTCTGCTCTCTGAGAACGTGTTCTGTCATCGTGTATCACCGAAGTCCTGAGGAGTAATGATGGCATGAGGAATAATCTATCTATTTATCTATCTATCTACCTACCTATCTATCTATCTATCTATATGCATCTTACAGAAAGGGAACTTACAAAAATGGTTATTTCCTGCTGTGAAATAAAGACAGACTCAGTCTACAGGTATTCAGATACTTGGCCATTTCAGTGACAGGAAAATAAATATCCAGGGAGGGATTTACATCGGAAACTCCCTTCTACTATTTCTGTCTCCAGTGCCTGTCACTGAGATAGTTTTGACTTTTACAAGCCTGGTATTTGGACCGGAGACAGAGGCAGGCAGGGAACCCTTCGCGTCCCCATGTTTGTAAGCCCCACACTCACTTCCCACTCAGGGATCCTCCTGCCTAGAATTCCAGCTCTGCCTCCTCTGGGCTAATTACAGAGATTCGGAGCGCCGGCGAGGTGGACACAACTGCCTTAGGAGCTGAATTTCTTTCTCAGCCATACAATCCTTGTTTATCCAGAGTCTCGAAATATAGGACAGAAACCAGGCTTAGATGCCACTCGTTGTATGCAGGTGGACATCTGGTAGGAGGCAGTGGGAGATATTCTTCCCCAGAGCAGTCTCCATGCAGAGAGCAGACTGTTTGGGTGCTAACACTTTAGGAGGCAGGTTTCACTGGAAACTGGGTAATTGTGCCTATGGGGTGTATTCCTCAGATAAGAGAGCAGATCAGAGTACCATTCTGTTGTTCTCATTGTTTAAGTCAAAAATTTTAAAACGTCTTCTCAGATCTAAGTATTTGGTGAGACCATCATGAGGCTTTCCCTAATTTCTCTATCCCAGCTCCTCCACGGGCACTTCCTCTGGTCCAAAGGCCAGTGATGGACACCTCCTATTGGTTGTACACTGATTCTTGCTGCCCTATGGGGAAGTATTCAGTTTGAAGAGCCTTAAGCATGTTTTCAAGGGGGATGAGTTTGAGTGCAAGATAGATAAGTCAGTTTAAAACTGAAAGCTATGAGAGAGAAACTTAAATTTGGGGGAATAAACCTACACTGGATGTCTTTGAATTGTATGCAATGTGCATACCCAAACCTAGACAGGGAGGGACTGAATAGCTGTGGGTCTTTCCCTGTCACAATGGTCTCTTTGAACAATGACTCTGGTGACAACTTTCTTTGCCAGTAAACTGAAATGCTGAAATAGGCTGGCACCAGGATATATGGCTTAGAAATAAATTTACTTTCTGCTTGACTCGAACTGGACCTTGAAGAGAAGTCTGTGGAGAGGAGGGGAAATGGGGGGATGCCCCAGGTAGATATATGAGCAATGGGGGAAGCAGGAACCCTCAGACCATTTCCTCAGTGACTAGTGTTTGTAGGAAGTAGTTGAAGGTAGATTTGGAAAAGTCGATGGGATTCAGATTTGACTGATACACCTAGAGATACAGGGTATCCCGTGGGTTTGCACATTAGAATCCTCTTGGGAGATTAACAAAGATGTCATTAGTTGGGTCCAGCTTCCATAGATATAAAGTCTGTGGGTGGGCAACCCAGGCATCTGTATTTTTTTAAGCACCCCATCATGCTCATGGTAGCCTGCATTGAGAACCAGTGTCATAAGCAAAGAGAAGCCAATGCACATGGGATCAGGGTTTATGTGTGTTGTAGTTTAGGGTGAACCTGCTGATCTTCAAGTGCTATGGTGTGTGAGGGACTGATGGGGCTTGTAGATGTTAGTGTGAACAATTTTTACAATGTTATACTCACAGTTATTTTAATTACTTGTAAGGAGGTGATCAGAGATGGCTCAGTATTTGAGCTTATGAATTGAGTTTAAGAAATTAAATACTATTCATTTATGCGTGCAAATACTTTCTATTATGAGTATGTTTGTTTATTGTTGGGGCAGAGTCTCACAGCCATGGGAAGAAAAATTGCTTAACTTGGCTCTAACCTGTTAAACTGGCTTGCTGTTTCTCTGATGTGTTTTTAGTGCCACGCCTACCCATCCATCCTCATTTTCCTTTAGGAATTTGGTGTTGTGCCATGTGTCCAGGAAGGGTTCAGTGGATGTTAATTAACTCTGATTTCCAAGGAGGGAAATTCTACAGAGAATGCTGATCAGTTCCTTCTTTTTTTGTGCTGGAGATAAAACAAGAAAAATCGCAGCAGTAGAAAGTATCTGTTGAGTCTGAAGAGTGTGTGTGTGTGTGTGTGTGTGTGTGTGTGTGTGTGTGTGTGTGTGTGTGTAACCTGCTTCCATTAATAAGAAGAGAGGGTTGGGCCATAATTTGTGAGGTTAATGAATGATCTCCTGGATCTTAGCCTGCTTCTCCACCACCAGGGGCTGGAAAGGGGAGTCAGTTGAAGAGCAGCAGAGTAGATTTCTCAGTGTGCCGTAGGTTGTATGTTACACCTCTCACCTTCCCTTCATGTCCTGACTTTTGAACCGGTAATTCAAATCTCCATTTCCTTAAATTACCTTCATTCTTCTTCCCAATGCAATCCGACTTTGTCACCAGAATTGCAAATTATTTTCTTCCTTACCCAGTTGTTTCTTATTTTGGAACATGACGTTGCAATCTATTGCCACCCAAGCTAAAGACTGAAAGTTATCCTAATCTTCCTCTTCTTCACCTCCATTCCCACAGCCATTGCCAGTTCAAGGTCCTCTTTCTCACATTGCCCTGCATCTAGCCTCTCCTACCTCCAATCTGCCCCCTGATTCCTCTGTGCACGACTCATTTTTCTCAAGCACCTGTAGGAAGAACTTTCTTGAAATATCTATATGCTTTCTAATCCCATCAACAGCTGTCTGCCCTTCCCTTGTTGGTCTTGCAGCAGTCATGACCCCATATCAGAGATTCAGCCCTGCTACATTCCCATACAGAAAAACCTCTTGTTAATGATCAGAACATCTGCAAACCCCACAAAGCAAAACTTCAAAAGTGGGACATCTGGAGGAGATGCAGCTGCTGTGGATGGAAAATCTCTGATTCCTCTACTGGAGTGGGGACGAGCAGAGACAGTTTGAGGTTTTCTCCCCACTGGGTATGTGACAAACCCCATTCATGGTGTGAGATTATTCGATAGTACATTTGAATTTCTCTCCCAAGTTCATTTTTGCTGCCCCCAAGAAATTTTATTTTCCTCTAGGATCCTAGAAGAACCTTACCTTTTTCCTCTGGACTCCAATGTGGTAGATTTAACTCAGCCATCTCTTCTCTTTTTTCTTTGTTTATTTTTGTTTCTTTGTTTTTTGTCATCATCTCAGACTCAAGATTAATAAAATAATGTGTGTATATAGAACTAGAAGTTGTCGGTTTTAGACCACATGGAGATACAGATTTAGGGATTATGCAGTGATTAGTAATTCTTTACTACATGAGCATTCCTTTTTTTTTTTTTTTTTTTTTAGTTTATACACTTTATTCTTCTTAGCCATCCTCCAGAACGGTCAAGAATTAATTCTCTCCTAAATTTCTCTCTTAAATACAATCCATGCCCCATTCATGGAAGCAAAACAGTTTTTCTCTTAGGTTGGTGTTTCCTCCTAAGGCTCTCCTATGCCTTAATATCAGGGAGTTCATAAAATCAACACCCTTAGATTTTAATTTGGGGGATCCTGTAGGATTCTACAGCCCTAGAGAGCAGAGCAGAGGACATGGCCGTGTCTTTGTTTTTCCTCTCTCTTTTTTCAGGCATTTG
Source organism: Delphinus delphis (assembly GCF_949987515.2). Classification (NCBI taxonomy): domain Eukaryota; kingdom Metazoa; phylum Chordata; class Mammalia; order Artiodactyla; family Delphinidae; genus Delphinus; species Delphinus delphis. Next base: position 71,201,812 of record NC_082695.1, on the reverse strand, counting down.
TACATGGAAAACAACTAGGAAGAAAATCTGGGTATTCAATGCCTATCTGCTGGCAACAGAACTGGGCAACCATTTTATTCAATTGAAAATTACTACTATTGGCCTTCAATGCATTCCTTCATCTCGGTGGGAATAAAGAAATCTGGTAAAGTATGAACATGTATATTTGTGGCCTGATTCATCCATTAAAATAGATTAGGACTTTGTACTCATGCCTTGAATCTTTGTTAGGGAGTTGGTGGCCTTCAGGACTTGACATGAGGAATAAGTATTTTCAAATATTCATAACTGATGAGTGCAAAGAACTGCCTTTACATGTCCCGTGTGTTTTGATCAATTGCTTAAAGGTACGTGACTGCCTGAATGACATAATGCTCTCCCCAAGACACAATTGCATTTTCCATGGACAACTGAGAAGTGGCAGTATCCACTGGTGCCTTCTGGGGGAATTGTTTAAGGTCAGAAGTCCAGCTCTCTTATGGTAGAGACAAATAAAATTCTTTGTGGGGGGGCTTCCCTGGTGGCGCAGTGGTTGGGAGTCCGCCTGCCGATGCAGGGGACATGGGTTCGTGCCCCGGTCCGGGGAGATCCCACGTGCTGCTGAGCGGCTGGGCCCGTGAGCCATGGCCGCTGAGCCTGCCTGTCCGGAGCCTGTGTTCTGCAATGGGAGAGGCCACAACAGTGAGGGGAAAGGCCACAGCAGTGAGAGGCCCGCGTACCACCAAAAAAAAAAAAAAAAAAAAAATTCTTTGTGGGGTTACAAAAATGTACTGAGGACAGGGATATGGGTGGATATATCTTGAAATCTATTCATGTGCTTTTATGCAGAAGTGGGTTTCTCCAGTGTTGCACCTGAGATGAAATCTCAAGCTGGTCTCATTCAGCCTCCAACTCCCTGCCCTCTCCTCTAAGTTGAGGTGTGAAGGTACTCTCCTCTATGGGGTCAAGGTCTCACTTCCTTGAGGCTTACAAGTGTCCTAGACTTTTGAAGATGGGGGCTGTTCCACATAGGGGAATTTGGCTGAATGGGGCCGTCTGGAGGCCTCGGCATGTTCCACGCTGTCCAAGTGCAGGCAATTATGCACGAGATGTCCTTGAGGGACAGCTCGAGCAGCCCCCCTGGGGAAGCAACACTGGTGATGCTCACTCAACTGGGGACAATCAGAGGAGGCAGGATTAGCTCCCTCCAAGTTCCCTGGCTCTGGCCACTGGAGGTGCTCACTCAGAGGCTGGGTTCTCTCTCCAGGTTGAGTCCCACTTCTCCAAGTGGTCCTTTAGGTTCAGGGAGCCCCATTGGTCTCCTCACCGCCCAGAAATTTTGTAGAATGCCTATCTGGGCAACACAGTGTTCTTTCTTCTACTTCTTTTTTTTTTTTTTTTTAATAAATTTATTTATTTTATTTATTTAATTTTGGCTGCGTTGGATCTTTGTTGCTGCACATAGGCTTTCTCTAGTTGTGGTGAGCAGGGGCTACTCTTTGTTGTGGTGCACGGGCTTCTCATTGCAGTGGCTTCTCTTGTTGTGCAGCAGGGGCTCCAGTCGCACGGGCTTCAGTAGTTGTGGCTTGAGGGCTCAGTAGTTGTGGCGCACAGTCCTAACTGCTCCGAGGCATGTGGGATCTTCCCGGACCAGGGCTCAAATCCATGTCCCCTGTATTGGCAGCAGATTCCTAACCACTGCACCGCCAGGGAAGCCTCTTCTACTTCTTTTCTATTCTCTTCTCAGTTTGTTTATGGATAAACTTTTGAGTTGCCCTATGGGTGTATTAACACTTCTAGATTGGACCCAATCATCTCATCCTTGTTATTTTATCATCATTTCAGAGAGACTCTAGATTGATGAAAGAATGTTGTATGGGACTAGTGAGTTATTGGTCTTAAGCCATGTGGGCGGTGGGGATAGTGATTCAGGGACTAGCAGTAATTAGTAATTCTTTACTGTGCTCTCACACATTCTGCCAGCTCTATCCAGGCTTTGCCTTTTGATATGCAAAAACTTTTTCTCCTCTCAAAATCTTGGTTCTTGAAAATTAAGAGCAGTGACTTTCACTGATAATTTAGAAGTTGAAAGCTGAAATGGACTCTTTCATGTTGCTTTCTTACTACAAAAATCCTAATTCTCTCTGAAGCAGAGGGGACCTCTGATTGAGTTATCATTTCCATGCACAGGAATCTGTTCCGATTGCTCTCTGTCTTCTAACTCTTTCTAGCTCCTCAGTGTCTATAAGATAAAGTCCCAACTCCAAAGAGATTTAAAGGCATTTGTGGTCTGCGTCACACTTCTTTCCAGCCTCATATCCTGCCTCCCTCCCAGGCTCCCTTTGCTGCAGTCATTTCCCAAAGATGCCTCACTTCCTCACAACATCATCCCTTTGTTCATGCTTATTCTCCACTATGGTACATTTCTGACCCTTCTCCATTTGGTGAGCTCTTATTTAGTCTTTAAGGCCCAAGTCTGATATTATTTCTCCTATGGAATATTTATGCATTCTCCATGTAGATTTAAACTCATCCCTCCATCCTCTGAAAGCATACTATTTACCACAAAAGCATAGCATTTATCACATGATATAATAATTAACTACATCCTTCCTCACTATACTGTCAACTCCTGAGGCAGAGACTATATCTGATTAATCTTTGCAAGTGTAGTATCTACCATGGAGACTAGTAGAGAGTTGATTCTCCATAAAAGTTTGTTGAGTTAGATACTAGAGAATTCTTTACAATAAAAATGTGTTTGGATTATGTTAATTTGGAATTTATGAGTTAGAGTGTTATTGCCATTTATAAGCAAACAACTAATATACTAATTAAAATTAATCCCTCTATTCATTAAAGCAGGTCCCTAATGCATTTCACTTGTCAGTCCTAGAGTTACTGTATGCATTTGAAATTTGTAAGCTTAATTTGTTTAAAAACCCCATCATTTACAAATTGGTTACTCTTCTCATTAGTACAAATTTAAGAGATTTTAAGATATTCTGGCCACTGAACTGAGTTTCATTTGCTAAGCTTTCTGAAGGAGAGGGACAGATTTTTGCCACCACATTCTGCAGAAATATTCCTGATTCATCATTTGGTTAAGTCATAATTCCCTTATGAAATGAATTACCAGTGTGTCCACTTGGGTTCCCAGCCCTTCCTAGGGGACTTCAAGCCAATACCATCTGAGAGGACTTTGAAGCTGTCACTTAAGATTTGGATCTGCAGTGAGAAATCTTCCATTCCAAACAAGGTCTGTATTTGGTTCAGACAAAGTGTCTTTTTGGTCATGATTCTTCAGAAATGTTGCCCTCCAAGTGGCTGTTCATTTTCATCTAGTTGTTCCTTTGAGAAACAGATGATGAAGGAATGGGGGTTTTAATTCGTGACTTCAGGAGATTGTCCTACTTCCTGAAGTCACACTATAGTGAAGACAATCAAAGACAACAGTGTAGTCGTATAGGTCTACGTCAGTCATGATCATTCTGCAAAGGGAGGAACCCTCCCCCTCCAAAGTTATGTGCTTTGCGCCAACAAAGGCATGCTCTGCATGGGCAGCGAATGCCAAGTGATGGGAACAGATGTAATGGAATTATTCCAGCAGTATTTTTTCCATACTTTAAAAGTCATAGAGAATAAAAAGTAATAGGACTTCAACCTCCATTTTAGAATCAGCCTGATTATTTTAATTATAAGAGAAAAGAATTCAGTTCTATAAGTACCTAGGAGGCATGGTTCTGTTCTCTTCCGGTCACCATTTGCTATTCTCAGAAAGAGTATGAAAGAACCTTGAGGTTACTTCTGAGTTCCAGTTGCTGGGGTAATTGTTTTGATCTCCATGATTTCTAGATTCTAGACCTTAGCAAGCTTGGACTCTGAGACCTGATAGTTACGTTTTTCCTTATTTGATATCAAAGTTTCCAGACCCTTGGATAGTTATTGACCTTAGATAATCAGGGAAATGCTCACCTCTATCTTGACTTCCTGATTTCCTGAAACCTTTTCTCACCCTGTCCCACCTTGACTCACTGTGGCCCATTGTGACTCACTTTGATGTTTTGGCAAAGGCTGTGACATTAACCAGCAGGGTGCTGATTTAGAACCTGGGCTTCCTTTCTAACTTGTTCCCAAATCTGACCCGTTCTTCTGATCTTCTCCTATCCTCTGGCACTTACGCTTGATGTGATGCTTTGTAAGTTGGCGGCCTCTGGAACAGACACAGAGGTAATGGCATCTAACTATGATAAGCAGAGGCCTTTCTTAAGGTTGTGAATTTCTTTTTTTTTTTTTAACATCTTTATTGGGGTATAATTGCTTTACAATGGTGTGTTAGTTTAAGGTTGTGAATTTCAATGCAGGGAGTCATATGTCTAGCTATAGCAGCAAATTAAGGAACAGCAATGTCGAGAAGACATGATACTCACATTCATTTGTTGGTGCCGATTTTGTGTGTGAAACTAACTGTAAAATCTGACATTTTCTTTCAACCTCTCTATTTCACCACATCCTACTTTCAATTGCATCATAGTAGCACAACAAGTAAACTATTTAGATAAATTAAGTTTGCTCTTCAATCATAAAACACTGTTTAAGTATTTTTTTGATAGAAGCCTTTCTTTCATATATTACGCAAAGCCCTGTCTTCCTAAAGAGGGTATGTTAAATGAAATTTAAGTTTTTTTTTAAAAAATTCAAGTTCATCATTTCAAATGCCTCTGATATAATTGTTGCTTAGTTTTTATTGCTTTTATGTTCCCTGAAACCTTCACAGACTCACTTTTCTGTTGCTATGTAACAAATGTCCCCAAACTGAGTGGCTTACGACAATACTCATTTCACTATCTCTCATGATTTTGTGAGTTGACGGGGCTCAGCTGTGTGGTTCTTCTGCTCCATGTAATGTGATGGGGGCTGCATCCTGGGGACTTGACTTGGCTGAACATCCAAGATAACTTCCTTCCATGGCTGGTGCTGGCTTTGCTGGGAACTCAGCTGGGGCTGTTGATCAGAGGGACTCTGTTCTCCTCCATGTGGTCCCTCTAGGCAATTTGGGCTTCTCACAGCATGTCCACTGAGTTTCAAGAGAGCAACCTAACAGGTAAAAGTGAAAGCTGCAAGTCTCTTAAGGCCCTACTCCAAAGATACACAGTGTCACATCCATCAAATCCTATTGGTCAAAGTGAGTCACAAGGCCAATCCAAATTCAATTAGGGTGCCATCTTTGAGAACTTGTTAGTAAAAATATCAAGCAAGTTTTCTTCTAGCAATAAAGCCCTAATTTCTGGAGGGATTACCCTAGTGGCTCAGACCCAGTTAGACTGTCTGTTGCTTCCAGTTTTGATCCCTGGTCCCTTGACTTGCTCTTTGTAGCTGAATACAACCGAGATATCAGATTCAGTCATTGGCCTCTGACCTTCTTGTCTAATGCATCTAGTTGACTACAAATTAGATGCTCCTCAGCTTCTTCCATGCTAACTGCCTAAACCATCCTTAGATATTTTCCCCTTTCCCTGTCTCTCTCAATGTCAACTCCCCACTTGCTGGGCCTCCTCTTATTCACTGAAAAATCTGATTTCTCCTTCTGGGATCTATTTGACTTGGATCCAAATATCAGTCTGAACTGACTCACTACTACCTGAGTTCCACTAATGCAAGAGCTTTGCCTGGAGGCTGAACTTAGTTGCCTAGAACCTGTGTCTGCCTATGTAAGGGTGGTCACTATATCTGATTTTTTTCTAATGCAGTTTAATTCTGAAAACAATAAAATTGTTGGCCAGGTCATATTTGCTATTTATTTATTTCAGAGTGCCCAGGTCCCCTCCCCAGGGCCCAGTTGGTCATGCTGAGATAGCTACATATGTTTATGCTCCTTCCTCTGTGGCAATATTCCCCTAGCACCTTATTTATGTTGACTCTGGCATGTCAGCTTGTAAAACCAAAGAATCTTTGCAGTAAAATAATCTTGCAAAGGTCAGTCATACCTTTAACACTGGTCCTCTTTCACCAATTTAGGAATATCCACCCTCTTAAAAAACGTTAGCATTCTATAACACAGGCTTCTGGGTCATGTCTATTCATCTTATTTCATTCCCTTCCAAAAGAAACAGAACACGGGTTGGCATAAGGTGGATGTAGAATGTTTATGTAATGACATAGTTATTTTAAGATGTCTGACTAGGAAGCAGCTTGTTGCTGCTAAAACGCTTAAAAGAACACCCCAAACTGCCAGGACAGACTATTAACAAAATGTCACTTGAGCATGCATGATGCCTATGTGTATATCTTTAATTATTGAAGTCACATTTATTAATAGATTTCTTTAACCTCGTATTCTGGACAGGTCCCAATTTCAATGAATGAATTCTTCCTGTCTAAATGTTCCTAGTACCAGATAGTAAAAGCAGAATAATACCCTAACCCTGATTTCCCATGGTCCACTCAGATAACCAATGAACATTTAATGGTGTACAAACTGAGTGTCCATTGATGAATATGTATTTTCTGCAATAGTGATTCCAAAGAGTAGATAATGCATATTTATTGATTTGATTTGAATTCTAACCCAATTCAGTGGTAACTCGTCTTGTAATTTATGGCATGGTACACTAATATAGTACAATATTTCAAGTGTTAAGTATGTGTCAAACACTACTCCAAGTCCTTTACATGTATTATCACTTTTGATACTCATGACAAACCCATGAGGTAGGTTAGGTACCATTATTATCCTTCCTTTATAGACAAGAAAACTGAGGCACGGGGATTAACTAACTGTATCGTGTAGCATGGACAATGCCTCTGTCTTACCAAAATGTAATTCAACAACAAAAAACTCAGCGTAAATCTCATAGGTGTCTCATCATAAGCAACTTTATTATTCTTTTCTAGTACCTAGAGAGATGTGGGTTTGAAGAAGCAGGAATGAAAAGGGCAGGGCAGGAGACATGGCCGAAGTTTACAAACTCTTCCTATGAACTCTTTCTGTAGAGGATAGAGGCTCGTAAACTTATATGAGTGTGTGTGTGTGATACCTACACACACACACATATATATTCTTTAACACCATACACTTACAAGTATGTATAAGTGTTATGAATGGGCCAAAAAGTCTTGCCCCAAATAGGAAAATCTTTAAAGATTATAAAACATTTCTTAAATAAAGAAGGCTTGCTCTAATGAATCAGATTATAAGGGCTTGTGTTTAAATCTAATGAGAATCATTTAAAGGGCCTTGAGAAACCATCAGATCTTGGTTTGTGCCACCATTAAGCCAGCCAGGCTGTATCTATGGTCTCTTTAACTCTGACATTTTTGTGAATGTATAACTATGAGGAAAAGTGAGAACAGCATATATACCATCTTTGCCTGCAGAGGATGTGTTTACCCTATTTGTCTGAAGCAGATTTTATGACTTTGGTGGCTTTGGAGAGCTCGAAATAGTTTTCCCACTATGGGAAAAGCCGAAAAAGTTACACTTTTGGCTACCCTCTGTTTCTATATGGGACACCTGCCAATGTATTTATATATATGGAGACATCTTTTTAATTTGTGTGTGGACTGTGTTCCAAGTAGCATCCTTTGCTACCCCTGCTCCTTGACTACTTGCAGGTCCTGGAGCTGCCTGCTCCCATCCCCCCATATTTAGGTACTTATTTACTGTCATTGTCTGCACAGTGGCCTTGTTGTCACAGCCCAGCAAGCCCTGGGTCTGGATCCCCTTCCAGTGACACATGTGAGTGGATTCTTTTGCCTTATAAATTATTCCCATAAAGATTATTCCCATAAATGCCATTTCCATGACTGGGGAAAGGGGAGAGATTTCCGAGTTAACTGTATCTTCTACGTTCTGCTGTTCAAGGTTCTTGGTAGAAATTCAGTTGATTTGATTCATCTGCTTCTGAGCAGAAGGAAGAGAAGGCCAATATATCTGTGCTATTTGCTTTGGCAATATTAGGTGTTAGTATTGTTGTTTAGCTTAAAAGTCCCCCAAAACATTAACGCCAAATTGTCAGAACATAAAAGCCTGAGAGAATGATTACATTCAGACACCACTAAATCCTCATAGATGCTCAAAATAATAATATTGTAAAGTAGATCATAATCTCAAATTTTTTCCTGGGCTTCCAAAGCAAAACTTCTCCAAGTCCTTTTCAAACCCTGCTTAAAATCTTTGACCCACCCTCTGGAATCTCTTGGATCAAACAGAAAATAAACAACCCAGAGTAGAATCCCACACACTGGACTCCAAGTGCTTTCTGTGAGCAAGGCTTGATTCTATTGGATTGCTAGCAAGACGACTACGGTTCTTTTGTACTTTTAAAATAAACAAATACGTTTCGTGGAAGCAAAAGATCTGGAAGCACTGTTAGAAGTATTGAAGTCTAGCCTAGTGAAAGCAGTTAGAGGTCAGCTGAAGGTTGGCTTGTCTTTTCCTAGGACATTTTTCTAGGCTCGGAGCCGCCCAAAGAGGAAAACACAATTCCATATTTGCTGTTGGGACACAGATGGACAGCATACAAGCTATGCATCTTTATTAGCAGCCATTGTGATGCGGCTGGAAGGGGAGCAGGAAGAGACTGTCATCAGGTTTCATCACCTGTCCTAGGACAAGGTGTATGGCTCTGCCTCAAGCGCATGGCTTGGGCAGGGATGTCAGAGATGGATGACCATCATTACGTGAGTGTGTGGTCAGCACTCCCGATGTGGAAGCCTCATCCCTTTCTCTCGATTTGCTGAGGGCATTCATCAAGACCTCCGTGGGGAAAACTGCCACTGTTGACCAAAAACACCCTCATTACTGGTGTTGTTTCCTGTTGTTGAGCATGTTCTGCAATTCACATTTTATTGTTTTAGCTGAGGCAGGGCCAGGGTTGACAAAATGTGAGTTTTTCATTAGTGGTCTCATTGTCCTACCTTTCCTGTTCTGATAAAGAGGCTGATCCAGAGGCTTATATCTGACTGCTCTATAGATGCCCATCCCCCACGGTATATCCCTGGACATTAATGGTACAGAAGCGGTGGGCAGCAAGGGTTACCCCTGGCCTCTTGCAGCTGTCCCCCTGAATTGGCTCTCCCCTTACCACCTTCCGACAGCACTCACTTAGGTGCGAGTGAGTGTACTGAGCACATTGCTAGGACGTGTATGGGGCTTACCCAGTACGTGTTATAAAGTTTACAAGGTTTGTTTTGTTTTTGTTTTTGTTTCTCCCATCCTCCTTTTGCGGAACCTTTCACTCTGGGCCCACAAAGTTTTGCTAATAACAAATGAAATCTTAAAGAAAACCCATCTCTTGTGTGAGTAGAAGGGGAATTTATTTTGAAAGTTATAGTTCATTTTCAGGAATATTTAGTGCATTTTCAGGCATACTTAGTTGAAAGTTTAGTCCAACTTCAGGAGTATTTAGTCCAAATTTTAGTCCATTTTTAGGAGTATTTATATTTTTAAGGAGGCTATCCGGAAAGGGCAATGCTTATTGCAAACGATCATTCAGTAATAATCAAATTCTGGGTATAGCCAAGGAAATACATTTATTCAGAGATGGACTCCACCCGTGTTAGATGGATGACTGTCTTTTTTATTTTTTTATTTTTTATTTTTTTGCGGTACGCGGGCCTCTCACTGCCGTGGCCTCTCCCATCGCGGAGCACAGGCTCCGGACGCGCAGGCTCAGCGGCCATGGCTCACGGACCCAGCCGCTCCGCGGCATGTGGGATCTTCCCAGACCAGGGCACGAACCCGTGTCCCCCGCATCGGCAGGCGGACTCTCAACCACTGCGCCACCAGGGAAGCCCGACTGCCGTTTTTAAAAACCAATATGGCACATAGGACTGGAAAGTGTCTTCTGCCAATTTTGTTTTCAAGTCTGCTTTTTATCCACCCTTCACAGCCATATTTCTGTTCTACTTAAGAAAAAAAACAACCCCCCCAAATCCCCCCCAAAAAAACAAAACACACTGGAAGCCAGTAATTGTACAGGGGGTCCAGGAAGACAGAAGTGAAACTATTGAAGAAAGATATTAAGTGGCTAAAGCATGAGGGTGACTTGTGTTTATTTAGGGACGAGCTGGATGCTCTGCACCTGGAGCAGAAAGCATGCCATTAATAGGACTTGTCCAAGTGATGAAAAAACATTTATAATGTGGGCCTAACTCCACTTTCCTGATGAGGAAAAATTTAACAGAACTTATCCCTAACGGCTTACCTTTCAGCTATTTGTACCACTTATTTCATTTAAATACTTCCAAGGTATGTAAAAAAAGACATGATCTATTTCAAAAAGTGCAATTTACACTCCCAAGGTGGCCCATATTAGCTAGCACTTTGGCAAAAAATAAGCAGACCAGTAGGAAAGGAGATGACAGTGAAAAAAGAGTGAGTGTGGGCATAGATAGTAAATGGGTCAGGTTAAAATTAAATTAATTCACTGTCTTTATGCTCTATGTTAAACCAGAAATCCATGAAAGTTAGATGCACAGAAATAATGTTCAATGTCTTTCATTCAAAGTTTCCACAGTAGTTTTTCTGGTTAAAGATGTTAAGCTTAATATGTGGAATTTTTTGAAAGGAAAAAAGACTGAGCTTAAGTTAAATGTTTCTTTTGTTTTTTCTAATTATGAAATAATGCATGCGTTTTATAAAAAACAGTAATTACAATATAAAAAAAGTTAAAATGACAATAATCTCACTACCAAGAAAAAAGAACTGCTAATATTTTGATATATTTCCTTCTAAGCATTTTCTTGCATGCATGTGCACATAAAAACACACACATATATGTTTCACAGACGTAGATATTCTGTATTTCGTTTTGAAGTCTTTTTTGAATATAATTAGAATATTAGAATATATTAAATAATTAGAATATCCCCATACCACTTTACATATTCTTTAAACAAGAGTCCACTTAATGTTCTTTTATTACACATTGAGATCAGTCCTTATTTTTTTATACCATAATAAAAGCTATGATGAACATCCTAGTACAACAATTGTTGTACATTTATTTATTACTTTATTGAACTTTTAAAAAAATATATTCTGTGCAACATCAATTTTATCTTTTTCTGATTTAGGGTGTATGTTTTTCTTATTATGTTGTAATTGTTCTTTATACATTTATGATGTCAACATTTGGTTAATATTTGTTGCAAATGTTTCCCCAATTTGTCATGTATCTTTTACATTTTGATGCTTTTATTCACATACAGAATTTGTGCCAAATTTATTGATTTTTCTTTTGGTGTTTCTTCCATTGCTTTTAAGTTTTGAAAGTCATCACTCCAAGATCAATAAAATATTCACCTACATTTTTTCCTCATATTGAAAATTATGGATGAACTTGTTGCTTACTGTTTTTAAAAAGACAATGGAGAAATATAAAAACAGAGGTGCTTTTGTTTCCCACCCCCTCCCTTCTATCAATCCTGATCCACGGATGCTCCTCCAATTTTTGATGATTTTACTTTTTACGTTTCATTAATTAACATCAGCTGGAATTTATTTTGTTGTGTGGTCTGAGGTGAAAACCTTATTTGAACATTTTTTTGTTCTTGCAGATAATGAGCCAATTTTCCCAACACCATTGTTGAATAATTCATTCCTTCCTCCTTGGCTTGTGAAGGCCCATATTTTTTGAGTTACAAAGACAGGAAACTCACAATGACATTATGCAACAGAAATAACCTGCCTTAGTGCTTGAATACATGACTAGCTAAGCATGTGGTTGCTTATACAGCTACACTCTGTATAGAGGCAGACCATGTCGCTGTAGGGCAAGCAATTGGATTGTCCATTTTTAACAGAATGTTCTAATTTGCTGAACCACACAAGTCTTTCATTTTTCAGTTCACTTCAGTTCCATTCAACTGACTTAATTTCAACCAGTGTTTATTAAATGCTTATTATATGCATTCACTGTAGTACGTGAATTACGGTTGATCCAGTTTTGGATTTCAACCCAGCCCATTAGTAACTTGTCTAATAACTCAGGCAAAAGCCAAATAAAATTCCCCAGACAATTCTGGAAGAAAAGGAGGAGGCTTTGCTGAAATAATTTTAAATGAAGATCTCTAGGATTTGAACTGATAGCTTTTAGGGTTGCAGGGTGCCTTCGTGTTCTCATCTCAGAAGCCAACAATGACAAATTGTCCACGTCATTTGGATTATGCCAGGGGAGCAGACTGAAAGCTTATAAGCACTATTGAGCTAAATAAATAAATAAAGCAACATATGTAAGTCAAGGAGACACATTCCTTTCCCCACATAAAAACACAGGAAGACAAAGATGCCTGCTATGCTCGGATAACTACCCACAGTTCATCAAGTACAGAGGAGCGGGCAGAAACAACATTCTTATCAAAGATGCCACATGAATATCTAAAATAATCATGTCCACAAATATTCTATTTTATTTGTATTTCTATTGCTTATCTTTTCTTTTCATCATATTAGTATTCATCTTTTCATAGAATGGTATAAAAACAACCTGGTGAGATTATATATTTTTGTGGTTCCTATTAGAGAAAACAAAATTATTCATATGATCCCATTAGAGTATGAAAGAAAACAGCTGACAGGATGGAAATGTAACAAAGGTGTGTTTCTTCTGTTTGTAGTTACACTGCCTTTTTTCTTTATCACTCCTGACATGTTGCCTATCACACCAGGCAGAGTACAGGAGACTGGGCAATGTTATCTGAAAACTTCATTCCTCCAGGGGGTTCAGGAGCACCTGCTAATTGCCCCACACTACTGCATTTGCCTTCACCCACTTCCTCCTGGGATCTCCATGGGGCAAAACTTCCCACAATCCACATGATGATTTTTTTCAGTTTACTCAACATCGTTTTTAAATTTAGTTACAAGAATATTTTTTTAAACACAGTGTATTTTTACTACCTAATATTCAGCATGATTGCAACTTTATGTTTATTTGTGGGACTAGTGTCAGTTTTATTGTATAAATTCAGTATGGAGAATTTTGTGTATTCTGGTGTTTAAAACAGTGCCCATAATGGGAGCTCAATAATTATTTATTGACTGAAAGTTGAATGAACCAATTATAGGAAAGACATTTTGCTGGAGATAGGGAGACACAAAGATGTGTGACATATTGTTTCTATTCTCAAAGTACTTACAGTAGAACTGGGAGCCATGACAGACACAAAATGAAATAGGAGGAGAAGCCAATAATACAAGAGATGTCTTTCAAAAGCATACAAAGTATCCAATTAAAGGTACCACAGTCTGTGCTTGTATCAGAGACAGTGTTTAACAAATGAAACACTCCTACACATTTTTCAGCCCCCTCAAAGTTAACAGGACCAAGCCAGTAGTGCTAGCTCCATTCCGTGGAATGTGAATGCAGTTTTGTGTGGCTCTTCAGGGTGGAGGCCAGTATGACCCTTCCATCTTGCTCTTCCTCTGCTGGGGCAAACTTAGAGACCATGGCATAGCTATGATATGCAAGCAGCCTGGATCCCTGAGTCACCACTTGGAGGACTGGTGCCCTGTGAAGTCACTCAATCCACCACATCCTATGATGTGAACCAGAGATAAACCTTTATATTAAGCCATTGATTTGCTTGTGTGACAGCTAGAGTGAAATATCCTAATAAAATATCATTTTCAGGAGGTTGGAAGGTCATAGAAGGGCTTCTGAAAGTGGTGGATTAAGGCTGGACTTTACTCAGTGTTTAAAAATTGCTAAAACTAAGGAAGATCCAATGGCTTTTTTTTTTTTTTGGAGAAATAGAAAAAAATCCATCTTAAATTTCATATGGAATCTGAAGGGACCCTGAATAGTCAAAACAATCTAAAAAGAAGGACAAAGCTGTATTTCTCACATTTCCTCATTTCAAAACTTAATTCAAAGCTAGAGTAATCAAAACAGTATGGTAGTGGCATAAAGACAGACATAGATATCAATGGAATAAAACTGAGAACCCACAAATATACTCTCACGTATGTGCTCAAATGATTTTTGACAAGGATACCACAATGATTCAGTGGGGAAAGAACTGTCTTTTCAACAAATGGTGCTGGCAAAAGTAAATATCCACATGCAAAAGAATGAAATCAGTCCCTTACCTTGCATCATGTACAAAAATGGATGTAAAATGGGTCAAAGACCTAAATGTTAAGAGCTAAAACTATAAAACTTAGAAGAAAAAATATGAGAAAAGTGTTATGACATTGGATTCGGCAATGATTCCTTAGATATGACACCAAAAGCACAGGCAACAAGGAAAATAATCAATTGGACTGTATAACAATTTTTAAACTTCTATACATCAAAGGAAGCTATCAACAGAGTGAAAGGACAACTTACAAAGTGGGAGAAAACATTTGCAGATCGTATATCTGATTAGGCGTTAATATCCAGAGTACGTAAAGAACTCATACAAATAACAACAAAAACACATACACACACGTAACAACAGCAGCAACCCATTAAAAAATGGGCAAAAGATTTGAATAGACACTTCTCCAACAAAGATGTACAAATGGCCAATAAGTACATGAAAAGATGCTTAACACCATTAATCATTAGGGAAATGCAAATCAAAACCACAGTGAGATATCCCCTGACACCCATTAGGATGGATACCATTCAAGAATGAAAAACAGGGGCTTCCCTGGTGGCGCAGCGGCTGAGAGTCCGCCTGCCAATGCAGGGGACACGGGTTCGTGCCCTGGTCCGGGAGGATCCCACATGCCGCGGAGCGGCTGGGCCCGTGAGCCATGGCCGCTGAGCCTGCGCGTCCGGAGCCTGTGCTCCGCAACGGGAGAGGCCACAGCAGTGAGAGGCCCGCATACAGCAAAAAAAAAAAAAAAAAAAAAAAAAAAAAGAATGAAAAACAGAAAATAACAGTGTAGACAAGAATGTGGATAAATTGTATCCCTTCTCCACTGTTTGTGGGAATGAAAAATGGTGTAGCTGCTGTTGGAAACATATGGAGTTTCCTCAGAAAAATTAAAAATGGAACTACTATATGATAGAACAATGCCACTTCTGGGTATATACCCCCAAAGAATTAAAGCAGGGTCTCGAAGAGATATTTGTATACCTATGTTCATAGCAGCATTATTCACAACAGCCAAGAGTTGGGGGCAGCACAAATGTCCATTGACAAGTAAATAGATAAACACAATGTGGTCTCTACACACAATGGAATATTATTCAGCCTTCAAAAGGAAGGAAATTCTGGGCTTCCCTGGTGGCGCAGTGGTTGAGAGTCTGCCTGCCGATGCAGGGGACACGGGTTCGTGCCCTGGTCTGGGAAGATCTCACATGCTGCGGAGCAGCTAGGCCCGTGAGCCATGGCTGCTGAGCCTGCGCATCCGGATCCTGTGCTCCACAACAGGAGAGGCCACAACAGTGAGAGGCCCACGTACCGCAAAAAAAAAAAGAAAGAAATTCTGACATATGCTACAACATGGATGAAACTTGAGTCTATTATGCTAAGTGAAATAAGCTAGTTACAAAATACTGTATGATTCCACTTATATGAGGTATTTAGAATAGTCAAATTCAGAAACAGAAAGTAGAATGGTGATTGCTAGCATCATGGGTAGAAGGAAATGTGTAGTTTTTCAATGGGTACAGAGTTTCAGTTTTGCAAGATGAAAAGACTTCTCGACATGTGTTGTACAACAATGTGAATGTACTTAACACTATTGAATTGTACACTTAAAAATGGTTAATGATAAATTTTATGTGTATCTTACCCAATTAAAAATTTTAAAATTAAGACAATAAATACAGATGGCAAATAAGCATATGAAAAGATGCTCCACCTTATATGTCATCAGGGAAATGCATGTTAAAATAGTAGTGAGATACTACAACACTCCTATTAGAGTGGACCAAATCTGGAACACTGACAACACCAAACACTGGCAAAGATGCGGAGCAACAGGAACTCTCATTCACTGCTAATGGGAATGCAAATTTGTACAGCCACTTTGGAACACAGTTTGGTGGTTTCTTACAAAATTAAACATACTCTTACCATACGATCCAGCAATCTCCCTCCTTAGTATTTACCCAAAGGAGTTGAAAACTTATGTCCACACAAAAATTTGGACATGGATGTTTATAGCAGTTTTATTCATAATTGCCTAAACTTGGAAGCAACCAAGATGTACTTCAGTAGGTGAGTGGATAAATAAACTGTAGTACATTCAGACAATGGAATATTATTCAGTGCTAAAACGAAAGGAGCTATCAAGCCATGAAAATGTATAGAGGAAACTTAAATGCATATTACTAAGTGAAAGAAGCCAATCTGAAAAGGCTTCTAGTAGGTGTGATTCCTACTATATGACATTCTGGAAAAGGCAAAACTATGGAGCAAGTAAAATGATCAGTGATTGTCAAGGATTGGTGTGGGGACAAGTGAATAGGGGGAGCTCCGAGGATTTTTACGGCAATGAAAATACTCTTACAATACTATAATGATGGAACTTCCCTGGTGGCGCAGTGGTGAAGAACCCACCTGCCAGTGCAGGGGACACGGGTTCTAGTCCTGGTCCAGGAAGATCCCACATGGTGCGGAGCAACTAAACCTGTGAGCCACAACTAGTGAGCCTGCGCTCTAGAGCCTGCAAGCCACAAATACTGAAGCCTGCACACCTAGAGCCCATGCTCCACAACAAGAGAAGCCACCGCAGTGCAAGAAGAGTAGCCCCTGCTCGCTGCAACTAGAGAAAGCCCGCATGCAGCAACGAAGACCCAATGCAGCCAAAAATAAATAAATAAATAATAAATAAAATTTTAAAAATACTATAATGATGGATATATGTCATTATACACTTAGCTAAACCCATAGAAAATACAACACCAAAAGTGAACCCTAAGGTAAACTATGGACTTTGGGTGATTACGATTTGACAACATAGGTTCATCAGTTGTACCAAATATACCCTCTAGTGAGTGATGCTGTTAATAGGGAGGCTGTGTATATTGGGGTCATGGGATATATGGGAACTCTCTGTACTTCCCTCTCACTTTTGCTGTGAACTTAGAACTGCTCTAAACAAATAAAGTCTTAAGAAAAAATTAAGGGGATGAGTTTTATTTCTTCCTATGTTTCAGATATGAAATTAATTTTAGCAGAGAGAGAAAAAGAAATCTTTCTATTCCTAGGAAAAGAGGCTCTCTGGATACATACTAGTCGCACTTGCAGTTCACTGCTGAATTTGGATAACTCTGTAAACATTGGATTGGGTTGGCCAAAAGTTTCGTTTGTTTTTTTCCGTAAGTTGGCTCTTGTAGCACTCAGTTATCTTTAACTTCATTCGAAACAATTTTGTTTGATTGTGTGTGACAGCTGTCATATCAGCATGCATTTAAAAAATGACTTATCAAAATTGGTGAATTTTTGTGTAGCTATTTTAATATTGAAGATGGAAGAAAAAAAGCAACATTTTTGGCATATTATGCTTTATTATTTCTAGAAAGGTAAAAACACAACTGAAACACAAAAAAAGATTTGTGCAGTGTATGGAGAAGGTGCTGTGACTGATAGAATGTGTCAGAAGTTTTTTGCAAAGTTTCATGCTGGAGATTTCTTGCTTCACAATGGTCCGTGGTCGGGTAGACCAGTTGAAGTTGATAGCAATCAAACTGAGACATTAATTGAGAATAATCAATGTTATACCACACGGGAGACACCAGACATACCCAAAATATCCAAATCAAACGTTGAAAATCATTTGCACCAACTTGGTTATGTTAATCGCTTTGATGCTTGGGTTCCACATAAGTTAAGCAAAAAAAACCCTTCTTGACCGTATTTCTGAATGTGATTCTCTAATGAAAACATTCCGTTTATAAAAGAAATTGTGATGGGAGATGAAAAGTGGATACTGTACAACAATGTAGACTGGAAGAAATCATGGGGCAAGTGAAATGAACCAACACCAAAGGCTAGTCTTCATCTAAAGAAGGTGATATTGTGTATATGGTGGGATTGGAAGGGAGTCCTCTATTATGAGCTTCTTCCAGAAAATGAAACGATTAATTCCAACTAGTACTGCTCCCAGTTAGACCAAATGAAAGCAGCACGCAATGAAAAGTGACCAGAATTAGTCAACAGAAAACACATAACCTTCCATCAGGATAATGAAAGACCGCATGTCTCTTTGATGACCAGGCAAAAACTGTTACAGCTTGGCTGGGAAGTTCTGATTCATCCACCGTATTCACCAGATATTGCACCTTCAGATTTCCATTTATTTAGGTCTTTACAAAAGCTGCTGGAGCTGCTGGAGGACCTCCTGAGGTGTCATGAAGTGGACTTCTTGCCTCCTTCCACCCTCTAGTTTCCACCAGTGCTGCCATTGACATAACCTTAATGGAAGTCAGTGAGCAAGGGAGCCTGGGAAATGTAACTTACAGAGACCAGCTCTCCAGAGAGCCAAAGAGGGGAAGGATGGAGATGGACCTAAGAGCTACAGACAAATGACCAGTACAAATATAAAACCTGAAATATGTCTATATATCAAGGCTACAGTGAGGTACACCACTTCCCCTATAGATGAGTAATTATTTGGGACAGGGATTGGAGGTCATTGGAAGACTTTTTGGCAAATACTTAAGGTGTGTGTTCTTTGACCCCCAAACCTCTTCACATGGTTATATCAATTGTTCTTGGGTGAGGTTGTGGAAATGCAAGAACACTGAGAACTTCAGAACCACAAATTAATTGGGGTGGGAGGAGGGGACAGCACGGCAACCCCCTAAAGGAAATGGTCCTCAGTGTAGAAACATTTTATTTGGGACACAAGATGCTAGATTCAGAAGTGGAAACCTCTCAGTGTCCTCGGAGAATGAAAACACCCTGGCAATCAGAGCCTTTCCTTCAACCAGCAATAAACTCTTTTCTTAGAAGACAGAAGCTGTAAGGCACGTCTTCCTGTTCTCCATGGGTGAGTTTTCTGGTGGGACACTCTGAACCTCTTAAAAAATTCAGATCAAGTTTTTTCAGCTTTCACAACGTGATTTCAATTGCATGAACTGTGAAAAACACACCAACTCAACACAGCAACATAAAAGCTTTTGAAGTTGACTGAAAGTGTTGTGGTTGCTTTTGTCTGTGAATGAAAAAAATGAAAGAATTGGACATTAGGCTCTTATCTCAGAGGAAACAAAATAGAAGAAAGTGAAAAACTGAATATTCAGAGAGAGGAATGGAATTAGGCCACCTTTCATAATGTTAGTGGAAATTGTTAAATCTTTATAAATCTTTCTTCAGAAACAGCCCTATCTGAACCATGTGGGCAACTTTTAGTCCAATGGGTCTCCTTTCTGGATGTCCTCAACCCCTAGTCCATCAAAGACTTTAGTTTTCCTCTTTATAATTTTGCCTCTTATTAATTCTAGAGATTAGTGGAAAAGAGAAAATATCTGTTTCCTATGTGGTAAGATTTCTAAGGAATAATACCAACACTTCTGATAATGCCCCACTCTGGTGTGTGTGTGTGTGTGTGTGTGTGTGTGTGTGTGTGTGTGTGTGTGTGTGTGTGTGTGTGTGTGTGTGTGTGTGTGTGTGTGTGTGTGTGTGTGTGTGTGTGTGTGTGTGTGTGTGTAGGTTAGTGAGAGCTACAAAATAGACATAGAACTTGGGAATTTCTTTCAGAAGTGTCACACGGTAACCATCCAGCCCCATCCAGGCTGCCCCGTGAACTTCAAGCGATCGTCCAATTGAGTCTTAGATCACATATAACCTGGAAAAGCATTTCGGCCTCAGAATAATTTTAGGTCAAATGAGGCCTGGGGAGCTGCAGCTTAATTTGATCCATTGCAGCAGGGAAACAACAAAAGACTTTTAGATATTTGGTGGCACTGGTCCCACCAGAAAGTAATATTTAGCACTCTGGGTCAATTCAATATTTAATTATATCAGTTAAGCAGGGAACTCAACTAATACAGGCTTTGTCTAAACACTCTTTCTATATTTAACTCTGCATGCCATGAACTTGCTAGATAGAAAATTCTGAGTTTAATAATATTTAAAACCTTCTTAATAGAAGCACCACCTATACCTTGACTTGTGTTCTAAGAAACAGAAGCGCTCTCTCTAGATGTCTTGGTGGGAGCTGAGCTGAGCTGCCCAGGGTCTGGACCCAGGCGATGCTCTGTGGGGATGAGAATGGTAACTGCCGGCGAGTGGTTGTGAAGGAGATGAGGCTCACAGGTACACGGGTAATTAGCCTGTGTACCTCTCCTCATCTTTAGGGAGGCAAACAGGGAGCAAAGGTTCTATGGTAATTCACTCTCTCTGAGCTGCGCGTCCCTTTTCCACCTTTAAGTCTGTTCACAATGCTCATTGTAATCCAATTTCCCTTGCAGGGGAAGAGGAACACAACTCCCCAGGGATGCCCCAGTTTCCTGATTCCCTTTGGGTATCTTCCTGCTTCATCCTCACCTCAAATCTGCCAGAGACTTGATTAGGACTTTAAAGTTTTGGTTTTTTTTTTTTATTCCCAGACAAGAAAAACCTTATCAGTCGGTTGGAATATTGCTGTAAAACCTTGTTTTGAATGGGTGTGTTCTGTCAGATTGATTGGAAATTTCTGCCTAGAATGTTTAATTATCAACTAATTAAGACAGGCTTGCATTAGTCTCTTTTTTTTTTATGCCTTGAGACTTGCCAGGGGGAGGGTTAAGTCTTGCTTGACTGACAGCTGTCAGTGGCCCGTATGGAAATGAAAACTAATGTGACAGGCTGAAGGTAAAAAAGTTTCACCCTGACAGTGACCTGTGCCAGTGTTCCTTTTCTCTATCCTAGGTTTTTAAGGCAGATGCCTTGGCCATGTGGTGCATTGACTTGTCCATGAGAAGGGTGTGTTCTGGGCAATGACTGTGGAGACATGTCAGGCTATCCATCATAACTCAGATGCTGAGCTGTCTGGGTTGGACAGACCACACCACCGAATGATCCACTGCTCTGCTCTGAACCACTCAGATGCCTGAAACCAACTGATTCTACTCAGTAGAGCTGAATCAATGGCCATTGAAGCCACACCCAGTGTATTTAATATGATGTAGGCATCTTTATAAGACCAAGATGGAAGATATTATAGGTAATAGCTCCATAGGGTCTTATTTTAAAAATCTGGTGTGTGAAGTCTAATGGTGTTTCTACAGCCCCCAGGAGGGAAGGTTCCAATTTCTTTTTTATTTCATTCATCTTGAACAGCACCCCAAATTGATTTCTTGGAAACATCAGCTTTTTTTTTTTTTTTGTAAATTGTTAGTAGTGTCTTTTTAATACATGTAGTCAAAGCACAGTTATTTGTACAGATGAAAGTAGAAGTACCTTGCCAATAATTCTTCACTCATTTTTATCTGGGCTCACATATATAGATATTGTGTAGGTATTTATTTCAAAGATCAATCATTTTATGAAACGTGTAAAGCCACAATGCTTTGCTTCTGTGGACTAGCCTTCAGAGACTATGCAGAAACTCATATGTGGGTAGAATTAAAACATTTTTCAAAATGTATAGATGGCTATATGCAAGGAAACATCAGCTTTTGTCACACTACTCACCCACTCAGAGGCCTCCACTGAGTGGAAGACAGCCCGTTGCTGACAATAGAAGTCCAGACTCAACTTGGATTCAAGGCTGCGCAGGGACCATCATCAACCCATCAGTCCAAACACATCTCCTGCTCCCGGGAGCTCCACTTCACCAAACTCTCTCCTCCCAGTTCCCTGAACCCACCTCTCCCATTCTTAATTCCAGTCTTGACTTGGGCTTTCTTCTGTTTCCTCCTCCTCTAAGTGGATGTCTCCCAGGAATCCTCACTAGACTTCTTGCCTTAACTGTAATTGGCTTTCTCTGGGGCCACAGAGTCTCCTGGGGCTCAAAAGAGCAAAGGTTGTTCATTCTCTACGCTCCACATGACCCAGGGCAAGAGAGGAGAAGGGAGGACTAGGGCATGTTCCTTGACCCCCATGGCCACTCTGCCCTCATTGTTCTTCCACCCTTGCAGAAAGTCTTCATCTATTTGGATACTTACGGCAGCACCCCTTCAGACTACCCTCTGGTGTATAGCTTATTTTCTCGCTCATCTGTGGAGTCCATGCCACTCTATGCCCCAAACCATGATTTTGCTTTCTGACTTGTGATTCAAATTTCTGCCAGCGATCATAAGAAGCATCTTCAGTGTATGTTCAAGTAATCCATCTAAAGCCCCCTCATTTTTCCCCTTGAAATTGTCAGATCCAAAGACCTTTACACCATATCTGTTGCAGTAGCGTACTTTCCTGGCCATACTCAGAATGGTTCCACCTTTGGAACCTCTAATTATATCTCTCTGTCCTCCCAACTCAGTCTTTTACCACCATTAGATGTGTTCATTAGCCTCACAGAGTCCTCCAGATTTTGGACCGTTTAATTTTCATTTATGTATCTAGCTTTGATCTCAATGATATGTCATTTCAATTGTTCACTGGCTGATCGCCTCCCTTATCTCTTTGGTCTTCAGGTACATTTACCCTGTAAGACACAGCTTCCTGATCATCCAACCACATGTTTCCTCTGCTCTTAGAAATGAATTTCTGAGCTACTGAAGGAAAAGAAAATGTTGTGGTCAAATAGTGCTTCATAACTTGAAACAGGAACACTGTGGTCATGTCTGAAGAGTGTTTCCTTTTAGAATCTTTAACAGGAAGTTCCAATGTGGTGTAGAGGAATGAACATAGCTGGGAACCTGGAGGTTCTGTCTTTAATACCACAGTAATACCAATGTCCCTTCAGACACCTTCCTCCCCTCCTTCCTTCCTCTTTCCACTAATAACTACTTTTTTCCTTTATCTTCTCCTTTTCCTTTCACAAACATTGATTAATCATCTATATCATTTGTGTCTCTGGAGACACAAGAACAAATAGGACATAGGTCCTGTCCTCAAGGAGCTCACATGACGGTAGGTTAGGAAATTGTTTACTCTGGTGCTGTGCAATAGGAGAGCTGTAGTGGTGGAGACACAGATGGGGGAGAAGCCAACTCTGCCTGGGAGAATTGTTTAAGGTTCCAGAGAGAAGATGGTTTTGATCTAGGTCTAATCCATCTTCTGAAGGCATTGATCCATACAGGTAGACTAACTCAAGTTCAAGAGCCCATGTCAATTTTGGTATTCTGGGTTATTTCCTTTGGTAATCAACAGAGTGTAAACTTACATCCTTTATTTGTGATGTGTAGTCCCATTGAAACATCCCAATTATGACTCTTCATTCAGCCACCTTCTCTAGAACCGAGCCCTCAGAGGAGCTCATCAATGTACACAGCTTCCTCTAGAACACAGTGTCCAATATGGTAGCCACTGGACACATATGGCTATTTAATTGTGAATCTAAATTAATTAAATTTAAACCATATTAAGATTCAATTCTGTGGTTGCACTAGCCACATGCCACATATGGCTGGTGGCTACCGTAATGGACACAGGGATACAGACCACTTCCATCATTGCAGAAAGTTCTATTGAACTGCTCTGGTCTAAAAGCTACTTCTTCCATTATTCCTTTTATCTTATTTTCCAACAGATCTAACTGTGCTAGCCAGGCTAGACCATGAGTCAGGTCCCTTCCTTGCCATATCCTTAGCAGCTGGCCTAGCTCCTTGCCAGAGGGCAACAGAAGTGGAGAAGGATGTCTTGGAGACACTTTACCTCATTCAATTTCATAACTGTGGCAACAGGCAGGTCCATCCTATGGGAAATATTGTCAATAGAAATTATTTACTGTACTCTTACTACATGCCAGGCACTCTGTTAAGTGTTTTATATGTAATATCTCATTTAATCCTCATAACAAGTGTTTGAGGAGGGTATAATTAGTCCCATTGTGTAGATGAGGAAACCAAAGCTTAGAAAAGTTAAGCAACTTGCCAAAGGCCACACAACTAATAAGTGGCAGATCCCAACTCAACTCACACATGTCTAACTCCAAAGCTCCTGCACTTCTGAAACACATAACCTGCAACCAGGTTATATCAAAATTTCCTGGGGAGCTTTTAAACCAGCAGATGCCTGGGGTTCATCACAGACTTACAGACCAGTTCATGGGTTTTCAATTTTCTATGAATCTACTAGGTACTTAGCATAGGTAGTATAGGCAGCCTTAGGCATGCTCCCTCCTCTCCAGAAAGACCACACACTTGGTCTGTTCTTGTGTTCTTTGATGTTCATGCCACTTGGGAATGCCCAGATCCAGGTAGGTCTGTCTATTGTTGCCTGAGCAGCTGGAATGAGACTGAAAAACTACCTTTCTCTCACTACTCTTGAGGTAACTGTTTTGAGTCTCAGGTCACTCTCAGGTCACACCAGGCTGCCTCCTCTCCCTTGCTCTTTACATCCTGTACTATTTGGGTGACATATCTTTCTGCACCATCACCAGGTTCTGAGCTCAGCTGTCTTTGCACCAGCCTTCCCTGACCCTCTCCTATCCACATACTCATTAATGTCTAGCATTGTGTTTTTCATAGAGTGACAGTTCAAAATAATTCTGTTAAAGTAATGAGAGATAGTGTTGTTAGAAATACATGCAAATAACCAATGAGCATGGCTTTCCATTTTTTTTCATTTGTAAATTTCAGTAGTTGGACCAAGGTGCCTCAAGGTTACAAACAAGAAAGTATTTCCTAACAAACAATGATGATTTAAGTGTTTTGAGGACCATGTTTATTATTTTCATCCATATTACATAATATAATATTTCACTTTAATAAAAATCTGTTACCGATCTTTAAAAAAATTCTGTTAAATGGAGTCAAAGAGGAAAGAGCTAAGCATCATTTTAGGTGGTGTTGATTCTAAGTAAGGGCAATAGCAGCTCAGAAAAGTGAAAGAGCAAAATGACTGATCAGTCAGGAAGGGTTCCAAGGAGGAAGAGAAAATCTGGTACCCAAGTGGTATAAGTTTTGAAACTCATTGCATGGAAACAATAACTTCAATAAGTGTATTCTTTAGTGATATACCCATCCAGAGGTCTTTAGTACATTATCATTTAAATTTAGTAACTTTTCCTGTTACAGTTTGAATTAACAGTGGCAGATTTTGAGACTCTTCTATTTCATCCTATTTATACAATAGATATATGCCACAAAATGTATTGCATCTCATATCCACTTTAATCTGTATGAGGTAATTTAGGACCATATAGTCCGATGACTACAAATATAATTGTAGTTTCAAAATCTGCTGAGGTCATTCGCTGAGGGCATATTCAATACTAGAATGATGTTTTAAAATTACTTTGCTTTTCATTAACACAATAGCTAGTCCATTTCTACAAACTTATGTAATAAAAAATTTTTCTGCGATTTGAGCTAGTGCTTGAAGATGAAAGTGAATCAATGTTTTAACTCAGTGAATCCTACCTGGGCTTTTAATTTATAAAATGAAAGGGAAAATAGATAAATAATGTAGTTGGAGGCGCTATCGAATGTCTCTCAGAAACTAAGGTCAAGAAAGGAAAATTGGTATAGGGAAATAAACTATGAAATGAATAAAGTTTTGATTAGATATAGATATAGATATGTACAGTCAGCACTCCATATCCGCAGGTGCCACATCCATGGATTCAACCAACCACAGATCAAAAATATACGGAAGAAAAGAATTCCAGAAAGCTCTAAAAGTAAAACCTGAATTTGCCTCACTCCGGCAACTATTTACATAGCATTTACATTGTATTTACAATATTCATTTAAAGATGATTTAACATATATGTGAAGATATGCAGAGGTTATATGCATATACTACACCATTTTATATGAGGGACTCGAGAGCATCCCTGGATTTTGGTACCTGTGGGTATCTAGGGACACGTATATGCATGTGTGTATGTATATGTATATATCTTCAAGAAATTGAGAGAACACATTTTTTCCTGAGTACACATGGAACATTTACAAAAACAGACCATGATTTAGGCCTTACAGGAAGTCTAAATTTAGGCTCAGTGACGTCAGCAACATGGTGGCGTAAGATGTTCCTTCTTTTAATCCCCCTTTTTAGTCAACAAATTAGACATCCAAGCATGAACAAAAGCGCTTTAGTGTGTCTTTTGGATCTTAGGACCTTACTCCAAGGGACGCAAGAGGAATCTCGCCCACCAGTGCAGCTGGTAAGGAAGTCTAAGTTTAAAACAACATTTAGAGGAAAATTTGTATATTTAAATCAATAACACTTGCCCAGACTATCCCATTTAAAAATTCAGTTCTGCACCCTGACAGTCCTGATCTCCATTACCCTGCTTCATGTTTTTCTCCCTAGGTCTACTCCTCCTAACATACTATGTAATTCACCTCTTTATTATGTCTATTGATTATGACATGTCTTTCCCAGTTAGAATGTAAGTTGCAGAAAGGCAGTGCTTTTTGTTTGTTTATCCACTGATGTACCACCAGCTACTAAAACAGTACCTGGCAAATAGTGAGCACTCAATAAAATTTGTTGAATGAATGGATGAATGAGGAAAGGTTTTTCTTAAACAAAGCAGAAACCCAAAAAGCCCTGTAAATAAAGGTGCTTACCTCAATATTAAAGATATCTCTTCAACACTATGAAAAGTCAACAGATTGATGACAGGTTGGGAGAATATATTTACAATATCTAAATCAGACAAGAAATAGATAGTTAGACTATATGGAGAGCTGCTGAAAAGCAACAAGAATAAGGCAGCAACCCAAATAGAATAATGGGTAGTCTGGAAAATACAACTAACCCAAAAACATAAAGTGGACAAAAAAACAGAGAGATGGATGATGCCAAGGGTTCGTGGGATACAGGGAACCTTTAAGCAGTTCTAATGGACTGTAGACTGATCCAACCATTTTGGGCAGCAAATTAGTAGTATTTAGTCAAATTATAAATACAGATATCAACTCCACTCCTGGCTCTTAATCCCAGAGAAATTCTCATATAAGGGCCCATGTATGAGGATGCTCATTGAAACATTCTTTGTCATGCCAAGACAGGGAGGATGTCTGGTGACCATCACAGGAGAGTTTGGAGAATGGGAATACAAAAAGAGGATAAAAGGAAGTAAATAAATAAATAAAACAAGAAAAATGCCTTGTACAATGATTGTATGCTATCAACTGAGAAGTATAATGAACTGAACCTTCTGAAACTAAGACCCAGATGAAAATAAATTTAATTTAATTTAATTTAATTTAAAAAATAGCTGTCCAAGGTGATTTCTAAGTTTCTTTACTTACTCAAATGATTATTCTCTTATTTTCATACAGAATTAACCTTAAATTTTTTTTACGGTTAAGTGATAGCTTTATCAAAATATAATCAACCACAATATAATACCACAAAATTCGTCCTTTTGAAGTGTACGATTCAGTGGTTCTTAGTATATTTACAGATAAATTTTTTTAATAGTTTGAAAATGTTTTGCAAATTCATTTTGGTGTAAATAGTGTACTCTCAATCAGGATATACTTTGCATTTAAATCATTTTGCTTTAAAATCTGCTTTCAATCATCATCTTTCCTATGAACCTCTCTAGTTGCCTTAAGTGAAAAATTCTTTCCCTTTTTTATCCCCTAAAATACCTTCTTTATAATAACAATTATTGTTGATAATGATAAAAATTATAGTCTTCATTGAGACCCAGTCCCCATATTGCATCAGGGATGTTGTAGGATATAGAATAGAAACATCAAGTTCTTAGTGTTGCATTTGGCAGGGACCAGATATCAGATGCTTGGGGCTTAGATGCTAAAATAGCATCCATCAACTAGTCTCCACTTTTCACTGATGATATCTCTAAGGGAAACTGACAAGAAGTAACCCTGAATATTAATGTTCCAATGATAGAAGAATATCAGAACACTCTAAAGTGAAAGGCTAAATAACAAGTAAAACTCATAAAGGAGGGTGTGGAATTACTTTCTCATATGGTTTTTTAGAAAAATGCAATGGTTTCTCCTTTACATACCATGATATAAAGAGTCACAATTTGTTGAGAGCAAAATATTTGTTTCAAAATCATTTCATTTAGTACTCACCGTATGAATACATGTTTGTATAAAGCCTAAATGGGATCATAGAATAGTTTTGTTCACTACTTATTTTGCTCAGTACCCATTGAAGAAAGATCTTTTCATAATTCTGCCCAAAGGAAAAAAGATGGCTATTTGATGATTTTCCAGGGCACCTTCTCACGCTCAGTTTCTGAGATAAAGAGTTAGTAAGTAAACTGGAGGCAGAGGTTGCATTTATTTTTTTTTTATTTTATTTATTTTTTATTTTTATTTTTTTTAGAGGTTGCATTTATAATCACCCTTTTTGAACAGATGTCCTCAGTCTGTTGAGGCTACGAAAGATTCGAGCCTGTGGTTTTCTTCATGAGCTCTCTGAGGTGGGAGAAGCAGAGGGTAGGGTTTCGAGCAAGCGGCTGAAAGGAAAAGCAGAAGCAGAAGTCAATTGTGTGTTTCCCTCTGCTCCCCTGCAGGAAATGATTTTCTCCTCAGGCCAACTCCTGTGGTGGGGGCCGCTTTTCACTTTCTTATTTGTACTTAGAGTTGTGTGGTCCTCTGCATTTTTTAATACTCTTAAAGCTCTTTCAAATTCAATATCTTACTTGATTCTCACAACCACCCCATGAGATAAGTAGAACTATATTTTCACTTTACTCATGAGGTATCAAGGTTCAGAGAAGATAAGGCAGAGCCAGAACTCAAACTCTTTTGCCAGCTTTGAATGTAGTGTTATTTCTTTGCACCAAAATGAGTATTATGTTTCCTTCCTCTCCTTTCACCGCATAAACCTCTCACCCCATGATTCCCTCACCCCATATCACCACCACCACTGTGTTCAAAAACCAGGTTTTAGCATTTATTTTAAAATTAAATACAACCATGATTCTCATACAAAGTTATTATTTTAAAAAAAAGAGAGAGAGAGGATAGCAGAAAAAGCAACGGGACAGAAGAGATCCTAAAAACTATAATTTGAGAAAATATTCCTGAAATGAAAGAAGTCTCAAAACTGTATATTGAAAGGGGACACCTCAGGGGACATAGTTCTGAGAACATCAACTTAGAACAGCCAACACCAAGATGTATGCTAGTAAAATTAGTTAGTGGACCTTGAATAAAAAGGAAAAAAAAAAATCATTTGGACATCTAGGAACCACCATCCCAACAACCAGAACAAAACAAATATAAATTAAAAAGTTACTTATAAAGGAAAAAAATCACATTTTCATTAGACTTTTTGATTGTGATGGTTTATGGTAGATGATAATGAAGTAAGTTACTTTCATTTAGAGACTAAAGGGAAAAAAGGAGTCAGCGATTTTATACCCAGCTGAAAGAACTTCCAAACATAAAGGCTATGGACAAACTGTTATGAATATGCAAGAAAGAATCCAAGGAATATTCTTTCCATGAACATTTCTTAAAGACTTTATTTGTAAACATGCTTTAGATAAAATAAGTTGAAAGACACTGACCAAAAAAAAAAAAAAAATTAACCCTATGCTACCTACAAAAATATACCTAAAGTCAAGAGACTCAGAAAGATTAAAAAAAAAAAGATAGACAAAACTATATCAAAGCAGGAGTTGCAATCGTATTTCCTGACAAGGTTGAAATCAGATCAAAATACAGTAGAAGTGACAAATAAGTTTTAACATAAAAGCTAAAGTTGCAGTGAAGATAGAACAGTTATTAATATGTACCCAATGACTCATTAACAGTTCTTATACATCAACAACTTTAGGAGATTCAAGGAGGAATACCCAGGAATATTACAACCCAAAATGTAAACGATACAACAATCTCTTTTATGAGTACCAGTGGAAAACATATAGGGAATATTAGTAATCAGAATCCAGAGCACATTAAAACAATAATATACCATGACTAAATGAGATTGTTTGCAAAAAAGTTCAATATTTTTAAAAAATTGATTATTATAATTCATCATATTTATAGTGCTAGAAATAAAATTCATATAATCTCTCCACAGATAAATGAAAAATATTTGAAAAATTTAATACCCATTCACAGTAAAACATACTCAGTAATGTAGGAATGGGTGGCTACTTGGTTAAAGAACGATGGTAGGTAAAGCTAGCTTCTTAATAATTAGAGAAACACCAAAGTCTTGTCTGCTAAATCTTGGAACAAGTAAAGGATGCCGACTATAATCATTGTTATCTAATAATGAGTTAGAAGTATTAGTTGACATATAAAAATACAAAAAAGCTCTAAAGGCCAAAGAACTGGTGTACAAGAAGTAAATACTATCTCCTTTTGTGAATGATATGATTATAAATCTGGAGAAACTGAGAGTCAATGGGAAAACTGCAAAAATGTTATAAACATGTTATAAAACAAACCTTTAAAAGAATAGATTATACAAATATTCCAGAAGAAGATATAAAGGAAGACTTCATTTTAGACCCACCTTTTTCATGAATAGAAAAATTCAATACGACAGAGATAAATTTAATCTAATATCAGTAAAAGTACCATACTTTTTTTTCCTTCGGCAAAACATGTTGGTTATAAAGTTTATTTGAAAGACACAGAGCAAAAATAGCCATTGAAATTCTGAAAAGAAGAACTCTGGGAAACACTCCCTTAAATATTTAAATTTTTCAATGAACTTTGAAGGGTGAAGAAAATAAGACAATTATCTTTCAACAATACAAATACTAGACAGAATATTTAGCTATATTTTTCTTTTTGTTTATCTCCAATTCTTTCTCAAAGATGGAACTTTTATTTATAAGCAGATTTAGGTTTCAAAATATCCTCTAACATTCAGGAAGACTTTATTAAGTAGATGAATCTATGCTTTTTTTTCCATAACCCTCCAGTTTGAAGAGACTTCTCATATTTGAACTAGGCCTAAATGTATTTTAAAAATAAACACAGACACAAATCAAATACGTCAACATTGTCTCTGTACATATTAATCATGAAGACATTGTGAGCTTTGCATAGAAAGTAAGCATAATATTGATGAAATAATGTTCTTCTTGGAAAATCTGTGTAACTGTAATATTAAGAAGGCAGGACGAAGAATAAGAGCTCCTTTAATATGTGGCTGGATATACCCAGTGTCAAACATCTAAATAAATGACCCGAAGTTCAATTTATCATCCGTATCTCTATTACTAGAATTTTTACTTTCATCTGTTTATATTAAGATACTAATGACTATAGACACTTTTCAAGGCCTTCTAATTTCAGGTACTTTTGAAATTTGCATTCTGAATTTTTTTTCCCTTTAGGTTTCAAATCCTCTTTTGCATCCTCAAATTAATGTATGACTAATGCTACATTTCCCATGTTTCTGCCTTTCATACCATTTTATTGGTTGGCCATTGCTGTCTTTTAAAGTGGCAGGACTCTAATTATTTTGGATTTGAATATTCTCTTATTCATTCTGGTTTTAGTGACGATCTACTTTGCTGGGGTTTTTGTTTGTTTGTTTGTTTGTTTGTTTTCCAGGGCTTGTCTTTAGTACCAGGCTTATGGGACCCAACATCGTAAGCTCCAAAGACACAAATGAGATAAGCTCCCCTGACTGTACCCATCACAGGCAAAGGTCAAATTCACCAACTCCACATGGGACTTTCCTACTAAGCAAATGACAATTTGCAATTAGAAAAATAAATACCAAAATATTAACAATAATCATTTCTTGGTGGTTGCCATGGTAACTTGTTTTTTTTAAACATTTCATCCCACGACTTGTTTATTTTATAGCTGGAAGTTTATACATTTTGACCACCTTCACCCATTTCTCCCACCTCCCCCTTTTTTAAAAAAAGAAGTTTTGTGTTTTCCATGTTTTCTAATATTTCCGCAAATATTACTTCATCAGAAAAAGTGGGTGAATGTCACTGGTCTTTTGAGGACAGTATGACAAAATTTCTTACCTTCAGAAGGCAGAAAACACTTCCTTTTCCTCTAGCTCTTCCTGGCCACTTGTCTTCCCTGCTGTGTCTCTTGCAGTATTTCGAAGTGTTGACAACACTTTCATTTAAATTACAGTATATCCAATTACTTCTTATTAAGAACCTACAAGGTATTCTTGGTTTTCTAGGAGGATCAGATGGAGTAGAAGTATTCAAAATAAAGTATTCTCCACATTCAAGATATTTATAACTCCCCAGAGAAGACATAAATGAAATAATTATAGAATATTATACAGCAGTAAAAATTGTGGACAGAAATGTGTGGTAAATGCTATAATTGCTTAGGCATTCAGAGAACATGGCCCATGCCCTCTCCCAGTATGCTTTTAGAACTTCCTTGATGTTATAAATTGCCTAGGTTGCTTGTTAAACATACAGATTCCTGGGCCCCAATCCAGATTGATTAATTCAGAATCTCTAGAGAAGAGGCCTGGGGAAAGGTTCTTTCCGAGATGATTTCTGTTATCACAGAAGTTTGGGAAACTCTGAGCTAGAATGATCAGGGGAGATATTGGGAGTTGCCAGAACATGAGAAAAGCATTAAGAGATGGGCAGAAATTAGGCAGAAAGTTCACAGGACAAGTGTTCAGGAAGGCTTCTTGGAGGAAACATATCGGCAGGAAAAGGGAAACATACAACTAAATGAGTCCCTGGGTAAGTTGCAAAATTGTATTTTATAGAGGTGCTTATAACCTCAAAGTCCAAGGTTTTCTGAGTAATGAAAGTAATGTGACCTTAAGTTCTCTCTCTCTCTCTCTCTCTCTCTCTCGCGCGCGCGCGCGCGCTCGCTCGCTCGCTTTCTCTCTAACTTGCTTACCCAGATTTTGAAATGAATACTGGAGACAGGAGGAAGTGTTCAATTCATTGGCAGAACCGCGAGAAGCTATCTCATACTTTTATCCATTCACATTAAGTCCAAATCATCCATCCTCATACAATTTTTCTCTGCCTTCCCGATAGGATGAATATAAATCATGAGAGATAATTTGCAAAGAAGGCTATTTAAAACTGCGGCCAAGCAGTTCATGCGTTACGATAATTCACTTCGGTGTAAAATTCAATTATTACTGACAAATAAAAGTTAGTAACTTAACCATTATAAAGAACAGAGGAACAAGTAAATTAGGGGATTCCCAAGTCTTTTAATCGCCACCCCCCAGTGATTCCAGAAGATTCTCAAACCTTGTAAAAGCTTTAAAAAGACTCTCATCCTTATTATCCTGGGATAGAATTCCTCCCATCA
The DNA here is from genome assembly GCF_949987515.2 of Delphinus delphis. Classification (NCBI taxonomy): domain Eukaryota; kingdom Metazoa; phylum Chordata; class Mammalia; order Artiodactyla; family Delphinidae; genus Delphinus; species Delphinus delphis. Next base: position 71,168,615 of record NC_082695.1, on the reverse strand, counting down.
GTTTATTTTAAAAATAATAAATGTGTAAATACATGCTGTAAGTTTATAGACTGGTGCAATTCTGTAGCATTTTTTAATCCAGCCTAACTGTTCTGAAAATTTGGTCTTAATTTTTCCCCGTCTGGCACAGACCAAAGAGAGAACCACAGCCCATTTGTTGAAGGCCCTGACATCTGCTGATTTGTCAGTTTTGTTTAGTTAAAATTGATTTACGTTTGTGAGGAAGGGGCCCTTTAGAGGAGCTAGCACTGGAGAAAATTAGTTCTACTTTTACCAACATTAACTCCCCTGAATTTGCATTAATTGTGATACGCTTTGTGACTGGGGAAACCACTTCACAGATTTGGTGAATTGGGGATGTTTTCATAAATCACAATGAATTCTAAAAGGGAGGGTGGGTGTGACAGAGGGCGCAGTCTGGGATTCCGTACACTTGGGGCAAACGAGGCAGCCTTGTTGCCTGCCCGGCCGGCGCTGAGTCCTGGTTCTGATGAACAAGCAGAAATTCTAAAGAGCTGGAATTTGTCCTTCCTCTCATTATAGTTTCCCACTTTGGGTAGTTAGTATGCATTTAATCCATTCATATTTGTATTGGAGTCCACTGCTCTATCCAGACCCCAAAGGAGTTGCTACTCAACAGTCTTCACAGCTCAGCATTTTTTTTTTTTTTTTTTTGCACTAAGGAAGAAAGCTGGTCAACCAGTTTATAAAATGCTGACAGAAATACACAGTACTTTAGAGAGCCTCTATGCGCAGTCTTCAAGATGAAATGCCCTACACCTCTTGTTGTTTCAACGCATCCTTCAGAAATGGTTGGCCACGTAGAGAAAAGCTGTAAAGATATGGCGAGCAACGAATTATTTGCAAGCAGTATAAAAATGGTGATAAACCTTTTAAAACTTGTATCTATAGAGTGGGCACTTCAGAAAGTAAATAGGTATTATAACACATCTTGGGGTCCCCCCCCAACGCTTACATGTATTTCTTTTCAAAGGGAAGAAAGTCTGACTAGGTAGCTGGCCTTTAAGCCTTCAATTAATTGAACAAAGATTTTAAAATTGTTCAATTGGTTTCATTAGGAAGTGTACAATGAAATAATAAAGTAAAACAAATGATATAAAGCAGAGCCACTAATTAGCTCTACATGATTGATATAGCTTTGGACCAGGCATTTGATCTCAAACAAAATGCAGTTCCTTGTTAAGAGGATTTTTAATTGATGTGCAGAGAGGTATTAGATGATGTTGGAAAATAATTACTGCAAAGCTATTCATGCATTTGGCTGAACATAACAAATGAAGTTTGGGCACTGGATCTGGCGAAGTGGACACATGCTAATTAATAATGAGGAGAACAAGCATCTTCCAGGCGTTTTTAACCCAGTATTTGCTAGGAGATTGCTTAGCAATTACGTACCATAATGAGGTTGTCATATAAACAAGATTAACATTACTCAGATGTCAGATGAGATTTCAAATTCATGCAACCCATATGTATTTTCTGGGTGTTATAGATTGTAATGCAGAGCTAACCAATCGGGATTGCTGCTCTAGGTTCAGGTATGATTAAGGAAACATCCTAAGGAGATGGCGGATCTTTGCTAGTTTCCGATGGCCTGAAGAAGACGGTCCTCTTAGAATAAATAGGCAGATTCGCTTGAGCTTGTGTCAAAGCACCAATACATAAGAAAAAAGAAAAAAGAGCTTTTTGCAAAGAAATGAATATTGACTAGGGTAAATATGCTCTTCATCTCTAAAAACTTGATGAGCATATGCACTGAGTTACACATAATTTGTTAAATCTGACAGGAACGTTAAATTAGCATTTGGTTGGTTTTGGCCAAATTCTTTGCTCAGAAAAATGTGTGCATGTTGACATGAAATTAGAGGGACTTATGGGTGAATATCTGAAGGAGGAATTTGTCTTTCTTTGTTTTATATAAGGCTGATTTTCCACCCTCCCCAAACTGGTAGAAGACAAAGCTAACAGGATATGTCTATTTTTCCTTTTAAACATCTTTATTGGAGTATAACCACTTTACAATGGTGTGTTAGTTTCTGCTTTATAACAAAGTGAATCAGCTATACATATACATATATCCCCATATCCCCTCTCTCTTGTGTCTCCATCCCACCCTCCCTATCCCACCCTGCTAGGTGGTCACAAAGGACCAAGCTGATGTCCCTGTGTTATGCAACTGCTTCCCACTAGCTATTTTACATTTGGTAGTGTATATAAGTCCATGTCACTATCTCACTTCGTCCCAGCTTAACCCTCCCCCTCCCCTTGTCCTCAAGTACATTCTCGATGTCTGCATCTTTATTCCTGTCCTGGCCCTAGGTTCTTCAGAACCTTTTTTTTTTTTTTTTTTTTTTAGATTCCATATATGTGTGTTAGCATACGGTGTTTGTTTTTCTCTTTCTGACTTACTTCACTCTGTATGACAGACTCTAGGTCCATCCACCTCACTATAAATAACTCAATTTCGTTTCTTTTTATGGCTGAGTAATATTCCATTGTATATATGTGCCACATCTTCTTTATCCATCCATACGTCAATGGACACTTAGATTGCTTCCATGTCCTGACTATTGTAAATAGAGCTGCAATGAGCATTGTGGTACATGACTCTTTTTGAATTATGGTTTTCTCAGGGTATATGCCCAGTAGTGGGATTGCTGGGTTGTATGGTAGTTCTATTTTTAGTTTTTTAAGGAACCTCCGTACTGCTCTCCATAGTGGCTGTATCAATTTACATTCCCACCAACAGTGCAAGAGGGTTCCCTTTTCTCCACACCCTCTCCAGCATTTATTGTTTGTAGATTTTTTGAAGATGGCCATTCTGACCAGTGTAAAGTGATACCTCATTGTAGTTTTGATTGGCATTTCTTTAATGATAACTGATATTGAGCATCCTTTCATGTGTTTGTTGGCAGTCTGTATATCTTCTTTGGAGAAATGTCTATTTAGGTCTTCTGCCCATTTTTGGATTGGATTGTTTGTTTTTTTGATATTGAGCTGCATGAGCTGCTTGTAATTTTGAGATTAATGCTTTGTCAGTTGCTTCATTTGCAAATATTTTCTCCCATTCTGAGGGTTGTCTTTTCCTCTTGTTTATGGTTTCCTTTGCTGTACAAAAGCTTTTAAGTTTCAAAAGGTCCCATTTGTTTATTTTTGTTTTTATTTCCATTTCTCTAGGAGGTGGATCAAAAAGGATCTTGTGGTGATTTATGTCATAGAGTGTCCTGCCCATGTTTTTCTCTAAGAGTTTTATAGTGTCTGGCCTTACATTTAGGTCTTTAATCCATTTTGAGTTTATTTTTGTGTATGGTCTTAGGGAGTGTTCTAATTTCATTCTTTTACATGTAGCTGTCCAGTTTTTCCAGCACCACTTATTGAAGAGGCTGTCTTTTCTCTATTGTATATCCTTGCCTCCTTTATCAAAGATAGGTGACCATATGTCCGTGGGTTTATCTCTGGGTTTTCTATCCTGTTCCATCGATCTATATTTCTGTTTTTGTGCCAGTACCAACTGTCTTGATTACTGTAGCTTTGTAGTATAGTCTTAATCCTGGGAGCCTGATTCCTCCAGCTCCATTTTTCTTTCTCAAGATTGCTTTGGCTCTTCGGAGTCATTTGTGTTTCCATGCAAATTGTGAAATTTTTTGTTCTAGTTCTGTGAAAATTGCCCTTGGTAGTTTGATAGGGATTGCATTGAATCTGTAGATTGCTTTGGGTAGTATAGTCATTTTCAAAGTGTCGATTCTTCCAATCCAAGAACATGGTATACCTCTCCATCTGTTTGTATCATCTTTAATTTCTTTCATCAGTGTCTTTTTTTTTTTTTTTTTTTTGCGGTACACAGGCGTCTCACTGTTGTGGCTTCTCCCATTGTGGAGCACAGGCTTCAGACGCGCAGGCTCAGCGGCCATGGCTCACGGGCCCAGCCGCTCCGCGGCATGTGGGATCTTCCCGGACCGGGGCATGAACCTGTGTCCCCTGCATTGGCAGGTGGACTCTCAACCACTGTGCCACCAGGGAAGCCCTCATCAGTGTCCTATAGTTCTTTGCATGCAGGTCTTTTGTCTCCTTATGTAGGTTTATTCCTAGGTATTTTATTCTTTTAGTTGCAATGGTAAATGGGAGTGTTTCCTTAATTTCTCTTTCAAACTTTTTATCATTAGTGTATAGGAATGCAAGAGATTTCTGTGCATTAATTTTGTATCCTGCTACTTTACCAAATTTATTGATTAGCTCCAGTAGTTTTCTAGTAGCATCTTTAGGATTCTCAATATATAGTATCGTGTCATCTGCAAAAGAGTGACAGTTTTACTTCTTCTTTTCTGATTTGGATTCCTTTATTTCTTTATCTTCTCTGATTGCTGTGGCTAAAACTTCCAAAATTATGTTGAATAATAGTGGTGAGAGTGGACAACCTTGTCTTGTTCCTGATCTTAGAGGAAATGGTTTCAGTTTTTCACCATTGAGAACGATATTGGCTGTGGATTTTGTCATATATGGCCTTTATTATGTTGAGGTAAGTTCCCTCTATGCCTACTTTCTGGAGGGTTTTTATCATAAGTAGGTGTTGAATTTTGTCAAAAGCTTCTTTTTCATCTATTGAGATGATCATATGGTTTTTCTCCTTCAATTTGTTAATATGTTTTATCACAATGATTGATTTCTGTATATTGAATAATCCTTGCATTCCTGGGATAAACCCCACTTGATCATGGTGCATGATACTTTTAATGTGCAGTTGGATTCTGTTTGCTAGTATTTTATTGAGGACTTTTGCACCTCTGTTCATCAGTCATATTGGCCTGTAGTTTTCTTTCTTTGTGACATCTTTGTCTGGTTTTGGTAGCAGGGGGATGATGGCCTCCTAGAATGAGTTTGGGAGTGTTCCTCCCTCTGCTATATTTTGGAAGACTTTGAGAAGGAGAGGTGTTAGCTCTTCTCTAAATGTTTGATATAATTCGCCTGTGAGGCCATCTGGTCCTGGGCTTTTGTTTATTGGAAGATTTTTAATCACAGCCTCAATGTCAGTGCCTGTGATTGGTCTGTTTATATTTTCTGTTTCTTCCTGGTTCAATCTTGGATGGTTTGGCTTTTCTAAGAATTTGTCCATTTCTTCCAGGTTGTCCATTTTATTGGCATAGAGTTGCTTGTAGTAATCTCTCATGATCCTTTGTATTTCTGCAGTGTCAGTTGTTACTCTTCCTTTTTCATTTCTAATTCTGTTGATTTCAGTCTTCTCCCTTTTTTTTCTTGATGAGTCTGGCTAATGGTTTACCAATTTTGTTTATCTTCTCAAAGAACTAGCTATTAGCTTTATTGATCTTTGCTATTGTTTCCTTCATTTCTTTTTATTTCTGATCTGATCTTTATGATTTCTCTCCTTCTGCCTTCTTTGGGATTATTTTGTTCTTCTTTCTCTAATTGCTTTAAGTGTAAGGTTAGGTTGTTTATTTGAGATATCTCTTGTTTCTTGAGGTAGGATTGTATTACTATAAACTTCCCTCTTAGAACTGCTTTTGCTGCATTCCATAGGTTTTGGGTCCTGGTGATTTCATTGTCATTTGTTTCTAGGTATTTTTTGATTTCCTCTTTGATCTCTTCAGTGATCTCTTGGTTATTTGCTAGCATATTGTTTAGCCTACATGTGTTTGTATTTTTTACAGATTTTTTCCTGTAATTGATATCTAGTCTCATAGCGTTGTGGTTGGAAAAGATACTCGATATGATTTCAATTTTCTTAAATTTACCGAGGGTTGATTTGTGACCAAAATATGATCTATCCTGGAGAATGTTCCATGAACACTTGAGAAGAAAGTGTATTCTGTTGTTTTTGGATGGAATGTCCTATAAGTATCAATTAAGTCCATCTTGTCTAATGTATCATTTAAAGCTTGTGTTTCCTTATTTATTTTCATTTTGGATGATCTGTCCATTGGTGAAAGTGGGGTGTTAAAGTTCCCTACTATGTTTGTGTTACTGTCAATTTCCCCTTTTATGGCTGTTAGCATTTGCCTTATGTATTGAGGTGCTCCTATGTTGGGTGCATAAAAATTTACAACTAATATATCTTCTTCTTGGATGGATCCCTTGATCATTATGTAGTGGCCTTGTCTCTTGTAATAGTCTTTATTTTAAAGTCTATTTTGTCTAATATGAGAATTGCTACTCCAGCTTTTTTTTGATTTCCATTTGCATGGAATATCTTTTTCCATCCCCTCCCTTTCAGTCTGTATGTGTCTCTAGGTCTGAAGTGGGTCTCTTGTAGACAGCATACATACGGGTCTTGTTTTTGTATCCATTCAGCCAGTCTGTGTCTTTTGGTTGGAGCATTTAATCGATTTACATTTAAGGTAGTTATCTGTATGTATGTTCCTATTACCATTTTCTTAATTGTTTTGGGTTTGTTACTGTAGGTCTTTTCCTTCTCTTGTGTTTCCTGCCTAGAAAAGTTCCTTTAGCATTTGTTGTAAAGCTGGTTTGGTGGTACTGATTTCTCTTAGCTGTTGCTTGTGTGTAAAGGTTTTCGTTTCTCCATTGAATCTGAATGAGATCCTTGCTGGATAGAGTAATCTTGGTTGTAGGTTTTTCCCTTTCATCACTGTAAATATGTACTGCCACTCCCTTCTGGCTTGCAGAGTTTCTGCTGAAAGATCAGCTGTTAACCTTATGGGGATTCCCTTGTGTGTTATTTGTTGTTTTTCCCTTGTTGCTTTTAGTATTTTTTCTTTGTGTTTAATTTTTGGTAGTTTGATTAATATGTGCCTTGGTCTGTTTCTCCTTGGACTTATCCTGTATGGGACTCTGTGGTTCCAGGACTTGATTGATTATTTTCTTTCCCATATTAGGGAAGTTTTCAACTATAATCTCTTCAAATATTTTCTCAGTCCCTTTCTTTTCCTCTTCTTCTTCTGGGACTCCTATAATTTGAATGTTGGTGCGTTCAATATTGTCCCAGAAGTCTCTGAGACTGTCCTCAATTCTTTTCATTCTTTTTTCTTTATTCTGCTCTGCGGTAGTTATTTCCACTATTTTATCTTCCAGGTCACTTATCTGTTCTTCTGCCTCAGTTATTCTGCTATTGATTCCTTCTAGAGAATTTTTCATTTCATTTATTGTGTTGTTCATCATTGTTTGTTTGTTCTTTAGTTCTTCTAGGTCCTTGTTAAATTTTTCTTGTATTTTCTCCATTCTGTTTCCAAGATTTTGGATCATCTTTACTATCATTACTCCGAATTCTTTTTCAGGTAGACTGCCTATTTCCTCTTCATTTGTTAGGTCTGGTGGGTTTTTGCCTTGCTCCTTCATCTGCTGTGTGTTTCTCTGTCTTTGTTTAACTTACTGTGTTTGGGGTCTCCTTTTTGCAGGCTGCAGGTTCGTAGTTCCTGTTGTTTTTGGTGTCTGTCCCCAGTGGCTAAGGTTGGTTCAGTGAGTTGTGTAGGCTTCCCGGTGGAGGGGACTGGTGCCTGTGTTCTGGTGGTTGAGGCTGGATCTTGTCTTTCTGGTGGGCAGGTCCATGTCTGGTGGTGTGTTTTGGGATGTCTGTGATCTTATCATGATTTTAGGCAGCCTCTCTGCTAATGGGTGGGGTTGTGCTCCTGTCTTGCTCGTTGTTTGGCATAGGGTATGCAGCACTGTCACGTGCTGTTTGTTGAGTGGAGCTGGGTCTTAGTGTTGAGATGGAGATCTCTGGGAGAGCTTTCGCTGTTTGATATTACGTGGAGCTGGGAGGCCTTTGGTGGACCAATGTCCTGAACTCCGCTCTCCCACCTCCAAGGCACAGGCCTGACACCCAGCTGGAGCACCAAGCCCCTGCCAGGGACACAGGTCAGAAGAAAAGGGATAAAAAAGTAAACATGCAAGCAAGCAAGAAAGAAAGGAAGGAAGGAAGGAAGGAAGGAAGGGAGGGAGGGAGAAAGAAAGAAAGAAAGAGAAAAGTTATTAAAATAAAAAATTATTAAAAATTAAAAAGTAATAAAATGAAAAAGAATGAAAGAAGGGAGCAACCAAACCAAAAAACAAATCCACCAATGATAACAAGCGCTAAAAACTGTACTAAAAATAAAAAAGGAGAGAGGCTTCCCTGGTGGCGCAGTGGTTGAGAGTCTGCCTGCCGATGCAGGGGGACGCGGTCCGTGTCCCGGTCCGGGAGGGTCCCACATGCCGCGGAGCGGCTGGGCCTGTGGGCCGTGGCCGCTGGGCCTGCGTGTCCGGAGGCTGTGCTCTGCAACGGGAGAGGCCACAGTTGTGAGATGCCTGCATACCACAAAAAAAAAAGAAAATTCATCTGACTCAAATATTCTCCACAGATTCTTAAAGTACTGAAAACTTGATGTTTTCCCATTAAATGATGATATACATGTACTAAAGACTTCCTGTTTTTTGCCAGACTAAAAAACGTATGTATGTGTGGTGTATATTTATGTGTAGATTGTGTATATTTGTGTGTGTATAGGGGATGTGTGTATAGAGTGAGAGAGAGATCAGAGTCAGAGTTGAGGGAGAACTTCCATACTACTAACAAGTTTCTCAGTTTCTTCATGAAGCATTACTGTTCACTCTAGCTCCTACACAGTTCTCTTTACCTGGAGCGGTACCTCAATAAATGTGTGAGTGTGTGTTTGTGTGTTTGTACCCGAGTTTTATTTACAAAGGTTCTTTTTCTAAAAGAATAGATTTAAAGGCTCTCTCCTGTGATTATTCTTTGTTAAAGTTACCCTTGATTATCTCGATCATGAAAATTTATTTCTTTTCTACTCAATATTTGATTTTTAAAAACCTGATAAATTAATTTTCTAATAGAAAACCTCAGAAAACGGACAGCGATTATTGCAGGATACTGCATGCCTTGATCATGTCTCATTTCAGTCCTGATCTCTGTTTTGGGGTTTACTGCACAGTTTCTGCAGCACAATGCAGAGACTAGAGGACGAAGGCACTGAGCCCAGGGGCTGTCCAGGCTCCGCGGGGACAATAGAGCCTATAGTAAGGTCAGGAGCACAGGACAGGTTAGCGTGCTGTGAGAGGTCCCAATCTTGTTTGAACGGGTTTATATGCAGATCACATCACTGTGGCCTGTAGGATTGGTAGGGTTTAGGTAGGTGAATAGGAATGTAAAGGAATTCTGGTGGAAAAGGGTGCGTCTTTCCCCAAATAAAAGAAGGAAGCATTCATTATGAAGATAGTAGTGATCAATTGCTTTGCTGCCCAGTACTATGGAGACTGTAACAGAAGTGAAGGAGTGAAATGTGAAACCCAAGGAGTAAGCTGCCTTCCAACCAAAGGACAGGTCTCTAGTTATGCTCTGTGAACTTGGAGATATTTAAGTAGGGCTTGAGAAGGCCCTTTCCTCTTGGGTTAAGCATTGAACCATCTGAATAAATACTACAGAGCAAAAATGAACAAACAGAAAAATCCCTGGAATCTAAGTGAAAGGTTGAGCCTGTCTTAAGTACGACTGTTGATTATATCCTAACAGTGTCTGGAGGAAATGCTGAGGATGTTTAAAGACTCTTCTGTATTTAAAATCTAAGTAATTACATGGATTATTATACTTTATAATGTAAAGTGACAGGAGATTTATGACAACATAATTACAAATTACGGCCACATTAAATAATATGAATAGAAGTAAGACCAGAAGGAAATAAACCACAACGTCAGTATCAGTTTTGTTGGAGTGATGAGATTGAGTCACTTACCCCTTCTTTTACAAACTGCCCATAAATTTTTAAAATTATTTGTATAGTGAACACATAAAAAAGAGAATTTACTGCACTAACCAGACCAAAGTGAGAAAGCTTCCAGAAAAGCAGTTGGTAATTCTCATTGTTCTGTGTAACTGGAAACTCCAAGCTGACTGCTACTGTTCAACAATCTTCTGTGGTCTCAAAGAGTTTCAAAGTGAATTGTCATCTTTACTTGTGAGAGTACGTGATATTTTTCACTGGACTTGTTAGATGATAAGCGCACAGGTTGGTTTCTACACTTCCACATAGATGCCATGACGTTAATAGGCAACGGATATCTTTATAAGACCTAGTCTAGGCAGCACTGAGCAAATCTGGCTGCCCGAGAAAGGAGCAATTGTCCCAAAGTCACTGCCTGTGGGACAAGGGCCAGCTTTTGCTCCCCATCACCCATGAAAGGCAGCATCAGATGAGATTTAAAAGCAGCTCTGAAACATGCTTGAAGATTTAAAGAAAACTATTTGCTGGCAGGTATCTTTCTTTCATGCAAAGACGATCACACAGATAAGAATCCTTCCTTTGGGCAAGAAAGAGCATTGGGAAGATGAAGTTTCTTTCTGCGATTCACTTAACATCAGACTTTAAACTACTACATAGTCAGAGGCTCTCAGAGTGTGTGGACCTGGACCAGTAGCATCAGCATCACCTGGAAACCTGTAAGAAATGCAGAATCTCAGACATAATGGATCTGAAACTCTGGAGTGGGACCCAACAATCCATTTTTATAAGACATCCACGTGATTCTGGATTAGGCTTCCTAAAATTTAAGAACCATTGATGTAAGTGTAATGGCAAAGGGCACGACTTTTGAATCAATACTTGGGTTTAGATCCTGACGCTATCCCTTCCTAATTGGGTGAACTTAGTGCCAGAGGGAAGTGGCTGGGAGGAAGGCATGGAATTTCAAGAATATCAACAGGTGTTGTCATCGTCGTTGAATAGGAAAAACACAAGTAAAGAATTTGAATTATTTCGAACTTTATTTCTTATTAATGGGGTCTATTTCTTTAATCAGTCAGGCTAGAGTTTTAGGGTGATAGCTTTGTAAGTGTTATTTATTAAAATTTTAAAAAATAAAAAAATTGAGGAGTATATTTTTTTGAGAGAAAACCATGTCATGATTTTCCATGAATTGTTATGTTCCAACGACACAGGAGCCCAAGAAAGAGAAAACTCCACAGGTAAAATAGTTCATATAAGGTGAGAAAACAGAAGGAAACAAGATCTGGCCTTGGGATCTATAAAAAATGTAGGTCATCATCTCGGAATGGAATGAAATGGAAAGATTACCAGGGAGAGACCTGTGTCCTGACAAAAATTCAGCACACAACTGAGAAGCACAGGTTTTAAACCAATCATTTTCTAACTCATCTTCCACAGCTTTCGCTGGGACTGTGGTAGCAGGGGCAGCTACATAATTTGCAGGACACAGTGCAAAATAAAAATGCAAGACTTTTAGTTCAAAAAGTAGAAACAATTTGCCATTAAAGGTATTAAAATATACGTTTTTTTCCTTTCCTCTGTTGTCTCTCTCAACTTGTCAAGGTGTTTTTTAATTCGCTATTTAATGTTGTTCTAAGTAAAGAAAAATTGTCTGTATTATTAACGAGGATTTTCTTGTTCCTCTTTATATTGTACAATGTCCGTTTAAAATGCAAGTATCAAAACATTTATTTCCCACGTGGGATCACTGAACTTACACAATAGTTTTTTGTGGCTTGTCTCTGGACGGTGCCTCAAATCGGCCAGAAAAGACAAAAGCCATCCAGATTCAGGATTGTTGGAAGGAGGAGTCTCTCTCAAAGCACAACAGAGACCTGAAAGAACGCTCCTTCCTGCGGGTACTCTTGGGGTGAGCACAAACTCTCCAGGCACCTGGAGGATCCCTTGCAACTCAGGGAAACTGAGTCCACTCCGGCCTGACAACTGCTGGTTCCCCGCTCCAGCCAGGGACTGGATTTATAAACTGGGCCCCAGCCAGGGTGGGAAGATAAGCTAGGGATCTCCCTTTCCCATAGATTCACTGCCCCAGCCCACAGCAGATGACCATCTCCAAGCACAGGGGAGCACCAAGTACCTGGATGGAGACGAGCATCCCTGCCGAGTTGCCCATAGAATGTGCTACGACCCTATCTTGCCCAACCTTGACCTTCCTAGGCCCCCGGGGGTGTGTGTGTGTACAGAAGTGGGTGGAAGGCAGCAATGGTCTTACCTGGCAGGGGGTGGGGACAGTGAGGCCGATTGGGGCCAGGTACCCCCAGGAGGTGGGGCCCATGTAGAGGGGGAGGGCTGCAAAAAAGGTGGGATGCGCATGCGCAAGGCCCCGCGTTGCTTCTCCTCCTCCCCCATCTCATCTTCTGGGACTTCACCTACAAAGCACATATTCTAAGATAAAATTAAGAATTTCGAAGAAACAACTGCAGAGTACTAAATCGCAAGCACGGGGCCTTTCCGAACACTGTCGGTTGCCCACAAGTCCAGTTCTGAGTGATGGAAGTGGTGCGCTCCCAGGTGGGCCAGATAGCAAGATACCTTGGAGAGGGTGACTCGACCTGCCTTATTTGTATTTGGAATCTATTCTCTATCTGTGAAGGATTAGAGACTTATAAAATGAGTTTTTATTTAATTAAATGTGGCCTGACGATTTGGTCAAGCATCTTATTGAAGCGATTTACTGCGTTGCTTCATCAGATCAAGGACATTGTTCAGAATCAAGGGCTCTAAAATATGGAACTTTTCAAGCTCTCTGTGGCTCATAAGAGTGCAATTTCTTACTGATATGGAAAAACATACTGAACTTGAAGTTATAGGGGAAAACACATAAACCTCACTGATTTAAGAAAGTATAGGGAGTCAGAATTCCATTGGATTGGATAGTAGCAACCGAATTTTACACTTTACATTCATTTCTCATCACTGACCTTAGAATCGATGAAATCACCAATTACGTTTGCGTGTGAGTGTGTGTCCACTTGTGTGTAACTATTTGTTTAAAGTAGATTTATTTCAAAGACATTCACGAATGGTCATATACATGAATCTTGTTTTAAGCATTTCCGGCTGCCTTTGCAGAACCCACTTCAAGGCTTAGAGCTGTCCATGGCATATAGGAAGTGCCTACCCAATATTGTCAAATGAAGTTTCAGGAAACCCTCCTATTGACATGGTTCAGTCTATCAAGGCTCACCAGGGAGATATTGCAAGGATCCCAGAGCCATCTTGGTATTTCTGGCTCTGTGGGCAAACTCGGGCCAACATTTGGACCACAGTCTTTTTAATGAAGCAGCTAAAATCAAAGCCAGGTGCTTCCCTGAGAGATTCAAACCTGGAGTCAGAAGCAAGATGTACAAAGATCAAAGCCCAAACTGTCACAGTGGATGATAAGTTGGGAGTAGGACCCCTGAGCCTTCTCTTTTGATTTAAATCATTGTAACATTCTCTCCAAGCCCCATCTTTTTTTTTTTTTTTTCATTCTTCACAGGTGCTTCATCTGTGCAAGTGAATTTCAGATTTCAGTGTTTCCATGTCGAGTCCAAACTTTTCAAATGCTTTGCTGGCAGCCCTATACATTTTGGTGTAAAGTTTATTTCAATGACTAGAAAAGTCAAACTATATTCTACAGGGCTTTTGATGATGGAGAATAATTCAGTTTGCCAAATACTATTATTTTAATGGATTTGTTCCCCAGAGTGACTCTTGCCTAACAAGTATACTTTAAGTATAATCATACCTGTATATAAAATTGATTCAACGCCTTTTGAAATATGCACATTTTAAATAAGAGGCTATATTTCACCAATGGTTATCAGTGAAAAATTCATGGATGTTTAACAATTTCTGATCCTGTGGTCCTTTCCTGAAAAAAACTTCCGAGAGAGAGAGACAGAGAGAGAGACAGAGAGAGAGAGAGACAGAGAGAGAGAAAGAGAGAGAGAGAGAGAGAGAGAGAGAGAGAGAATTATGGCTATTTTTCTTCTGCAGCTTTCCAAAAAACATCCAGACTATATGGTTTATGTTACAGAATTTTTTTGAGTGCCAGAAACATTACAGGCAATCTCTCATGTATCCTCTTCGCAGCCCTGTGACAGACAAGACGTCATCGCCCCCAAAGTTCCCAGAGACAAAAGAAGTTGAACTAGAGTTAATTACACAGCCAATGTGAAGCTGAAGGAGGATGTAAACAGCAGTCCCCGGACTCGAAAACTCTGTTATTGTCACTGTGTTCTCTCATCCTAACGTCTAACTTTTCCCTAGAGAACCAGCTTTCTGCTTCCTTTTTCACCAAGAAAAGGGATTCCTCCCCATCCCTCATAAGCCCTGGGGTAATACCTCCCTTTGGATTTCTCAAGCTCTTCCAGTCCCAGGACCATCCCTCCCATTTACATTCTTCTTGGTGACATCATCTTCCTATTAGAATATCTGTTAGGCTGAAAGGTGGGGAGAGAGCCCCGAGGGTTAATTCACCGCCAGCGAACCTTCTCTCTCCTCCCGGCTCTTTCCTTCTTCCTCTTCAATGAGTCATTTACTTTGAATAAATGGCTTCTTTGCTGAGCAAGGCTGCAGCAATGTTTACTGCTTTGTACTTTTTTTTGTTGTTGTTAAACACAGTTAGATTCTTTCCTTTCCGGATGAGTTTAGATTTACTGTGAATATAAAACAGGGCTAGATTCTCGACTTTTTGTCTGGATAAAAGAACTAGTGCCTAAAGAATCATCCTTGCAGGCTCTAAGGTTAAATCTCCTACAGGGGTCTTTACAGGGTTTTTTAAAGTATGTTCTCCTTATCTACGAAACACAAACAGACTCACAGACATAGAGAACAGACTTGTGGTTGCCAAGGGGGAAAGGGAGTGAGGGAGGGATGGATTTGGGACTAGCAGATGCAACCTATTATATGTAAAATGGATAAACCACAAGGTCCTACTGTATAGCACAGGGAACTACATTAAATGTCCTGTAATAAACCATGGAAAATAATATGAAAAATAAAAAATATATATATATATATAACTGAATTACTTTGCTGAACACCAGAAACTAATGCAACATTGTAAATCAACTATACTTCAATAAAAAAATAAACTATGTTCTCACCTATTGCCTCTTTTTTATCCTCTAAACATCTGTGTGAAATAACCAGAGTGGGTGATTATCACTCCCATTTCTCAGATTAAAGGCACTGAAACCCAAGTTTTAGAAAATTAGTGGAGAGCTAGGATTAGAACTTGGTTCTTCAGAGCCCATTCTACAATGGACTCTGCAGCCTCTCTTCAGGAAGGACCTGCATCGGCCCTTCCCTGGTCTGGGCCACTGCGCTCTCCAGCCATCCTTTGATCTGTCATTCCTGCACTTTTCAGCCACATGCCTCTGACATACAAGAAAAGTGAGAAAAATAAGTTTGTAGCAACAGTAAATTGTACAAGTGCAAGGAAACGTTTCTATCAGTACTTTTATTCTCTTGTTTAATTAGGTTTTTTTTAAACGTTAGTGCAGTTGTCTGTGTATCTTTTTGTCATAAACCTGTATCAATTTTTTTTGTTTGTTTGTTTTTGTTTTGCGGTACGCGGGCCTCTCACTGTTGTGGCCTCTCCCGTTGCGGAGCACAGGCTCCGGACGCGCAGGCTCAGCGGCCATGGCTCACGGCCCCAGCCGCTCCGCGGCACGTGGGATCTTCCCGGATCGGGGCACGAACCCGTGTCCCCTGCATCGGCAGGCGGACTCTCAACCACTGCGCCACCAGGGAAGCCCTGTATCAATATTTTTTGATTTAGAGGGTGAGTTCCGAGAGAGAGAGAATTGTGGCTCTTTTTCTTTTCCAGCTTTCCACAAAGCACCCAAACTATATGGTTACGTTCTCTTCCTGACCATCCCTCTCCTAATTTTGTTCTCTTTTAGGGAAAAAAAATGAATTCTTTGACTCGAGGAAGCATTTGTGTAATTTTTCCTTTGAAGAAAGGAAAAATTATTTACACAAATGCTTCCTCGGGTCAAAGAACTCATTTTTTTTTTCCCTAAAAGAGAACAAAATTGAAAACTCTCAGCTGTGTTCTGGTTCTGGACTTGGGCAAGATTAGCTCACCATGTCTGGTTCTGTTCTCCAGATCAGGAGAAATGGAGCAGTGTAACCTTGAAAGCTGGACCTAAGGGTTAGCACTGGCTTAAAGCATGAGCTCTCCTGTAATCCATTTAATGTGGGTCTTTGTTCTCTGGGGGTATATCACCTTTAATTATGAAGGAGGACAAAGCAGAGAGGATACACAGGTATTATATTGTTTCACAATTTTCACCAAGTGGGATGCAGAGGCCCTTCACTCCAGATCCTTCCAGGAGCAGCCATCTACCCTCTTTTCCTCTGACTTTTGGAAGAGAAAACACCCAATGACTATAAAACATCAATCGAAAAGGAGAAAAATCCAGTCAGTGGTCCAAACGATTGATCTCTGTGATGCCACGTAACTGAACGCTTGTGGTCTAAGCATAATAGAAGTGGCCTGGCTCGCTTATGTCTGAGCCCAGTTGTGGTTGTATTTGAAGGGTCCATTTATGTTGATGCAGCCCAGTGAGTTAGAGCGCAGATTCCAACCTATCTTTTTCCTAAACTCGTGGAAGCAGTCCCTGGAGGAAGAGGGTATACATTCCACCTGCTGCTAGGCTCTAGGTTCCCCCAGGGCGGGCCTGGCTTGGTAAATGACACTCATCATTGAGAACCTCACGCCCACCCAGTGTCTCTGATGAGTGGCCCTGGGGACACATCAGCACCTTGCTAAGCCCTCTGAAGCTGAGGGTAGACTTGAGCAAGGACACCAGATCAGTCTGCTTCATTTGGAGCAAATGACTTCTCGGCAGACCAGGGAAGGAGTGACATTGTGCAGTGGGAGTGAGGGGACCTTGCTGATTTGCAAAGACACACGTCCCCCATTTCCACATCTGAGAAGCAACTGGGCTTCCAACAGGAGAGAGGAGCCTCAAGGGAAGGCAGCCCCTGATCTGCCCCCTTTTACATCGGTCTCTGCCGATGAAGCCAACCAGATTGACAAGACATCACATTTCTTTCTGCTAACAGCTCTGTGCCAACCACAGCTGGAGTGGCCAGGAAAAGCCAATTTTCTTCTACCTTCTTCCCTTACTTCTTTCCTTTTCCCTCTCTTCCTATCTCCTTGCATCCTTGCTTCATTCAAACATTTATTGAGTAAAGTTATGTGCCAGGCGTTGTGCAAGGGGCTGGGTAGACAGACTAAAGATATCATGCAATAAACAGAGGTGCATATACAGTGTGATTAGAGAAATCTTCCACCTAGCAAGGGGTACTGGCCTTCTTAGGGGTAGGAGAAGCACAGCTCAAGGTGCGGATGACTGAAAGGGCATGAAATGATGAGTAGTCCAGATTCTTCCGGTAGTAAATTACAGAATGCCACTTCATCTGAATAAAGAAGTAGAGATTTGTCATCGGAGTATTTATCACCTCAAAAATATCACTCAGATCTGCCTTGACCTTCACCTTTCACTGCTAGCACCTTAGTCCAAGTTACTGTCTCTCTCACAGGATCCCTGAAAAAGGTCTTTTGCTTCTTTTTTTTTTTTTTTTTCTTTCGGTCCGCGGGCCTCTCACTGTTGTGGCCTCTCCCGTTGCGGAGCACAGGCTCCGGACCCGCAGGCTCAGCGGCCATGGCTCCTGGGCCCAGCCGCTCCGTGGCACGTGGGATCTTCCCAGACTGGGGCACGAACCCGCGTCCTCTGCATCGACAGGCGGACTCTCAACCACTGCGCCACCAGGGAAGCCCTTTTGCTTCTTTTATGCTTGTTCCATTCTCATCTCTGCTCCAGACCGCAGCCATAATGATTCTCTTAAAATTGCAAGTTAGATCTCAAGTTTCACTCAAATCACTGTGCTGACCTCCTGTTGCACAGAGGACACAGTTCGGTTCTTCACATGGTCTGCAAACCATGGCTCTTGGCTGTCTTGAACCACTTTCCTGGCCACTTTCTACTGGGCAAAGCCCTTCCCCAGTTCTCTAAGTCTCCAAGCTCTTTCAGACTTCAGGGCCTTTTCCAAAGCTGTCCCCTTTCCCCCAAATGCCCTTCCCTTCTTCTCCCCACTCTCACCCAGCTTATCTACTTATCCTTTAAGTCTGGATGTAAGTGTCACTTATCCTTCACCTACTTATCCTGTGAGTCTGGAAGTAAATGTCATGTTTTTAGTGAACATTCCCAGCTCCCTCAGTCTACATCAAGTCACTCCTCTCATTTTTCCTCATAACACACTGTAATTTTCTTTCTCATAATTTTTCACACCTTGTGATCATATATATTTATGTGTTAGTCTGCCATCTTTCCTGCTTGATGATAAGCTCCACGAGGGTGTTCATGGGAAAGCTCTGGCTACGTTAGATGAGGAAAATTCTAAATTGCGACAATAGCAAGTATCGAGAAAGATATGGGGCAACAGAAACACATATTTGGCTGGTAGGAATGTAAATTTGTACAACCTCTTTGGAAAGCAGTGGACATCATGAAATAAAAGTGAAAACACACATACAACACTGTGATCCTCTAACTATACTGTTAGGTACATACACTGAACAGAAATATGTACTTATGGGCATCAGGATACAGTTACAAGAAGGTTTGTGAACATTCCCTATACATCCCCAATGTGCAGCAATGAAAATGAATAAACTGTAGCGTCATACGATTACAAAAAAAAAAGGAAAAAAATCCATGGCATAGAATGAGTCATAAGGGAAGTTTCTCTTTTATCAGTATTTCTCAGTCTGTTTATCCAGCTTTTTTTTTTTCATCTCCTTAGGGTTTGCCAAATATTCTGTGGTGTTCAACTTTTTGCAGAGAAAGGATCAGATCATGAGCAACCTCATTGTGTTGTTAAATGTATTTATTAAAACTATAGATGTGGGGCCGGCCATATGGTCCACATCTATAATCACAAGACATGAAAATTAATTTGAGTCAAGTGAGTCAATTACTTGGTTAATTCAATCTCCTTCTCTTGATGTTTGTGGAATGTGTATCTTTGGGAAGCAAAGGCAGTTTTTAACTTCCATGTCCCTTCAGTTGTCAATTCACAAACATTTTAAAAGTAGAGAAGAAACAAATCTCACCACCTCATGATCATCGAGATTTTGGACCACATTCACTTCTACACCGTTTTTCCCTCCAGGCTGGTTTGTCAGAGTTCTTTCTCTGGGTATCTCCCCTGATGGTCATTTCATGGATTAGGATCTGCAATTGAATTGACAGGAAGCATAAAATTAATAAAAACCTTCTGGAAACCCCACCTCCCAAGCCTCTTGGTAAACAGATGTGGTATCTTCCTAAGCAGAATACTCAGGGGTATTGGAAACTAAGAGTGTGTGCAGGGCAGATGTTTAAGTGTTACAACCGTATCACCTGGGGAAAGTTATAGAACCTTGGTAAACAGGGAAGAATAATAAGATCTACCACAAAGGGTTACTGGGAGAATTAAATGAGTTTAAAAATACAAGGTACATTTTTATCATACTTAGAACAATGCCTGGCACATACTAAATATTCAATAATTCTTTTTCTTTCTTTCTTTCTTTCTTTCTTCCTTCCTTCCTTCCTTCCTCTCTCCCCCCTCCCTCCCACCTCTTTCTTTCTGCCTTTCTGTATTTCTGTTTTTCTTTCTCTTTCTCTCCCTCTCTCTCCCTCCCTCCCTCCTTCCCTGCCTCTGTCTCTCTCTCCTTTCTTTTCTTTATTTCTTAATCCTCAAGTTCCACCAGGTTCTACAGTTATCACCAAACTCAGGTAAGTGAAAACAAGCAAGTAAATGTTTTCAGACTGTAGAAATACATATTCAATCAACATTTAATTTCCTTGAAATGTGTTATTTTTGTTACCAAAACCCATTTTGACACAAGGATTTGCATATGTGTACGTTTGGAGGCACAGTTTTAAGTTTTATTTGTACTTCCGTTGTTATATATTATAGAAGCAATTCATGTTTATTGTTTAAAATGATTGCAGAATACATACAACGGAATATTAGTCAGCCTTAAAAAGAAAGGAAATTTTGACACATGCTAAACATGGATGAACCTTGAAGATCTTATGCTAAATAAAATGTCAGTTACAACAGGACAACTGTTTTATAATTCCACTTACATAAGGTTGTAGGAGAGGAAAATGATCTTTTTCTTCTATCCTTCGAAGCTCTCAGCCGGGAACCCTATAACAAAAGACAGACTGGCAAGAGAAAAGCGTACGAATCTATTTTTGTGTGACACAGGAGCCTTCACAAGGAAATGAGGACACAAAGAAGTGGTTAAACCTGAGTGTCTTTATGCTAAGTTTAATGAAGAGTGGAGAACCATGGAAAAAGGTGATAGGACATTGTGATAAGTACGAGCTAAGTGTAGTAAAGTGGGAAACAGAAAAGCCTGTTGGTTCCGATTCCTCTTGGTTTTCCTCTGTCTTTGGAGATAATGAAGTACCTTTCCTCTGGGTATGGGGAGGGCATCTCTCACATGAGGGTCTTGTAACATGCTTCAGAAGACGGGCAGGAAATCCTTCTGCAACCCACATTCCTTCAGCTTGAAATAGTCAATATGCCAAGGTGCCCTATTTGGTCCAGAACTTTGTCAAGGTACCAAGAGTAGTCAAATTCATAGACACAGAAGGTAGAATGGTGGTTTCCAGGGGCTGGGGTGAGAGGGAATGGGAAGTTAGTGTTTAATGGGCGCAGAGTTTTGGTTTGGGAAGATGAAAAAAGTTATATAGACGATGGTGGTGATGGTTGCACAACAATGTGAATGTATTTAGTGCCACTGGACTGTACACTTTAAAATGGTTAAAATGGGAAATTTTATGTTATTCTGTCATAGTTTAATTCTTTAAAAAATGACTGCAAATTAAACAAAGGAAAAATCAAAAGTCTCCCTTCCCTTGTTCCCTCTGTTCCTTTATCTCACTCTCCTCTTAAGGAGTAATTCTGTAATAGTTTGCTTTACTTCACAGTTAATATATCTTGGTGCCTTTAAAAGTGGTTCTGTATAGTCTACATTCTACATAAGCCACCATTTCTTTAGCTGTTCCATTCCTGAGGGGCATTTAGATTTTTTTCAATTTTCCATCATTACAAAATTCCACAGTGTACATCTTTGTACATGAATCTTTGGACAAGTATGTTATATTTCTGAAGTATAGATTCCTAGATATTGAATTCCTGGATCAAAAACATTTCAAACTATGGAAGATGATATAAAAATTTCTTTTAAAATACTATCCATTTGTATCAACAATGTATGAGTGAGCCCATAGCTGACACCACTGAATATTTTTAATCTTTAAAATTTTTGTCACTCTGATGGGTGAAAGTGGTATTATTCTTCTTCTAATGAAAATGTCACTAAATACTAGTGAAACCGTCATATTTTCATATGTGTATTGCTTTTATCTCTTTCCTGTACATTCTTTTGTCTGCTTTTTCTCCTGTTGCTTACTTTTTCTTTATTGATTTACAGGAATTTCTTACATATTAAGGATGTAAAGTATTTGTCTACTATAGTATTTGCATATGCTTTCGTCTAGCTTGCTGCTAATCTTAACTTTGTTTATCAAGTTTTCTGTCAAAAATTTATATTGTGAACACAACATTGTAAATCAGTTATACTTCAGTTTAAAAATTTTATATTGCTTTACAGAGTCAAATCTGTTGGTGATCCAGGTATTGTGCTTTTTTGGGGAATTCTTCACTACCCCTCAAAATGAAAATTTTCTTTTATAATTTATATAATTTGTTTTAATGATATTTAAATTTTTAATTAATTTGAATATAAATATATATATATATATATATATATATATATATATATCATGAGATAGCATCCAATAATTGTGTAATTCCTTCCGTTTCTCTCTTTATTATGATGATTTAAATTTGGTCTGATCATGTGCTCAGAAAAGGATCATTCAGAATAGCCTTCATTTTTGGACTTTTCTCCACTTAGGATCTTGTGTCTGCATTTCCCCCTTGAGTGTCTATTTAACTAAGCACCTACTGAAATAACCTTCTGTGGTATGTTCATTTCTTCTCCTGCTACTTGAGGGTGTGTTTGTGCTTTTTTGTTTTGTTTTTATTTTTAGAAATCATTCAGGGGGTAAAAAAAGATGCTGTATTATCCTAACAGAGATCAGGAGAACACAGTGTTTCTAAAAACAGCCTTTGCGCTGGTGACTGCTTTGTGAAGAAATTTCATAACCAAAGGCCCGTTAACGGGACTGATTATTTAAGACAACTGTGGTTCCTGTGTAGATGTCTCGTGCAATGTGTGAACCACACTACTAATTTACTCTTTGACCAAATGCTCCTCCTCGGTAATATGCCGTACTCCCCTGAAGCTTGGGAAACCAGCTTTAGGCTTCTCACTTCTTTAGTAAAGAACTTCTCAGTTGATTTCAAGTGAAATGCCAACAGTCTCACTTTTTTTTTCAAACACACTTCACAGCCATGCCTGTATATCCACTTTAAAAGTGTATGTTTTGTGGGTTGGGGTGCGGTGTGCTTTGAGCAGTTGTCAGATGTTTTATTTTTGGAAAATTCCAAATAGCATTTTGGAAGATAATTAAGGGTTGCTCAAGTTTCTTGCAGAATTTAAAAACAAGGTATATTTTACCTTCTTTGTGCATTTTTGCACTCAATACTTCATTTGTCACCTCCTCCTCTATTTTATAACTCTTTTAATTAATGGTGTTTATTCTCCTCTCAGTCTGGACTGAGTCTTGTTTTCATGATCATATTATTAGGAAGTGATAACATGTGTGGATTTTTTTTCTGTATCTGGGCTTGCCAATCACTATGGAAACAAGCAAATATTTACATAGCCCAGATACTGATTAATACCTACTGGTTATTTTGACATTATAAAGTTACTGTTTGAATGTAAGGAACTTCTCCTGAACAGGAAAGTGGTTTATTCTCATTTGTTTACATTTATAATTTGCCCATTAGAAATTAATCTGGTAGCAAAAGCTCCAACAAATTACAGCCATTTCCAAAAGGGTCATTTTTGCCAAAAGATGACTCAAAATCAAGTGCTAGAGGTTTAAAAATGGTTGTTTTACATTTTAACAGGGACAATTTTTGTAAAACAAAATTCACCTGACATCAGTAACACAGCTATGTTAAGATAATATCAGTACTGCACTAAGTACAAGATGATGAATCTCAAAGGGACTCTTTAAAGAGACATTTTATTAGGACCCCAAAGGAATATTTAGCTACAAATATAAGCCCCGGAATTCAGCCTCTTGGGGACACTTGATAATTCCCTCTGAGAACAAAATTACCTCACTCTTTCTCTCATTCTTTCTCCGTGTGGGTTTTCTTCTTTAACTAAGGGAGATCTTTATAAATTTAATTAATATTTTTATTAATTTTTTTCTAGCTTAGGATCCAAAAAAGTTGTAGTCTACACTGTAGAACAGTGGCTCTCAAACTTGAATGGACATTAGTATCACCCGGAGGGCTTGATAGATAAAACACAGATTTCTGAGTTCCACTTCCCAGTCTCTGATTCAGTAGGTCTGGGTGTGGCCACAGAAATTGTGTTTTGAACAAGTTCCCAGGTAATAATGTTGGTCCAGGTGTCACTCTTTAAGAAACCCTACCCTAGACAGGAATAAAGACACAGACGTAGAGAATGGACTTGAGGACACGGGGAGGGGGAAGGGTAAGCTGGTAGGAAGTGAGAGAGTGGCATGGACGTATAGACACTACCAAGTATAAAATACATAGCTAGTGGGAAGCAGCCACATAGCACAGGGAGATCAGCTCGGTGCTTTGTGTCCATCTAGAGGGGTGGGATAGGGAGGGTGGGAGGGAGACGCAAGAGGAAGGGGATATGGGGATATATGTATATGTATAGCCGATTCACTTTGTTGTACGGCAGAAACTAAAACAACATTGTAAAGCCATTATACTCCAATAAAGATGCTTAAAAAATAAATAAATAAATAAGAAGGCATTCCAAAAAAAGAAAAAGAAAAAGAAACCCTACCCTAGAGTCTAATATTTTTTCTTTTTGTTAACCAAGTTGGGAAGAGTTTACAGATATTGCAGAATGTTTTGAAACAATCTCCAAAATGACTCTGCAGCATATTTAGCAGCAGAGTTGGAGCTTCACGAAATCCAAACAATATGGGACTATGACTCCAGTGAAGCTAGGAAGTGGTACTCTAGAGGTCCAAGCTTCAGGATGAGTCAGGAGCCCAATGCTATTACAGCCATAATCTCTCAAAGGAAAGTATTTCTCAGAAACTATGGAACTATCTCATCTCATTAATCAATTCAACTGAACTCTTAAATCACACAAACCCACAAATCAGTGGTGTGTGGGCTGGACCTGTGGACACCACCTATTCTTACATTTTTCATGAATATTGGTTCACATTCTTCAAAAAGACTGATTAGAGTTTACCATATTACTCATTTCTATAGAATCGAGTGTGAATCTTAGCATCTCATCTTAGCCAGCAAAATCGTTAGGATGGCAAATCTTGGAGCAACATGTTCCAGAAAAAAAGACTAAGATTTGGAATCAGAAGATCTACATGATTCTTGGATACATTCCTTATTTTCTCTAGATATAAGTATCCTCACCTATAAAGTGAGGCTAGTAATATTTATTCCATCGAGTCCACAAACACTTATTGAATGTTTCCTATGTGCTTTGCTGTGGTGACAGTAAAGAGAGTCAGACATGTTTCTCACCTTCAAGGCATTCATAGAATTTATTTTAATAAATAAATGAGAGTATGGGCGTGAAGAGTTCAGGAAACTACAAAGGCCTAATGTAAAGTAGTACTGCTCCTTGCATAGCAGCTGGCCCTGAACTTGGATTGAATGAGCCTAATCTATTCATGGAAAGAAGGAAGACAGGGGGCAACTCCATGCTAAATGGAATCATCCCTGGTGAAAAGTTGCTACCATTGATTTTGGCATCAAACTCATGGGTTGCAATTACAACAGGTATTTTTCCTCAAAATACTTTTGATGTCTGGAGAATTCAAATTATATTTTCATTTCAAGAAAATATTGATTTAGCTGCAAACCAGAGAATCTAAAAAGAATGGTTGGAATTTTTGCTCAAAGAACAGCATTCAGGTGTGTGGTGTGAAAAACAAATTTAATAAAATTGAACATAGAAAAAAGTGTTGAAGAAATACTCTTTTTAAAGTTTTTTTTTTAAATATCAAATGATTTGGAGTCTTATAAAAAGTAGCTGGGTTTTGTTTTGGTTTGTTTTGCTTTGCTATTTAATGAATAGCACTCTTTTTAAACTCCAGCTTGGAACAGAAGGTGGATTTCTTCATCTCTCAGGAAGCTGGGTACCGTGGTAGCATTGAAGGCGCTGGGTTTCAAATCTTATTGAATTTTGTTCCAGTAAAGCAATTTCATTCTCAAATTGGACATGCCATTTCTTCTTTATTAAATTTCCCAGTTATTCTTTCACCTCAGGTTTTTATGTTGCTTCCTATTTATTTTTGGACTTGTTCACTCAAAATGTGGGAAGACACAAAGGTTTATATCAAGCCCCACGTATCCTGCAGCTCTCAGTTAGAACCCAACACGAAAGGACAGAACTCAGAACCAAAATGACTCTTGTTGGTGAACCCAGGTGAGGCTCTGAGGGAGAACTGACATTTGGCAAAGAGAAATTCCATCCAGGGGTTACTCCGTCTTTAGACAGGTCTCCATTTCAGTGGGTTCCAGAGAGAGGATGATGCAAATGTGGCATCACTCTACCAACACTTCCTGAAAGATGCCCAGTGTCTTCCTGTGAAACACCAAACTAACTTGAAACCTAAAAAAGAAAATTGGTTGAACTACGTGTTCCACGTGCTCCAGGTTTTGAAGCAGTTCGGTTATGTTTCCATATTTTTTTGAAATGTAAATTTTCTTTAAGATTCAGTTTAAGCAGGTAAATATCTATTTTTCTCTGTTTGAAGTAATCTAGTCCTTTCCCCTTTGCCCCCACTACTCTGGCTGGAATCCTGCCATCATATCCAACTTTCTCCTGAATTTGTGGATAATTTCCCAACGTATAGTCAATTCTCCATACCTGTAAAGAAGTAATCTTTCATGCCATTATTTTATCCCTCAAAACACTCCATCAAGCTAACAATCCTCACTGTGGACTTCAAGGTTGGCTATTTATTCTCCCACATGACTGCCTCATTTTCCCACTGGTCCCTGCTCAGTACTCTCTTTTGGTTTACCTAGTTTGCTTCCTAGAATTGCTCTCCACTGGCTAATTTCCATCTTATTCATGCTATCCATTTCCAATCAGTTAATCACTTTCAGCTTTCTAAATCCAGCATGTCAACTGCTTCTTCTGGAAAATGTTTAGGAGGTAGGTAGATATTTAGACAGTCTTCTGTAGATAATGTGCAATGTATCAGTGCAGGGAAACACTGATGAGTGGGGTTTGATTATCCAATTGCATAGAATCACCTGACATTGTATTTTTGCTTCGATTCCCTTCCTCCCTCCTTTCTTCTTTCTTCCCCCTCTCTCCCTCTCTCCCTCCTTCCCTCCCTTCCTTCTTCCTTCCTTCCTACCTTTTCTTCCCATTCTTCCTTTCTTTCTTTCTTTTTGCTCCCCTGCCTCCCCTTCTCTGTTTCTGCTTATCTATCTTTCTCTATCTGATACTTACTTTTCTTTAATGTAGACCCCTTCACCCCCCAACCCCTGGCAAATATGGATGAGGGAAAGGAAGAGGAAACAAGATTCATCTGTCTATTGTTTTCATGATTTTATTAACACTATGGCTTAAACATTGTTAGGAGATTTTTTTTTTTAATGACTAAAATGAGCTCTATTATTCAGAATACCTGAATTTGTTGCAGACTGTGAGGGTTTGATCTATTTTAATACCTCTCCATTTAGAACAAAGACTTATTTAATCGTATTATATAATTAATAAACTGCTAGTTATATCATATCTTCAAATGCAAAAACTAAACAAAACTAATAATAACAATGAAATTCTATGTCTAGTCTTTTCTTCATCAGGGGAAGATGGGCAGTGAATACAACTCCATCGGGACAATGCTATCCACACTTTGGATAAACAATTCCAAATGAATGTCTTCTCAATGTCATCATCATGCACAGGCGTGCATGCCTTGACACTCTCCCACTGATTCAAGGCAACTTCTTAGCTTCTCAGTCATAAGGCGTTTTTCATTCATTAAACAAAATTTCATTGATGTCTACTAGGGTCAGGCACTGTGATAAGCGTTGAGGATACAGAAGTAAAAGATGCTTAGATTCCTTAGTTTAATGGTTAGATGAGTTGCAGGGCTGGGCAGAGAGAGAGAAGAAAGCAAATGCATGCTTGCAATACAAGATGATAGGTGCCATCGTAATATAATTTCAGAGAAGTGAGACTTTCCTTATTATAAGCTTAGAAATGATCAGTACCTACAAAGCAGAAAATGCATAAAACCACAGTGAAAGGAATTCGCATGAACTATATGAAAACGATGTTGTTGTAAGGCAAAATGGTAGGCGCTCAGCAATTTCCTGTAGTTCAACATACTGAAATTCACAGTTTCAACTCAGAGTTAACATCTAATAATACATTGGAAAATAGATCTCTCAAATGCTTTCTGTGATATCCTTATATCTTCCCAGAAAATATGCACATATATTCACATTTAAAGTGTTTTGTTCTTTTTTTTAAGAAAAAGAATATATTATACTCTAAATTTGTTGTGTAACTTTCTTTCACTAAAGAATATTATAAACACCTAATAAAATATAGGTCTATGTAATTTTTAGTGACTGAATATTTTTTAAAATTTTTATTGGAGTATAGTTGATCTACAATGTCGTGTTACTCAGTTGCTGAATATAACTGCGCAGGATGACGGAGCTCTCATTTATTTATTACATCCCGCTGTTGGATGTTTATGCTAGTTTCCAGTTTTCACTATACGTACTATAATCACTATATGCATAATGCTGAAATGAACGTGAAGACATGGCTCTAAATTGTTCTTCCTTAATGATTGCTAGAACATCACCATAAATTAAAATAATGAGTCACTGAATAAAGTAAGATTTGGTCACCAAATCCGTATCTTGTCCCTGTGATTTGCATATTATGGAGCACGTCTTAGAATATTTAATAAAACCTCTGTACCTTGTTCACTCACTTTCAAACTTGGTGATTTTTTTTTTTTTAACAGGGAAAGAGACATAGACATGAAGGGTGAGGCTCCTGAAGGCAGGTCCAGGGTGAATAACTACTCTAAGAAAGGAGCCAGATAAACACCACTTCCCGATAAACAAATAGCATCGTGTTCCGGTAACAATTGCCCTGGTCCTTCCCCCTGAGAAGAAGGAGGCACGTACAATTGTTTGGCTCTCTTTCTGCTTCCACGTTATTGATTTAGAACATGACATGTCTGTACGATCGCAACTAAGTCACCCAATGGGAAATGTCTAAACCAAGCTGCAATTAATGCAGCATAAAGCGCTGGGTAATAAGCCACACATTACCTCCAGGAATGACATGTTTTTAGGACTCAGCCTCGGTATAAGTCTGAAGCAGCAGAAGAAGCCTGGAAAGAAAAAAAAACAATCCTCGCTAGGTTATTGTGCGGTGGGAGAGCCACGCCGCTGTGGAAAGGCAGTGTAAATCCATGTTATGCAGAAATCAATGGCAGCCCAATCTCTGCCGACGGTACCAGGAGCCCTGTGACAAGGGCACAGCGATTCTCCTCATCAGGCAGGTTGTGTGAAAGCAGAGTCCAGCTGAGCTTGATATATCCAGCCGGACTTTGTTTGCTACTTCATGGAGCAGGTCAGAGTGATAACACCCCAAAGAAATCAACCAGCTTCGGCTGGAGGAGCCCATGGAAAGTGCAGGAACTCCAGCAGATCTACATTAAATCACTTCTATAGGTCATCTGCAGAGAAAGAACTCGAGAAATAATAAAGGTGCATCATCCTGCTGTCTGTGTGTATGATTTTCCCCCAGGGAAGGGGGTTGGGTGGGGAGGGAAGGCTATGTGACTGGAGAAGCATTTCGTCTGTTTTATTCTATGCGTTATAAAGCTGTTGGCAGGGCACCGGGCCCTGAACTTAGCTCCCCCTCCCTGAAAGCCACACGTTACAGGGGTTTATAAGCCATAGTGACAGTGATAAAAGGCCAATTCATGGCCTGGGGACAATTTTTCCTAACAACGTGCTTTTGCCTCTTTGCCTTCTTAAACACCTGCTGCTTTGCCCAGCACCCTCCAGCATAGTCTTCTGGGCAGCTCTGTCTCTGAGCTGGGATGACGAAGTTCAAAGTGAATGTCCCTCTCTACTGTCGCTGCCAGTAGACACTGAAAGACTAGTGTCACTGCCCTCAGCCTGGCCTGAACAAAGCCACTCAGAATCCATATGAAACTCAGGAGGGTAAGACAGGATTCTTTAACAGGCATTCACACCCTCTCCCATTCTCGAAAGAGGCCTTAGGAAGCTCTTGAGGTTAAAGCATGTGGTACAAAAGATGCCCAATAAATCGATATTTGGATTCGATAAGGAAGTGACGAGTTTTCTGAATACAGGTCTGTCAAGGTACACCAAGCAGGGGAAATGAGTACTCTATCTATCTGAACATGAACCCCGTCTCCTCTTCTCCCTCCAGGGGACCATCCTCACTCACTGTGGGAGAGCTGGGCATGGGCCACGGCAGGGTGTTAGCCACTGCAATTTGAAGTATGGGTGATCAGGGCTCGGGCTCCAGAGTCAGGTGACAGAAGTGATATAATGATAGATGCAGAGTGGGAGTGATGTGGCCACAAACCAAGGTCTACTGAGAGCCTCTGGAAACTTGAAGAAGCACAGGACAGATTCTCTCTTGGAGTCTCCAGAAGAAACCAGTCCTACCTGTTTGATGTTAGCCTGTAAGACTCATTTCTGACTCTGACTTCGGGGCTGTAAGATAATAAATTTTGCTGTTTTAATCAAGCCACTAAGTTTGTGGTAATTTGTTAGCAGCAATAGGAAACTAATACAACTTATAAAACTAATAGTTAATGAGAAAGTTAAATTTTCAAAACGGACATTCCCTGAAGAGCTTGGTTAACTTAGATTTTATTCGAAAGCAGTTCTTCTAATGAATTAGTATTTTTCTAAATATCTTGCCCCAGCTAGACCTAAGAATTCCCAATTCACACTCCTTTCCTTTCAAATTCTTCCCAAGCACCAGAGGTTTACTAACCATTAATATGCCACCATGTCATGGTGGGCAGCTGCCGTCCACAAAGCAGGATGACCCCAAACTGTGCCTGTTTTTTCCCATTCAGAGCAGTCAGTAGTTCTTGTCCTCTCTTTCAGTAACCCGGGAGAAGCAGCCTCTCCAGAAGTCTCTAAATCCTTAATCTTCAGCTGCAGGTGGGAAAACTTGGCCTCTTCAAACTCCAAGAATCCCCTGAGAAATACAAAGGTGAAGCGTTCTCAGTTCTCTGTTACGAAGAGAAAACTGCGGAGGAATTACTGCCAGACAAAGAGGACCACAACTGTTCGATACTTGCTTTTTCTGCCTTCAGCATGTTACCCCCAGGCCTTTCTTTGTAAGCCATTTCTGACAAACATTCCTTGACTACTGGATTCATTTCAGTGTGATTAAATTGAGACTGTACTATGTGATTTATGAATGTCCAAGGACAATGTAAAGATAGATTTTAAAATAACGGAAGAGAAACAAATTTAAAACTACCATGCCTTAAAACTTTGAAAAGGTCAGTATTCTTTTTTTTTAATTTATTTATTTTTGGCTGCGTTGGGTCTTTGTTGCTGCACACAGGCTTTCTCTAGTTGCGGCGAGCGGGGGCTACTCTTCGTTGCGGTGCGTGTGCTTCTCATTGCGGTGGCTTCTCTTGTTGCGGACCACGGGCTCTAGGCACGCAGGCTTCAGTAGTTGTGGCTCGCGGGCTCTAGAGCACAGGCTCAGTAGTTGTGGCGCACGGGCTTAGTTGCTATGCGGCATATGGGATCTTCCCGGACCAGGGCCCGAACCCGTGTCCCCTGCATTGGCAGGCGGATTCTTAACCACTGTGACACCAGGGAAGCCCAAGGTCAGTATTCTTAATTGGAGAGGAGGTGTTAGGTAACAGTGGTTGCTGTAAATTCTTTGCAGATGTCAGCTTATAACTCTACCAGAGCGATTTTCAGCTAATGTGGGCCTTGAGGTGGAATCGTTACTTCCGAAGGCCTTGTCATTGGTTCTAAATTTGATGCTCTTTCACAAAGTTGCACACAGATTTTCACAATTGGTCATCTGCATGGGTGAATTTTCCACTGGGAGGCTGACTTTGGAATTTGCTTCTTGTGAAGGTATATACTAGACAGTGACAATATAATTAGTTTTAAAAGTTATATATAAACTGAGGAAATGATTAAGATCTGAAAAGCTCTTAGCAAGTCTTGTCAACTTGTTTATTTGGTGTAAACTTTCAGATGTATAGAAGTAAATTTTGTTTTTTCCTCCTCTTATTTCTCTTCTTTTCTTCTTCTTTTTTTGCATTTATTCAAAGTCCCTTGATGTTTCAGGTATCTCTTACTGTGTAACAGACTACCCCAAAACATGGTAGCTTCAAATAACAATCTTCCTTAGGACTCTGTGGATGGCTGGGGCTCAGCTTAGTGGTTCTTCTGCTGGTCTCACACAGGATCTCTCACATGGTTGCAGTCAGATGGTATCTGGGGTTGGGATAACCCAGATAGCTCCACTCATGTGTCTGGGATGTTGGTGAGGGTGGCTTGAAGACTGGAATTTCTCTCTCTCTCTCTCTCTCTCTTTCCACATGACTACGTCAGACTTCTTTACATGGCAGCTGGATTCCAATAGTGAGCATTCCAAGAGCCCTAATGAGCAAGCACTTATTCATCTCTCTCTCTCTTTTTTTCTTTGATTTCATAGACCTGTTGATTTATAATGTTGTATTACTTTCAGGTGTACAGCAAAGTGATTCAGATATATATATATATATATATATATATATATATATATATACACACATACATATATATATTCTTTTTCAGATTCCTTTCCCTTATAAGTTATTATAAAATATTGAGTATAGTTCCCTGTGCTATACAGTAGGTCCTTATTGGTTATCTATTTTATATATAATAGTGTGTATATGTTAATCCCAAATTCCTAATTTATCCCTCCCCCTCACCTTTCCTCTTTGGTAACCATAAGTTTGTTTTCTATGTCTGTGGGTCTATTTCTGGTTTGTACATAAGTTCGTTTGTATCATTTTTTTTCGATTCCACCTAAAAGCAATACCATAAGATATTCATCTTTTTCTGTCTGGCTTACTTCACTCAGTATGATATTCATCTTTTATAGACATTGTGTTTGCTACTATCCCGTTGGCTAAGCCAAGAGTCAGTGTGGGAGGGGATCACACAGGCATGACTACTGCGAGATGTGAGTCACTTGGGGTCGCAGTCTAATACCCTTTGGATTCGTAGTGCAATATCAGAAGAAAACCCTGTCTTTGTCCCCGTATCAAGCATGTATTTATAGTATTGGAATTTATAGTATTGGAGATAAGAATAGATCTAAAGTTTAGAGTCATTGTTCAGCCATGAGAACAGATAAATTGAGCTAATGAATTCATCATTTAGTTGTAACATGTCATATTTGGTTGTAACATTTTATAGATTATGACATTTCGATGGTGAAGGGAGCACAAGGCAGGAGTCAGGCGTCCCAAGTTCATCCCTAAGTGTCCACAAGATTCTCACTCAGTTGTCAGAGCTACCTTTAAGTTCCAACTGGGTGATGATAATCAGAAGTTGTTAAAGCAAGAGTCCTGATCAAGTGCATCAAAGTTCCACTGCTTGTACCCTCTTTGCATGAGAAAGAATTTGTTTCTTAGTGTCTTGACTTTTCCCACCGATTCTTTATGTCGACAGACACAAATCTTCTTGGACATCATCCATTCATTATTGCAGTGGATGCCTTTGGACATGCATTTGCCCTCGGCTCTTTCCTAGGGATCGGCCAACTTCCTGACAACTTGCTCTAACTGTAGTACCTAATGCAGAGCCTAGCCCTTAGTATGTATGTGCTCAATAAATAATTCTTGACTGAATAAATAAAACGACGGGTGTAATATCTCAACATAGGTTGACTTTTCTCACTGGTCCAACTTAGTGAATTTTTTTTTTAAACCATTAAACCTATTTTGACAATATTGTCTTTGGGGTTAAAACTAGCATAGGCCCTTTTCTATGATAGAATAAGGCAGAAATTTGGAAAACTTCCAACCACACAATTTTCCCCCACAGAAAAACTTTCCCTTTGTCATCAGTTAAGGTTATTAAACATAATCAAGTAAAAAAAAAAAAATTGCTAGAAAAGAAAAAAGTCACCCAAAGTCAGAAGAAAACATGGTGACTTGGACTCTGCTATTAACAGCCTCCTATTTAAAGTCATTGTAAGTGGTTACTGTACAAAGAAATTGCTAACCACCATGGTTTTTACCTGCAACTCTGAAACATGCTGATAAAATGCTCTCTCATTTCCCTCTCTTTCGTGGACCATTAGTGTTATTCTGCTATATTTGGAGCTGAGCTCAAACCAAATCAATACAGTCATTTATTATAACGAAAACAGAGTTAAGAAACAACAGACTTGACTACTCAGATAAAACACAGCAAGCTCAAAGTATGAATGCAGGGTTGAGTGAAGAATTTGATTTATATGCTGTACTGAAAAATCCAGTAAGCAGAAATGGAAGTTTTTATTGCTTGTCTATAAATGACTGTCCATAAATATAAAATTATTATTTATTAAAATAAATTTAGCATTTTATTGTAAATAGGGCCATTGTAAATAACAACCTTTTGTTATCTCCTTTTCACAATGCTGCCTTTTAAATTTTAACCACCTCTGTAAAGCAGCTGCCTCAGTTTGCCAAGGTTTACATAAAAATAAATATTTATTTATGAGTCCAGTTTATGCTTTACAAATTACTCACCATGTGAAAAGCTTTTGTTTGCAAGAGGTAACAGTACCAAAGGAGCAAGGGGGAAAATCCCATGTCTTGAATACCATCTGGTGTCAGGAATGACAAATCCTGGTCTGAGATATGAATGTCTACACTATACTGTGTCTGCTAAATGCCAATGTCATTAGCATTTCAGGTTGAGAAGGGCTGGGTTCTTTCACGGAAGGGGCTGGGCTGTTTTCCTATGAAAGGTGATTCCAAGGATGATGGGAAATCCTGGTTGCAAAATATCTCCCGTACACAGGTAACAAGGTATTTGGAATTTTCCTTTTTTACCTCCTTTCCTTTTTTATCTTCTTTCCTCCTAGAAACAGAGAAAGCATGTAAACAGTCCTGGGAAAGGAGGCATCAGACTAAATTAACAGTAAAGCATCGATGAGATCTTTCATCCCAAGTGGAAAATCTCAAGGACACAGCAGCTCAGAAAAAAAAGAAAGAAAGGAAGGCTCTAGAAAAACTGTAATGAGGTCACAGTAGAGAGGCCAAAAGTACTGAGGACAAGCTTCCAAGCCTGGTTCTGCCCAGGCTGATCCTGCAAACCTGTGATCACTAGGGATAGCACTTTACTGAGGGGTGACAACCAGGCAGAGGGCTGTGACACTGAAGAGTCCATGGGAGGGGACATTCCTCAGACACTGACATATTTTGCTGATACACTAAGAGAAGGATTTGAGACATTGAAGCCCTGAACTTCGATCTCAGAATAACTGACCCACTCCAGCGGCAGCATCCAGCCTCGTAGTCGTTTGTTCCAAGGAAGGGTGATGTTGGTGTTGGACTGACCTGCGAAGTCCCCATCAGCCACCATGAAAGACCCTCTTACAATCAGAGCATCAGCTAAGTGTTTTCTTCATAAACTGTAATTGTTAACCTTTATGAAATCACTATTAGGAATTACTGAGTTCTCAAAAGTTAAATCAGCCATTATTTCTTCATTGGACATTTTTCCTTCCTTTTTATCTTCAAAGATATCTATAACAATATAGATAGAGATCACGTATTTATCAGTATAAGCTAATATATTGGCTTACGTTAATGTAACTAATATCCTAATGTACATTGACAGAAAATGGGTCTTTGCAGATGCAATTAAGGTGAGGGTCAAATCATCCTGGCTTAGGGTGGGCCTTATATCCAATGAGAGTGCCCTTATAAGAGACAGAAAAGGACAGAGAAGGAGGAGAGGTGAAGACAGAGGGAGAGTTTGGTGTGATGCGCCAACCAGACAAGGACCGCCAGTGATTGCTAGGAGGCGTCAGAAGCTGGAAGAGGCGAGAAAGGGTTCTCCCCTAGGGTATCCGATGGAGCGTGGCCCGGCTGGCACCCTGGTTAAAGACTTCTAGCCTCCAGAACTATGAGAAGATAAACGTCTGTCATTTCAAGCCACCCAGGTTAAGGTAATTTGTTATAGCAGCCCTAGGAAACGAACACAATGACGAAGCGCTAACATAAAGCTGTGTGCTGAACACCAGTTGCTTGAGGGGGTGGGGAGAACCAGAGGGGATTTACCATGAAGCTAAGGAAGCAAAGGGACCCTTACTTACATTGGCCTCTTTTAAGGCACTGGCAATGTGCTCACATAGTCATATTTTTAATTAAATAAAATTAATAATTTTGAATTATTTAATATATTAAAATACAAGCTATCTTAGTAACAATTGATTAAGACCGATAATCCTTTCCCCTTAATCACACTTCCCTTCAAAGTTATTGAAGTACCTGTGAGCATTTGTGGATTCAACTAAGGTGGGGAGTTTAGTTTGGTTTAGAGGAATTTCGTGTCTGTGGTTCACAGGGACTTTGGAGTTTAGTTCAGTGATGTTGCTGGAGGTTCCAGTAGGGGACTGGTACCCAAAGTCCTCCAACTGCTCACTGGGTCGGGGACGGAGTCAGAGGTTGTATAGTGAAACGCATTTATCCTACAGCACGTGACACTGCAAGGATGTGGGTGATAAAGGAGAAATAGCAAAGAGAATGAGGCCAGAAGCTAGTCTGCATACAGTCTCCCAAAGATCTATGTTTATTATTGGAAGGGGAGGGTTCAGTTTTCCCTAAAGACTGATAAGTAATCTGTCAGGAGTATATTCCATTTCTTCAGCGTATACAGTTAGAAATGCACCATAATTTTTTCTTTCTTGGTGGGAATTGTGCAGAAAAGACTATAATTGTTGTGTTTGCAGAGCAAAAGCATGTAGCAGTCCTCAGAGGGTAAGTACATCTGTAACTGTGCATATAACAAACTTGGTAGAAGTTTTCCTAAATTTCACAAAAATCCTCAAAATTTACATGACATTGACCATAACAAGTTGTGAATCTGAAAGAAACCTTTTAAAATTATCAACAATAAAAATGTATTTTAATCAACTCTCCTAGAAGAATGATTGAATTATCTTTTAATTCTATGAAAAATTGTATTATAAAGCCCTTGTTATAAGAAGTGGCAATCAAAGCAGATGTAGCCAAAAGATGTCAAAAAAAAAGAATGATAAAAGTGATTCAGGCTGCTAATTAATAAAAATATTGTGTTATTTGTCTGGATTTCATGATGTCTGTGGTATTTGCTGCTTTTAAAATGCAGAATTTGTTGTGATCCATTATCTTGTTCTAGATAAATATTCACTTTGTAACTAAATTTTGTATTTTTTTGTTCTTTTTTTAAATGAGGGGCTCCCAAATTGTATAATTGTGAGGTCTCTCAAAGCCTAGCTCTACCCCGGGAAAACAGAGAAGGACCACTGTATAAGCCAGAGCAGGAAATCATGAAGAGTTAATATCCTACAGTTCCTGGGCTATCTCCTCACATGAAAGCTCTCAGTGGCCACTGTTTCCAGAAGGTGGCTGTATCTGCCCTGCCCTTGAGTTATCATCCCTTCTCCCCATCTCCTTCCTGCTCCCATGCACCCCATCTTCCCCCCTTCCTAGTTAGCCAGTGGAAGGAGCTGCTTCCCTATTACTTTGTTCGGCAAGCTACCTTTGATTCAAACTTCAACTGATATCAGGCTCAGTCTTTTATATCCAAGCATTTTCTTATCAGAAAAGTCATCTTCCTCTGATCTGCACGCTCAGGTACAGGCAGAATGAGCAGTCTTGGAAGTGGAGCTGAAGGAGACCAGGCTGCTCACTGAGAGCTTCCGTGGCACAGCCTTGACAGGGGGAAGTGGTTGTCCCTCCAGTGTTTGTATTTTCCAGGATCCCACCTCCCAGTGTCAGGGCTTCACTCTCATGCTTGCAGCTTTAGTCTGGACCTGTTCTCTGAACTCTAGATCCTAATATATCCAACCGCCTACCTAACATCTCCCTCCGGTTGAGATATGTATTCCAGCTGAGTTCTACCCAATGAAATGAAGTGAAAATGTTTTTTTTTTAACTCTATCTTTTTTAAATTTTTCATTTTTTGGCTGTGTTGGGTCCTCATTGCTGGCTTTCTCTAGTTGCGGCAAGCAGGGGCTGCTCTTTGTTGTGGTGTGTGGGCTTCTCATTGCAGTGGCTTCTCTTGTTGCGGAGCACAGGCTCTAGATGTGCAGGCTTCAGTAGTTGTGGCTCTTGGGCTCTAGAGTGTAGGTTCAGTAGCTGTGGCACACGGGCTTCAGTAGTTGTGGCTCGTGGGCTCTAGAGCACAGGCTCAGTAGTTGTGGCGCACAGGCTTAGTTGCTCCGCGGCATGTGGGATCTTCCGGATCAGGGATTGAGCCCATGTCCCCTGCATCGGCAGGCAGATTCTTAACCACTGCGCCACCAGGGAAGTCCCTGAAGTGAAAGTGTTGTGTTTCATTTTTAGACTTGGTCCATGCTAAGCCTCTCCTCGTAGCACATACATCCTGCATGCTCCTGCATGTCATTTTCCCCTTCTGGAAATGGAGATGACCTCCAGGGTGACCTTGAAAGCCACATGTTGCATTTGGCATCAGTCTAGGTCCTTGAACAATCATGTGGAGGAGGACTGCTCGCCAGCCTGTTCACCTGCTCGGTGCTATTACGTGATCAAGAAATCATTTAGTGTATTAAGTCACTGAAATTTGGGGTTTAACTTTTTAAAGTAGCTAGAATTACTCTGACTTACATGACAATTCTCTGTTTGGTGACACCAAGTTCCTAGATAAGGCCCCTCCTTCTTCAAACAACCATCTCTGTAAGTAGAAGAAGACTGGTAGAATATTCTCTCTCTCGATAGAATGAGCTAGAAAGGTAAGTGTATATATACTATGTATTCTTTTATTCTCCTTAAATAATAATTGTTATTAGTAGTATTATATAAACCTATTTTTTCACATGTCATCAATGAGTGCTTACTCTGTGCTAGGTCTATTCGAAGTCCTTTACACGTGTTATGTCATTGAATCCTCAGGTGGTTCTATCACAGTTAAATCAAGTGTCCTGGGTGGAGTCACAACGTAAAGCGAGGGGCTAAGCCCTCACACAAACTAATCCTGACCCCGTAAGCAGAGCTCAGGTCAGTGTCACATATTTATCCTTAGATTGCACGGTTAACCGCTCTTGTCCTGCCTCCCTCACGCAAATCACACTCTAATGTGGCTCTTTCATCCTGGTGAGCCCCTCAGCCACCAGGGTGCTCCAGTCATGCTGAACAATCCATGGCTCTGAGATGGCCACAGTCTTCGGTGTCGCACATTATTTTATTCATACGTAGAACAGAGCCCAAGGAACCTGACTCCCGACTTCATAGTGAGGAGAAGGCATGAGCTAATGTCTTTAAGGTCCACAGAGCTCCTTGGAACGTGGGGTTAGATAAATAGAAGCTTTATAAGGATGCCACTTAACAAGCCCCCCCGCCTTCGCTCTCCACCAACCCGCCTGAACTGGCTACAGCCTCCCCTCCTCATCCCCCCACACACAGGCAGGCTACCCAGTTCAAGTTGGACGGTGCTTCTGGAGCATCAGTGGAGGGGCTGGAGGGGCTGGAGGGGCTGGAGGATGGAGCTGGGAACAGGATGTAACAGAGGCACTGATTTAACAAAGATGTGTTCTACTCCTGAAGCATATCTGGGTTCAGCCGTGCGGACGGAGCTCACTGCTTGCTGCTGTAGGAGTTTTAGAAACTTGCATTCCCTGTGCTGGACTGCTCAGGGCAGGTTCTTTTCAGAGTGAAGGAGAGGTGGTTTCTCCATTTTTTTCTGTCCTTTGAAGGGACCAATCTTACTAGGCCATAGGGTCAAGGTTGAAAGATGTCTATGTCAAAATTCACTTTCTTTCAAAGCTTTTCTCCCCCCTCCTTTCTCTGTTGAACCATCATACTAAGGCCCTACAGACACTGACCTCAGCAAGAACTGATGGCGCCCACATGCAAAGGCCAATGGGCAATTCTCCCTCATCCCACTTCCACCCACCAGCTACCCTTGCTCCTTGAAACACTTTCTTTATTTCAATGTTCTTCTCATTTTCCTCTTGCCCCAATGACTGATTTGCCTTCTTTTTCTAGATTATTCTCAGACCCATGACCTCTAAATATTAGAGTGTTATAGGGATTAATGCTCACCTCTATTTTCTCTTCTGTCTAAAATTCCACCCTAGGTGATCTCATCCGGTACAATGGCTTCATATCTCTCCTCTATGCCAATGACTCTCATATTTTAGCTCCATCCTTGACTTACGCTATTAACTTCAGACTCACATATCCAGTCGCCTATTTAACATCTCTCTCTGGTTAAGATATGTATCCCAAACGTGTCCAAAACTGAACTCTGATCCCCAGCTCCAAACTACTTCTCTCATTGTCTTCCTCATCTCAACATTATTCAAGTTCCTCAGGTCCCAGACCTTGGAATCATTTTGATTCTTTTTTGTTTGTTTGTTTCACACTCTATATCCAAATCCCCCTGGCTTTATCCTCAAAATATCTGCAGAATGCAACAATTTCTCCTCACGTCTGTAGTCAGTTCTTTGGTCTGAGTCACTTTCACCTGGATTATTGCAGGAGCCTTTGAGTTGGTCTCCCAGCTTTCACGCTTGCCCTGTAGAGTCCATTCCCAACGTAGCAGCCAGAGTGAGATCATATCACTCTTCTGCTAGAAATTTTGCAATAGCTTCTCTAACCATGAAGAATAAAATCTGAATTTGTGTTCTAAGCTTATGATTTTTCCTGCCACCATCTCCCGGACCTCATCCACCTCTCCTCTTCCTCTCTCACTACAGTGGCCTCCTTAGTAATGCTGAACTGTGCCCAGCATGCTCTGGCCTCAGGGCCTTTGACCTGCTATTTCCTCTGCCTCCAGTGATCTTTCACCAGATGTCCACATGGCTTATTCCTTCTGTTTATTCTGGTCCCGGCTTGAAAGTCATCTTTTAAGAGAGGACTTCCTTGGTCATCATAGCCAATAAAGCATCCTTTCCATCAATCCATCAGTCTCTATACTCTTACCCTACTTTATTTTTCCCTTAGCATTTTATAATAACCTGATAGATTATTTATTTGTTTGATTGTTTTGTTTATTCCTTATTTCTTTCCTGGAAATTGAAAATATAATTCATTTAAAGAAGAGCTTTCTCTGTTTTCTACATCCCTGTACCTATATGGGAGTCACAACAAATACATGTTGAATTAATAAATGAATTTCTCCTGATCAGTGGAAGTTAAAATATGTGTTTGTGAGTGTGGTCTGTGTGTGTGTGTGTGTGTGTGTGTGTGTGCGTGTTGTCTCTGACCCATCAAAGGCTGTGTGTATGGAAGGTTAGATTCTATTCCCTTCTCAGAAAGTCAATGTGCTTTTCTCTGTAGGCTTTCTGCCATCATGGCCCCAGCGAAAGGAGCAGAGTAAATTTGTTTCTGGAAAGAGACAACATGATGTAGGGGAAGTTATTGCTGCACAGAGTGGGGAGGAAAAATATCTCTGTTAGCCCAAGATGATTGTGGGGAAGGGAAGGGAGACAAAGAGATGCAAAGAAGAGATCAGAGACAAACACACCAGACTCACCTTCTATGTTAACTTCCCACCTCAGTGGAAATCACAAAAATTCTGAAAGTACAAAGAGTTTCCCCCTGTTTGTTATGTGATATCCTGAAAGAACACCGTTTCATACAGTAATCTCCTACCCTCTCTACACCAATCTATGAATCAGAATAAAATTGCTGTTATGTCATGATTAAGAGGGGGACAAGTTGAACCAGGTCTCCTATCCTACTTAGTTTCCTATGCTTTCCAAAATACCTAGAAGTTCCAACTTGCTCTATGGAGAAACACAGAAGGAAGGTGGTGGTACTTCAGGAAGGTAAGATTACTGGGAATCACTGCAATGATGGTAAACTGGCCCTGTTGCCTTGGCCTGCTGAGGAGGTTACCCAGGCTAAACATCAAATGGAAATCACTTTCAGATGTCAGAGTTAAATAGTATGAGCAAAAGTTGAGCTGGGACTGGGTGACCCGAGTAGGCATCATGTCCTTGCTGAGCCAAGAAGGAAAAGACCCCAAATCACCAGTTGCAGATTTCAGTAGCAGATGCC
This sequence comes from Delphinus delphis, assembly GCF_949987515.2. Lineage (NCBI taxonomy): Eukaryota > Metazoa > Chordata > Mammalia > Artiodactyla > Delphinidae > Delphinus > Delphinus delphis. The sequence continues at coordinate 71,127,334 of NC_082695.1, read as the reverse complement.
CGCAGGGCAAGCAGTGACCAGTAGAACAATTAGGCCATTACACAGAGGCCAGCTATGACCCACCATGACCCCCTTCTTTTGCTGGTACGAGGATATGGTGAGCTACCTTACACATCCATTTACCCAGAGATGATATTTGAGACATTTAACAGTGATGTGGCCCAGGTGGCAATACTGTCCATAAGGTGGGTTGATTCTTTCTTCCCTGCCCTGAGGTCATGAAGACATTTTTCTGTATTGGTTTTATGTAACATAAACTTTACAGCTGTTCCTTCAATCTCCAGTTATGTTAATGTATCTGGAATTGATTTTTTATGTATGGCATGAGGTAGGGTTCCAATTTAACACTTTCCCCATTATTGACCCATAACACTTCCAAAAGTTCCTTGGTTTTTCACCATGCAAGGGGTAAAGTTCCCTGTAATAGAGTGGGTTTGATGGGATGTTAGAGACCATTTGTATATATAGATTATTTGTAAGTCAGGTGTTTGTTAGTTAGATGCTTTATGCCTCTCTCTCTCATTGTCCATTAATGCTCCATGCACCCTTTAACCTCTAGGCCCAAGTTTTTATAGGTTGATAGACTAAGTCAAGTACATTGGCTAGTGCTGTAACACGGGACCATATATTTGCCCAGGTTCCTCAATAGAACTAAAATAGGAAATAATTATGGCTCACTATATGACACATTTGCTTTTCCACATTACATTGATATAAGGGAAGCCCAAGGCAGAGGAACTATGAATCAGCAAGGATGAAAATGAAATTTCTAAAAGTCTAACACACTTAGGAATTTCTTTGCAGCAAAGCCATACATTTGGTGACTAAACAATAAGCATTTATTCAGCATCTATGAAATGAATTTTAAGTTTACAAAGCTTTAAAAAAAAAGGCAAAATCCCTAGTTCTCTGCAATAGGCAAACCAGAAATTCACTTAATTTGTTACTCATCGTTTTGGCCTATAAACTCAAATACTTATTAACGCTGTAAATATGCCTTTTTACTGGCTGGCTGACAGCTCCCATGCTTTCTGTGCTGTCTCCTTAAACATTTATGAGTGTTCATGAATATGCAAATACACAATCTAATGTCTGCAAATGGTTGCAAGTACAAATGCTACGTTAATATTTCATACAGTGATGGGAGCAAATCAACAATCATAAATTTTGAACAAATATGTTGCCTCATTAATAACTAATGAAGCAGTGCATTGAACAGAGGATTTGGCATTTAACTCTAGAAGTGGTGTTTAAATAGAGCCTATCAGGCAAGGCCACTGCCTCTAAAATTTCACTAAGATCTGCTCCTTCCAGGGTGGTTTCTGTTTGGGGAGGTGGCAGGGCTCGGGGGCAGTATTTGAAAAGAGAAGATTCCATAATAGTTGTTTTAAAAACTGAAACTCCATTACCTGGTAGAAATAAAAATAATTTGCATAACTAATAAATTGCCTTAAAAGTGGACCTGCATGGGGCTTCCCTGGTGGCGCAGTGGTTGAGAGTCCACCTGCCGATGCAGGGGACACGGGTTCGTGCCCCAGTCTGGGAAGATCCCACATGCCGCGGAGCGGCTGGGCCCGTGAGCCATGGCTGCTGAGCCTGCGCGTCCGGAGCCTGTGCTCCACAACGGGAGAGGCCACAGCAGTGAGAGGCCCGCGTACCGCAAAAAACAACAACAACAACAAAAAAAGTGGACCTGCATGACCAAGGAGTGTGCTTGATTTAGTGTTTCCACTTTCCTGGGAGCTGATGAAGACAGGTAGTATCAGCAGAGAAGAGCTTAAACACTTAATGGAAACAAAGGACTGTAAACCTCAAAGAAATTTGGTGGGTTAACCCCTTTAGTTCCTCATAAGACTTGAAGAGGTGAAGTATTACCTTTAGTAGCAGGGCCTGTTCTGGGCTCATAGCTTTTGGTTCATGGTCTCAATCCATCCACACTTTGCCATGCTGCTACCTCTCCAGGGTACCAATTTCTTAAGGAATCCAGTGTCCTGGTTAATCAAATATTAAAGTGAAAACTCACAATTACTGTATGTCCAAGAGACTATGTCAAAGATTTAGAACTGAATAAAATGTCAATACAGATCCAAAAGTCCTTTGACATTTTTGCGTGCCAATATATTTATCAATTAGATTAAAATCCTTTCTGTCTCCGAAAGTTTGAATACTCTCAGTGGGCTCTCCTCCGGTGAGATACTGATGCTTCAGAATTTTTCAGCCTCCCTGAATTATCATACAGAGTATCAGTGACCTTTTAATAGACCTATAGGATTAAGATGTATGGTACACTGGATAAACTAGTATTGAGCATATGGTATATCCTGGAAGATCCTTTTAAAAAATAAATGTTTGATGTCAGCCTAATTATTTATCATTTGTGTTATCTTCATGAAAATCATCACAATACTTTTGATAGTAGTAGTACTTTACCATTTTTAAAGTGCTTTCTTATATATTATTTCATCTTCACAAGTTGCCCCATAAATAGGTATAATTATGCACATTTTACAGATGAAAAACTCTATCTGAGAGAAGTTCAGTCATTTGCTAAAGGAGAAAAAATGACAAATCTGGTTATTTGAATGTGTGAAAATTGGAGTTTTTATTACATACAGCTTTATAAAATAGTCTCAAAAATATTCTTGACTTTTTTGAATGGGATCCATTTATTTACCTGGACCAATTTTCTTCCATCTTCTTTTACTCATATTGCACATTTGGTTAGCCTCATTCTCTTGGTTACTCAAGTCCCTATCCAAGTAGAAAATAAAGTGTTTATGGGTTGGCAATAATTTCTTTGGTTTTGAATTTCACGCCCAGTGATAGTGATGTATTAAAAAATCACCCCTTTGTAAGGGTCTTTGTGGTGATGGAACTCTTGTGTATCTTGACTAAGGTGTTGACTACAGGAATCTACACATGCAATAAAATGGCATAGAACTAAATACACACACACACCAGTGCATGTAGAACCAGGGAAATCCAAATAAGATTGGTGGGTTGTATCAATGCTAATTTCCTGGCTGTGGCATTCTACTCTAGTTCTGTAAGGTGTCACCACTGAAACTGAGTAAAAGCACGTAGGATCTCTCTGTATTGTTTTTTACAATTGCACATGAACCTATAGTCATTCTAGAAGTTACAATTTATAAAACTACAATTAAAATACAATTAAACTAAATCTCTCTAAAAAGCCCTTTCTGATTAGTTGACATTGAATAGTTTGCACAATTCTTCAGGACACTTTGGACCCAGAGGGGCAGGAAAGATATTTTAATATGTTTTATGCTCTGACATTAAGCCATCATACCCATGGTGTGGGGTGGTTGTAGTAGAGAGGCTGTTAGGTTTAGGGTCCTGGACATTAACTAATTCTTCTATTCTCTAGCAATGTGATTTTGAGCAAGACACTTTCCTCTTTGAATCTGTTTCCTCATTTATAGAATACTCTGATGAGATTAGCACAGAGCTCACTCTTCATATACAGAGACCTTACCTCCCCATCCACCAAACTTCCAATTTACCCCACTCACCATATCCATGGTAGGTATCTCTTTTACTTTCCTTTAAAAACATTTTGGATTTGCCTTTTTAAAAAAGGACATTTTGTATTATGGAAAAATTTATGCAAGATGGAATATTTTAATGATTCCTCGACAACGATCAACTCAAGGTCAATCTGGTTTTCTCTATTCCTCCACCTACTCCCTAGCCAGCACCATATCCCATCCCCTCCCTCATTTTGAAACAAATCACCGACGTAGTAGTATTTCATCTGTAAATATTTTAGAATGTATATTTGAAAGAAACAATCACAAAACGTAATCACACCACCATGATCACATCTAAAGCGTTAATAATTCCCTAATATCATTAAAGGTTCAGCATGCAGATTTCCCTGATGTCTCATGATTTTTTAAAATAGGCTGTTCAAATCATTATCCAAATGAGGTCACAGCAGATATTTCTATGCATGTTTTTTTCTGCTGATCCAGTAATACCTCAGAATCTGTCTCAACACAGCACTCCAAACCACGTCACTCCACAGATCAGAGGGGCCACGTAGGGGAACTGAATCTAATTTGCTTTCCCTGGACTAGAGTTCTGATAAGTCCACTTAGACCAGTGGTTTCTGATTGATTAAGTCATTACTGAGACTCTGATAAAAAGCTGCCGGTTTCTTTCTCCTAAGATTAATCATTAACATTTTTTCCAAAAATATTTTTAAAAAGTAACATAAATGTAAAAAATATATTTTAAATTTTTAAATAGATTTTATTTTAAATATATATTTCAAAAATAAAACTCCTGTGTTTGATCTCGGCTTCTGTGTAAGTGGTTAAGACCAGGGAAGTTGAGGTCCAGCTTACTGGGGTTTGAATCAAATTGTCATCACTTATTTACTCTATTACTTTAGAACACTATTCTAACATTGTTTTTGGAATCCAGAGAGATAATACTAGAAATCCCTGCTTGTTTGAAGGTCTGATTCCTGAAAACCTCAGTCTTTCTGAACAGAGCCATCATCCTGAAAATGACAGGGTTTGGGGGCAGAGGAAAGAACTTATAAGGAAAACAAGTTTTCTAAGGTTAAAGATGGAGCTGCCCTTACCATGAGACCTGCCAGAGATGCTGGTGAGAGACGCCACAGGAGCATTAGGAAAGAACAGCATCTTGGGGTCATTTTAGAGTGGGGGGCAAATGGGGCTCTAACATCCTCTGAGGGCATCCTCGTGCCTCTGAGGGCATCCTTGTGTTGCAGAAGAGCCAGAAAAGGATGTTCTTAGGATGATCCAAGGAGACATTAAAAGTGTATCCAAAGACACTGAGAAAGAAAACTGTGTTCTACTTTTTAAAATTCTACTTTTTAGAACTAGAGAATAAGGTGTCAGGTACTTCACATAGGATGAAAACACACACAAACACAAAATGGGGCAACACTATACTCATTTAGATAAAAAAATATATATATGTTCAGAGCGCTTCAAAAACCGTTCTGCATTTTTTTTTTTAGCACTTTCTGGCACTATGCAAGTTGCAGGATCCACACTAGTAGAATCTGGTGCTCTGGGGTCTGAAAAGGTAAGGTTTTGGTCCGTATACTGGAGCTTCTGACTCTGTCCTATTAAAAGCCCTGTCTCCTTTAAATGTGGCCAATCAGCATCTTCTGTAGTTTTCCATTTCCAAACTCCTCTAGAATGTTGTAGAAATGGAGTCATGCTTAACCCACTGGCAGAGCAAAGTTACAAAAGAAAGAAAACACCACCAAGCCAGGAAAGGCCAAGAGATTCTTCTGAAGCCAAGAACACAGCTAAGTCACATGGGCCAAAAACTGAGTCTGGGTAAATGGGTCCTACTGTCTCAGCAGAGGGGAACACAGAGGAGACTGAGTTTGGTTAAGCTAAGACAAAACTCTCTCCTGGACCTGAAGTTGCCCAGGAATCTTGAAAACAGATTGTGTTTGGAAGACAGGGTGTCTAAGCCAAAAGCTGCCTGAACCAGCCCAGGCCAGGGAGCCACAGCCAATCTAGACCGGATTATACGTTTCCTCCCCTTTAATGATGTTTGGGACTCTGGACTGACATAAGGCCTGGTGGGTGGCAATGACAGACGGAGGATGCAAGAGCTTTGGGATTTTTCGTATCGGAGTGAGAAAGAAAACCAACTGTGGCCACCAAAGGTGGTGAGTGAATAGAGCACAATAACATTTTCATAAGGCATCAGACTGACCAGTGACTGAGTGCTGGGGTGAGCTCTGGGTGTTGTGGTGGGAGAGTTTATTCAGAATTTCCAGAGACCTTTATGAAACCACAGAGTTGGGTACCACTGGTGAAGACCTTTTTAATCTCTGCTTTAATTGATGAATTTTTTTTTCACTTTTAAAATTTTTATACAGTTTTTAAAGGTTATTTTCCGTTGATGAATTCTTATTTTGAAATTGTAGCATCTATGACCCCACCTCTCCTACTCATCCTCAAAGTCTTCCCAGCCTTGACATTACACCTAAAGCTCAAACTGCACGCTCATCACTTCTTTCAGGAGAGCAGAGAACTAAAAACAAGAATAGGGAACAATCACCAAAAAGAGCCTCTCTTTTCTCTTTGATTCTTCCTTCTGTTTCAAATCTTCTCTTCGCCTCCACAATGGGTGTCCGATTAATCCACGTTAAATCGTTCTCAGAATTGCTCACATCTTCCCTTAGCTGTGAAGTATTGACTTGTTCCTGCCCTTGAAGTCTGAGAAAGTTTTTTATTTTTATTGCTAGACTAAACCTGTGTATATATATATATTTTTAAATTGGGGTATAGTTGTTTTACGATGTTGTGTTAGTTTCTACTGTACAGTGAAGTGGAGCTCCCTGTGCTATCCAGCAGGTTCTTATTAGTCATCCATTTTATACATATTAATGTATACATGTCAATCCCAATCTCCCAATTCATCCCACCCCCCCATTCCCCCGCTTTCCCCCCTTGGTGTCCATACGTTTGTTCTCTACATCTGCGTCTCTATTTCTGCCTTGCAAACTGGTTCATCTGTACCATTTTTCTAGATTCCACATATATGCGTTAATATAAGATATTTGCTTTTCTCTTTCATAGTTCACTCTGTATGACAGAATAAACCTGTGTATATTTTTGAAGAGGTTTTTCTTTTCCTTCATAAACTAAATAAACTAAACCGAAAAACCACAGCACAAAACAATTAGAATAGAAAGTATGAAAATTATCCATAAGTTAGCAGCCTGGCAGCAGATAAGGAGGAACTTCCTAGGGGAAAATAATCCAGAGGGCATACATACACTGTTATTTTATAAACCAGATGGTGCCTTGTGGCGTCAAGAAGCCCCAATTTACTCTGCGGTGGTTGAACTTCTATGAAGTGTATTAGTGACATAAAAAATTTTTAAAAAGTAGATGCAACTTACAGAGTTCTTATTTATGATTAGGTTAGGGAGTGTCTGAAAATGAAAGGATCCAGAAGAACATGGGAAGAGTGTGTAAGCAAGGTTCACCCACTCACCTGACATATCCCTTCGCTCCCCCTCCATTGCTGAGCCAAACCCTCTAAGCCCCCTCCTCCCTCCACGCTACTTCTCTGACCATCCCACACAGGATGACAAAGCTTTTCCAAACGTGGAATCTGACCCAGGTTGGAAAATTGGCGCCCCTGCTTCCCCAGTGCTTTCCCTGGCTTGAGTTATTTGTACTCCCTGAGCCTGTTGCCTCATTTGTAAAACAGGACTAATAACGACTCCCTCAATGGGTAATTATAAATGTTAAATTGGAACACAGTACGTGAATAACTAACAGTAGCCATGATTATTTATAGCAATAATAATGCTAAAACAGGTGATTTAGCACCTAATACAAACTCAAGGGTGATCTTCAAATAGTTAATAAAAGTCAGGGCATGGGCACCATCCCATCAGAGCAAAGAGCTGCCCTGATCCCAGAGGGAGCAGAGATCACTGCTGTGCCCAGTGTTAACTCCTCAGTTGCTGGACTGTCAGGCAAGGGAGTGGGTGTCCTAAGGGAAGGTTGGTTTGAAGGGATCTGAGTAGCAGGTGGAGAATTTACGAAGCTTAGAGCACTAATTATATACCACCCAAAGAAGAAGTACTAAACTATTTTAATTGCACGTACCCCTGTAGTGGGGAAAATATCAACTGTTAACCCTGCATAGAATGCCTTGTACTATTACTTATCATGTTATTAATCTGCACAGGACTTATGTTCTCAGATAGATTACAAGCTAACAATAGAGTGTTGAAACTAAATTTTGTGCTTTTATTTAATTGAAGTATAGTTGATTTACAATATCGTATATGTTTCAGGTATACAGCACAGTGATTCCGTTTTATATATATATATATATATATATATATATATATATATATATAAAGTATAGTTTAGTTCCTTGTGCTATACAGAGGTCCTTGTTGGTAAATCTTGTGTTTTGACTCTCCGAATAAAAAAGTCAACTCTCAGGCTTCCCTGGTGGCAAAGTGGTTGAGAATCTGCCTGCTAATGCAGGGGACACGGGTTCGAGCCCTGGTCTAGGAAGATCCCACATGCAGTGGAGCAACTAAGCCCGTGAGCCACAACTGCTGAGCCTGCGCGTCTGGAACCTGTGCTCCGCAACAAGAGAGGCCACGACATTGAGAGGCCCGCGCATCGCGATGAAGAGTGGCCCCCGCTTGCCACAACTAGAGAAAGCCCTTGCACAGAAACGAAAACCCAACACAGCAAAAATAAATAAATTAATAAAATAGGCCAACTTGTTTACAAAGCAAAGTATTTAAAAAAAAAAAAAGTCAACTCTCAGAGGTGTTCAAGAAACATTTACCATTTGGTTGTTACATAGAAGACTCTACTGCATGTTATTGCTATGTACCACTCATATCTTGACTACTTTTTTAAAGGGATTTATGGTGCTTTAACACACAGGACAATGGATGATTTGGAATTACATTAAGTCAATGGCAGTAACACAAGATCCTAGTAATAAAATGTGGTGAACCAAGTTGTGGTCTGTCTACAACAGAGCCTAGAGCTTTGCAACAACCAAAACAAAAAGAGAAACTGATTTGTTGCACAGATTCAATTATTTAAGTTAAGGAAGTACATAAGCACAGCAGTATGTCCATCTAAGAGGAAATCGTTATCCTGGTAATTATCGGAGAGACACTAAGCAACACTGTGGGCATTGTTTCAAGAGCTGGCCTTCCTCTCCCTTGCATCTTTGCTCCTGAGCCCCTGACCCTCATTTTCTATCTCTACCTCCCAGCTGTTCCAGAAGTCTTGTTGTCATCTCATCACTCCATGGCCTCCCATCCCCTGGAGTCTTTGCAGAAGTATCCCTGCAAGTATCACCTGTCCCCATCAGGCTGGCTCTGTGACACCCCGCATGCCACCCACTAACTAGGTCACCTGTATCCATTGCAGCTCAACGATCAGTTCAGGGAATTTATACCTTCTGCCTTCTACCCACAATTTCAAGCCTTTATGCTCTATCTGGTTTCAGGTTCAGGTACCTGGATTCTCTCTGACTTTTAGATGAAAAATTCACATAAAGAGTTAGCTGGCTTTTGATTTTTCTTCTCCCTGAGAAGGTAGACTTTTGGATCTCTCTTCTTTGTAACACATACTACAGCTCCAGGAGGGCATCAGCTTACCTTTGTGTGCACCAGAGAGAGTTGCCCAGAGGGACGAGCCAATGTGAAAACCTTATGGTTGCATGGTTCCGTGTCCTTTCCTTCCAGCGGGCAGCACTTCCTGCCAGCGCACACGGCTAAGCGAGTGGAGTGCAGCAGGAGTGCTGTGTGCACGGCAAAAACTTCACATCCCTAAGGTCCCACATCCCAGATTCCTGGGGCAACTCCTCAGCCTAGGCTCACAATGGGAAGCGGTCCATACAAAGCCATCCCTAGCTCCTCCAGGAGATATCTCTTTCCTTTGAGTTTAGCTAACGTTCTGTAAGGCATAAAACTTCATAATGTGAAATCTTTGCTTGAGTTTAGCTAACGTTCTGTAAGGCATAAAACTTCAGGATTATGAGGCCTGGGTCATTTGTATATTTCTAGCACCTTTCATTTACTTATCACTGCTCCAAAATTTTATTTTCAACGAATCAACGAATGAATCTATAGCAGAAAGTTTTAATGGATCCCCACCATTTTCTTGATTAACTCCATTTCACTACCAACAGTCAACAGAACTGCAGTTATGTTTAAAGTCTTTCCATTCACCAGGCAAAATGTTAGATTGGGAGGCTCTAGACAGACTTTTTGAGGAGAAGCTGGAGTCAAGTCTAGACAGGATATCCAGCTGATTGTTGGGTCAAAATTTTGCCAAAAGAGAGAGAATGTCTCTTTCTTAGCAAGTTAATTAGAAATAAATCATTGTGTAAGTTTGGGGTATACCACTTAGGGAAGGATTTTTAAAATTCTGGGTTAAATTTTCTTCCCCTTTCTGTGACTTATGCTATGTCTCTACTGCTTTATAACACTGCGGTGCTATAAGTCCAGAAAAATTGCTCACTCTGGGGCATGGTTTGAACAGGAGCGATGCTCAACTCTGCAAATATGGGATGACTCAATACCTAGGCCCAGACCCTTTCAGTGAAATGTATATCTCATAAAAAGTATTACTTGATGACTTTTCTCAGCTTTATCCACTGAGGGAAAAGGGAACGTGAGTCCTACAGATTGCCTAGATAAGGTACATTTCAATCTATTTTCTATCTAAAGGCTTCTCCCAGAAGGTAGCCGGACTTGGGCGTTTTGAACTGTGAAGGCCATTACACGTCCAGAGAGCTCTTTCCACTGGTGCAATCCTCCATCCCAGTTTTTTAAACAGACCAAAAGAATGCAAAGTTAGTGGGAGCATTATTACTTGTAATCTTCACATCTTCACATCTTCATCCTTGGGAGTGGTCAATAGAGAAGAGATAATAATAAGAATAAACAGTAACACCTATAGAAAAATTTTCATTTGAGGTGATCCTAGACGTTTCTCGTTAGTTAAAACACAGTGTGTTGCACAGAGTAGGAAACCTATATGTGAAAGAATGAATCAGATGGGCTATAATTGAGCAGTATTGAACTGTGATTATCACATAATGGAAACCAATAGCCAGCCTTAGAAAAGAAGCTCATGAAAATTAAACTCTGTTTTAGGTCTGATGATGAATGTGCATCAGCAAGCAAAACCCTCCATCACCCTGACACTGCTGAGTCTTACGATTCCTGGGTTCCAGAGCCTCCAAGTCCAGATTAGCCTTCTGATGAGCTCTCGGGCTTCTTATCGGTGGAATTATACAGAAGGAGAAATCATAATAATGATAATAAAACCTACCCTTGAATTCCAAGTATGCACCTGTCCCTGCATAACCCTGAAATACAGGTTTTGTGTAACTGCTTTTATATGTGAGTCTAATTCCGGGAGCTGGGGCTGAATCTTAACTTGGATGTACACACATCTTAAACACAAAATCTGTGCCCTCTGTATCTGCACCAACCATGGAAATGCTCCTTTGAAGGAGTCAGATTAGGATTGGGAGAAATAAACCCAGAGTCTGTGATTCAGGTGACTAATCACCGTTCTACTGATATTAGCTAAAATCACCATGACCAGCTCACCCTTACAAGTTACATTGTCCAGTCAGTGAACAACGTGACCACCATCACAACAAAAAACGCGACTCCTTAAAATGCTAAATGAGAGGAAATTAGTCTCCCAAAACACAGACCTCTTGTGAACAAATAGCGTTAAAGCTCATAAGGAAGATTGTCAAATTAGACTACTTGTCTTTAGTTATCTTTACTCAACCAAGGAAAGGCTTTTGTACGGAGTCTTATGTTCCATAGAGTCCTGAGAATTGAAACAAAATGCAATTATTTATCTTTGAAATTGAATCATTCTATTGCTGCCAATTACCCAACATCACTTGCATAGGACAGGTCTAGACAATTATGACTCATCAATTTTCTCATGAAGGTGAGAATTGATAAAGAATCTGCTGACTGTAAAGTGAATTGGCTTCTACAACTGGTGAACTTGGAATTTGATGTGGCTGGGTCGGCAGGAGAGGGACTTTGATGGTATCACACTGTAAGCGCTGAAGACAGAACAATCAGATCAGGAGGGTATCAACTGACAAAATTTATAGATGGTATGTAGTACCCAGTGGATACTCATATTCATTGTTGCTAAATGAAGAGCAAATAGGAAGTTTGATGAAAAATATTATAAGATATAGTAAATTAATGTTAAACCAGAATGAGTTCAGGTTTCCTACCATGGACAACTGGGTGAATATTGTCATTAAGCCTAGATGATATAGAGCAGTCATTAATAGTGAAATGAATAAAACAAAATAAAAATCTACTCTATATAACAGAGGAAAACAAGATGAGGCACACACAGTAAAAGCATGGAAACATATCAATAAGGTCTTGATCTAAATCAGAAATAACTAAAATAACTGTACCATGAGTAAATGATTAATCTGTTTTAATGCCTCAGATATTTCTTGAGGCTAATGTGAAGAAGGTTCTTATTCTTCAGCAGATGCCATGCTGAACCATGTGCAATGTTGATGACCTTTCATGCAAAGCAGACCAATCAGCTTGCCTTCCGCAGTTGGCCGATACTGCTTCCAGGAAACCACATTTGTAACTCTTGGTTCTCCTACCATCACCTCAGGTTGCAATTTGGAGCTAAAATCTTTTGGAATCCTTTTATATCCTTTGACGTTACCTTGTAAGATTGTTTGATAGATATCATGTTATGATTTTGTCAAGGAGAGCATCTATGACTTTAATCAATCAAAACCATAAGTCCATAAGCATTAGGATTGGAAGAACCATAAATGTTCTTTGAACTTCTGTGTGTCTAGTCTTGAAAGGTATTAATCTTTCTAAGCCTCAAAATATTTATTTTCAGTGCCACATATTTTAATATATAGACCATTTACTCTTTTTAAAATGTTCTCTGGGCTTCCCTGGTGGCACAGTGGTTGAGAGTCCGCCTGCCGATGCAGGGGACACGGGTTCATGCCCCAGTCCGGGAAGACCCCACATGCCACGGAGCGGCTGGGCCCGTGAGCCATGGCCGCTGAGCCTGCGCATCCGGAGCCTGTGCTCCGCAACGGGAGAGGCCACAACAGTGAGAGGCCCGCGTACCGCAAAAAAAAAAAAAAAAAATGTTCTCTGTTGGATTTTTCCCATGAAACCCTAAGCTCTATCACCATTCCTGCTCTCTCTCTAGAATTCCTTAAAGAATGGAACTGACGGGCAGAATGGAACTGACAAGTAAGTTGAGGAACCCCTACCATCTACAGCTTTATTTCTTTTAACTTTAAAAAAAATTTTGGCTGCACTGCACGGCATGTGGGATCTTAGTTCCCCCACCAGGGATCAAACCCACACCCCCTGAATTGGAAGGTGACATCTTAACCACTGGACCGCCGGGGAAATCTCTATAGTTTATTATCAGGGAAAGAACACTGTTTAGAGAAACAGGAAAGGTTTTCAATGGTGTGTTTCAGAAAAAGCCATCAAAGGAAGGAAAAGGGTAAAGAGAGGAGAAAGCATAAAGGTACAAGAAATTGCTGACTGAAGCATGAATCTTGAAGAGTAGGGGGAAAAAAGTTATCATATGTTCATTTTGAGGTTCATTATATCATAAGTTTAGCAGGGAAAAGTGTAACTTTGAAAGGAATTTCATAAAAGGGAGCTTTTAAAAAGGATTGTAAAATGCTGATGAAAAGGAATTTGGAAGAAAGTCTTGGGTACCAATCGTTTCTTCTAAGATAAGAGGAGGAAGTTTGTATAATCATCTTGCAAAGATCTTTATGGTAAAAAGCGCCCCCAGGGAACTTCATAGATCGGAAATGGGTAAAATATGACTAGTGTGCTTTTCTGCTTTTAAATGTGTAGATTTAAAGCAATGTTGGTTTTACACAAGACAGTTGCCCTGGGCAATTCTTGAGACTGTGCCCCTGTGGTAAATATCAATGGTAGATAAAAGCAATTATCGGGAAAATCATGCGTCTTGTATTAATAGAACATAAACCTTTAGGGCAAGACTTTGTAGACTCAAAGCATGTAGGCATTGCCTTGTCCCAGGGTGGTTTAGAAGGAACCAAAAGACTTCATCTGCCCCCAAGTATCTCCCTTACTTTGGAATCAAAACCCTTGAGGATCACTCTTTTTAATCAAAATATATTTAGAAAGACATGCTAGAATGTACATCTGCTACTCAGAAGGGAAATACAACAATACAAAATTACCTGTTATTGCCTTAACTTCACCTAATAAAGACACTAGGTAGCCTGGAAATCTGGGTGCAGAATTCAGAGAGTCTAGCACCAGGACAGAGCCGTTTTACAGAGGAAGGATATTTTAAAATTTATGGACCTGAGGGATCTGCTCAGAGAGGAAAATGCTTGGAATCTGTACCTCACTCAGATGGGGCTTCATTAGGGCCCAGAGCATCTCGGGAGAAGAGCCTAGTAGAGCAGCGTGGGTGATAAATACAAATATTGTCTTTTTCATCGTCTTTTCCAGGGTAGTCCCTGCAAGCTTTCTAGAAACTTATTCTAACTCCTCACTATAAAACAACTTTTGAAATAATTTGTCTTAGTCCTCACCCAAATGTACCCACTACTGAAGTATCATAAAGACCTTGAAGTAGACCTAGTAACTAGACACCATAGTGTAGTGAGGAAATTTGACCCATCTTTGGGATCTGAAATTCAGGTGGACCTAGGAAGTCAAGACTTGAGTGGTTCACTTCCTCCATCACCTTCCCTCTCCTAGACACATATTCACACAAAAAGGAATAAAAAAAGACCAAAAAAACTAAAAAGGAATGGTCATCCAGTGGCCAATGAGCTTAATGGCCCCGTTGGATCTATAGGGGAACAACTCTATAATGGAATGCCAAGGTATGCTCTAACCAGGAATCCAAATTTCACATTAGAAATGATGATAAGAAACAAAACATGGGCTTTTCCTATGTTGAGGACTTCAGTGAGTGCTGCCTGGTACTTGGGTCCACTTCCTCGAGAAACCAAGGAACTGCTTTTTCTCCTTGGTTCTGCCTTGAAGAGTCTTCTCATTTTCTTCTTTTCAGTGAAAAAAATAACCAACGTCTTCTCCATATGTGCCCCTGAGCACTGTGTTTGGGGAAAGGTGGTGTGACCTTCCAAAGACAAATCTGGCAGGCAGCAAGCCAGGGGACTGGGAATGTGTACCCACCGTTGGTAAAGCTCAGTGTGGGAATACCCTGGCTAGAAATTTTATGGGTTCCCCAGTATTCCCTGACCCTTGTCTCCAGCAGTGGTGGATGGGAGCAATGACCGCAATTCAAGACCTGTGACAAACCCTTAATTTAAACATTTAAACAAGGATGCAGTTGGTGTAGCCTGAGCTTTGACCGTTATGTATTACTTTAGTGTGATTTAGTAGAGATTTTTCTAGTACGGTAACTGCAATGCAGACATCCTTGGTTTGATTTGACATTTTCTCTTTGGAGACTGTTAACTCTGACATGGTTCCTTAGTAACCAGCCAAGTTCACTGGTAGCACGATGGTTACCTGTAGTAGATTCCCTGGAGGAAGAGGACAGAATAATCAGGAGTGTGGCTGAGGTCAATCCTTCCCTGACTATGCCTTGATTGGGAGGCAATTTACCTTATATTCTTTCATCAGTATTGAAGTAAACATAAGTGCAAATCTATCCCCAACTCCCCATCGACATGTAACACTTTCTATTCCTCCCGATGGATTATTTAAAAACATACAGACATATAGTTTCATGTCAGATAGCTTACCCAAAATTAAAAATTGTGTGTCTTTGGAGGGCCTGCTGTGGAATGAAACTTGTTAGAAGTGAATCTATTTATTTTATTTAACTTTGTCGGAAGCTCCGTAATCCCATTGTGAGAGCACCTAACTCTTAGAAGAGATGCTAAGCAAGAAAGGAGAATGTGGCTTTTGAATCTTATTTATTCCCCTCCCTTCCCTTCTGTTGTTGAATTCTATTTGTATTGCAGAGATTGAGTTCTCAGTTCAAGTACGTTCTCATTAATAAAATAGAGGTGGGTGAGTCTTCTAAATCCTGCACATATTCCTTGCAGATAAAAGCCAGTCTGCTTACTAAATACTCATTTTTTCTTTCTTCTTGGCACTCCCTCAGCAAAGGACGCTTCACAGCAGGGTGAGCTGTGGAGTAAATGTCAGAGGAAGTGGGACGAGGTCAAGGGGATAGCTCCCTTGAACTTATTGGTTAGTTTTAAACTGATCAAAGCTATAGCAAACAATTTCATCATTAATCTTAAGGGGGGAAAAAAAAGATGGTGACAAAGAGCAGGAGATGGTTTAAAAAATACCAACACCTGTCAAAATGTCTCCCTTTTTATCATTGAAGCGTGATGGTTTGAAGGAAGTATGAGATCAGCAGAGCTGATCCATTTTTATTTTTATTTTTTAAAGGAAACTTTTATCCTTGGTCTAACCTGATAGAATGATGCGACGGCTAATATACATCGTTTTTACCCCTTGACACCATTTATCATGCAACAAACTGAGCCTTCCTATCAGTCGCTTTTAAATTTCTTCCTCTGCGTTGCCACTGGTTTTGGGCACTTCCATTTAGCCATAGTTCAAATTTTTTAAAAAAGTAAAATAAAAGATCCTTCTTCCTACCTTGGTATAAAGATGAACCAATCAATCATTCAAGGAGTACCCTGCTCACATCCAATGATACAATTTTGGATGTTGATAATTTACTTTTGATGCTAATTAATTACAAGTAATCATAAAAACAAATTAAAGCCACCATACTTATTGCAGGTTTTCTTGTGCTCCTGAAATAATGCATTTTTATGCATCTGTTTACTTGCTTTGTAAAAAAATGTAATAATCTATATTCATAGAAAAGCAACTTTAGTGCTCTGCGTCAAAGCTGTAAACTGTTATTGGTTATTTGGGGTTTTTTTTTCCCTAAGATATTAAAATGGAAGAATGAAAGTGAGCCATATCAAGTGAAAGAGATTAATGCATTTCAGAACTAACTTAAAAGCAGAAATTGAGGATTTTTAAAATTCCTGTTTGTTGTCTATTTCTCTTTTTAAGGGACAAAAGTATTATTTTGCTCCTGAAAATTAGTAGGGGGGTGGAGTACCAGCTTTGGCTTGCAGGCCTAGAAAAGACATAAATCTCTAAGAGACTCGTGTACATTTTCCCTGTAGGGGGAAGGAGGGGGTTGGTGGTGAATCTCTGGGTCCTGTTTGCTCCAACAAAGAGGCCTTTTCACCCCATTTGAGAAGTGTGGTGAATGGAACCACAGTGCAGCCTCAGTAGAATTATTATTTGTGCTCCGATTTCTCATCCCACTTCCCCTCCTTCCCCCACCTCCCTAAAAGCTCCTCGGGAGGCAGCAGAGAGTAGTGGAAAAATGATGGCTAGGAGTCATCTGGGGTTCTGGTGTGGACTCCTGCCACCTACCTCATTGGATGCAACCCAAATGCAGTGAAATAACACACTACTTGGGAATGCTTTGCAAGCTACCATACCCGTCCCCCTCCTCTTCCTCGTCACCGTCATCATCACCATCACCACTATAATAGACACTGAGTGTTAAAGACAAGTACCTTTACCGGTAGCGTCTCACTTAATCATCCCCACACCTCTGCAAAGGCTGATTCTATTTTCTGCCACTTTGCAGGGATCTGTCCTGTCTCTCAAGGGTGAACAATCTCGGGCAAGAGAACTTCAGGTCCCTGTTTTGCAGCATTCATCCCCCACGGCCTCCTATGGGATTCCCTCACACAACGTGCTTGTGGTTTGTAAAGCTTTGCACACCCATTAGGGGGGAGTTTAGTGGGCAGAATTCTTGTTCCATGGGGTTGTGGAACATCCTTCAAAGATTTTCACTGTTGGTCAACTCAGCAGCCATTCCCTGCTTCTCTTCCCCAAATACCCACTGAATCCCCCCTTCTCATTTTTTGGATATCTGCTCCCCTTGGGAGGTCCAGTTTACACTTGGAGATGGTATCAGGTGAAGTTGAGACTTGTCAAGGAAGATAGTTGAATTTCTTACAACTATGTCGAGGTAGCGTAACCCAATAGCCACTTCCAAGGTAAACCCAGGGTCATGATCATTTCTGTACACACACAGTATGCAGCCCCCAACCCAAACCAGATCCTATCTCAAGACATGTGTTATGTGTTAAGCTCTGGGGAAAGTCTAGTTTGACCCTGAAGAGGTCTCTGGAACCTGGTCATTTGATTTGTAAATCTTGGGACTATCACAAAGCTGTTAGAAGTCAGCCTGCCTTGGGAGCTTTAATTTATATTATCCATGTATTAGGTTACTGAAGCCTCAGTTGTCAATTTCCAGCCATGGTTTAAAAAAATGATTGTCATTTAGAATTTTAATTCATTTTCACAAAAATACATTTGGTTTATCAATGTAAGTAATTTGCATTTATGAATGTTTTGTTTGCCTTTTTTTTTAAAGCTGTAGTTTTCTTTTTCTGAAGATGCTGGGGGTAGGAGTTTATTAATTAATTAATTTATTTTTGCTGTGTTGGGTCCTCGTTTCTGTGCGAGGGCTTTCTCTAGTTGCGGCAAGTGGGGGCCACTCTTCATCACGGTGTGTGGGCCTCTCACTATCGTGGCCTCTCTTGTTGTGGAGCACAGGCTCCAGATGCACAGGCTCAGTAGTTGTGGCTCACGGGCCCAGTTGCTCCGCGGCATGTGGGATCTTCCCAGACCAGGGCTCGAACCTGTGTCCCCTGCATTAGCAGGCGGATTCTCAACCACTGCGCCACCAGGGAAGCCCTGCCATTGTTTAGTCCAAGAAAATCCTAAGGAAGGACGTGTCAGAGCTTGTCATTAGCTCTATTTCTAGACCTGTAGAAATACCACAAAGTCATAGACACTGGGAGGCAACGTGGCAGACAGCTTTGCAGGCAAGCACACCTGGTCCAACCTGGCTGCTTCACACGCATGACCTAAGGTAGTATCATCACTACAGACTTGGGCTTCTTTATATGGAATGAGGGGGATTAAAAAGCCTACTGCAATTCCCATGAAGTTTAAACGAGGGAACGTTAAAAGTGTGAGCAGAATGTCTGGTGCAGAATTGGCACATGATAAATGTTCCTTCCCGCTTCTTCCGCCCCCTGACTTTCAGAACATGGAGCAAAAAGAAGGAAGTATTCTCTGTTCCTATAAGTCATCTTTGAATTAGTCCCCATCATTCTTTTATTCCAGCCACAACTTGCTTTTCTCCCTTCTCTTCCTTCTTCCTCTTCGCCCTGTGCTTTCCAAAGGGAAGGAAGCAAGTCAGGCCCCAAAGGTCCCCTCTGATGGTGGAGTCTCCACCAATGCTGACCCTCAGGTGTCTACTGGACCCTACTCTCCTCTCCTTGCGCCATCTTAACCTCTCATACGCGCCCTGCTTGTCTTGTGCACTAACCACCTGCAAGTCCAATAACCTCCTTTCTGCTTCCAGTGGAGCCAAAAGGAATGGAGGAGCAAATGTTGGTAGGAGGGTGTTGTACCTTCTCTTAAGACCTGCCACTGGCCGGGCTCCTGGAGGCTTTCACATGAAGCAAGGAAGTGTCGCTTTGACAACGGGATAGCTTCTAGCTGGGCTCGGTTTCCTGGTTTGGCATTTTGGAGGTTCCTGCGTCGCCATCTTTAGGGTAGGAGGTGTGCCGAAAGACAGTTTGCAGCCACCCTAAGGATCCAGCCGCATCTCATTTCAAGCCAGGAACAGACGAACGCTGAGCAGGGAGGATGCTTTGGGCTCCTCTCTCAAATGATGTTTCACACATTTTAGATGTAATAATGCCCGAAAAGCGATGTACCCAGTGCCTAGCTCTCTTGATCATCAAACGCGTATTGTATGGGAAATTTAATCAACCAGGTCTCATTTATTGAGACCTGTTAATCCATTACCGTAATATTTTAAGAATTCCCTGCCATTAATTTTTAAAAAATCACACAGAGTTTCTAAATGTTTCAATTGTCTCAAGTGTCTGGAAAATGAATCTATGCCTAACGATTGGCAAGACAACTCCTCGGTCCCAGAGCAGAGAAGATAGCAGAAGAACCCCATCCAATTCCACTGCCTACATTCGCCACATCCCCACAACCAACACACCCATACAAACACATTTACTAGATAGAGTCATGTCCTGGTTTGGAATCATTCTCACAGGGGACTGACCAGTCAAGGGAAAATCCTCAGTGCACTGTAAGTAGCCATCATGAGGTAGGAGAATCACAGTAAATATTTGAACATACGTGCAATGTTTTTCCACTTATAGGAATTTTTTTCTTATATAACATCTCAATTAATATGTAAAGTAGGGGCTTCCCTGGTGGCGCAGTGGTTGAGAGTCCGCCTGCCAATGCAGGGGACATGGGTTCGTGCCCCGGTCGGGGAAGATCCCACATGCCATGGAGTGGCTGTGCCCGTGAGCCATGGCCGCTGAGCCTGCGCGTCCGGAGCCTGTGCTCCACAACGGGAGAGGCCACAACAGTGAGAGGCCCACGTATCGCAAAAAAAAAATATATATATATATATGTAAAGTAGTTTGTGAAGGCATGTATTATTATCCCAGTTTCACTGAGGAGGAAACTGAGATTTAGAGAGAAGACCCAATGTTCCCAGTAGGAAGTTGTCAGAAGTTGAATGTGGTCTCCTCGGACTCCAAATCCTGCATTTGACCATGGCACTAACCATGTGCCTTCAGTCATCAAAAGATGACATAGCCCAAGTGTACGGGACAGACATTGAAGGTTTTGCTTAAAGTGGGAAGGGAGCAACTCCAATATGCTTTCTAGTCTAACAAAGACTCAGGAACTAGCACCATACAAAACAGTGACATTTACATTTGGAGTGTATTCTCCTTTCTCAAGCCTAATTCACCTCCTACTTGTTTTTTCCCCCCTCCTTTTTTTTTTTTTTTTTTTTTTTTTTTTTGCGTTACGCGGGCCTCTCACTGTTGTGGCCTCTCCCGTTGCGGAGCACAGGCTCCGGACGCGCAGGCTCAGCGGCCATGGCTCATGGGCCCAGCCACTCCGCGGCACGTGGGATCCTCCCGGACCGGGGCACGAACCCGTGTCCCCTGCATCGGCAGGCGGACTCTCAACCACTGCGCCACCAGGGAAGCCCTCCCCCTCCTTCTTTATCCCCATTGCAGGTAACTAGATAAAGAGCATGAACGGGGGGGGGGGAAAGAAAAGCAGATCCTCAGTCCTGAAATTCCATCACTTCTACAACACTCCAGGGCATTTTCCTGTACCCTGCATGAGACTGCCTGATATTCTCGCTCCACGAACAAAGAGCACGAACCCCTGTAAATGCGGAATATCTATACAATCCAAGCAACTTCATAAAGAAGAATCAAAATAAAACCAAATCATGGTTTCATAGGTCACATGGCCTTGGCTAATGACTTATACGTTTGTTAAACAGGTAAATGCCAGCACTTGTTTAAGGTTGCTTAGCTGCTCCAAAACAGCAAAAGAGCCTCCACGCCAGACCCTCGAAAGAAACATAATCTTCTAGAGAATTCTCACTCCAAATGGAGAGCAGGTTGTAGAGATGACAACAGGAAACAAGTCAATGAAGTAGGCTTAGGTCTAGAGGATAAAAATCACAGTCTGACTATTCTGTTATCAGAGCATGACCCACCCAAGGACTCCCCTGGAATAGCTCAGGCTCATTGGGAGTTCTTTTGACCCAGTCTAGAAGAGAAAGAGTGAGACAGATGGAGAAAGGAGAAAGAAGGAAAGAAGGATGTATCTGGCTATAAGGAGAGTCACAAAACTAAAAAACACACAAAAACCAGAACAGGAACTGCAAACCTTCCAAAGGGGAGGCCATTATTCAGAAGTGGTGAAATGGTGACCTTTGCTCATCCTGAGCTTGAAACTTAGATGAACAAGAAAGGCTGACAGGTGAGACTGATGAAAATGAAACTGGAATGACAGATGCCAGGGTTTGATTTTGTTTCATTTTGGACAGGGTGTGAGTAAAATTTCCACACCAAAGGAATCTGGGGGAGGATTGATCAAAGGGCCAGGACCTAGGCAGAAATGCAGAGACAGGATTTGAGTTGAGGGCTCCACTATGGCATAAGCAGGTGGAGCACGGCAACAGCAAAGCTTAGAAAGGAGACAATCGGATCCCACAGCGGAAGTGAGTGGACTCACTGACACTTGTGTTGTATGTCCGGGTTCTTCTTGGTGGTGATGGTGGTTTAATTAGAGCAGATTTTTGGAAGAGGCAATCTAGGACTTCTTGGAAAACCCCAACTAGGGGATGGTTTCCTGGTCTTACAAGATATCCTAATATAACCCATGTTCTAAGCCTAAGTTATAAAACAGTAAAGTGAAAAGCCATTTGGCTCATTCATTCATTTACCCACTGTTTTTTTCTTTAGACAGGATACTTATTGTCAAATAAGTATCTCATGCCAGGTACCATGCTAGATTCTGGGAATGCACATGCAAGGAACAAATGGTATCTGCCCTTTGAGAGAGAGAAAGCCATGGATTCCGACAATTATAAAATATTGTGATAAATGATAGAAGAAATAGCTGAGCACTAAATAGATAGTAGGGGCGTGAAAAAGCCTGGAGGATCTGGAAAGGGATATGATTTTTTTACCCAAAAGGGAAAATAAGAAGACATTTCAGGGACATTTAGTAAATATTTGCTGGGCAATGCAATAACCTTTTTTTTAAATTAATTTTTAATTGAAGTGTGAGGTAGTTACAGTAAATTTCACAAATCGTGTTCAGCTAAACTTTTATGTGCATATACCTGTGTCATCACCACTCAGATTGAGATATGGAATATTTCCACACCCCAGAGCACTTCCTCATGCTCTCAGTCAATACCCTCCCCCAAGAGGTAACCACTGCTCTGACCTCCATCACCTTAGGTTACTTTTGATGGACTTGAACTTCACAGAAATGGAATCATACAGTATATATTCTTTCTGTCTGTCTTTCTCCACTCATCAACTCAATGAGATTCCTCCGGATTATGCAAATATCTTTCTACTAAAACGAGGTAGCAGTGGAAGTTGTTCCTGGATTTTAGGATTTTCTTAAGGGGAGTTAATTGGCTGAGAAAAGGGAAACAGATGGTGGCGTGGAAAAAAACATAAAAGTTTAGATTCAGTGGGGGTGGGTTTCGGTTTTGAACAGGCTAGCTGTGTATCTTGAGAATATCAGTCTCCGAACTTCAGTTTTCTTCTCTGCAAAATGATGATAACACCACCACTTACTTCATGGAGCTGTTAATATAATGTATGTGAAAAATCACTTTTAAATTCGAAAGTGTGACACAAATAGACTTTTTAAACTATTTTTATTTGTTTATTGTTTGTGGACAAATTGATGTATATGTATTTTTATGAATGTCTAAAGATATGCAAAATAATTTTCTATTATGCCTTTTATAAGTAGGCTCTTAGTAATCAGTTGAGTTTTATTACTCAAATGCAATTCAATTAACATTCAACAATTGCCTTGTTAAATTTAAAATCTTATTCTAGTTGCATGTAATATGAAGCTAAAACATGGGTTGGTGTTCTAAGTCTTGAGATCTGGTTGCCAAATCAAACAATACTCTGAATTTACCAGACTTGCTAACACCTGTAATAATGCACATTAAAAAGGACACTACCTCAAGCATCTATTTCCTTCTGTTACAAGCCTTGCATTGTAAAACAGCAAAAGCAAACATTCCACAGAAGGAAGGAAAGGTTTTAGATGTCTTCTTAGTTTTTTTTTTTTCTTTTCCCCCAATTTCCAGTTTGTGACCACAAAGGGAAACTGCAGAGATGAACGTCTGTTGAAATAAGAAGTGATAGGAGATGGCTAGAACTGAAAAGTTTCAATCTGAATCAAGTGAGAGAAAGTAAAGCTTTGAGACTGACTTTTTAATTTCTTGAATTAATTGGTAAATACCCTACTTGCTCTTCAGCGAGATTATGAGTTCAGAATTAGAAAATGGATTCATTCAAATTCTCCACCAACTGTTGTAAATTTTCTTGCTGATGGGAAAGAGGGGGAATTCATTTTCTCAATGGCTACGTTGCCAGCCATCATCTGGAGCGTTCTGTCTATAAACATGAAACCAGAAACGCTGGCGGGAGAAGACATTAACCAATCCCCTACCAGGCTGTAAGGAATACCACATCCTCCACCTGGCACCATTAATAATCCTATTCAATGAACCCTTTATTATTAATATTACTGGTATAAAAAATGACCCCACACTTACAGGTGTAACTTAATGAGGCACATGTTGTGGCCAGATGTCTTCCAAGGCTGACTCCACCACCACAGGACACATCTTTGTGCAAGTTTCATAAAAAGAAACCATCTGAAAGCATTCATTTCAAGAGCGTATTCATCATGTAGCATGGTCAGTTCAGGACTGACGCGCTTCTACTTAAGTTTAAACAGATGGAAAGAACCTGGAAATTATATTCAATGTACCTTTTTTTAAAAAGTAATTATCTGATTAAAACTGCCAAATACATTTTCTTCTTTTCACTTCCTTCATGAAAATGTGGAGGAATTGGCAGGGCTGTCACTGCCTCGAGTTAGGAGGGATGCCTGCTATTCAACTGGCCTCCACCTGCTGCCTGTTAGAGACCGAGTTTTGTGATTATATTTCTTTTTTCCTTGTCTGCATTTGCTAAAATGTAGAACAGATTTTTGTCAAAACTCAAGGGGCAGTCAGAAGTCGATTGAAATAAGAAGAGTAGCACCTAATTATGACGATGTTTAAACTTTCTGGTCAGGGCCTTCCAGAAAAAACTAAGGTGTCCTATGGGCATGGAGCTTCTCGCGTGTCCCTACATAGGAGACAGACCTGCTTTCTGCTGACAGTTACTAGCATGCATGCCCTTGTGTCAACTAGCATTTGCAGGGGACATATCTAGTGTACAGATCTGTTGAGCTTCTAACTCTCACTAACCCTTCTGCAGTGGATTCAAGGTCAGTGTAAATGGTGGCTTAGATGAAACCACTGTTGGCTAAACTAAATAGAATTTTAGCTAGTTCTTGAAGAAGAAAGCATCATGTAGAGAAGGAGGGGAATAGCCTAAGAAAAGGTAAGGAGAAGGTCATGGCCATGTAGGACCAGACGCGTGGATGCCTTCTTTAGGCTAGCATAGGGTGCTCTGGGCAGGCTTTTAATTTGGCACTCCTTCAAACTGCTGTTCTCTAAATTTATTCAGAAAAGAAAAAACGTCAGAAGTTACACGAAGGGAAGGGCAGAGAATAAGGAGGTGCATGGTAGCATCAAAGATCTTCGTTCTCAAATTAATTCAGCTTTGGCTCCAAACACATATACCTCACTCAACACAATGAGAACCCTGATTCTAAGATGATCTGATCTTGTTTCAAGGTTATTTTAGGACCATCTGTTGAGCCTCAAGCATGTCTCATGGGGGAAGGGTGTGTCTTCTGCTACTCCAAGCAGCTTGTCAAAGAATGCCTTCCCTCCACATGTAGGAGGCTCCCTGAGAAGACTTTTAGAAATAAAATTGGTTCCATCGCACTACATTTAGAGTGTTGTTGGAATACTGCTGGGGATATTCTAGTGTTGGTAAAATATCCCTAAGAATATTTTAATACATTTATACAGTGGTGTACCATATAGTTACTTGTGTGGTCCAGTCCTCAATCCAACTCTGTGAGCTTGACATGTCTGGGCAGCAATGAGATGAGCAGAACTAATTAACTAGTTCAATCACTCTGCAAGGCTTACATCTCCCTTTCCCACCTCCCCTCCGTTGTTCTGTGCTAATAATCCTCCAAGGAAAGGATGCTTTGATTTCTCTTTCCCTTTCTTCTCATCTCAGAATGCCTGTCAGTCTATCTGTCTGTCCGTCTGTCTCTACCTCTGCTTACTCTTGTCCCTCTGCAAACCTTCTCCTATTCCAGGGTTCACACGGCAGCGTAAGCTTCCCAGGTTTACATGTTACTACCTCAAGTCATCTGGAGAAACAACAATTCCTTGGTTCTCGTTCCAAAATTCACCAGGAAGGACTTTGGTGGACTCTCTTCCCTGAGTTTGCTCTCACTAAGAGATGCTAGTGTGGAGATCCCCCGGTAGTTGTAGCCAAACTTCAAGTAGCAGAGCCACGGGAGATCACTGGGGGATCACAAAGAAAAAGAAGATAAAAACTAGATTGTGGAGGCTCTGAGTACAGCCAGAATACTTGACTATCCTGTTTTTAACAAAGTGTTGTTTCCAGATGAATAAACTGCCTAAGTCAGGGGGAGATCAGATTGATTCAAGCAGAGCGAGACCTGAGCCAGGGAGACACATTTAAAGGGTATTATTTATCTACAAGGATGTTCACTACAGAAATATTTATAATGGTGAAAGATTAGAAATATAAATTTTCTAACAAGCAGGGATTAGCTAAATAAATCATAATGACAAATTACAGCAGAGCTGTATGATGGAATACTGTGCACTCAACAAAAATTCTGTTATGAAATATTTAGGGAGCATATTTCAAAGCTCCTGATCTCATATTATGTAGCCTCCTAGGAGACACACAGATATCACATAGCACGTGTTAAATCACTGAGGCTAGAAATAGCTGAATTCCAAACCTGACTTTGCCAAACCAAAACCAACTTTTCTCATAAAGCTTGATTAGATAAGACTATTAAATCTTACTTGTTCCTTTTCCAGTAGAATTTATGGGGACCTTATATGATTTGGTCATGTATGTATGTGTGTGTGTGTGTGTGTATATATATATATATATATATAATCAAAATAATAGTCCATTAACCTCTTGGATGAATTACACCTTTAATAATTCAAGCTGATCAAAAATTTAACATTCATTTGGCATGGACCACCTTCAAAATGAAATAGAACCTTTGCTTCTTCTGGAACTGAGTTGGAGGAAACATATGGTCAGAAGACAGATAAAAATCAGGCTATCTCTGCCTGGGTTGTCCCTTATCAGTGGAAAAATATAGCATTTGAGATTCCACCACTATCAATTTGAACATCCTCTTGCAAGCACTAAGCTGTCTTATGGACTAGTAGCTATTTGAAGAAAGTCATGCTTTCAGTCATTTTTTTAAAGCCAGTCTTAACAAACATGGGTAAAGCACAGTAAAAGAGTAAATAAAGTCCAAAGAAGGTTGCGGTAGCCAATGAAATAGCTATTTGCTGATAGAGCTCTTACAGTTCCCGAGTCTGGAACCCCTGCACATAGCCATATCCTCAGTACAAGTAAGCACTTGGCGAAAGCAGTGGCTTTTACGAGATATCTTGCATCAGAGTTCACGGAACCGGCTTACAAAGAGGCATCACTTCAATTGTGTTGCAAGAAAAAAATAGGGCTATGATCTCCAAAGGACAGAATCCTTGTAAAATTTATGTCGCTCTTTAATACAACAAGCTTTGGTTTAAAGAGGTGGAGGATTTACATGTGTTAAGTGCTCCTGCAAATCTACTTTACCATTTCTTGGAAAAGGGCAACACAATAATAATAGTTAAATTTATGTGTAAGATGTCTGTATAGTAGAGCCGCTCAAATCAGTAAATATTACACAGTAGACTAACGGCTTCTGCTTTTAATCTTTAAATTTCTCCAACAGAATGCTGTCAGCTGGGCGAGGGACACTTAGCCCACACTCTTTAAACCTTTAGGGTCTGGTTCTATATTATGAACAGAATAGTATAAAATCCAAACTCCAAATGGGCTTCCTGCCCACTGTTGTTTCCAGATTCTACCCACCTTGCAGATAGATGTCAGAATATTCTTTCTTAAATAACATCTTCAAAAAGGAGTGCTTTTCTATTGAATTTTATATCCTATCTATTTTCATCTCTCTGTCCTTACAAGCCTCCAGCAACTTTTCCTTGCTTTTATTTTTTTCGATTAGAAAAACACTCATTTCTCGTTTTTCTTTCTCATAAAAGCAATAAGCAACCCTTCAGATTACTCACTTGCTCATTACACACACACATACACACACACACACACACCCACACACACACACACACACAGTATATAATCAAAGAAAACAACATGTGTATATAAATTCCTTTTATTAGAGCGCTCCTATGACAACTGCCTGTCCCAGCTGAAGGGCTGGGCCCCTCCTCGTTCTGTCATGGGATTTTACTCCTCTTTGGCCACAGTTGATGGGACCAGAGCTGGACACCTGACCCATGACCTAGGCCATTCACATTCTGTCTCTTAAGAATTTAAACTAAGAGACAAGAGATTAGAGGTCATGGTGCTCCCTGGCCCATGAAAACTTGGTGCAGAGAGAGGCCGTCTGCTGAGAAAAGCAAGAGAAGAGAGCAGATGGTAGATCATGTGGCCCCAGAGAGAAAAAAAAGAGAATGAGAAAGTAGTTGCTTTTGCTCCTGATGTTTTCCAGGTCCCAGTTCAGTCTTCTGAAGACTGGCTGTACTTCCTGCACTGAGGTTCTATGTGATATCCTTGCATTGGTAGAACAAATCCCTCTGGTCTTAAATTAGGTTCAGTGGATTTCTGTTTCTTGCACCCAAATGGATACTAAGATAACGCATATGTATCCATGTGGGTCATACATCTATACTGATCATAGACATATACATGTAGATATCATTTAGATTTATATCTGATACATGCTACGTGCAGAGAGAGTAGGTTTAAAACAGTGACAGAAACTAAGACTTGGCCCCTACCTTTACATGACTCTTAATTAACAAAACAGGCAGTGAAAGAAAGATAAGTGCTCGGTGAGAGGAAACCACTGCAAAGGCTCCAAAGACTTTGGAAGAAGGAGTTCACTTACCTACAGACTGGGTTGGTCAATTGAGGGAAGGACTCATGAGAAAGAGGATAAAAATTGGGCCTCACATCACAACCGTCGAATAGGTAGGATTTACACAGGTATCAAGGACAAGAGAGAGAAAGAAGTAAGAAAATACAAGACAGGAAGAAGGCAGTGAGGGTGCTTTTTGATTAAACAACCTTGCTTTATAGAGGATTCAGATTGCAAATTGCCGTGTACATGTTTTCAAAGTCCTTTCCTTCCAGGAAGGCCCAAAATCTCTGAGTTGAAAGCTCTTTATGGGCTAAAATTTTAATTTTCTAATGCAGGATTTCAAAGTGATTGAATTGATGTGTGTTATTATCCAAGCTGATTGACTTTTCCTTACAGATACCAATATTTTGATCATTTGTCAAAATAAGATCAGAACATCTACAAATTACAATAGTTATTTTAAAATTTTGAAAGCCATGTTTGGTTATAAGTGATCAGACATTATCTCCAAGGAAAATAGGGCATACCTTTGGCTTCTTTTTCCTGGAGATAGATGCAAATTTCTTATTGTCTTCAGTGGAACTTCAAATTCGCACACAATCTCAGACATGGGCACACAACCACATCATAGAATTTTAGAGCAGTGAAGAGGCCTCATTTGAGATAGGAGAATACAAAAGACCAGCGAAGCTGGGGGCTGTGGCTGTTAAGATTCTGGGTTTTGCAGTCACAAGGACCTCTTCCTCCTTCTAATCATGTGACTGTGGGCAGGTGACCTCAATGGCCTCAACCATAAATGGCAATAACAACCATAAAGGACATAAAAGTGATGCTGTAATGATTAAGTGAGAGTGTGTGCACAAGACACCTAGCATGGGGTCCAGTTCACAGCCAGCATTCAACACGGGTCACGGTTATTATTAGGTCAGGAGATTTCCTAGACTCAGGCAGCTAGACACCGACAGAGCTGAAGTCTGAACTCAGGCCTCCTCACCTTCAAAACAGGGTTCTTTCCATAATTTGTCATACAAGGATATTTAGGATCTATGTTAGAAGTGGCAAAGAGTGTAAGAGAATTTAAGATGGGGTACCCAGGAACTGTCCCTGACAAGTCAATTTGAAGGTGTCCTTGACTTGATTTGAACTAAAAAATGTTTCTTCCATTGTGTGATTTGGCAAAATGGGAGAAACATAAGTGTGTTAATTTTTTTTCCATTTGTGAAACTCTCATGTGGTCACAGTTGATATTAAAGATTGGGCTTGTTTGGTACTTTGGTCAGAATGCAACACACCTCTAAAGGCCAGGTCTGGTGGCAAAGAACACAGACAACAGCCCACATGCAGGAGGGTGGAGGAGAGAAGGGGCTGGATCTGGCTTACAAAGTGGGGATCCTGTAGGGCTGAAGCCAGTTCAGCTGCAGAAGGCATCCTTTCCTATATGGGTCTTTTCCTTACACTGTGGTCAGATTTGCAGAATACACCCTCATGCTTCATTCTGGTCCGTACCAGAGTCAGGAGAGAGGCAGCTAAGACATGACATCCTTGTGCATCTTGAATCTTACGATTTGTATCTACCACTTACACAAGAGAATTCTCAGCCATTTTCTCTTAAAATATTGCTATTCTGCCAATTACTCTAGTCTCTTTTCCCAGAACTCATCATAGATGTATGCTTCCTCCAAGTCTTATAGTTTCTCTAGCATATTTTTTTATCTCTGTTATTATATTCCAGAAAACTGTCTCTCCTCTATCTTCAGCTCATTAATTCTCTCTTTAGCAGTATCTAATTTGCTGTTTGATTCATTTGGTTTTTAATTTCAATGATTAAAACTTTCATTTCCAGAACTTCCACTTGGTTCTCTAGCAACATTTCCTTTTTTTCCCCCCATATCTTTTTTTTTGGAGGGGGCAGGGGGAAGCTATGGGTTTTTTCTCTTTTTTTTTTATCTTCAATCATTTAAACATATTTATTTTATACCCTCCATAAAATTTTTGTTACCTGATGTTCTTAGGGGTCTAGCCCCACTGTTTCTTAAGCCTTTTGACTCACCCTCATATAGAATTGTTTATTTTTATAATTTTGGATAGTGAGCTTTTCTTTAGCAGGGGTTTATTCGTGGCCCGGTTAGATTGTGTGTCTTTCTGGAGAGGTTTTGAATTTACTTCCATTTGGCACCCCAGAAGTAACAGTCTGTGTCTTCATTTTATGTTAATTCCTTAGCTTGTGTAAAACTTCAAGGTTACTAAGTTCAACACCTCTACCAGTCACTCTCCTCAAACACTCAAGTTTTCAATTCCATCTGTATTTCAGCAGCTAGGGATTTCCACACCCCCACCCCACTCTTCCCCTTGTCTCTCTTCTTTCCTCCCTCTCTCCCTTCTTTCTTTCTTCCTTCCTTCCTTATTTCCTCCCTCCCTCCCTCCTTCTCTCCCTTCCTTCCTTTATAGAGGGAGGTTTTTCAGGTAATATACTCTTCTCTGTTGTTTGAAGCAAATGTACTGTATGTGTGCCCAGTAACATTTTAGGGAGGTATTTCTTAGTGTCCCTGGTTAAAAAGAGACATACTTCTGGCCCTTCTCCAAGTCATCTCCTACTTCTCGCATACAATCTCCTGTGCCCCAGCCATCCTGCTCTCTGGATTGTTCCCTGAATATGCCCCGTGCTATCCTGATTCAGGGGCTTTATTCATGCTGCTCCCCCTGTTCATTTGGTCTCATCTGCTCATCCTCACCTGTTACAGTTATACCCTCCCTCAAAGTCCATTTCAAATGTCTCCTTCTTCATGAAGCCAACACGAACTCTGTGAAGCAGGTGTAAATTCTCCTTCCTCTGACCTCCCCTAGTATGCCTCACCTTCATTGTAGCACTTAAAGTACCTTATTTATGTATTTGCTTTGTGCTCCAACTAATTTTTAAAATTGCTTGACAGCAGAAACTAGAGTATTATACCTCTATATTCCCTATAGTACCATGAGTACTGTTTGATGTTAGGCGTTCAAAGAAAATAAATGTTGTTTCTTTTTTATTGAATCTATCTGAGTATAAGGGATAATATAGCAAAGATTTTACTTATAGGAGGCTGGATGTTCTTTTGAAGTATCTCTTTTATCTACTAGCAGTGTTTGAAATTCCCCCATGCTACAATGAGAGAGAAAGTTTAAACCTGAAAATATTCCTGGAAGGTGGGTAGTCATTAATTTAAATACACCAAAAGGTAAAAAAAGGTGATTTTCCTTTGAGAAGGTGGAAGGGGGATGGAGTTGATGTACTCTCTCTTCCTTTTTGATGCAATTTGATGTGAAGGAGTTGACGTTGAGTAGAGAAAGCATCTTCAGTAGTAAAAGCAGGTATAAAAAAGAAAGCTGAGCTCCCTGGAGACACACTTTTCTGCATCCCCGGTTCTGCCATGGACTGGGCTTGAGTGGGATCTCCAAGGACAGGACCTCTGCCCCTGGATGATGGGAGTCTGGGAGAGAAGTTTTTTACTTTTTTAACTTCTTTTAATTCCACATCCTAAGTTTAAAATTCTACCATCATGGGTAACACACTGGTATGGATTCTTTGGACTTATTTCTACATATGATAGCATCATTTTACTCTAAAAAAAACAGGATTATGTTATATGCACTGGCATATAATGTTTGTTGCTTTTAATGAACAAGATAACATGGAAATCCTTCCCTATCAGTACACCTGAATGTAACTATTTAAATACAATTCCATTGTAAGGTGGCACATAACTTATTTTAATAATCTGAAACTCATTCTGTCAATTGTACTTCAAGCTCTATGATTCTAAACTTAACAGTCCATTTCTTCCTATCAAGGATTTTACTCAAGAATAAAGGGGAAAGAATGCCCCACCCACCCCACCCCCGCCACAAACACATACACGCACACCAGTTTCCCTTGGAATTACAGGGGAGATACCCTGGGGGAGATTAAGTCTACTCTCGGGATTTTCCAGGTGCATTTGCAGCCTACGGGGGTACCTCTATGGATGGTTTCTGTGAGCACACACTTTACTGTGAAAGAAACCTGCCAAAAACCTGATCACTCCTGCCGTGTAGAAGTCATCCGACAGCGAGGCAGTACTGCCTAGTGATTGAAGTGAAACCACCTAGGTTTAAATCCAGCTCTGCCATCTACCAGTTATGTAACAAGGAAAAAATTCCTCAGCCTCCTGTGCCTCAGTTTTCTCATCTTTAAAATGGGGATGACAATAGGACCTATTTTACAAGATGGTTACAAGGACTGAATGCTTTAAAACCTGTAAAGTATTTGTAAGGTCCTGGTACATAATACATGCTTAGTTAAATATTAGTTAACCCTTGACATGTGCTGATACCACACAGTGCAAAAAGGAGCTTGAGTGCAATGAGCTCAGGTAGCAGCTGAGAATCCCAGTGCTGAAATGAGAGGGTTTCCTGGCACCTACGACAAGTACTCTGACAGCTTCAGTCCTCCCAGGTTTGACGCACCATCTCAGGTCTCCCTTTCTGGGAACTTTACTGAATTTCTCTAGTCTAAAACAATGCCACGATAGCGTGGCGTGCATATGTGGCCTCTACCCTACTGTCCTTTGGGGCAGGATAATTCTTTGTTGTGGGCAGCTGTTCCATGACCTGAAGGATGTTTAGCAGCATGCCTGGCCTCTACCCCCTAGATGCCAGTAGCATCTCCCTCAGCTGAAACAACCACAAAATGTCTCCAGACATTGCCAAATGTCCCTTGGGGGGGCAAAATTGCCCCTGATTGAGAATCACTGATGTAACCTCAGACTGGATGTGAAGGTTGCATTTCCTAGCTGTTTCTTGGATATAGGTCTATTTTTCTAGACTGTAAGAATCTGCAGGCAGGGACCATCTTTGTATCCCACCCCCCGACGAGCACAGTGCTGGATATGAAGACGTCACTTAAATACTTACTGCCTAACTCAAAACAGGCAATCAAGATAGTTGGTTAACATTTTAATTTCTGATTTGCACTCACATTGACTTAAATAGAGGTGACATCAAGACTAATTATTTCTGCTAACTCTTGAAATGTCAATTACTTCAAAACACATCCTTCTCATACAATATGTAACGCGACTCAAGCTGGGGTTTTTGTCTTTTCTCGGATCGCAATTCCGTACATACTTCACACAGTAGCTGAGTTATATAAAGTTTGGTTTTAATTGCCGTCTATTCATTTCCTTCTTTACAATGAACTGGAAATATCTCAGATGCACTGAGGATGCCTTTCTCAAGATCTCTTTGTCACTGGTGTCACGACGTCTGAATTTTAAAACACTAGCGATGTTCAGCCGGAGAAGAGGCACGAGGGATTTTGCTGTGCGCCTCTCACACACGGCCTGTCAGCCAGGAATGCTCTAGGAGACTGTTTGTTCCCTTGAGAGGATTTTTATCCTGACATTTAACATATTCTGATAAAGACAAATTTCACACTTCCCGTTTTGCTATTTCATATTTTATGCTTCTTTTTGTCTTTCAAATGGAGGCACACATGTGAGTATAAACACCAATATGTACCCGTGAGAATACATATGTATTGCCATGTCCATCCCTAACTGAAAACTGCAGCTTACTGTATTGAAGGCTTCAAACTGAGGTTGAGAGACAAATCTGTTGAGACTTTCTACTGGGATCATAGAAAACCTCATACCACAGATGGGGAAGTTGAAAGGAAGACATGTGCAGGGTCCCAGATACAGAGGCACATCATAAGGAGAGAACAGAGGCGCTTTTCAGAGGCCCCAAGAGGGAGCAATTACTTCATGGACTTGCCATGGCATCGGGGGTGATCCTTTGCTTTCAGGCTCAGGAACCGAGCTTTGCAATCCCAGGGATGAGGGATGGTTCCAAGGACAGACTCACATGAGCACAGTTCCTGAGACTATGTCTAATCAGAATGCCAGTAACTGGCTGGCAATGGGAAATGTAGGTGTAAGTTGTACTCACGCTGGTGGGGCTGCATCTTCTCCTCCTGTAGGCACTGCCGTGACAGGCCAGGTAGTCAACAGGAGGAAGTTTAATGGGCTTGGAGTAAGCACAGAGGGATGTGGCTCTATGGTCTGAAGACAGTCTACTCAAGTCAAGATACCCAAGACATCCATTCTCCTCACAGGGACACACATACCACCACAGCAATCAAGTAGAGTTTTGCCCAGAGGCCCCTCCTTTCTGGCTTGGGCTCCCATAGGCACTGGTGACATCTGACTCAAGGACACACACTCAGTATCTCATGGCCAGCCAAACTCCTTTTGAATGACCCATTTTTTAAAGATAAGTTATCCTTTGTATAGTTTATTCTCTTCTGGCATCCCTTCCGGGAAACAGAGACCACGAGAGTGAGCTGTGAAACAAGGGAGACCCAAGTCTTGACCAAGCCTATGCCGAGAAGTAAGAAAACGATTTTTAAAAATCACATCCACGCAGAACCAAAAGAGCAGGTTAGGACGTCGTCTATCTTTTTAAATGACTTTGAATATCTTTGCTTTGATTCTTCATGTGTAGATTACAGTTTACTCACAGAAGACAATCTTACTTGTCTCTCTTCTAAGTCCTTATTTGAGGATGAGGGGGGGAAGGGACCGCATTTTTTACTCCTATGGACATTAATCAATGTTTGAGGTGAACTGAAGTTGCTCCAGTGCCTGTCCCCGAGGAGGCGGCAGTACAGAGCTGGGCAGAGTGTGGACTCCAGATCAGACTGCCTGGTTGTGAAGCCTGCCTCTCCCTCATCCTAGCTTGGGAAAATTACCCTTTTGTGTCTCTGTTTCTTCATCTCAAAAGTGGGACTAACGAGTTAGGATCAAATGAGCTGATACAGATCAAGGGCCTAGGTCTGTGCCTGGCATAGAGTAAGCCTCTCAAAATGTTAGCCAGTGTTTTTTCATCTGCCTGGCTGAAATATCTGAGAATTTTTGGCAATTGTTTTTATCGATACAGAAACGCCCATCATTAAAGTTTGTTATCAGTGCTTTACATGCAAACTCATATTTTCTATCCATGGAGGAAAGTATATAAACTTACATGTCCTAGGAGTCCTTGAAGACCCACCACTGGCGCCTCTTCAGCTCTTTAGTGCTGGAGGGTGTGTGCTCCAGAGAGGCGAGAGCCCTTATGGAAGGTCATGGAGCTGGAAGCCAGTGTGGGTGGGAGAGAAGGAATAAAAGTCACGTCTCCCGGGTTTTTGAACTCCCACCAAACAATGCTTTCTTATTCCACTGATGGCTATATGCTGGAGTTCACAGAGGAGCTCTGCCAGAAAAGCTCAGGATTTTAACAATTTCTTCCCTTTCTTCTTTATTTGACTTACTGCAATATGGATACACAGAGACATAAATGGGCAGAGAGATAGACAGATAGATAAAACTAGCTTAAGGTTTTCTCATTACAACTGTGCCACAAAATGTGTGAGTTGTCCCTGAAATTCACCGGTAGGAAGAGCCACAGGAGAGATTGTAATTGGGAAGAAGAGGAGACAGGGAAAGTTAAGGGCATTGCCATGACGCTGACTGTCTCTAAGGAGGACATTATCACCTTGGGGTTAAGCATGTCTGCTCATGTCAATACTTGGTGAGAGAAAATAACAATATAAATAGCCCATTACCAGCAGACATTACCCTGAAAATTTATTTGGTACCGGGATCTTAGGATCATTTAGAAGACGTCTTTTATTTAAAGTCTCAAAAAGTTTCTGTAAGAAAAAAACAAATCTGAAAAGCCTCTCTTACCAGGAAGAACAGCAGAATCTGCCTAAGAACACAGAGCAACCCTACATTCAGATTAGGACAGGAAGTTAAAAAAAAATAGCACATCCAATTGAAACTGCAGGAGGACACAGTAGACAGAATGTAATTAGTTCGGTTGACTGTCAGCCAAAACCTCAGGCAACCACCCCCCTGCTCTTATGAAAACTGCCTGGAGATTTTTAACAATGATGAGCAGTTAGGATCGCGGTTTAAAATCTTCTCTGAAATGCAGGGCACCATCCTTCCCTCCAGCGACACTGAGATATTGGTTCTGGGTTGGCACCAAAGAGGTCTCAGAAAGGTGAACCCTTAGCTCCCGAAACAACTCTGACTTCTGTCACCAAGTGCTCAGTTTTGCCAGTGCTTTAACTCTAACGAGTCCAGCTGAATTTATGACGAGTTGGGTGATTTCACAATGAGGACACGGCTGTGTGGAATTTGAATTTGGGATTGGGGAAGGGGTGTCTTCATTTTCGTGTTTTCCTTAGAAGGGTGTGATGAGAGGAGTTCTGGACTGGGAGTCACAGGGGTTACATCTCTATGTTTAGATCTGAAGAAGCTCAGTGGCACCAAGTGTGTTGGGTAGATGCTACCTAGTTGTGCTGCGTCCCTCTCCCAGGGTCCTTGAAAGAGCCACTGTAGGGGAATCGAAAGAACATAGACACAGAAGCCAGAACTGGTTTTGAATCTTAGCTGCGTCTCCTACTAAACATGGGATCTTGGGCAAGCCCGTTAACCAATTCAAACCTGGTACCAAAGATGGCAGCACTGGGGGGCGGACTCTTTGTTTTCTCAAATCCCTTAAGTTATAAAACACACTACACTCTGTTTGATTTTAAATACACGTACAAAATGTGCTACTGGTGGTGCTCTTTCCTGTGCCTAAAATCGGGGGTCCAAAAGCATCCAGGCCTCCTTCCACGCAGATTGTGTGTTTAGTCTGTCCTATGGCTAATGACTGCAGCTGTTTCCTGCAGAGCCTGTTATAAGATCCATAAAAGGCCGAGATATTAGGGCTTCAGAAGCAGGTAATGAGCATACACAGAAACCACATGGTTTTCTTTCTTTCCATTTGGATTTTTACTTTGTGGGCTTTCTGCACAGGAGTTTGTGGGTATGATGCCAACTCTCGCAGACAACAAGGATTTATTGTATTAATAATCTGCAAATTATGGATTGCAAAAACAAAGCCATTTGGGGATTCCATTGAACTTCTACCAAGAAAGATGCCTCCACGCTGAGGTTTTCAAGTTTTTCACTGTGCCCGGTTGAAATTAATTACAAACCATACATCTATTTGCATGTTAATTATGAAAACATACTATGGAATACACTTAGGGTAAAGCACAACAGAAAAAGATGGCAATTATGAATATTGGAGAGCAAACCAAATGGAACACCCAACTAAGACTCTCTCCCAAAAATAGGCTTAAAAATATATCTTTGCAAAGCTATAGAAATCTTATTCATTCAAATCCACCAAATACAAGCCCCTTTACAAATTTTCTCAATTTTGGATTGCTTGAGATAGTACGTACTTGACCTATGATGGGAAATGAATCCCCAAATTAATTTTAAGGAATTTTTTGACTGATGACCATTCACATGATCAAATCTTGTTCTACACCTGTTCTATCCAATGTGGCTCTAAACATCTGGCTAAAAAAAAAATGTGGCTTTAAAAACAGAATCCATGTTCAAATTGTAAAAATGTGTGTTTTTTAACAATTATTTTCTTTATTGCCAATATGTATTGTAAGTACTGTGTTACACGTAGGGTTTCCTAAATTTAATTGGACCAAGGAATCCAAGGCAAATAGAACAGACACAATCAGAATTATGTTCCTTGTTTATTTCATCAGAGGATGGCCTGCTACTCACATTAGCTCTTTCTGGCTGGGCTACGTGACCCACCCATGCTCTGTACACTTCTGACCTGAAACAGTAGGAGGGTGGAAGAAAGGATGGGAATATCTTCACAGGCCAACTCTGTGAAGCCCACAGGGAGGATGCTTCCAATAGGAAGTCCATTGTCGTAAGATGGAATCTAGGAGCTATAGCCAACTGTTTCTTACAGCCCTTCTCACAATTAATGTGTCACGGCTACTTGATCTGTCAATCTTGGCAGTTTGGCCCTGGGGCATTTCATCTCCTTCATAAGCAAAGGGAAAATGGGAAGGGAGTGGTCCAGCCCAAAGAGGAGGAGCGGAGAGGGAAAGAACATTATTTGACCTTGTGTTATATAACCAGCACAGGGCCAGGTGCTTTGCATACAGGATCTCAGTTATGATCGCCATACTAGGACTGACTTTCAGAAGGTCAGAGAAGTTAAGGAAAAGAAAGGAGGAAAAGAATCTTGGGGGAACTAGAGTATCTCTGTCTCAGCGAAAGAGCATACCACCTCTTCTGGACCAAAAATTCACCAGGGCCTCCATCTGTCCCTTCCTACTGGGATGCCAATTCCCCCACTTCATCGTCATTCCAACTCTTCATCTGCATTTCTTTCTTTGTCTCTAAAAGCACTCTTCCTACCATGAATCCACCACCACCTATCTCTCTCCTTCATTTTCATAAAATACTCTCATGGCCCCTAATTCTTCAACTGCCCTTTACACTCAACTCCCTGACTTTGGCCCTACCGTGCAACACCAACTAACCAATAGGATCACCAGTAATTTCCTAGTAGCCAAATCCTGTGGAAAAGATTGAGTTCTCCTCTTTAGTTGAAGGGTATGCAGTAACTTGCGTTCTTGACACTTCCTTGTCTCTTGATTTATTACTTTTTTTTTTTTTAACATTTCTCTTAACCCTTTAATTCCTTCTGATCCTCCTTGCCTGGCTTATTGTCCTCTTCCTATCTTTCAGTGTTAGTGCCTCCAGAGTTTATGTTCTTACCTCGCTTCTCATTTTGCATGTTCTCTTTGGGTAATCTCATCCACTATTCCATCTCTAACCTTCTCAATCGTTGTAAGTTCTTATTCCCCATGTACTGATGCATCCTGGGCTCTACTCTACCTTTTCTACTTTTTGTTGGATATTGACATGAGGAGCTCCCCAAACCAAACTCATTTTATTTCTTTTCAAACCCATCCCTCCTCGTAGAATCCAGTCCTGGGATAAATGGTACCAGAGTTTCCCAGTGACATGAATCAGAAAGCTGGAGGTCATCCCCAACTCCAGTCTAACATTCATAGTGCTCCCTGATCTTGTCATTAATATACAGGCTTTAAACATATTCAGAATCTCTCCACTGCTTGTAGTTTAAGAAGCAGATGACTTAGTATGGCATTCAAAATCCTTTAAGAAGTGGCTTTGACCTATGTTTTCCGTCTAATCTTATGTTATTCTCATCCCCAAATTCCCATCATGACTCATATGCTTCAATCATACCTCATTGCTTGCAGCTCTCTAGATACACTGGGTTCCTTCTCATCTTGATGTCTTTTCTTAGGATTGCGTTCTTGACCATGACTATTTTCTATGTCTTCAAGACCTACCTCCTCTTGGAGAAACTCGCTCAACCTCCCTTTTCCTCTTATGCCCTGGGTCACGGGTCTCTTTCTGCTCAGTAGAGGGAGCCCTAGTGTAGGGTTTCTCACACTGCACTGGAATCAGTTGCCCAAGTGTCAGTCTAGATCTACTAGACAATAGATGCCCTTCCCTCTGTCACTTACTGGCCTCCAGCACAGTGCCTAGTTAAATGAATGACCGAATTAAAGCTGTCTTCCTTAACCCTGGTTTTCTCAAATGTCACTGATGTCCAAATGACATCGGTGTACCTCTCCCCTTCCATCTCTTTTGCCTCGCCGCATCACTACTTCTCCGTTACAGTTCACAGATACAAGGCATGGGCAGCTTGCATAACTTCTCTGTGCATCACTTCCTTCGTCATCAAATGAGAACAACAACTGTACTCAATTCAGGAGGTTGTCATAGGATTCAATGAGAAAATGCATGTACTATTTTAGTATAACGTCTGGCTTATAATATATGCTCAGTAAATATTAGCTGTTGTTGCTTCTATAAAAATAAGATTCTTTTTTTTTTCTTATTTACAATTCAGGGTAAATAGTTGCTTACTTAGAGAGGAGAGGTAAAGGTTTTGGCCATGGCTCACGGGCCCAGCTGCTCCGTGGCACATGGGATCTTTCCCGGACTGGGGCACGAACCCATGTCCCCTGCATTGGCAGGCGGACCCCCAACCACTGCGCCACCAGGGAAGCCCAAGAGAGGTAAAGGTTTTAATAAGTTATTAAGAGTCATCCTTGCCCGTGGTTTTCTGTTTTTTTTTTTTTTTTGCCCGTGTTTTGTTTTATACTTTTTTCTGTCTCTACTTTTTTTATTGACATTGCCAATTAACATAGACGTTTCATGTGCATTGGTCATTTTGTCTACCCAGTATCTCTACATCCTTTCTTTGGTATGAGCATCCTTTCTTTTGAGAAACTGCTCTCCCCACATTTTATGTGGTCCTAGGAGTTGTCAATCCAAGTGTCTGTGTTAGCTCCATTCCCCATTCATAAAGTAAGGACATGGCCTAAGCCAGGATAATCTTTCTTCTGGGATTTTGTCACAGAACCAAACTTCTGGGGGCTGACTCACAGTCAATACTATATGCATTTTAAAAGTTATTTTCACCCTCTACTTCCTGATGCTTGACTGCTTTTTACATTGTGTGCTTTTTGAATTCACTATCCTTCTAATAAATCAATTTCTTTCCTTAAATTGGCCAGATTGTAATTCTGTTGCTTTCAAAGAAACAACCATAACAGGTACAGCACTGTCCAGTTACATCAATACCAAATGAACCATTATCTTTTGAGCAAGTGAGAGTTGTAAGGGAATGATTCCAAAGAAGTATGAGACATAGTTCTGGTTTCAAAGAGATTACAATCCAAATGGGAAGAGAAAACAAATACAAATAAAATAATTCAGGAACAACTAAATGACAAATTGTGGGTAAGTGAGTATTAGGATAAATTGTAAACAATTTCTCTTTTTGTAAGTAAGAAAACTATTGGCAATTTTGTATATGTCCACGTAACACAATTCTAATGGAAGTTCAGGAAAGGGGTGGAGGGGGGGACAAATATAAGGTGAGCACTCCGAAATGGGAAAAGCTCCGTGTGGGAGGCGAAACTTAAGCTGGTTCTGGAAGGATAGGCAGACTCTGAGAGAAAGGGAAAGGGCTTAGCTGAGAGGAAGAAGCAAGTAGGGAAGGGCACAGAGATGGGAAAATGCACTGACCTTGAGAGTCAATGGGGAGCTTAGCCTGATTGCAGCAAAGGGCATATCTGGGTGAACAGTAAAGAGTATGCAGGGATAACTGCATGAATAGTTGTGGCAGGCAGATAAATGGTCCCCAATGATGTCCATGTCCCAATCTCCAGAATCAATGAAGGCTGTGGATGGAATTCCAGCTGACCTTAAAATAGGTGGGTATTTCTGGATTATCTGGGTGGACCCATTATATTCACAATGGTACTTGTAAGTAGAAGAGGGACGCAGAAGAGGAAGTTAGGAGTGACACGATGTGAGAAGGACTCAATCCATGGTTGCTGGCTTTGAAGATGAAGGAATGGGGTCACAAGCCAAGGAAAGTTGGCAACTTCTAGAAAATGAGATAGGCAAGGAAGTGGATTATTCCCTACAGCCTCTGAAACATGGTATAGCTCTGTCAAGACCTTGATTTTAGCCCAGGGACACATGTGTTGGATTTCTAACCTATAGAACTGTAAGATCATGAACTGTGTTGTTTCAAGCCACTAAACTTATGATAACTTTTTACTGCAGAGATAGAAAACTACAAATACAATGGTATTTTAAATAGCTTTAAAAAAAAAAAAAAAGGTACAGAGACTAACCAGTCAGAATGGATGCCCAGCCAATCAGAAGTCCATGCTGGACACCAGTTCAGGGTAAATGGTAAACAACCACTTTAGAGATGGCCTTGACCTTAATCCCATGGATAAAACATAGTCTAGTGAGGTCTCTTTTTTTTTTCAATTTTTAGAAAAAGTTTTCTATTTTTGGCTGTGTTGGATCTTCATTGCTGCACACAGGCTTTCTCTAGTTGCAGCGAGCAGGGCCAACTCTTCCTTGAGGTGCACAGGCTTCTCCTTGGGGTGGCTTCTCTTGTTGCAGAGCAAGGGTTTCAGTAGTTGTGGCTCACGGGCTTAGTTGCTCCGTGGCATGTGGGATCTTCCCAGACCAGGGATCAAGCCCCTGTCCCCAGCATTGGCAGGCGGATTCTTAACCACTGCACCATCAGGGAAGTCCTAACGTAGTGAGGTCTTGGGTAGGGATGTATCCTGGTGAAAACAGTAAGATCAGTGTGGTAGTGGAATGGATGTTGAATCCATGGGCTCTCTAACACATTTCTGACCACACTTGGGGTAAAATTTTCATTTAAAAGCTGCCTGGTTTAAACATACCAGCATCTTTAAAACTCTGCATGATTCACCTGTGGGACCTGCCAGATCATTCTGTTTGACTATTTATGTTTAAATTATTAATGCAGCAGATACGGTTGATGTTTATTGCTCATACTAGGCACAGTTCTTTGGCAGTCACTTTTCTCAGCAAGAGAATCAACTAAATGAAAAAAAATTAAAAATTCATAACATTTAAGGGCTTCTTTTTTGTATAATAAGTCATAAATTGGGAGGAAGGATGGGGTTTTTTTCTCTTTCCCCAAAACATGAGATGCGGTAGTGACGAGAGCATCAACAAGGGACTATTTCTGAGTCTAGAAGTTAGAAATCATGTGATTCCTTGAGAACGTCTTGTGACCCATTTTTGAGGATTATCATAAGATAAAGGGCAATCTTTCCCGCTTTCTCTTCTTTCTCCTCCATATCGTTAATAAAACAATTATTTTTTGTCCAAAACTGATTAATCTCATT
Organism: Delphinus delphis; assembly: GCF_949987515.2. Taxonomy (NCBI): domain Eukaryota; kingdom Metazoa; phylum Chordata; class Mammalia; order Artiodactyla; family Delphinidae; genus Delphinus; species Delphinus delphis. The sequence continues at coordinate 71,084,321 of NC_082695.1, read as the reverse complement.
TATACTATTTAGCAATTTAAACATACCTTCCAAGTTTAAAAAGACGCCACTTATGTGAATGAAACTCTTATACACTGCAAGTTATTTAATCTGTGGGTCCTCTTAGGTGGCACATCTACTTCTGTATGTTTGATTATTAAAAGGAAAGCCACAAGGCCTCACAGACAGGACATGGAGTTTGGAATTGAATGGCTGTCATTTCAAATCTCAGTTTTTTCATTTACCAGCCATGCTGCTGGAGCATGTCAGTTGATACTAAGTTTAAGCTCCCTATTTATAAAGTCAGGATAAAAATAATGCCCTCAAATGATGTTAATAATAAAACTTACAGATACACAGCTTACTATGTGCCAAGTCCCGTCCTACCCTTTAACATCTATTAGTTTACTTCATTCTTATAACACCAGCATGTAATAGGTATTATTTTACAAATGAAGAAACCAAGGTTCAGAGAGACGATATTTTGCCCAAAGTTTCACAGCTGGGAAATGGCAGAACTAGATCTGAACGCAGGCATTCTGGCTCCCAAATCTGTGATCTTAACCATTTAATCTAATTACCGATTCCCTTCCTCAATTGTTACTTGAAGGATTACCCAAGCGATGCCCAACTTAAAAATGGATTCTATCTCAAATTCTCTTTGAAGTTGGTTATTTGCCACTTCGAATACATTTCCCCCTAAAACTCTGCTATAAAACTGTGCATCTGTTCTAGGTCATTAAAGATAAGCAAATAAATACATAAATAAAAAGAAAATCTTTAATGGAAATAAAATATTATAATTTTTAATGATAAATAATAGAAGAGGAATACCACAGAGGGCAATAGAAATAGCACCAGGAAGATGATTTAACGTTTCTAGGCCTCAGTTGCCCTGTTTGTGAAAGACCTTATCCCTGAGATCCTAACTAGAATGCAGAATCTGAAGGGGGTGTTTCAGGTACACGAATACCGGCACTTGATCAGCTGGACTCTTATTTTTGTCTAATTTCCCTTCAAAATTTATGAATTTCCTTTCCCTTGATATATGCCTATCACTAGCACTATTCTTACAATCTTTTTGTCTTGAGAAAAGAAGGAGAGGCAATGGAAGGAGGAGAAAGAGAAACGGATAAAAAAGAAATGGTAAAATGGACGAGGTGGACCAAGAGAAATGAATTTTCTCCAGTGAGTCGAGGAACAGGACGAGATGGAGGTGGTAGTTGAAGAGGCTTGAGGGTGGGCGAGAAGTAAGAAGAAAGTGGGCAATTATGACAAATCTAAAGTCTCTGTTAAGTGTATTCATATCAACAAATTCAGCTCAATCCAACGTTATATTCGTCATCTTTGGTCTAACACCCTTGGAAATCATTCTCACACATATGCTAGCTTTCTGTCATTATAAGCGAATAACATCTTACTTTTTTTTTTTTTTTTTTTTAGTATAAGCTATCTCCTCCCAGATCAGACTTTGCATTTGTCCCTCTGGAACTTGCTGAGATATGAATCTAGTTATAGGTCTGAAGACAGTAAGCAGTAATTGGGGCAAGTCTTCAGGAGAATAGACAATCTGTTGCTAGGCAGCTGCCCCAAGCAAGGTTATTCTAGAGCCTTTGAGCAAAGGGAAGCTGATTTTCTCAAACCCAGGAGGATGAGCTGCTTCCACTAGGAAGGGAGGCTCAGAGGATTCAAGATTTAAGATTTTGGGGGTTCAAGATTCTCAGCTTTGGCTCAATTGACCCAGAGGTCATCTCCCAAGTGTCCCCTTTTTCCCCAATGCCCTGACTTTCACATAAGATGTTTGGTGAGTCTGTGTAATTTTGTAATAGACACAACTAAATTCTGAGTCTGGTCTTCAATGAGTTCAGCCCTGTGGCTATAAGAAGAGAATCTTTGGGGGCTACCATAGAAAAAGTTCTTGAGTTTTCTCACTGTAATTTGAGCTGAGAGCTTAAAGCCCTGAACTTGTCATTGCCCTCTTATAAGCCCCTCAATTCACTCAGTTCATTCACCCCGCTGTCCTTGAACTCGTCATCAACTGTCATCACTATCCCTCACTTTGCTCCCATGAAGGCCAAGTTCAGCAGGCATTTGGTCCCCTAAGACACTGACTTAATAGGGACTTTATCACAATAAGCCACAATAAATTGAGAGGCTGCTGCCTGGCATGAAATACTAACATTTCATTCCCATTAGCAGGTGCCAGCACTGCACTCAAGCCCAGGCATAGAACCAGACCAATCCCATAACCCCATCCTGGAGGGCCTCCTGGTACAAATACTGTACAGTCGGCGTCCACGAGGAAAACAGAAATCACATTAAGTATTTCAACTGGAAAATCTAATAAGGGAATTTAGAGGGTTAAAGAACAAAAAGGCAACACTGCCAGAAAGCCGGCAGTTCAGAGGAAGGGCTACAAGGAGGAAGGGCACAGACCTTTAGGTAGGGTGGCGTCTGTGCCTAGACGCGGAAGTTCCCTGGGAACGTGGTGATGGGGCTTGGTCCTGAGAAAGCTGAAAGGAGGTGGCGTCAGGTGCCATTACTGGGACAATTCAGTTCAGACAATATCTAGTCCAAAGAAGAAGTCCCTTCTCCTCTACTCCTGGATTCCTTCCTCTACTATCTCCTATTGGCTGAACCTAACTGGAAACAAAGGGAAAACTTACTTTGCAGAGTGTTATCCCGGTATCACAGAACAGATTACAGAAGCTTAGGTCTGGAGCAAGAGACTATAACTTAATCACCACACAGTGGGTAAGGAGTGAGAAAGGAGTTTACAGTCATATATATGTAAGGGACATGTGTTGGCCAGACCGTTCACATGGTGTCTATATTTACACAGCTATGGCTATGAGTTAAGATAATCAATAGGTAGCAATTTTGAGCAAATAAACAAACCGATATGGCTGTACTTCCATGGCTAAAAGTCTCAGGTCTGAATGTCTAATCGGGGCTGAAATGGAACATTCTAAGTATTGTGTTATAAAAATTACTGCTTTCGGGCTTCCCTGGTGGCGCAGTGGTTGAGAGTCCGCCTGCCGATGCAGGGGACGCGTGTTTGTACTCCGGTCCGGGAAGATGCCACGTGCCGTGGAGCGGCTGGGCCCGTGAGCCATGGCCGCTGAGCCTGTGCGTCCGGAGCCTGTGCTCCGCAACGGGACAGGCCACAACAGTGAGCGGCCCGCGTACAGCAAAAAAAAAAAAAAAAAAAAAAAAAAATACTGCTTTCTTCATTTTAAAACTGTTTTGGAGATGTTGTAGGGGAACAGCAACATTGGGCTTACAGCCACTGGTACCAGACCTTCCGTTATAAAATGAAATGGAGAAAATATCTGCTGCTGTGATTCACTATGAATAACTAATAAGACACTGTGAGCCTAGGAGTTCTGGACCTTCACTCTGTGGCAAAGGCACATACATGTCCCCACGTGGACTGGAGCTTCCATGTTCCAATCCACTTCATCAGTATAATCCTGGATCTTAATCTACTATGAAGTGTACTTCACTGTAGTGAAGACCTAAACGTCATCATTAAATGAAATGTTGGATAAATAAATGTATAGATAGATGAATGATTTAATAAGTAAATATGTGATTGGTGCAGATTTCAGAGGCATCCAAACTGGGGGCTTGAACGACCCGGATGGGTTACTGACATTGATTGTATAGTTTGGCTACTTATTTTTTTTCTCGAAGAGCCAGGTTGTTGCAATTGAAAGGTCTGTTGGCATTTTCACCAAATTTTCTCAACCTATTCCTTCTTCATGGGGAAGTTAAAGCAAAGCAAACACCTGCAAGTTAACCAGGCCTTATTAGGTGCAACCTGTTGTGATGAAGTGGGATGGAATGGGAGTGGAAGCTGATTTTGAACTGTCTTATGAATTTCAACAACGAGGAACGGAATGATCCCAGGTAAAAAGAGCTCAATGATCCCTATAGAGAAAGACCACCCAAGGATCTGGTACAAAAAGAAAACCCACAAGGCCTTTAGCACCCTTCCAGTGAAAAATGGGCTTGTATGGTTCGTAGGGGGAAAAAAGGAAGGTCCTGGAGGTGCCGGATAAAGAAAGAAAAGAGATAATATAGGCTTTACCTGTTTTACAAGTGGGCCCAAGACAAACCTTGCTTAGCAGCCCACTGTGGGGCAGGAGCTTGTCCAGGTGAAAGGAACTGGGCAGACATGCCGCTGGCACTGCTGGCATCCTGCAGGGGCTGCTGCCTCCTTCTGTGGCAGAGCTGGGCAAAGCCTTCAACACTAACGGGCCCAGGCTGAGGCTTCGGCCCTCTGTGTGAGCCTGTCACAGCCCCTGCCGGCCATGGCCGTGGCCGCGACGACACCACATACGTCACCGGGGCCAGAGTCTGGCTCCCAAGTGCTGTGGTCAAAAGGCCCGGTGAGTGATGTGGTCTGGGGCCGTGGGTGCTCGCTTGAGTTCCGCTTTGGTCTCGACCACAGCATCAGAGATGATTTGATGCACTGGGCTTGAACATGTTTTGAGTTACACTGTATTGCATACACATGTAAAACAAATCTGGGAACCCACAAGTGTGTGACCAATTATCTTGCTCCTCTGCAAAGTGTTTATTAAATTTTGAAAAACGAGATGATACAAAGAGGCAAACAACAGAAGCAATCACAAACCCCAAACAGTTTTCAAATCTATAAACAACTTTTGAAAAACATTCAAGTAACTTTCCAACTGTGTTGCCAGTGCAGTGCAGAAAACAGATCTTTCTTAAGATTCAGGAAATTTTCAAGAATGTTCGGAATGACCCACATATGTCTGTTTGGCTGTTCTGAGTGGTAACGAATCACAGAGAACCCTTGCTCTAGACATTCAAGACATTAAACAGCAAAGGGCGAGGCTCTGCAGCTTAGTACCTTTCAGTGATTGTAAGCCTCTTGGGATTGGGAGCTCAGAGCCCTGGATTGAGGGCTCAGTTCTGCCCTTGTCATATGAGTGATATTGAACAAGTCATAGTAAGCCTTATTTCATTATCTGCAAAAAGAAGTGCTTTCTCTATATAGGTGTTTTCGAACCATTAGTAATGACTCATTAGTGGGTTTTGAAAACAGTTTTTTGGATCACAACCAACGTTTACAAAAGAAAAAACCAGAATCAAACCAAAAAGAAAGTGACTTCCCTGGTGGCACAGTGGTTAAGAATCTGCCTGCCAATGCAGGGGACACGGGTTTGAACCCTGGTCCAGGAAGATCCCACATGCTGCAGAACAACTAAGCCCGTGCGTCACAACTACTGAGCCTGCGCTCTAGAGTCCACGAGTCACAACTACTGAACCCACACGCCACAACTACTGAAGCCTGCGTGCCTAGAACCTGTGCTCCACAACAAGAGAAGCCACCACAACGAGAAGCCCGCACACCGTAACAAAGAGTAGCCCCCGCTCGCCGCAACTAGAGAAAGTCGATGCGCAGCAATGAAGACCCAACACAGCCAAAAATAAGTAAATAAAATAGATAAATTTTTAAAAAACCAAGAAGAAAATATCAGAGTGCATGGCAAGGCAGTAACAGTATGTCTTATTTCATGCAATTTCTGTTTCAGTATGTATGCATATTGAAATTGCTTTGCTCCTCTACAATAGGCTTATTAAATTTTAAAAACGAAACAATATAAAGAGACAAACATCAGAAGCTATCACAAACAAACCCCAGTTTTTAGCAATTTTTGAAAAATGTTCAAATAATTCCATGGCAAGTAATATTCATTTTTTTGTCCTGAGTGATACAATAAAATGCATTTCTTCTTAGAGATTTTGGTCAAAATGTTTGAAAACCACTCCTTTAAGTTTCCATCCACTCTAGTGTTCTATGATTCTAGAATATGGAAAGGGGCGTGCTCATTAAGCCCATAATGAGAATATGAAATGCAGCATCCTTTAACACTCTCTAGGCTTCCAGACACCATGTTAATTGCTTTCCATGCATCATTTCCTTGAACACTCCCAACAACCCTATGTGTTAGGTAATCATGATGCCATTTTATAAGGACTTAGGAAATTAAGCAATGTTGGAGAGGTTCAGAACATATAGTTGGCAGGAAAGTCAAGATTTGAAATTCGTAGGCTGACTTGCAAGTCCTTCTTAATTTTTCTACAATTTGCTGCCAAATGTGTGAGATTCTGAGCATCAGTTAGCAGCTCAGCCCATGATACAGATAGACGCAGGTCTCTGTCTAGATGATGAAACCGACCACGCCCCTTCTTCTTGACTAGGGAAGGTGCGATGCACACCCCAATGCCTGCTTGGCCTTGGAAGACAAGGGAGTCAGTCACTTTCTTTGCATTTCATTTTATTCATCTGGAACCCCAATTCCCCTCACTGTCTTGCAGAGTCCCCATGATATCAGAGAAGGCAAAAGCCATGGATGTGATTTCGTATGAAATGAAAATATCAAGTCTTGCCTTTTCACAAGTGTCCTCACCCTGTCTAAGTCTAGAAAGAGGAGTGTGACTACCTATTGCAGAGAGAAGAAAAGCTTAGCCCACCTGGAGTGTGTAAAGGGATATGTAAAGGGTGTAAAGGGACTTTTAGCAGAAGTACTTATAAATCACACAAGAAGTCTTCCTTTCCTCCTAGTCGATACTCCCACAAATGCATGGATGCTGGCCTGGCCTTACCAGGATACAGAAGAGGCCTTTGTGTGTATCCCTGACCAGAAGAATAACAACTGTTTCCCTTCTAAAGTCATTAAGCCCCCTCAACCTGCATGAAATTTTAGCATTAGATAGTCATTCCTTTTGCTTTAAGGCATTATATCTACAGAAGTTCCTGATTAAAAATGAAACCTTTCTATGGCTCACACACAAAGTAATTAAGAGCCCAAGTCACAATTAGGTCATCCTAAAACCTAACAAAATTCCAATGGTACACAAACAGTAAGTTCAACTGGGGGTCAAGGAAAAGCTTGATAGTACAGGGCACAATCTGGAGGGGCAGGCTTAGGTAGGTATCTAAGTGCAGTATAAAACTCAAGAGCATAGAGGGTCATAGAAAAGCACTGAAGACAACTCTAGGCCACCTTTCATTTTGGGAGAAGTTGCAGTACTCCAGGAAAAACACAGTCTTTTCATCTGGTGCTTTCTAGTTTCACCCATGTTAGCCATTTAACACTCACAACATCCCTTTGAGGTAGGTATTTCCAGAGGAAGAAACAAAGAGTGAGAGAAGGGAGGTGACTTGCCCAAGGTCGGCCAGCTGGGAAATGGCAGGTCTTACAACTCCTGAGTCCTTCAAACTCACCACAACTCTCCCTAGGTGCTGGGATGCATCTTCCATGCCCACATCTGTGCTTTACCCCCTCTGGGTAAAGGTGCCTCACACCCCTTTTGATATGTGTCAGGAAACATAGAGATGGATGGAAGGAAACAGGATTCTGACTTTGATCCCCATCAGTGAAATAAACGACTGGGGATGTTTCTGTGTATGGCACACACACACACACACAGACACACACACACACACACCACACACACACACACCACACATAAAGTATCACCAAGAAGAATAACTGTTCTAGGTTCACAATTCAACCAAAAGTCATCAGTGATTAAAGATTCTGGGTTTTGCTTCGATCTCTGGTTTCGCCTTGACTTTCAGTTCTCGGCTTCTTTCTCGTTTTCTCCCCGCCCACTTTTTACTGGCCTTTGTTCTTCGCTCCTGAGCCATCTGGTTGCAAAGTATGGAAGGAGCACAGTGCAGCAGACACATGAAAAAGCAGTACCAAAAAAAAAAAAAAAAAAAAAATAGGAGTGAAAACAAAAGACACAAAGATCCTGAATTTTTTATTTCTCTTTTCAGAGTGAAATATCACGGCTCCTGGTTCGGATGCAAAATGGGCAAGTGTGCATGGGGTCTTTGGATAGGAGATTGACATATGTAGAAAGAGGAAAGGACCGCCCCAGGCCACCCTGTGCGTCAAGGCTGGGCTCTGGCACGGCTGGGCAAGTGACACGAGTCGTCTCTAAACCTGCGACATGTATCAGAGGAGGTGTTAGAGGAACCACATAGCACACCTGCTTCTAATGGCCCCCACGCTGCTGTGCTCAACCCTTTGCACCATGGAATTTATTTTTTCTGGAAGCCAAGGCTTTGAGTCTCTCCTCCCCTATAGAAAGCTTCTGTGTCTGTGTCCATCTACCGTGTGAATGCATGCAGCCACTACCTCAAATATCATAAATCCTCTCTCTCTCCCCCTTTCTGTCTGCCTGTTTATCTACAATCTGTCTATTTAAATTCTTTTTAAACAAGAAGGGAATATCTTTATGCCTGTTTGTAGGAATATTCTACATCCATCTGTTATTTACATCATTCGTTTTCCTGAGGTCTCTCCAACAAATTCTGGCTGGATGCACTGTATGTGTTATTAATAAAACAGCTGTAAAAATATTAACTGTACGGCCTAATTGTCAGCCCTGATTAGGAGCCAAGTTTATCCCCGGACGGATGCGGAGACTCAGAATTTGGGCTTCAATCCAGATCTGACCCTTGCAGCTCACTTTACATTGGATTCTTTGACCATTTAAGCCGCTCTGGCTTCTTTTTTCCCCTCCAGGGATCTGTGCACATCCGGCCACTGGCCTCCTGACTCCTTCAGCTGGCGCTGCTCCAGTTTCTGGAATGTTCATGGCCAGGGCTCCTACCCCACTCGCCCTCTCCACCCCCCCGCCCCACTTTAGTTAAACTTAACAGCCATATGCTATATAATCACCTTTCGGGGATTTAAAAGATGAGTAGAAATATTGTCAGCATTGTTTCTCCACGCACACTGATAGGAAATCGCATTTGGAAAGTCTGCATTGGAAAACACATCTCTATTTAAAACCCCTGGGTTAGGACACCAGAAGACCCCTAAGGGTCAGCTACAGAGTGACACTCCCTCAGTATCTACAACTAAATCAATCTTTCAGACGAACCTTCTGGACATGGAAGATACATGAAAAGGTGATAATGCATTTTATGTTTAATAAAGTGTTCAAAAGAAATCAAATGAGGGCAGAAGTTATCAAATAAGACACTTTTGTTACTGTTCCCTTCTTAGTACAGTTGGATTAGCTCTGACTGCCTAATACCTAAGTGAGGTCGAGGTGTTTCCTGGGAGAAAACAGCTACATAGAAAAAAATGTTTTTCTGCCGGTGCCCAGAAAGCCTTGGCAACGTCTGTGTCATCTAGACCTCAGTTGATGGGAAAACAATAGAAGACACTTAGATAAGCTGATATGATGGTTTGCACCTACATATGAAATATATAAATTATCTGCCAATGTTTCATAGAGCGAAGGATTAATGACACAGTTAAAGTGTATAGCCCCAGTAACACCTAACATAGCTATGACTTATTGTCAAAAACTTGGATAAGACTTGATATTTCATGTTACCCTTCTATCAGGGATTTTCTTTCGGACTGCAATATTTCTACTTGAGTGGAGTGCTTTGGAAATTTTACAGCAATGGCCTTTGATTTTGCTTATGTTTCCAGGAAGTTTCCAAGCTGGCTTTCTTGCCATATAAGATTACTTCTTAAATTCTCTCTCACCTCGTGGGTTCCAGACCACCCTTGCAAATGTTTCCAAAAAGACAGCATGTGCTGTGTCCCCATCTTGCCTGCAATTCTCATGACCATTAGTATTGACAATCTGGTAGAATGCTCATGGCTTGCTTGAATTGTACATTTAAAAAGAATCATTTGTAAGGGGAAACTATATTTTTGTCTCTAACAGAGGTGATGAAAATTTCAGAAAAGAAACACAAAACTTCTCATTTCCATCTCTTAAAAGAATTTGTGGCGGGATAGTAATGAAATCATCACATACGCTACTGGAGAGACAACCTCCACAGAAAGTTCAACACACGACTGTCTTTGCTTTAAAAGTACGCATTTCTAAAAGGCATGGTCAATTGTCTCCCCAAAATGTCTGCACTCTAAAATGTTTTTGTCTAACAATTGGACTCGATTCAAATGACTTTGTGAAGACAAGCTGTTTTTAGCCTTGAAAGGATTAGTAATTGCTAAATGTTTTAACGGATGCTACTTCCTTTTTTTCTTCATTGTTTATCGTAATGTTACCTGAGTTTAAATGTATGGGTGTTTCATGGCTCATATCTTATAAATGTACAACAAACTGGATGTCTTTCCAATGGAGCAAGAGGAAAATAGCCATGTCAGCCTTCATGAGAACAACACCATACTTTCTCTTACATCTGTATCTTCCCCAACTCTTAACAGACAACTGTATACCAATGGGGCTCAATATTCATTCACTAATGACTAAGTTCACAAGTTCTCTGCTTGGCATAGTAGAGAGGACTAAATTTCATTCTTCTTTCACGTTTCTACATTTCATTCTCAAGTGATAAAACTTCTTTCGGCAATTATTTTGCTTAGATGTTAAACAGAATTTATTGAGTACCTTCTATGTGCCTAGTACTAAGCTACGCACCAAGATGAATTTGTAATAAGCCTAAGACGCGCTTCTGCCAATAAATAATCATACAGTTTTTTTGTGGAGCCAGAACAGCCCACGTGGGAGGCACTGTATAAGCTGGTGTAGGATGGCGTAACTCGACATAGGCAGATAGGATATTCAGTATTAGGGAAGAGTGTCATGGGATTAGTTACAAGACGAAACCTTACCTGAAAGACAAAGCAGGAACTGGGCCATGAAGGAAGCAGAAAATGGAAAGAAATGTGCAGTTTAAGATTGAAAACTTGGTAGCCTCAGCATATACATTATTGAGTTTCTTGCCCTAAAGCCTTCCAGCTAAATAATATATTTTTTTAACCAGATGGAGGCTGGCTGGTGAGCTCAAAGGGTGGTGATAAGACAAGCTTTTCTTATAATCAATGTTTAGGATGTGAAATTGATTTGCTTATAATCGATGTTTTAGAGTGCAGAAAAAATAATCCGCACTCCAGTGTCTGGCACGCATTTCATAACTTACTGAATATGTTTAAGACAGACCAAACCTCACAACATCACTACTGTCCATGAAGACTCAGCATGCTGAGAAGACGAGAAGTTAATTGATGGCTTCTGGAGATGGATGGAAGAAATGGTCCTCGGGATATTTGACTACCAGACAGAAGGCTACTGAGGGAATGAGTGTATCTCGCACCATTCTGGAAATCTCAAGTGAAAGATCTTTTAAAATGACAAATTCAGGGAATATTTACTATTTAAAATATAACACCGACTTTCCATTATTTTTGCCTGGCAGAGAAGTGGAATTATTCATCTCCGAGGAGACAGACCTTTTTGGGGGAAGATAGCCTGATGGGCCCCTTTTTATATAAACGATGCTCCCACTGTCTTAAAAGATAGGATGAAAAAAAGGGAGTTAAACTGCACTACATTAAAAATTAACTGGCATTTGGGAACTGGTCACTGATGCTTCATTGTTGGTTAGAGAGGGCTGAGCAACTTGGCAAGAAGTTGGCAAGGAGCCTGAGAAGAAAAGACAGCCAGTGTGAAAGTCAAGGTGAAATGACGGCTGATGGACTTTCAAGAATAGCGGTGATTAACATTCAATTGTCAATTGTTTCCTATTCTGTGCTGACACCACCCTTTCCTACCTTGAAAGCTTCAGTAAAGCTCTGTCACTGTAAAGATCTGCCTAGAGGTGTGTTAGAGGTATTGGGACAGAATGGAAGAAGTGGTGCAGGGCTCAGCCTGGACCAAAGCAGTGAAGAAGGAGGATGTTGGCCACTGGAGCTGAGAGAGTTAGTTTGGAGGCAGGCTACACAGAGAACATAAGCCTCTCCCTGGGAATCCTCAGAGGTTATCAGGGAGAGTGTGGAGGCCTTCCACTGACACTGGATGGAGGCTTGAGCCATTTGACTTGGATAGTGAAGAAAAGGGAGCTCTCAGGCACTGACATCTGGGTTTCTTCTAGTCATCCTAAATCACCTGGCCGAAAAGAGCAAAGGTGACGCATTTATCCATCGCTCTCATCATCCATCCATTCAATAAGCACCAAGCCGGAGTCTCCTTCTTCCAGATTTTAATTTTAAGAATGAACGTATGCACAAAGCACATTAAAGAAACAGCAACCGAATATTTGAGAACCAGGATGGGTAGTACGCAGCACACGTGGTTAGAATGCAGAGGACAAAGAGACAGCTGTCGGCTGGAGTGGTTGTAAAAAGCTTCAGAGAGAAGGTTGAACTTTATATGGGCCTTGGTCGGTGACTTGAATTAGGATAAGAATTAAAGGAGGGAGAATTCATAGTCATTCTTCATAGTTACATCTCACTTTATAAGTCATCATGCAATTTCACGTATAATATCCAAATTCTCATCACAACTACTCTCTGAAGTAGATATTAATCCCATCTCTCAGATGAAGATGCTGGGGCTCATAGTTTAGAAATATTTAGAGCCATAAAATTAGACCATATGGGTGATTCAATAATCAGAGTAATTGTTATTATCAAGTTCCTCTAAGATTTAGAAACATTCTTTGAATAGCCTAACATTTTAACAGTTTGTGATGAGTCCCATATTAAAAGAACAGATACATAATGAAATTTAAACTCACAGAAGATATAAATGAGGAAAGATGGCTTATGAAATTATTCATGACTCGTCTAAATATCCAGTTCTCTATTTTATGTGAAGTGATTTTCAAAATGCCATGAATGTGTCACTTTTCTGGAACGCACCATAGAAATTTACACTGGGAAGGTGCTTTGAAGACCGCCCTGTCCGACGGCTCATATCTACAATACAGAGGATTTGGGCCTTGCTAAATGCATCTATCACATATTAGCTCTGCTTATTACCATCCTAATGTTATAAATAACACCAAAGAAATACAAACTATAGTCTCTGCCCCTAATCTGCTTCTAATCTGTTCTGTAGACCTTTTCCCCTTTCACAAAAGAACTATGATAATTTGGGCTCCCATCTAAAAGTTCAAATATAGAAATACTATACTAAGTTAAAATAAGCCATTCCTAACATTACATTACTTGTAATACAATGATTTATGAAGAACAAAAAGTAATTAGTATAAGCATTTCCTTTCCCTACTCTCATTTTGAGTATAAGAAGCCAGTGTTGGTGGCACAGTGGTTAAGAATCCGCCTGCCAGTGCAAGGGACACGGGTTCAAGCCCTGGTCCAGGAAGATCCCACATGCCACAGAGTAACTAAGCCCGTGCACCACAAATACTGAGCCCGCGTGCCACAACTACTGAAGCCCACATGCGTAGAGCCTGTGCTCAACAACAAGAGAAGCCACCGCAATGAGAAGCCCGCACGCTGCAATGAAGAGTACCCCCCGCTCGCCCCAAAGGGAAAGCCCGTGCACAGCAACGAAGACCCAACGCAGCCAAAAATAAATAAATGTATTAAAAAAAAAAAAAGAAGCCAGTGTTGTTTCAATAGCTCCAAATATCTGAGTTGTTCTTACTCCCATTCCTGTAGGGGAAGTGAAAACTTCCTTCTCACTACTTCATCCCCTCATTCCACCCTCTTTAGGCCTCTGAGTAGCATAAAGTTGGTTAAAGGAAGATAGAATTTTGAGATAAAGAGGTAGGAACAACTGGGTCCATAGGAAATGCAGGGGATGCCTGAGATGGAGGGACCAAGGACCACTGGATTTTCCAGCATTGGGTCCCCTGGAGGATATGCTCCAGTGAGGAATTACTGTGGGATGCTGAGAGAGAGACTGCACACCTGGTACCAGGCTGGCCTGGAAGGCATCAGTGACCCTCCCAGTGGGTTTATATAACCATAGTCAATTTTGTTGACTGCTGAGAAGGTCCCCTCTGCACCCTCCTGGAGTAGAGGCTTGAGTGATGCTAGAATACCAGCACTTGGCACCAGTAACAAGTGACTAAAGGACAAAAGCAATAAGGGGACTACCAGATGCTAAGAAAGGAACTTCCCCTGATTTTTCTCACAGCACACACACAGATCAACATGTTTTTTTTTACTAAGCAAATGGAATTTCCCACTAGTCAGATATGTGGGTGCTCAGAGCAGATTTAATTTTATAATGGCTGGAAACTTTATACTTGCTCTTCTTTGCTTGCCCTTAAGTGCTGTAAGTTAAAAGTCACATACATTTACATACAACCTATCCTCATTATTCATGGATTCCAAATTTGCAAATTCGCCTACTTGCTAATATTTATTTTTAACCTCAGAATCAATAGTCACGGTGCTTGCATAGTCACTCATGGACAAACACAGAGCGGTGAAAAATTTGAGTCTTCTGAGATGTACGTTTGCAGCTGAGATAGAACAAGGTGACCCTCGGTCTTCTTGTTTTAGTTCTCGTACTATAAAACGAGTGACCTTCTCACAGCCTGTTTAGTGCCACGTTTTTCATTTTTGTGCTTTTCGTTGATGATTTTGGTGTTTAAAATGGTCCCCAAGTATAGAGCTGAAGTGCTGTCTAGTGTTCCTAAGAGCAAGAAGGCTGTGATGTGCCTTATGTAGAAAGTATACATGTTAGATAAGCTTTGTTCAGGCATGAGTTATGATGCTATTGGCCACAAGTTCAATGTCATGAATCAACAATACATATTAAATAAGGTGTCTTTAAGCAGAAACACACAGAAAACATCGTTACATATTGATCAGCTGACCAAAATGTTGTGAGCAGAGACTCACAGGAACCTAACCCTCTACTTCCTCTAGGAGCAATGGTTCAGGATTCATGAATTCGGTGTTTGTTGTGACTTTATAGAAGATAACTGCCTGAGCAATAAGAATTGACTGTATTTATATGTTCTTTGACTCAACTTGTTACGTGCAAAGCATTGTACTAAGCATCAAAATAAGAACAGGCAACACGGCCTGCAATTTCTACCAGATCTGCGTACACTGCAACCACACCATGTGCTACAGCACAGGATCCAACACAGGTTCTTACTCAGGACATGTCTTGAGCCTCATCCAGAAAGGGGCTATTTCTGGAAGTAAAGAAGACAGTTATAAGGCAACCTCATTTACAAAAAGGCCCCTAATAAGGACCCAGAGGACAGCTCTGAGGACGTTTATAGTGCGGCTCTGTGGACTTGGGGTCACCGTTTCCTGTTATAAACACCACTCTGAGTTTCCAGGAGGCTTTGTGGGCATCTGAACTTGAGTGAGACTTGGCGTGCTACATCCCAGTATGGGAGTTCATGTAAACAGCCTGTAAAATAATCAGCTTGACCCTTTTCAAACGCAGGCAATGTTAAAAAAAAAAACCCACAAAAAACAAGCAAACAAAAAAAAAATGCACACAATCTCATGCCTATGAGAATGTTATTTTTTGCACCTGTATAAATGAAAACAGACAAGTTTACAAAATGAACGTGGCAAACGATTAGTGATGATTGACTTACAAGGGAGGAACCAAACAGTCAGCCATTTGCTACTGGGCCATCTTTAAGTCCTGGAGCATTTTAACTCAAATATGGTATTTTGTCACAGTTACGAAATCATGTTGTCAAAGAGGTGACTGCAATTCTCCAGTAAGCATTGTGGGTGATTAGGGTTGAGTTCTAGCATGTATCCAAGCCTCGGTTGCAAAATGATGACTAAAAAGTGGTAGAGAAGCCTAGAAGGTAAGCATCTGAAGGATGAGGATTTTTGACTGTTTTGTTCACTGATGAATCCCTGGTGTCTAGAACAGTGCTTGGCCCAGGGAAGGCACCCCATCAATACTTGTTGAATTAGGTTTATTTTAATATGTTATTTTAATATAAGCACAGCCAGTGTTTATATTTCTAACTATAGGGCATCGTGTATCTGTGCCCTGATTCCTATACCTGTGCTCTTTCACTCCCCAGCCCAGTCTGCCCCAGTCTTCACCCTGAACAGCCAGTGACTTCACCCCAGAAGAAACCAGAGGAAGAAGCAGCCTCAGCAGCAGGAGCCCCATTACTGTCCAGAAGGACCACAAGTGCCCCAGCCAGACCCATCCTCTGGGCCTCTATTCCCAGTGGTCTTGGTCCTAACCACTTCTGGAGGAGTGTGTGCAACGTTTGGATTGTTGCCCACCTGATATGTGAGAAACGGTATCTCAGGATATTATAACTTGAATTTCTCTTATTAGGAGCAAGGCTGCACTCTATTTTCATATGGTTAAGAGTCATTTGCCTTTCTTTTTATAGGGAACAGTCTGTTCATTTCCCTAGTCCATTTACCTACCAAGTTACAGGCTTTTTCTTCTCTATTTTTAGACGCTCTTTATATATTTGACATGTTAACCCTTTGTGATAAAAGTTACAAATTTTTTCCCATTTGTCATTATTTTTACATTGCTTAGAGGATGTTTTTAACTTGAAAAAGTTTTTTCTTAATACCATAAAATTTAGCTAGATTTTTACTTGATGTTTCTGGACTTGGTTAAATAGTTGAGACACTTTTCTTCATCCTAGTTATTGGAGGAAAATACCCTTCTCTTCGAATATGTATAGCTTCATTCATTTCACATTTAGATCTCTGAGCCTTTGGAATTTATCCTGGTGTACAATGTGAGAAATGGATCCAATTTTATCTTTTTCCATATGGCTATCCACTTATCCCAACACCACTTATTTATAAGTCCATCTTTTGCCACCAATTTGAAATGCCATCTTTATTGTATATTAAATTTCCATATGCAATTAGGTCTATTTCTGGATTTTTCTAGTCATTGATCTATCTACTCATGTGCCTATAGAGTTCTTTAATTATAGAGGCGTTAGAATGTATTTTAGTATATGGTCACGCCAGTCCTTATTTTCATTGCTCTTCTTTTACAAGGATTTCCTGACTACTCCAGCTTATCTTTCCTCCCAAATGGTATTTTAAAAATTATATTAATTGTTTAAGTTAAATTAATTTTCAATAAAATTTATAAATTAACTAAGAGAGAACTGACTTCTGTCTATCCAAGAAACTGATACGTCTTTCCACTTCTTCAAATCTCCTTTTGCATCCTTGAGGGGTGTTTTTAGTTTTCTTTGTACAGTTTTTGCACAACTTTTGGTTTTTTAATGTACCTAAGTTTATCATTATTACTGTCTTAAACATATGTATCACATATCTTCTAAGTACTTTTAGTTTGTATGTATGAAGGCTGTTTACACTGATTTCTTCCCTATCTGCTACTTTACTGAATTCTCTTATTACTTGTGGTGCTTTTCCATTGAGTGTCTTGGACTTTTCAGTTATATACTCATGTCTTCTGCCAGTAGAGATATTTTTGCTCTTCCCTCCTATGTCTTATGTAACGGCAGATGTTGTGCTATTTGTTTTCTACTAAACTTTATATTATGAGGTCTGTGCAGTATCATTAAATGGTCCTAAAGGCACAATTTTAATGGTTGCAGGTATTTTATTTTATGGATATGCCAACATTTAGTTAGCCATTTTCAACTTGAAATTCAAGTTTTCTCCTTTTTATTTTTGTAAATAATGTCACAATAAACATTTTTTTGTTTGTATTTATTTGTGCACATTTCTGATTATGTCTTTAGTGTAAACTCCTAGGAGTAGAATCAGTAGGTCAAATAGCCTGCCTGGTTTTAAGGCTTTTTAAATGCATAATTGACAAAATGCCCTTCAGAAAAGATAAACCAATGTACACTCACATCAGCAAATTTGTCTTCCTTCACTGTGCCCTCAGCAACCTAGGTATTGTAAAGTTATGGTAGCTCACCAGACAAACAACATCACATCGTTATGTGACTGGTTTGTTGGGCAATCTCAATTCAGCATAGGTTCATCTCTGAAGCCATTTTTTTAGAGGAGAGGCGTGTGAGGAAAAAGGACCGGCATCTTCTTATTCATAGGGATGCAATGACAATATTCTTTCTTGGGCACGTGACTATTTTTCTGACTTAGACTAACTACACATCGATATCTCTATGTGGTAGACATCCAGGGGTGGCTGGCTCTTCCAAGAAGTGGATGCAAAGTCTCTCTGAATTTGTTAGATTCTCTGGAAGACCTTGTAGGATCCCCTCTGCACACTTCTTTCCATGGGAGATCCGGCTGTATCTCTCTATCTCTTCTCAGTTCCCACCACTGGATGGCCTCACGCATTAGGCAAGCTTCTTGAGCAAATCAATACTAGCTAGAGTCTCTGGTGCCCATGTCACCCACTAGAAACTTGTGCATCCTTGGGGATACCAGCTGGCGGGGGGGCGGGTACAGGCTGCTTCTCTCACCTCATTGTGACTGTCTGGTAGGCACGGGAGCAGATCAGAAAGCCTGTCTGCTCCCCAAGCAGAGTTCCAGGCAGGGAAGCAAATCCAAGTCTGCCTATCTGTTAGCACCTACAGTCTCAACGGGTGATTCTCTATCCAGGTTGAGTAGAATCATGGGAGGCAGGCCAACCCCCTCCCTTGCCCATGGGAGAGAGGAAGTAACCTCTGATGAGTAACACTGCCCCTGACCACTTCCAACTTTGCTTCCTGTTCCCTCCTGCCTGCTTCCTGTCCTCTGCTTATATAAGTGTGACGTGAGGCTGGGGTCTGATTGCTCTTTCACTTGTTAACACCTGTGGTTTTTTGCTGGGGGCCTGGTGCTGGCTGATTCCAGGGCAAAAGTCGAAGCCCAGCTCCACATCCTGGTATGCTAATTTTTATTTGTACTTTTTTGCTTAGCAGGGAGATTGGACACTGTTCATGTGTTTCTTAATAATCTTATTTCTCTTTTTATGAATTGACTGTTTGTGGCTTGCTTTTTATTCTCCTGCTTCTTGTGTTTATCTGTCAAAGTAGTTTGACCTGACTTCTCTAAGCTGCATCACATTACAGCCCCACTGGTTCTGAATTTAACACAACTGCTTTCCAGTTGTAGTTTCTGCCTTTAGGGTGTCACTATTAATATTCAAGATACAACGAGCTAAGAAACAGGATACACAGATCCACTATTTGATATTCATCAACTGGTTTATAAATGTATGCTAAATATGAACAAACTGTGACATACATATTTACATGTATGCATGAATACCTATTATATAAAGTTATGACATGATGTTCAAAATCCATTTCTGTCTCCCATTTAATTTTCCTATAACCTCTCAGTCATTCATTCAACCTAATAACAGCAACCTTAACCAGAGAATCAATTTATAACCCTACCAGGTGGCAAAAGGCTTCTCCAAGTGACCTCTTGGGGATCACTTCTGGCTATCTTCTGGAAAATAGGAGATTAAAAACATGTGTGTTCCCACAATGCTGCATTCTGAAGATGTTTCATCTCCTAGTCCTGCCCCCCGTGTAAGTTATGTAAGACTATTGAAATCAACAAAGAACAATTCATGCCTTGACTGGGATTATTGTTGTTGTTTTTAAGGACAGACCTAAAATTGGAAAAGCAACTGAAATGCAAGCAGTCCCTACATACTGTCAAGCTCAGAGAAAATTCACTTCTGACTTTTCTGCAGGGGATATAAGTGGATAAGAATGCTTGGCATTTTGTGAGTCTATTCACTCTTTAGGATGGAAATAAAATGCACTTAATTGAATATCCTAAAATCTCAAGCCGTCAGAGCTGAAGCCTGGGAAGCTATACCTGAAACGTGGGTCGAGCTAGGAGAATGCCTCCAGAGGGCTGGAAGGATGAGTGTGCCTGGCATCTTGACGTTACTATGGGGATTGCTATAGTAACAATTCTGCTCGCCCTTCATTTATTAAGTTATTTTGTTGTGGAACCAAAAGGTAAACCAAACATTCAAAGAAACAACGCTTTTAAAGAGATTTTTGCTGTTCCTGCAGCCCAGGCCAAATGCTTCAATGAAAGGAAAGGACAACACTGGCAGATAATTTAATACAATTGAAGGAATGAGATTCCTCCAGGTTTCCTCTGAGACTGGAAAAATAACAGCTGATCTGTGTCATAACGCAGAGTTGAATTTGTGAATTTACCAGTCCTGATACGAAACCCTCTGAGGAAACAATGGCGTTGCCCCTCACAACCCCACACCTAGCCTCTCTCTCTTTTGCTTTCACTCCACCAGAATATGGCTTGCCTTTTTTTTTTTTTTTTTTTTCCCATAAAGAGAATGGGGAAAATGAAGCTGACCAGAAAAAGAGCCTTCATCTTGAAGGGCTTAAAAGTTTTAAATGCAGCATCCCACCCGCGGGGGTCTTAGCAGGTCCACAGTCCTCACTGGAAACAATAAAACAGAACTGGGAGTGGGGGAGGGGGAGGAGGAACGCTGGGGAGGGATCTGGAAGCATAATTTTCTGTCCTCCCTCCTCTCCTCGGATCCTTTCTTCTTGGTCCCATAGGGGTCTCTGCCGGGGTGGGAGAATGATTCTGGAAAATGTGCGGAGACCCTCTTGAAAGCCAAAATGGGGGTGAGAGAAAGCCTGTGTTCTGGGGTCTGTCCTACTCTATTGGGAGATTGTAGTAAAACTCCTCATGGGGTGAGACTGTATGAAAGAGAGAAAATGAAAACAGAGGAGTGAGGAAAGGCAACTTAGAAAAACCAACCCGCATTCATATGAGAGAATGAATCATGAGAAAAAATTCAAGCAAGTAACTGCTTAGCTTGACTCCACTTCCCCTCATCCTAAGGGGAAGGTTCCACTGCGTTTATGCTTGTCATCACTATGGTTCAATCAACCAGTTGACTGTTCTGGTGTAATGAAGTCAAGGCTTGGGAATAGAGGCAGAGTCACCAAAATACAATAACAATGGAGCCCAAGTTGGTCTAAAAAAGGATTTCAGGAAACAGTAGGAGCAAGTGCTGCCCTGAGTCTTTCACCCGTGTTAATTCAGCGAATTCACACACCAGCCCTCAGAGGTAGCTCCTATCAGCATGCTCAATTTTCACGTGGGAAAACTAAGAGAAGATAAGTGATTTGCCTGCAGTAAAACACTGTAAAGAGAAGAACCCGGTTTCAAACCTAAGCAGCTGATTCCAGGGTCTGTGTTCTGATCCATGACCCTGTATTCTTCCTCCAAGCCAGCTCGTGAAAAACAGAGGAGACAAATCCCAAGGCTGCTTTCTAATAACTTGGAGGGAGAGCAGCAAGAAAGAGAACAGAGACTTGGATAGTGACTGTGTGGACGGGCAGAAGCAGACAGTCTCCGAGGGGATGGAAAGCGAGAACGCACTGCACCTCGGATAAGGAAAAGCAGGCACAAGACAGCACCCTTAGGAAGCTCTAAAAGGCGATGGGGTCCAAGCCTTTCTCCTGTCACCAAACTAAATCCTCTGGGGTCCTCTTGTAAACCTTGTCTATAGGAACAGAACAAGAAATTATTCTCTTTCTTTCCTCCTTCACAGACTGGAAAAGTCAAGTTCTATAGAAGGAAAGAATCAAGCATTTGGATTTTAAGTTGCCACCATCGGAACGAGCAGGAACAGTCTAGAAATCTCCTCCTGTGAGTCAGTAATAAAAGCACATTTAAAATCTCGTGTGCAAATTCCTGGCACCTTCAAAGAGAAACAGAAAAAGATTTAAGACTCTCAGCCTCTCTTATACTTCAGTAGAAGACTGAAACAGTTCCTGGCCTCATGTTTAGCAAGCTCCCCGTTATTTTATTAGGATCATTTGGTTATATTTGGTCTTTAAAAGTTTCAGGGCTTTCTCCACCAATGACTTAGAAAGTGGAAGCGAGGCCGAAATAGGCTTGTTTGGGAGCTGGAGATGGAAAGGCTAGGCTTCACAGTTACCATGGTTAGGGGTCCTCTAGGCGGCGGGGGTGGGAGGAACTTCCAGAAAGAATTCAAGTAAAGGTGGTGTGTGTGTGTGCTTGCGTGTGTGCACGTGGGTGTACAAGTGTGTGTACGCACGTGGGCAGTGGCAGCTGCTACCAAGGAAGGAATAGCCTCCCTTGACTATAATTAAGCATCCTCTAGGCTGGGGTGTTTGCTCACAAGGCACGTCTCCCGGGCTCTCAGAGCTCTAGTAATCATGCAAAGTCCTGTGTGCCTCAGAGACCCCCAGCTCTCCTTCGCACATGGCCGAAGCCTGGGAAGCCCCACATCATACTAAGTGACTGATCTCCAAGGATGCGTTCACATGGAAAAAAAAAAGTGACAGCACTTGGGAAGTCTCTAGAAGCCACATATCCAAATGCCTGGGGGTGCAGCGTCATCAGGAAAAGGGAAAGGCCAGGAGGAGGAGGAAGACAACAGAGAATTAAACTTGCTCCATAGCCTTACGTTTTATAAGGTGCAAACATGACGCTAGCTATACCTTGCCACCTCATAGTAAATACAGGATTACTAGGCAATTATATTTGAACATTACAGAGTCTCCGAAAAGAATGGCCATGTTCAGGGCAGTTGTTCAATCCCTTGATAACAGTATAGTTTAATGGATAGAAACAACTATATCATTTGTTCCTCTTACATAAAATGCTCCCAACCACGTAAGTACGTGATCAATAGCAGGGGTTTCCAGTGGGCAGGCGTGCAGTTGTCCCTAGAACAGCAGCTTCATGAGAAGTAATAAGAGGTAAAATGAGAATCAAAAAAAAAAAAAATACGGAAACGAAGTTCTTCAACAGAGCGAAGACCTCAAAGGCTTCTCAGTGCACTTATTTTTATGGTGTACAAGGAACAATGGCAGAGCTAAATCTGGCACTTTTAAGGGATTTGTAAACCAGCTGTAAAATGTTATCCTGGATTGGATTTTTCCATTCGGATCTGTTGGTAACGGGGATTGGAGCTGTAGGAGGGGTTTGGGTGCGGATGGAGAGAGCGAGCACGCTGCAGGTGAGAACATTTGACTTCTCATTTTTCATGTATCTGAATATTATTGCAGGCAGGTCTGGACCCTTTGCAAATACTAATTTTACTGAAAAAGATATTCCCAGGGCAGCCACTGTGTACCTTGAGCAACGTATCTCAAATTGATTCAATCATTGATTGCTCTTCTGAAAAAAAAAAGACTACAAAGCTACTAATAGGTGGTATGAAGGTGGGGGGCTTTGGAACTGGCTAAGAAAGCAGAGGGGAGAAAGGTGACCTGCTCTCTGATGTGCATCATTTCTTCCTAGAGAGGCACGCAACCCCTTGGGGACCATCAGACTGAACTGGTGCCCTATTTCACGAGCAGATAGCTTTTCCCTCCTCGATAATTGCTAACCGTCATTGAGGGCTTCCTATGTTCCAGGCACGGTGCTAGCCATTGTATTTGTCAAATCTTCCCAATCGTCCCATGAAGTATGTAATATCATTATTCCAGGTTATGACACAGAGGGATTTGATGTTTTGTGAAGTTCCGTTACGTGGTCAAGGTGACACAATGTTTTAGTGGTAGGGCTGGGATCCACCCTGTCAATTCACAGCTTTCATTCTTAACCACTACTGCTTCCCTTCCTATCCAATCCAATGATCTATTCCATTTAGGTCACAGGAGGGCAAGAGGGACATAACATACACGCATCCACCTGGGACTATCCTAGTGCAGTGTTTGCTATCTTACATTTGTGAGATTATTTAATCGTTTGAAACAGCCTAGGTAAAATGCATTTTCTCTACTGTGTAGAAAAGGAAACTAAAGCTCAGAGAGGTTAAGTCTCACGTCTAGGAGATGGTTCTAAGCCAGCTCAGCTTGATTTCCAACCTCTCCTATTTCTGCTGTAACAGGCTTCCTCTTACAAGCTAAAGAAGCCAGCTCAGCTAACCATCCAGGACCAATTTGCCTGAGTTTAGATTTGCAATAAGGAAAATGAAAACCTGCCTTTTTGACTTGTATTTTGGGATGTCAGTGAGATACCAGACATTGCGGAATGCTTAATGGAGAAGGTTGATGTGCCCCTCAGCTCTGCGTCTGCCTCTCTGGTTAGGATCATGTCCTCATTGGTACTCATAAAGAGCTTCTTTGCTCGTAATATCCATTCTGTCTTCCCAATGGTCCAAACTCTACTCATATGTCAAGGCTCAGATCAAGTTTGCCTTGTTCCATGAAGCCTTCCAAGATTGCTCTTCCCATATAAATCCCAATACTCCCTTGATCTCCTGAGGCACCCAGTACCTATACGAGCAGCATATTGTCTGTTATAATGACTCCTGACTCCTCAAAGGCTCCAGGAACTATTCCATATACTTTAAAAAAATATCCTGTATAATTCCTATGATGAAATTGAGGTCACACATGAATACTTGTTGAACTGGGATTGAATTAAGTTGGCCTCATCAGTGCCCTGAACATAGAGGGTATGGAAAAAAATAAGAAGAAAAACATGACATTGGTTAATAGAGTAAGTTGAGAAGAGACTAATGGAGTTGCAAAGAATAAGATAGAGGTTTGGTGGAGGAAAGTAAGTCAGAGAGGGGGCCTGGGAGACCTCCTCAACATCTGGACACAGAACCAATCTGTATTTCCCTAGCTCACTAGTTCTCAATCTGAGTGTACATCAGAGTCACCTGTAAGGCTTCTTGAAACATACCACTGCCCTTTCCCCCACTCCACCAGCGATTCTGATTCAGGAGGTCTGAGAAAGTACATTTCTGAGTTACCAGGATACACTGATGCCGCTGACCCAAAGACCACTATCTGAGAACCGCAGTGATTCTCCGCCCGGACTGCACATTAGCAACGCCTGGGGCGGGGCTTAGCTATCAGTGGCCTTCCCCTCACCAGACCTGTGAAATCAGAATCTCTGGGGAGCGGGCTGCTCTAGCCAGCCTTTCACAGAAAAAAATCCCACTGTTCTGGAACTATCTCTTTGCTTCACTGCCTCATCTCTTACAACTGAGATCCTTGAGATGTCCATGGTCTTGTTCTTTTTCTAGGAATGCATTTGGCAAATAGAAGGAGTTCAATAACTCTTTACTGAAAAAAAAATATTGTGGGTTGGGGTGAGGGGCAGGAAAACTCTGCAGAAATATGGCAACCAGGGGCCCATCCCTGCCTGAGATTGAGGCAAGAGATTACCTGAAAGGCAAGGCAGACTTCATAGGTGTTTATTTTGTTTTCTTTGAAAATATCATTGTGGTCTCAACATCTAGGACTGTGATCATACAGGTAAACCTAATACACATTCTGTCCATGCTTCCCAAACCAAGGATCATACAATCAAATCAAATGCATACAGAGTTGTGCAGGTAATACAAATGAGCAGAGTTGGACTGACTGCAACCAAATGGTCACGTCCTGTCTAGAGTTGGACTAAATCATTGTTAAGTGTTGAGTCAGAGTCGCCTAGTGTGTTATTTATATATCTTCCAGGGAAAACAAGAAAGTCAAAGTCATTGATTTCTCAAATATTTGTTGAGCACCTTTAAATGCTTTTTTGAGTATTTATTCTTATTGAGCACCTATAAACACATGCACCAAGCATAGCACCAGGCTATGTACCAGGCTAAGTTCTATCGTTCTTTGCAAATCAATATGGTGGCCATCCCTCCACAGTGCTCACATGACACTAAGTCCACACCTTAACGCATGTCAGTTCTCTTATTGAAAGGGCATCTCCTAACCTTCCCACCAATCAGGCCGAGGCATCATTTAGAATCTGAACCAAAATGAATCTTCTCCAGAAATCTTTTCTTCCTGATTAGCCTGGTCCTTATCTGATTGCGTTTTTTCAGCATCTCCCTCAGTAATTAGTACTGGGCCCATGATTACTGCTTTGACTTATTGATGATTGGCCCCAAGATCCCCTCCTATTTATATGTATCCAATTTACCAGACCTTCCACATCTCTCCAATAGTACCTGGTACAGTACATTGTTGTTGCTCAATAAATGTTTCTTAATGGAGTGAACTGCAAGCTTGTTAGGTGTCCAGTCACTTTTCTTACTTGAATCATCAGGAATGAGTCAGTCAGAGAATACTTTTATGCTCTAGAAAGTGTTTGGAGTAGCTTTCTCTGGAAGCTCAAGGAAGACAGGTCTTTGAATTCTGGAAATCTTTCTGCTCCATTGGGAAATGGTCTCTTCAACCATGACTATTCCTTTTTTCGGGATTACTTCCCAAATGCATTCCATTTATGAATGTGTTCATTTTTCTATTTATTATTTATTCACTTTTAATGAGTGCGTTCATTTCTCTCAAATCCTTAGGATATTTTTCATAACGATCTGCATCTTCAAATGTGAACATTGTCTTTGACACAGACAGTGAATAATTTCTACGTAATTGATGGTTGGATATTTAACTTAAAATTACTTCCATAAAATCTGCAACATATTTCTTTTATTGGGTTCTGTCTATACTGACTGCTTTGGGCTAGGTCCACACCCTAAAATTCCAATGGGTGTGAGCCAAAGTTGCAGAGTTCTGTGGCTAATAATAACAATAATAATGAGCACATTTCAAAAGTGCTAATTACAAATGCAACTGAATTGTGTTCTCATTATAAACGCTACAGGTTTTCTGCCAGGTTGGTATTTCATGACAGTATGTTTTCAAACACCTGTTTACCTTTACTATCACTAGATATATTCAAAAAGAGAAACTTTTCAAAGTTGAGATGCATATTAAGTTTTATGTGTCTTTGTAAAATTTGGAATCTTTTACCCAGAGTCCTTTACTGCACAAATGGAAGCACAATGAGTAATTATCTATACCTTATGTAGACAAAGGGCACGGAAATTTCAAGAATCCTTTGTTTATCCAATAGAATCCAACAAGATTTTTCTTTTTCAGGAGGTGGGGGGATGTGCAGAAGAAAAAATAGAATTATCCTGGTAATTATCTTGCATCAAATCAAACTTTACTGAACGTAAATCTCTGCTCCGTGGGTGGGAAAGTAAGACTACAAAGGTGAGTAAGACACAACCCCCGCATACAATGTATTGAAGGAGATTTCACTGGACACAAATATCATAAGGTGGTGAAGTCCTTGGAGAGGGAAGGTGAAACCAAGAAGGAAAGACTGAGTGTGGACTTGAAAATACCAAACAGAGGCCTTAGGGTTAGGATAGGATGGGATTTTGCTTCTTAATTCAGGTCTAGTAATGTGGTGACAGAACCTTCCTTGGATTAGGAGGCATGAAAACATATTGCTGATGGGCAGCCTTTCAACCTAGCTCCACATGTAGTCAATGTCAGAGATGCTTGCAGAAGACAGAAGACCAGGGCTTGTTTTTTAAAAACCCCATCTCGGAAGTATGGGGGATCCATTAGACAGTGGTTCTAATTCCTGATTATACATTAGAATCACCTGGGGAGTTTTTAAGGCATACCAATGCCCCACCCCAGGGAAGGGAATCCTCACGGCGGGGGCGTTGGGGGGGGATTGTGTGAAGACCAGGCGGAGTGTTTTTTAAAAGCTGCCCAGGTGATTCTGCTGTGAGTAAATGTTGAGAGTTACTGTGTCAAGGAATGGGAAGATGTTATTAGATTTAGTCAGCATCTTCATAGTTCTTTATTTTTGCCAGTGCTTTGACAACAATTTTTTTGAGTGTCTGTGTGACTCATACAAAGGAGACCAGGATGGAGGTCAGTGTTTCACTACCGGAGTACCCTATCTTTACTCAGTTTCTGGTTATCTGGCTTTTAAAAAGCAGATCAAGCTTGTAGGAGCTCCAAGGACTTAAAGATGGGACAATTTGAGGATCATAAATCATAATGACTACAATGAGTTGAAACTTATCAGATATATGAAAACTTATGAGTTCATAATGATACTTCAGAAATAAACAACAGGGCTTCCCTGGTGGCGCAGTGGTTGAGAGTCCGCCTGCCGATGCAGGGGACACGGGTTCGTGCCCCGGTCTGGGAAGATCCCACATGCCGCGGAGCGGCTGGGCCCGTGAGCCATGGCTGCTGAGCCTGCATGTCTGCAGCCTGTGCTCCACAACGGGAGAGGCCACAACAATGAGAGGCCCACATACTGCAAAAATAAATAAATAAACAACAAAAAAATCGTTGATGACCATGGAGGTTGCTAGGGTACCAACTCATTTTTCTGAAAATGTATAAATTAAGCAAAAATCTCGAGCATCTCTTCTGTCTTTCCCTACTTGAAAGAGAACTTGGGCTAGACAAATAGATGAGGAAAACAGTTCTTCTCTGTATAAAAAAATCATGTGGACTAAATGGAGAAAACAATGACAGAATTAGAAAATCACCATTTTCCACTCCACAATGAAATAGGGATCTAGGCAACAGTAATCAATGGCCGCTGAAATTATTATTGGAAAGTTGAGGGGGAGCTTTACAATGGATGGATTAGGCAGATGACAGGTGTATTAGTTTCCTGTGGCTGCTGTGATAAATTATCACAGACTCAGGGCCTTAAAACAACAGTAACTTATTCTCTCATCGCTATGGAGGCCAGAAGTCCAAAGTCAGTTTCGTTGGCTGGAAACAAGGTGTGACAGGGCTGCACTCCCTCTGGAGGCTTTAGAGGGAGAATCTGTTCCTTGCCTCTTTTGTTTTCTGGTGGTTCCCAGTATCCCTTGGTTTGTGGTCGCATCACTCTAACCTCTGCCTCCTTAGTCACACTGCTTCCTCCTCTTCTGTGTATGAAAGCTCATCTCTGCTTCCCTCTTACAAAGGCACATGTGACTGCATTTGTATCTCAGCAAGAAAATCCAGGATCCTTATCTAAAGATCCTTAACTGAGTCACATCTACAGAGAATTGCCCCCCCCCTTTTTTGGTGCCACATACGATAACATTCATAGGTTCCAGGGATTGAGACAGAGATATCTTTTAGGGGACTCTTTTTCAGCCTATCACAACACTGAACCATCAATCAATCTTAATATTAAGCAAAATGGGATAAATACATTATTCTTACCCTACTCCTCCCCCACCTCCAAATGACTCAATTTAATCAAGAATCTATCTCTAACTATTGATTTATAGGGGATTGGGGAACATATTATATGACACCAAAAGGATATAATCAGTCAAATCCAGCAATTCTTCAAGACAAAAGACTCAATTCTCAATTTCTATAATAAGCACGCCAAACAAAGGAGGGAAATAATTACACATCAAAAGAGATGTAAGAGCATATTAACCATATGTAATCTCCACCAAATCTTGTTTGAATTCTGAATTGAGCAAAACAACTATAAAAAAGGGCATATTTGAGACAATCAGGAAAAACTGAACACAAATTGATGATATGGAGGAACTG
The DNA here is from genome assembly GCF_949987515.2 of Delphinus delphis. Taxonomy (NCBI): domain Eukaryota; kingdom Metazoa; phylum Chordata; class Mammalia; order Artiodactyla; family Delphinidae; genus Delphinus; species Delphinus delphis. Next base: position 71,055,325 of record NC_082695.1, on the reverse strand, counting down.
TGGGGGGTTTTTTTGGGGGGCATCTGATAATATTGTGGTTGTGTTAAAAGAGAAAAGTTAGATACGCCTACTGAAATAAGTGAAGTGATATGTCTAGAATTAGCTTTAAAATACTGCAGCAACAAATAAATAAACAACAAATTAAAAACAAATAAACAATTTAAAAAAGGAATGGGATACAGAGTGAAGTAAGTCAGAAAGAGAAAAACAAATACCATATGCTAGCACATATATATGGAATCTAAAAAAAAAAAAAATGGTCATGAAGAACCTAGGGGCAAGACGGGAATAAAGACGCAGACCTACTAGAGAATGGATTTGAGGATACAGGAGGGGAAGTGTAAGCTGGAACGAAGTGAGAGAGTGGCATGGACATATACACACTACCAAATGTAAAACAGATAGCTAGTGGGAAGCAGCCACATAGCACGGGGAGATCAGCTCGGTGCTTTGTGACCACCTAGAGGGGTGGGATAGGGAGGGTGGAAGGGAGACGCAAGAGGGAAGAGATATGGGGATATATGTATACGTATAGCTGATTCACTTTGTTATAAAGCAGAAACTAACACACCATTGTAAAGCAATTATACTCCAATAAAAATGTTAAAAAAAAAAAGGAATGGGAAGGGAAAAGATAAAATAAGAACAGCAGATGTTAATTGTTGAACCATTAAAGCAGCCTTTCTATTTTTATGCATATTTGAAAATTTCCAGAATAATAAGTTTACATTATGTATGTGTGTGTGTGTGTGTGTGTGTGTGTGTGTGTGTGTGTGTGTGTGTGATACATATGAGAGTGCAGCATGTCCCCAGTAAGACCAGGTTTAACTGACCATCCTCATGTCTGGCCTCACTGCCTGGAGGAAAGTTCTATGGAGTGGTAACATCCACTTCACCTCTTAGGGCTGTTGTGAGGTAGCAGAGAACTAGATAAGAACAAAGGGCACACAGAAGCTATTCCTGAACCTTCAGTCTGTAGCTTGGCTTTTATAGAAAGATATCCGCCTGGGAACTCATTGATAAGCACTAAAAGTTCTGTAAGAGCTTGTGGTCTGTTCACAGATAGCATTCATCACCTCCCCGAATCCTCCAGGATTTGTGTCACTGAGGTAACTCCAAATTAGAATGGGAAAGAGTAGAGTGTGTAAACACAGAAGGCACAGAACAGCCAAAAGGAAGAAGCAGCCCAAATGTCCATCAAGAAATGAATGGCTAAAACCAAACAACCAGGAACTATCACCACCAGCATCACAACAATAAAAGTTAAGGTCAAATATTTAGAAAATATAAAGAGGTTTAGTTATTAGAAAAGAGATGAATGGCTAAACAAATTGTGATATATTCACACAATGGAATAGTATTCAGTCATATAAGGAATGGAGTGCTGATATATACTATGATATGGACAAACCGTGGAAACATGATGCTAAGTGAAAGAAGCCAGACACTAAGAGTCCCACATTGCATGACTCCATTTGTATAAAATATCCAGAATAGGTAAATCTACAGTGAGAGAGAGCAGATTAGTGATCTTTAGCTGAGTGGAGTGACTGTTTAATGTGTGAGGGGTTTCCTTTTAGGATAATGAAAATGCTTTGGAGCTGGAAGGAGGTGATGGTCACACAACAATGTGAGTGTGCTGAATGTCACTGAACTGTTCACTTTGAAATGGTTTGTTTTATGTTAGTCCAATAAGGTGTTATTTTAAAAAAAATTAAGCAGAAAAATAACGCGATTAGGTTTGTTCTTAAAAAGAGTAACCCTAGGAGCTATGTAAGAACAGATTAAAGATGGACAAGATTAAAGCAGAAGGAATACAGAAAAACATGAGTGTTGGGCAAGATGGATTCAACTGCTTCTCTCCCTTAAAACTTACATCCTGAAGCAAGCCCAAAGAAGCCACCCTTAGTGTCTCAACTCTGAAACCCATCTCGTCCCTTTTTGGTATTCCAATGCTTCCGAGCATCACATAGGCTCCCAAGCTTCTAGAAGAGTTCCAGGAGTTGAAGTGTTAATATCCAACATACAGCATATTTTCAGCAAGCATGAAAGATATGATCTTAATATCCTCCTGTTTCCCGATCCTTTGAGAGCCTTATCCAGGAAGAAGGAGAGAGTGTCTACAAAGTAGACAGTGTTTGGGCTTCTGGGTCCCTTGGACCTGAATTTGAATCTGAGCATTGTGTGATGTTCTCCTATAAAACAGGTTGTGTGAGGATTACATGAAAGGACAAGTGCCCAGAATACAGTGGGCACACATAAATATTTTTCATTAGTGTACTGAAGTATTCACTTGAACCTAAACTGGGATTCAGACGTGATTGTACATATAGAGTGAAATGTTGAGTAAGATTATCCTCAGGGGAGACTGAAGGTCTCTAGGAAAATCATGTATTCTAAGGTAAGAATGAGGTCAGAACAATGCATTAGATTCCAGTAAAAAAAATAATAATAATAAAGTAAAGAGTTTCATATTGCAGGAAGAAATGATTTTAAGTCACTCAAATCTATTTTAAAATCAATCTCATGAACTCACTCCTTGGTTATGGGTGAGGGGAGGCCATAAATAAAACTGAAATAGCTGCTTTGCTAAAAATCAAAAACAAGCAAACGATAGTACTGTGTTGATACCCTGAAAACCAGGGGACGACTTTCAAAGCATTTATAATATCAAGCAAGGGTATCACCCAGTCAGAACAGATGCCAGCCATGAACAGCCATGAATTGTGAGGAGCTCAAGGTCATTACCACCAAAAGATACCGTAAAAGGTGAAGAAAAGGCACCCCCTCCATTTGCTGACAATCACAGGGACCCAGAGCACAGCAGATGCTCACTTCCGTGTGGTTCCCTCTGCAGCCCCGGTGAGAGGCAGCGTCGAGGTTGTGTTGGTTGGCGCCGTGGCGTGCCTCCATCGCTGGCTGCCACTCCTCTTTGAGCAACTTGGGAGACACACCTTACAAACTAATTCATACCATTTGCTCCAAATGAAGACCAAGATTTGGGGTTTAGGATGAAGGATTTTTAAATTGTTAAATTGCAAGGAAGGGTTTTTTTCTTCTCTTAAAACTAAATGATTTAAATTGAATGCATGCAATAGCTGCATTCTCAGACGATGTCATTAGTGAAGATGCGTAACTCTGCAACAGTCGAGCTGCTTTTAAAGGTAAACCCAGAAATGAATACTGAATTTAAAAATCCAACTGTTTGCTTTCACTTACAATTTCAAATTAAGATACTGGATAGGATCTTCCATCCATGAGTCAAAGGTAATCCTAAGAGAAGGCAGACAAAAGACCTCATACTCCGGTGTAATCCCTTTTCTAACCCAACATCCTAAGACACTCATACGGGTTGGCACTGAATTTAAGCTCCAAATCACTCAAATCAAAAAGAGCTATTCTCAGTCTGTCATCAGGAAGCAAGCTCTCCAAGGTGTATTTTTATCCCAGCCTCATCTAAGTTATGACAACTCACCTGGGTCGTTTCTGCCATTTGAGTAGAGAGAGGCATCAAAGTGACAGGACATCACTCTCTGTGTTCCATGTGAGGTGTGATGGAGAAGAAAAACAAACCTGGGGGAACAGATGTCAAAGTGTTTCCAAGACATCTTCAGATTGGAGAGATACAGGGCACTATTTAGGGTTTTTCTTACCCAGGGCTCTTCTGAAGTTGAAACTCCTGCCTCTTCTATAGGCACTTATTTATTTATTTGCCTGATGGTTTATTTATTAACTTTACCGCTTTGATCCTGCCTCATCTCTCTACCCTTAAGGTTCCTGAAACGTGCAGCCCTAAAATGCTGTGCTCCTGGTCATTGTCTCAAACCCTGGATTTCTGCACTGAGCACACTCTTCCCATTGCTGAATCAGATTAATACTGGGCTAACGTGACTTTCTGGAGACCCAGATCCTTAGGCCACACTGATTTTCCACATTGGAAAATGGTGGAATCTAGTGATTGCTTAATTGAAATAGATTAGATAGATACAGGTATAGATACGAATATATAATATATAGTCATGAAATACACTAGCTATACCTATATATGTATATGTTATATCTATATAATATCTCTATGTATATTATATATAGAGAGAGATGTTACAGCTATCAGGGACCTTCTAATCCACACATTAGATGACTGTCAAATCTAGCCATCCACCTAATTTCCAGATGAAGTTTTTTTTTGTTTTTGTTTTTGTTTTCAGTATGCGGGCCTCTCACTGTTGTGGCCTCTCCCGTTGTGGAGCACAGGCTCCGGACGCGCAGGCTCAGCGGCCATGGCTCACGGCCTAGCCGCTCCGCGGCATGTGGGATCTTCCCGGACCGGGGCACGAACCTGTGTCCCCTGCATCGGCAGGTGGACTCTCAACCACTGCGCCACCAGGGAAGCCCCAGATGAAGTATATTTTTGCTGTCACTGCTGGGATTATTTTCATGACTTTAGATTTCCTGTAATTGCACATGCGTTTCAACTTTTTCCATTTTATTTTCTGCTTTCTTACCATACATTTTCTAGGATCCTTTTTTACTCCTTTTCTAACTTCTTTTGGAGTGATGGAGTTTCCTTTATTCTCATATTTTCCTCTACTGGTTTGGAAGAGAGATGTTTCTATTATTTTAGTTATTATGCTTAAATTTTTAACATGAGTCCTGACCTAATAGGGTCTAAGGTTAATCGATGTTTCTATTCTGCTCTCCTATGGAATGAGCCTTAGAATATTGTACTTTAGCTCTGATCATCCCCTTCCCCTTCCCACTGTACATGCTACTTTGTCCGATATTCAGTTCTACCTTATTTTCAGATCCTACCAAATTATTCATCTTTATTACCATTGCTGTTTTACATAATCATTTCTTGCTTATATAAACTCACTTATTTACCAGTTTCTTTGCTCACCATCTTGCATCTCCTTCCTTTGGAGTTTAGATCCCTATTTCCTGAGTCACATCTTTATTCTGTGCATCCAGCATGGGTCTGATAGTGTCAAGCACTCAGTTTTTACCTGATAATCTGTTTCACTCTTATTCATGAGTGATAGTGTAGCTGGGTACAAAATCGACAGGTTTGCAGTGACTCCCCTCGGTGCTTTGAAGCCACTGTCTTCCTCATTCTCCTGTTAATGAGAAGGTTACAGTCAGTGTGATTGTTCTGTTAGAAGTCATTTGTCTTTTCTCTCTTGTTACTCTTAAGATTTTCCGCTGGTCTTTGGCACTTTTATAAGCTGTGTCCAGCTATTGCCTAATCCCACTTGGGCCTCCTAAACCTGAGGTTTCATATCTTTCATCAAATCTGCAAGATTCTAAGCCTCATCTCTTCACATGCTTCCTCTGCCCCATTTTATCCTCTCTTTCTGGCACTCTCCTTAGAGCACTCTTTCTCTCCTTTTAAAAATATTTTTCTTGTCCTAATCTCTCCAAGCTACAGTTTGGGAACATCTTTACTGAACTGTTAAGATCCCTTGGTTAAACTATCTGCTGTGCTTTTCACATCAATATGTATATGTTTCCATTTTAGAAATTCAATTTCTTTTCAAAGCTTCCCATTCTTTATTCATACTGTTTTATGCTATTCTGATTTCTTTCTTTCCTTAATCACTTTAAACATATTTTAGAATCTCCCTCTAACAGTCTATTACTTGAAGTTCTTTGGGTTCTAATCCTTTTATTTGGCATGTGTGCTATCACCCATTGTGGATTATTTCCTCCTGTGTTTCATAACTGTGGGTTGGGCATGCATCTTCGGCTCCCCTGCAACCCATCCCACCCCAGGATAACAGTGATGTCATGCTCAGGTCTTTAGTACTTCTTGTTTGGGCTGAAGTTTCTCTCACTCTCCTTACTTCTCTAAAACCTCAGCTGTGCATTTAGAAACATGTTTATCAATTTTTTGTCCACCTTTCTGGGGTATTTTTTTTCCCATTTCTTTTTGTATTTTATTTTACTTTTTTTTTAACATCTTTATTGGGGTAGTTGCTTTACAATGTTGTGTTGGTTTCTGCTGTATAACAAAGTGAATCAGCTACATGTATGCATATATCCCCATATCTCCTCCCTCTTGCATCTCTTCATAGTGGGGTGGATGGGGTCTTTTTTTAGCAAGAATTTCTTCATGTTATCTAATCCAACTGTTGCCAGAAGCAGATGTCACATTCCCAAGAATTAAAATGACAAGGACAGGAAGACATGATCTAGGATGAAATTAACTAAGGAACTAACTAGAATACACACATCGTTGGCCCTTCCCAGAACTCTTTGTCTGGCTTACTTGTATTCATTCTTCAAGCCTCCACCTAGACAGTAAGAAAACCGGTCAGTTCTTGTTTCTATTCCCACTACTCCGTCTACGTCTCCTGTCATAACTCTCACCATGCTTTACCAGAATCATTTGTCTCCTGTCTTTCCAAGGAGGAAGGGAGACCGAAAAGGAACAAACATAAAAATGTTTTTGTGAATAACACACACAAGTGATGATAAACACTATGGGGAAAAATAAAGCCTGGTGAGGAGATGGAGAGTGATGGAATGAGATGAGCTCTGGCAACTTGACCAGAGACCTGAGCGAGATGAGGGAGCAAAGCAGGGGGGTATCTGGGCAGGGGTTAGGGGAGCAAAGCCCCCTTCAGTGATGCAGGCACTGTGTTTGGGAAGAAGTCAGTGAGGGGGAGGGGTGGGCAACAGGGACGAGGAGAAGCCAGGAAGGACAGCACAGGAAGGACTTGGAGTTCTCTTATGAGTGAGGTTTGATGCTCCGGAAGGTTTTGCGTGATCTGGCTTACATTTCAGAAGACTACCGCTGATGAATCATGAGTAACAGGAGTGGAAACAGGGAGACCCAATTAGGAAACTGATGCAATTGTTTAGGCAAATAAAGGATGGTGGCTTGAGTAGAACAACAACTGCAGGAGTGGTGAGAAGTGATTGGATTCTGGATTAACTTTAAGCGCAGAGTCCAGTGGATTTGCTGACTGCATCACTCTAGCTTTGTATTTGTAGATTGACTGAATGAAGTTGTGAATAAGTGAATGAATGCATTACGTCCAGGTCCTCTTTGACACCATTTACATTGTTGAAATGGAAATCGTATGTTTTGCTGGTGTGGTTAAAATGGGCCTAAGTTAAATATTGTTACCCATGCTTTCTAAGTACTAGATCTCCTGCTTTCTGGCCCAGCACTTTTATTTACTTGTTTGTTTGTTTATTATTTTTACAGATTTTAGATCTGTTGTCCATCCTCTGCTAGAATTTGGAATTGCTCTATGTCAGCTCTCTGACTGACACTCAGGTAGGCCATTGGTAAATTTGCCTCCGTCACACATTTGTTCTGAAATCCTTATTTATGTTTTCAAGAAAAATGTATTTGGCCAAACAAACATTTTGGTTTCAGAATGAACACTGCACAGTTCTCATTTTATTGTCAATTTGTTTCAGGACGATGTTCAACAGGGTTGACTGGTAAAGTTCACTGCTCAATAAAAGACATCAAGACACATCTTCCAAACGACTGGCCTTTCAAAACAATTGGGTGACTATTCAAATGTTACCGCGGACATACCTACTATAGCTTTTAACAGATTTCAATGACATTTAACAGTGACAGAGATAAATGTCTTAAATGAATCTGTAAATTCATTGATAATTTTCTAATCAATCCTACTTTTATTAAATTATCTTTTGAAACTTTAATTAAAATTTTAATTAATGCCATTTATGAACCACAATAATGTCCTCTAATTATGGGATTATACCAAGTGAAGTCTGCTGTTCACACAACTCCTGGTTAAGATGCCCCACATCAGCAAGGATACATTATCTTTTCTCTATGATGTACATCACATAGAAAAGTGCCCTTGTGATTAGTGCTCTTTATGCTTCACATAGTACATTAGCAGAATCTCAAGTGCTGACGCTACGATAAGTGTACGGCTCTATAAGCCGTGCCAAGCAAATCAGTGCCAAACGTGCCTGGCTTTCATGGTGGCAACTTCAGAGAAGACACAAGTTAGTTAAAGGATGCTATTCAGAGGAAAACTTCAAAACTCACAACATCTTGGGTCAGAAGGAACTTGAAAGACTGTCTGTTTCCAACCCTCTATCCACCTTAGACTTTACTTGATTTGTAATGGCAAGTCCTTTTGCTACACCAATCTTAATAACACGTTTTGATTCCAGTCTGCTGGACTCTGCACTGGGGTGAATCTGGAGACAGTTAAGCAGAATCTACCCATCTCTAGGTTTTCCACAGGTTGCCTGCATTTGGCCCTTGGCTCCCCCAACAAAGCCAAACAAGACCTCTAAGACTTCATCTCACTTCAGAAGAACATTAAGGATAGGGTGCAGGTTTTGTGCTGCACTCAGTCTAGGTTGGAGAGGTAGGGCAAGGATGGCGAGACCATCTCCAGCATACATTAACAGACCCCTTCTTCCAGGATCACGCCCCGTGAAAGCCAATGAGTCTTCTGCTCTGTCCTTGAGAGAAATGGAGTGGCCTCGGCCACAGCCCATTTTCTTCCCTGTGCAAAACATTCTACCACTCCGGTACCCTGAACAGAGTTCTGAAGCTTGTTTTCTCTCTCCCTCCTTCTATCCACCCTGCATTACTGTGTTGCCGCTTACCACTTCACAGCAGTTAACTTTCCATCCAGAGAAAGCTTGCCCTAAACCAGGCTGTCATTCGTAACAATAATCGCCGTGTCAGCCTTTGGTTAATGATCCTAGTAGCTAACCTTCATTCCATGCTAATCAGAGCATGATATTACATCACTGAATTTCACGGTACCCCATGAGGTAGGTGGCACTGATATCCCCTTTCTACAGATGAAGGCGTGGAGATTCACCGAGTTTGAGACTCGTCCAAGTTCCTACCGCCGGTCAGCTCTGGAGCCAGAATTCAAATCAGGTGTCTGATTCCTACTGCAGTTATTTAACCCCAAATGAAGCCACATTTGATTGCCCCAGGACAACGGCGATGGTTACACTGAGAGCACGCGCACCTGCCCAGACACCTGGCGCAAGTTCTTGGAATTCCAGACACCCCTTAAAGCACAGGCCTATGTCAACAAGAGTGTTCTAGAGGAGCTGAGGTTATCTGGGAATCTGGCTGCCAGCATTTGTGCTCTGATCTGCCCCGCTCCGTGCAACAACATAGACCCGACTTTCTTGAGGCCGCCAGCAGCGCAGGGCGGCCAAGACTAACAAGTGTAGGCACTGTGCAGGGTACGGGGGTGCATGAATAGCACCATTCTTTGCTGGCCAACACTGGCCCCATTGTTTCAGGCAATGAATAGAGCTGTGTGGGAAAAAAAAATTCACACACGAAGCAAAAAGCAGCAAAATTTGTCTCTTTGTGATGTTTTCAAGGCCGGGTGAAAAAGTCATTCTTCACCTGGTGCTCTTTTACATTTTCTTTCACAGACAGAAAGCCCTTTCTGGCAAGGGGAGAGGCTTTCTCTAAAAAATTAAAAAGTTACAGGTCACAGTGCAGGTGAGAGCACCAGGAATCGACCTCGAAGCTGAACTGCGTTCATTCATTCCAACGTGAGCAGGAGGGAGACGGATGGGGCCTCATTTGGACTTAGCGTAGTTGAGCTGCTTTCCCACAATCATCTTGATCTATTCAGGACGGGCAGGTTTTGCCTGCATGTTCCTCGATGACAGAGGGAAAGCTAAGCACAGGGCATTAACTACTGTATACGATCAGCCTCTCATTTCAAGGTAAATAGTTGCCAGGCTTCTAGTTTCCTTCCAGGGTTAGAAGCTCAGTGGGTCCCAGAACCACTTCTGGGGTTGCCTTGCTGGGCTGCAGTAATGACAACCAAGGGGTCTATTCCTATCTCTGTCCCGTGAGCACCGTTAGATGAAATCAGGGTCCCACAAACCACTACATTAATTTAACTTCTACACGTGGAAAATGGATTCCTGTCTTAAGATCAGGCACTAGCATAGTTCTCTACAGGCTGGTGTCTTCTCTGAGAATCGCCTTCTCATCCTCAAACTATCTGTCAAATCACCACTGCAAATAGATATCCTGTGATACAAATAATCCTTAATAGAGTGCTGAATAAATGATTATTTTTTTCTACCCTGGTGTCATACAGTTTGGTGAATTCAGTTGCCCCAAAATTGATATCCCTATTTTTATAAAACTTTCAGAAGCAGCCTAATACAGTGACAAAAGCATGCCTGGGCTTCAGATGCCAACTGATTGAAATCCTGGCCTATAGAGTATCTTCGAAGGGTGACTATGTGCTGGGTTGTCCTGGAAAGACCTCATTTATACTTGATGTCCTGGTATAACTGTGACTATTACCTTCTTTCACTCGAAAGTGTGTCCTGTTTAACTGGTAGATGCTAAGGTCACCCTCTGGTTATGTCACTTTAGGCAAGCAACTTAACTTCAGTCAGCCTTGCTTTCCTCATTTATTAAATTAAAACAATACCGTCTACCTCTGAGGATTAGTGTTAGTGTTAGCGAGAATATATGTGTATATCCCTGATCATTGTCAAGGCATAGCAGGGACTCAGTAAAGGGTGGCTATAGTTACTATTTCCTCTGGAGAAAGTGCTGTAGTAAAGTTAAAAAAAAAAAAGGTAAAAAAGTAAAAGTAACAAAAAAAAATTGAGGGAATGACATTGAGTCATCAAGGTTTTATTTTGCCAAGTAAGACTTAAGAGGAAACTATATGTCACCAATTACACACATCTTTTCATGAAAGACAGGTTATTTTAAAAGCTGAAAATGGAGGAAAGAAAATCTTAGAATAAAAGACAGTCCATTTAACTTAAGGTACTTATGATTATTTTTAAAAACACAATATCTTTTGAAGGGGATGAGAATACGTTGGTCCAAAATATGCTACTTTGGCATAGGATTATTTTGAGCTGAAGGCAATTGAGAATCAACAGATCCAGGAAAAATTCTCTGCCTTTACCTTCTCTGCCTAAAAAGAAGGCATACATTTTCTTGTGAGGAAGATCCCCCCCACCCCAACCAAGGAGAGAAGAAAGGTTGGTTCATCATTGAAGACGGGGAGTCAACAGCAAGACAAGTTTGCATCAACAGACCTTACTTTAAAGTCAAACAGACTTTAACTTCCATTACGGTTCCCCCAGATATTTCCTAGCCACTTCCCCACAGCTTATTGTCCCTAGAAGCCCAAACTTTCTTTATTTTTGTTAAGAAGGTATATAAGCCCTTGGGTCCAATTGCTTCTTTAGTTTCACTTCTTTTCTGTGAACTCTCATGCACATAAATAGTAATATAAATTATGTGCCTGTTCTCCTGTGAAACTGTCTTTTGTAGTTTAATTCACAGGTCCCCACTTACTCAATCTAAGAGGGTAGAGGAGAAGTTTTTCCTCCTGACACTTCCTTATCTCTGTAGGCAGCAGCCCTGTGAATGCTCAAAGACTCATAATGGTCCAAAGTCAGAAAGCTGGGGAAACAGGTAAAGCCGGGCAATCTGTCCTGTTCTGCATCCTGACCATCCAGTGTCATCTCACTCCCATGCTTCCCAAACGTTATTTCCAACATTCGGCAGCTTCATGATATTAAGCATTCTTCACTCTTTCAGCCCAGTGCTCAGCAGGCTATGGGTGCATTAAAAATATGCGGCTGGGGCTTCCCTGGTGGCGCAGTGGTTGGGAGTCCGCCTGCCGATGCAGGGGACGCGGGTTCGTGCCCCGGTCTGGGAAGATCCCACATGCCGTGGAGCAGCTGGGCCCGTGAGCCATGGCCGCTGAGCCTGCGCGTCCGGAGCCTGTGCTCCACAACGGGAGAGGCCACAGCAGTGAGAGGCCCGCGTACTGCGGAAAAAAAAAAAAAAAATGTGGCTGATTTCCAACTTCATGTCTTCTTAGGTAAAACCTTTTATTTTACCAGCTTACTTACACATGGTTGTTACTCCAATTCACCTGTGTGTTTTTCTGTAGGTTTTGGACGTTAATGGATATCCCAATCAATATAGGAAAAATTTAGGTGATTCAATACAGAAATGAAAAGAGGCTTTGCATCATGCCTATAAAGAAAGTAGCTGTCGTGCTTCACGTATTCATCTTCAGCAGTTTGCGCATCATATGGCTTAGTTTGGCTTTCAATCTGTACATAATTCAGAAGCAAAAACTCTTTTTTTTTTCCTTTAGCTTTCTAAAACATTCACCTTTGATAAAAAGTTGGGGAAAATTGACCCAACCATCGTACATGGCTTCAAGAAAGGAATGAGGACATCTCCAAGAGGTCTCCCACCTCCATTCCATTTTTTCTCTGAATGCCAGTTAATACCTACGACGACTTTCCCAGCATTTAACCCAACAATGCTTTTAAAGATTTAATATTACCTTCTTTTCCCTCAAATGATATTTGCATAAGCCATAATTAAGTTTTTGGAGTCTTATTGAAAAAAAAAAAACCCTATTGAAAGAGATAAAGCAGTGAGGCAAACACTGTAAATTGGAGTAGCTAATCACACAAAACTGATAATAGCTTCCAAACTGTAAAGTCAAAGTTTACTTATATTTCCTGAATATTATGACTATTAATATTTTAAGATCTATTTATACTAAGATATATCTTTGCTTTCTAATTTGCTCTTTCATTCAAAATGTTCTTTAACAAGGAAAATCTTGTAACCCAATATCATAATCAAGCTACTGAACTTTTAAACTGAATCCAGGTTCTTTTTAAGCACCTCATTTTCAAACATCAGGAGATGAAAAAGCACTTATTCTAAGATGCAAATTTTTAATTGTTTAGGAAAGTCGAAGCTTCTTTGGACCTGAAATACCAATATGAAATGTCCTTCAACAAATATGAATCTTTTGAAAAGATGCAAATTCATCATTATGGCTTTAACTCTACCATTAATTTTCTATTTAATACAAAATATTACATTTCATTATGGTACCATCTTACATCTTGCTTTATCGAAGTCCTCAGCAACTTAAAAATTCTTTAAGGAATGGAAATGTGTAATTTGAGCTGTGCCTAAAAGAGAACTCACCCAAGTCTGTAACCACACAATTCCTGTCACATGAGGTTGACAAGCAAATGACAAGAAAACTGTACATTTCAGCAACATTTATTTTGATCAGTCCTCTGTGACCGGAATGTGTTCTGCAGGGCTTCACAATGTTCATTAGATAATTTAAATCAGAAGGGTAGGAGGGGTGGGCAAGTGACCAGGATACACCTAAAACACGTAAATAATGAAGGAAAACCGTAGCAGTTGAGGCAAGATGACTGCCCTTGGACTTGGTCCCATTAAAGTCTTCCTAAAACAATATTTTCTCAGAAATTTGGACAAAAACTTGCAATAGTGGCTTCTTTTTGAAGGTGACAGTTGTTTCCAATATTTTATACAACCAAAGGATAAAATGACAGAAACTTTAAATTAAACCTTAGCATGCTACCAAACTAAAGCTTTTTGTGCAGAGCTAGTCTGGGAATAGCCCTGCAGACATTTCTTTCCTTGCCCCCCACCCTTTTTTCTCAACTTAACAAATGTTTGCTTTCAATTTGTTTTTGACAATGGAATTTAATAAACTCTTTTACCTAGTTAAGATTTATGAAAAGTGTTTCTCCCCCCACTTATCTCATTTAGAGAATATATAATTTGCACAATGGTAAGACAGGGGCATTTTCATTCTTGCCTTTCAAGCACTTCCATTCCAATTTTCATGGTAATAGTAAGTGCACTTAACAACAATGGTCCATTGATCCAGCGTGTCTCCTACCTGCCCTGGAGCAACTGGGAAATTGTTAACCATAGAAGCTACAAAACAGATAAGGGAATCGACCATTAGTGTAAAAGCCTGCCTATAATGGTTTCGATAATAATTAATATGCAGGATAGCTAGTCCTGTCACACACCATTTCAGACTAGAATTGCATCTGTCAGTCCAAATCCTGACTCCATTCAGGGCATCTAGCACTGAATCTAGTTAGACAGCTAACTGAATTAAAACAAAAATCTACAGATGCATGATAAATGCACAGGATGCTGTGTCACACATGAATGACTCCTGTACAGGCCAAATGACAGATGTATTTCCGCGACTCCAGGCCAGGCTCCAGCTCAAACCACTCTTCATTTATCAATAATTGGGCCTTAATTTCATTTGGCAGTGGTGGAGCAGCGTGCTCCGTTTCCTCTCCAATAGACGAACACTAATTAGACTTTTTTTTGGGGGGGGGGTTGGGGGGGCAGGAGCCAATCTTTTGATTTTATTTTAAATACGTAACGATAAGCAAACTTCGAGCTTGTCCTTCAGAAAGGAAGGGTCTGTTTCACCTGCAGCTCATTATGAGTGATAATCTATTGCAACGGGAACTCTTCAATTATTAGTGTTCCAATTTGATAAAGATGAGAAACACAGAAGAAGCCAAGTGGAAAAAGAAATAGGAGGATGGACTGAGCTTGTGCATCAAGTGTCTTGAAGCACTTGCTAACTCTTCTTACTCTTTGCTGAGTTTTACTTCGATTCTTAGGTCTGCGTTTGTGTTTGTGTTGTGTGTGTGTGTGCATGTGAGAGAGAGACAGAGATTCCCAAACATCTTACATGGAATGGCAATATAAGAGGGAAATTATAGAACAATTCTTGCAATTGTAAACAGAGAAAATTATTAGGATTATTTTTTCAGGTTATCATGTGAATTTTCAGACTAATTTTAATGTGCTTGCTTTTCTTTTAGGTGAATTCATTGTAATTGTTAGTAAAATGCCCGAGAGTTCCTAAAAGGGTTAGTGCTTTCCACTACCGTCCAAGAGGGAAAAACCTTTCCCCCAAAGGGTTTCCAATCATGTATGTAAGAGAACACACCAAGTCCCTACTGTCTCATATAAACCAGCCCCAGAAGGACAAAAGATACATGGAAATATCTGTACACTGGCCACTTCCCCCCCGCCCCCGCCCCCTTATAGCTACATCACATCACGAGGATTAACATTCCTCTTGCAACGCCTACAGAGTCCAAGTGTTCATCATTCCCTTTTTTAAGCAGGGCAGATCATGGGCTCTGGCGTTCCCCCTGGTGGACTTTTCTCTATTGAAGGAGTTGTTGCTGGTTGCTCATTGGGATTGAAAATTGGCTGCGCTTTTCAGATTCTCTTGAGCTTCTTGCCTCTCCTTCCAAACGCCACCCCACAATGAGTGACAAATGGGGGCCCTGCTTCTCCCTCAACTTCCAAGCATGAGCTTCTTGTCAGCAGGGAGCCCTATTGATCCACTCTTGAGATTTTGCTCTTCCCTGCCACTCAGACACTCTTCAACATCACGTTTATTATTCTTCGCTGGCATAGGTGACGGCGGCGATGCTGTCCTGAGGACTGATTGCTATGCCCAGATGATCTGTTGAAGTTGGCTGCCTGATCCAACATACAGCATAATTGAAGAGAACGAGGAACAGAATCCACTCCTGTTTCACCCCAGTAACTATGCCAAATTCAACAGAGAGCCCTCCATATGGTCTAACACAAGTGAGGTAATGTAGATCTTATGCCATAATAAATGAAGTCTCATAGGTTTCAATGGCTCATAGTAGCTCTCAGGAATCTTTCCTAGCAACTCATGGGAAACTGAGCAGCATGCCATAAGCGGGAAAGCCATAAATAACGTTGCAACTCAGCCACCAGGGGTGTGGTGAAATGCTGTGCTTGCATTATCCACTGTAAACACTGACAGACATGGTAGCACGTCTGCCATTTTGTAAGCAGGCTCCCCTGCAGAACGCAGGGGCACTGAAGGATTGGCATCGTACTTGGGAAAGATCCGAAAGCTTACGGAATTGCGAGGACTAATCTCTAGAAAATGTGCTATTTGTAATTCCAGAGTAACAAGATTCTTAAAGACTGTTGGTACTTGTACTTCTAGGAGATATTCAGTGAGGAAGAGAAAATAGAGTGTTCGTATGGTATATTGTATTATTACCTAAAACATTCACTGACCCTCCCTGTGGGAGGATTCTACCCCATTGACATTAAGCTTGGCCACATGATCTGACCAGTGAAATGCGACTGAATGTGTCACATGTCCATTCTCAGCATGACCTTTAAGAGCCATCATGTGATTCTGCCATGAGGCCAATAATATCCCAGAGAGGGGCTGCTCCATCACACTGGGTCTTGGAGTGAAGGCACGTGAGGCAGCGCCCCGGTCAACCTGTGATGAGCATGTAATGTGAGCAGAACTAAACTGTTGCTGTTGCCAGACACAAAGATCTGAGGATAATTTATGACTGCAGAATAATTTACCTTAAGGTGGCTGATGTAGATCACTGCACACGTTTAAGATAATACGGACTATTTCATTCTAATTACTTTAACATGCACGTTTCACATTGGCAACCCATGAACCCGAACAAACGATGAGAAGAGGATTGGTTTTCTGTGATATATATAGAAAGAGAGATATATATAGATATATACATACACATATATATATGCATACACACACACATACACACTAGTCTCCACTACCATTGACCCTTCTCTTTTATTTGCACATGATTCTTTGGACTGACCTACAGCAGTTTGCAACCAGCATGTGTCTACCATTACTCTTGCATGTATGGCTGCTGGTGTGTCCTTTTCTCCTCCCTGTGTGATCTCCTATTTGTGTCTCTAGTACTTGGTTAGCAGTCTCTCTCTCTCCCTCCTGGCCCCCTTAAGGAAAGAATTCAGAGGCCTTATGGAGTATTTCAAGGTTTGCTGATCTAGACTAGAGTACATCAGTGCCTGGTACGTGGCGGTAATGTAGTCACATTGAGCTTGCAACCTGTCACGCCCAAAAGGGATTGATTTAGTTGTCCCAAATCCCTCCTGGAAAATGCACGCCTGGGGATACTGTACTTGGAAAGAGGCTCCTGGAACTTCGCTTGAGGTCAAGGGTGGAGCAGACTTGGCTAGAGGTCTACGGTGGGTAGGGCCATGGTCTCTGGGGATGCAGCCAAGGAACTGGCACCTAAGTGAACACACTGAGCAGAGAGGTGGAGTTCAGGCGTAAAGGAGAAACTGGAGACCAGAGCTCAGAGGAGGCTGGGAAAGGGAGGGAACCCATGTGAGGTTCCCAGGGGCTCTCTAGCTGGGCCCCAGGCATCGTGTAACATGCTCTTGGTTGCCCTTGGGGATGGAGGTTTCTGTTAAGAACCCAAACCTGCTATGCCCCTAATCAGCCCACTGTGTTTACATGTTGACATGAACAAAACTGTTCTCAGCCCTTGCACCATGGAGTATGGCTGTGGTCAGCCTCCAGAAAGGTGAGCCTGAAAAACAGTAAACCAGACCTATGTTTATCCTTTACTCTCCTGAGGTGTCTGACCTCTGCCATCAGGGTGCTCCTCAGAAGCCTGGAACTCTTCACCATTCCTTGGACCAGGGCCTGACTTTCACACAACAACCTGAGGAAAATGAAGACAATTAAACTAAGTTTTTCCTAAAACTCACATAACTGATTTTGTGTGTGTGTGTATAAATTTATGCACTGATGGCTTTGGTCTTTAAATTTACCTTTCTTTTATGTGACATGGATGATAATACTTGGTCATTTTTCTACTTTAATATCTTTATTTGGTCAAACAAAAAAGTAGCAAGCCAAGTCAGTCTGAATTTCTTTTAAACTTTACTGGTGAGTGAAATCAAGAGTCTGGGAACCACTGATCCACACTGTCGCAAGGTTTTAGCTGGATCATTCCCCTGGTCACAGGAGACCTAAGAGAACTTCTGAGATTTACTGCAGACACAAATCTGATGACACTGGGAAGACCTGGAACATGGGGAAGGTTAAGTCTGTTCTCTCCTGCCTCTAGACACCCACAGTTGGGAAGATTCTGAACAAGGACAGAACCTCATTTTATCTGGGGCTTTCGAGGACTCTGAGAGAGCATATACGCATATATTATCCCCTGGAGACTTTGCAAATGGTCTCATAGCTTTTCTTGTGAGAAGACAGATTTATAGAGGGTACTGAATTCTATAGAAAGTAGAAGTCTAGGTTTTCAGGGTCACTTTACTTTTATCAAAAGTAGACCAGTCTGTGCAAGGTTGAAGGTTGTATTTGGCTGTCTTCAGGCTCCTCACTGTGCAGCCCATGCCCTTGTGAACAACAACAGCAAAAAAACAAAGAGCATCACTCATCATCCAGCTATACAAGGGTTAGGTCGAAACCCACTGCAGTCATCCACCAGCAGTGCACCCTGAGCAGAATTCAGGATGAAAACCAGGATGAGGCACTCTGTGTTTTGGATAAATGGGTCCCTAGAAAATTAGATGCATGTCTCAGGAAGAATTTCAATGATCCCAGATTCTTGCGTTTTCCTATACATAGAACAGCACTATAATCAACTTGAGATATCTGTTTCTTGTGATTAGTAGTAATCTTTTCTCAAAATCTATGCTCGACTGCATGCATTTCCTAGCCAAAAATTCATATATATACTGGCTCTTCCCCTACCTCTTTGGAGCAGTTCCTCAGAACTGTCTCCTGTGCCATAGTCCTCAGTAAGACCCTAAACAATACTCAAACCCATAACTCTTATGGTGTGTGTTTTTCTTTAACTTGACACCCCTTTCTGGGTAGAGCTTATTCCTAGGTTCCCAATGACTCACATTGTCTACATCTCCTTAAGAATATCTGTGCTGGGAAAAAAAAAAAAAAAAAAGAATATCTGTGCTGGTTAGGATTCTTTGTCGCTGGTGTGGAAGAGGAAAAATAATTTTCCCTCTACCCTTCTGAATTTTTAGCTGAGACCCCTGTGACCAAAGACAGATCAACAAGAGAAAATAATAAACAAAATTTTATTAACATGTATACCATGTGGGAGAAACCCAGGGAAAAAGCAGTAACTTTCACAGGTGGCTTAGAATTCAGACTTAAATACCATCTGAACCAGGAGAAGGGAGGGAGGATGTAGGCCTCTTAAGGGAGAGTAAATGGTTTTTAGAAAGGATGAAAGGGCCCTCAGAAGAACAGATGGGAGATGTGATGATTTGTGACAAAGTCTGTCTGGGTGTGGTACCTACTTCTTATCTCCTTTCCAGGATAAGAGTCCTTCTTCCTTAGTTGAATATACTCCCAGGGAGGGGATTATGACAATAGAGTTCCTTCTGAAGGATCTGTCTTCAGGAAGATAAAGGGGATTCACAGAAAGCCTCCCTGCATTTACTGTTTTTCAAGTGTCCACAGCTCAAAATAATCAATATACCAAAGCGGCATATTTTGGGGTGTTGTCCTTCACTAGCAGCAAAAAAACAACTGTGACTACCTTCAATGAAAGGAATTTATTGAAAGGATAAGGTATCCTTCCAATAACTACCATTAGCATTGTTCCTAAAAATCAAAAGCTATCTAGAGAAAATAGACCTTGAAAGATAAGAGTTGTTCTAAGGACCTAAGTCGTGGGAAGTAAGTGACAGTCTTTTCAGCATGCCAGCACTGGGATGAATCAACTCCAATCATTTTTTTTTTTTAATTCTTGTCATGCTCTCCATATTTAAATTCCTAATATCCTGGCTAGTGTCATGCACCCATCCTTGTCCTAAGGAGGGCAGGACAGCCTAATGGACGGTTTTATCAGGACTGTAGGCAATGAGAGAGGGGAAGTCCCCAAAAAGGAGGCTGAGGGGGTGTGACCAGAAGGCAAAGGATGGATTCTGCATGGGCAGAACAATGGATGCTTTAGTCTCCAAAGAGAACTTTCTGCTCTGCATTCCAGACTTAGATCTCCAACGGCCCCCCAAAGCAAACCGATCCTTAGCAAGATGGTATGTTGTCTAGAAACAAAAACACTCTAAAAACCAATGGCCTGAGGGGCAGTTAACTATTTCAGCAAGAATAGCAACTTAAAAATCATTTCATAGTAGTAAAAATTAACACTGCCTAAGGAGAAGACGGAACTGCCTGGGGTTCCATGAGGGAATTTAATAAATCAGATCAGGGACCTCAGTGCAAACCTTTGAATGGTAATAGGAACCAAAATTTTGCCTCCTAATCATATGACCTCTCCCAAATCATTCACCAAGCTGAACGTTTTAACTAGCCAAATAATTGTGGCTGAGGTCATTAGGGCTCCCACCATTTGAGTCGGAGACACCGAAGGAAAAAAAAACGTCATTTTGAAAACTCTCTAGTGATACTTAACTGTCTAGACAATACTCTGAACGTTGTAAGTCTTACATGAGAACTAACATAGCTTTCTATTTCTTATGACCAAACACTCCACAGAGTATCTTATATATCCTAGATCAATATATGCTAGCAAACCTGTTTCTAAATATGACATTTACAGATGATTTCTGAAAGAAACATCATCCTGGTACTGAAAGAGTTTATCCCATCTCGTTTAGTTTTTGATATTTTAAGAATATTTGGATTTCACATTATTTTATAGCATTTTGTGCACTGCCACCAAAAAAAAAAAATCTTAATGAGTTTTTAGTGCCATGGGCCTTGTCTTTTTTTTTTGTACACATAGCCAGTTTAATTTTCAGCACAGTAGAAAATAGTTTGGTTTTTTTTCCACATTGCAAAAGGGGGAAGATAGTTTTTTAGAATTGGATGCATGACTTTTACAAAAGGGAGTAGGTGCCTTGTTTAAATGTATTTTGATGGAATATGGTAATAGATTAATTAGTTCTGAATTTTCTAGCAAGTTATTTCATACTCACCGTTCCTCGTGCAGGTCCCATGAAAGTTAAACAGAAGTTAAAACACATAGTGATAACCTTTGCCTTTGTGCCCTTGATAATCATCTGCTCTCCTTTCTATTGATTATCTTGCCAACCTGTCAGCTCTTAGATGCTTTACGCAAAAAGATGAACATACTGACAGCCAGAAAGTAAGCAGGGAAATGGAGGACAGGGGGTGTTAGCAGGAGTACGACTCTTGTCTCCTACTAATCAATTGAATTCCTCTCAGAGTGCGTGGTTTGATCTTGGAATGAATCGTTTACAGTCTGCTCAGAAATACGGAGTCATATGGAAAAGCCAACACACGTTGGATGAACACAAAGATTTCCAAAGCGTTCTGTCTTAAAATTACAAAGGAACAGGAGAGAAAGGGTTTTGACTCTTTGCAAAGTTGAAGGTCCACAGGCTTTCACTCTCTTCCTTCCCACCCCATCCATCCCCTTAGCCATTATGGTGTTTCAAAAAGTAGTACATTTACCCGAGATTTGAGAGTCAGGCCAACGTATTTCAGTTCTACTTCTGTTATGACCTTACCCCATGGGAGGTGCTGGGCAAATGACCCAAATTCTCTCAGTCTGAGTTTCCTTGCAGTGGAACTATGAGGATTAAGTGAAATAATACATCAGAACTTTTGGTCCATAGAAAGTGTTCCTTTAGTAGCTTTAAAATTAGCTGACATTTAATGAGAGGCTATATGTCTCAGACACTTTACATGTACTCATTCCAGATACAATCTAAAGAAACTATCATTATCACCACTTAGTGTTGGGGATACCACAGTTCAAAGAGGTTGAATAATTTAGAAATGAGCTCAAATTTTTGGACCCCAAAACCTATACTCTTTCTACTGGGTTATTGGTCATGTGTGATCATAAAGATTTAGAGTTAGTCTGTTGTTCAAGTATTATGGACCCATACCAAAATTGGGAATGCCTGCAAAAAGGTGTTCAAATCCAATGTTCTATGATGAGAAGAAAATTATGAAGGAGGTACACATAGTACCATGATGTATTATGAATTACATTCGAAGATTCTGCATTCAAAGGGGCCCTGCCACGAAGCTATTGGAAGGATCATGCTGCCTTTTTAGTACCTAACACCATTACCGGGTTCAATCATGAGGCTAGATACCATTTAATATTTAGTTAAGTATACTTTTCTTTACTATACTTTACTAATAAAATTTGAGACTCCAAAAGGTAAATCATGAAAGCAAATTGGAATCTCAGAAAATTAGATCAACCGTCAAAGTTTCAGAAATATTCTCTATTTACTACTTCGACCACAGGTACTAATGTTACTTTATTATCTGGTATATATGATGCTTCTTAGTACCCTGGGAAAATATTCAATAAGAGAGGCAGGGTGGCATACTGGGAAGTCTACTGGACTTGAAGTCAGGAGATCCCAGGTCCAGTCCTTACTCTCCATGACTTCTCAGGACCTTCATGTCCTTATTTAGAAAGTGGATCCACTCATCTCTAAGGTCTCTTCCAGCTCTGAGACTGTAGGATCTGCAAGAGCTCAGAGGCATGGTAAGGTAGATCATGTACTTGATTTTCTAATTGGACAGGCAACAATGTGCCTAACTCTTAACCATCAAAGACAAATATAGAGGGATGGAAAGCATTCTCTTCCCTGCCCATTCGCAAGCACTTGATCGTCATTGCCTGTACAGCCTTTCACAGGGCCCAGCACCCAGCAGGTGCTCCATCAATGGTCACTGAGAGCCGCTGCTGTTGCCACTGATGATGAAGATCATGATGATCATGATGTTGATGATTATGATGGTGATGGACTGGAGCAGTGAGGCAAGACCCCAGGAAGCCTGAGAATGTTTCTGCACGTCACACTTTTCCCCTCTACTTCCTCTAAGTTCATTTTTTGCTGGCTAACTGGGGTCCAAGGCCATAATAAAGCAATGAAAGTCATCAAGTGATTCTGTCTAGACTCCAGAAAGGCAGGTATAAACTTGAAAGGTTTTATCTTTCTTCTAAGGCTCTACAATTTGGCTCCTTGGTTGGAAGAGGAGAATGCCATGGGTTAAACAGTGCCATTCTGAATTCTCTCAGTAAAAGATAGTTTTTGTTTGTTTGTTTGTTCTGTGGGTAGAAGTGTATCTGTATAAATCATAATCCTTTGTGAAAAGTTTCTTTTTAAAAAATTATTCTTGGGAGACTTGTATGTCTTCTTTTCCAAACATTCAGTATCCAATAGGTACAGAAAGGTCACAGGTTGGACATGGAAGCATATCTTTACCACTTTATGTTATAGTGGAGGTACTGTCCACGCCAGGATGCCTGGACACCAGCCTTACTCTATTGCTGAAGTCCTTGCATAAACAGTGTTTCGAAACCCTGAATAACCTAGATTTGGGGTTATGTATTGATGCATATATTATTGTATTCCAACGGATTGTGCTAAAGGGAAATGCACTAGGCCCAAATCAATTAATTAGTTAATTAAAAAAAACCAAAACAGCAATAAACAGAACATTGAGCACAGGGAACTATATTCAATATCCTGTAATAAACCATAATGCAAAAGAATATGAAAAGGACTACACACACACACACACACACACACACACACAAATAACTGAATCACTTTGCTGTATACCAAAAACGAATACAACACTATAAATCAACTATACTTCAATAAAAAAAAAAAAAACAGAACATTGAAAGCATTCCCTGTGGATACTTGGAAACACATGGATCAGGGATCCTGGACATCATTTAGAGAAGTACTCTGGAAGTTCCGTCTAATATAATTTGGGCATTAAAGGAAGTTTGACCTCACAAGACATCTGAGGCAGGTAAGTAATACTTGGAATCAGTTATTTTCTAACAATTTCATGTTAGGAAATATTATATTAGTTTGTATTCTTTGGAGAATTGTATTTAAACTATTCCTGTATATTTCTGGCTCCAAAACATTGTGTCTCTTCACCCTAGAGATGATATCTTCTCTTTCTTTTGTGTCCCTCAGACAATGAGTAGTTAATGACTACCTTTTGAACACATAATTGAAAGAAGAAATCTCACCAGTTTAAAACTGAGATGCCAAGTCCCTTTTCATATTCCAAATAAATCAGTGTAAGAACTAGAAAAACATTTCTCAACTCACTTAAATCCCATTCTATTTGTTTTTTGCTTCCATTTGTCAATTCCAGAAAATATCTGTCATGAGTTCATGAGTCTTGTCTCTTTGCTGCTAAATTGCTTTGCCTAGTTACCTGTAGCAATGATTATGAGCAGTCTCTGTGGTTCTGAAATAAACTATATTTACAGTAAGAATATCATGCTTTTTTGCATAACTGTCTCATAATTTATTGTTGGGCTAATTTTCAAAATTCTTACAGATATTAAGACAGCATAATTTTTGAGACTGCACTGTATTTTATTAGCAAGTCTCAACTCTCTCAGACCTTTCAAAAATAATAAGATAATAACCAATCAACCAAATATTTAGTGAACAGGCTAAGTCTGAAAACCAAGTTTCCTGAATTTCCAGTCCTGGGGCAAACTACTACTTATGTAATATATTCAGAAGCTTTCTCGTAATAAATACTTTAAAGACATAAATTAGAAAATGCTCATTAGAATTAGTGGTGACAACAATATTGCTTGGGATACGAACTGTCTAACCTATTGCCCTATAATCCCTAGCCCTCTATTCTGGTTAGGAAAAAAGTCCTCACTTGTGTTCTTACTGGTTTATAAGTGCTTATTAATGCTGAGAGAATGTTTGCTCCTTACATAACCATTAAGTAACAAGCTCAGTGAAATTATATTTCCAAATTTTCCTTTATTCACAGGTTTTCCTCCCCGTACCTAGTTTTCCAAAGTGATTACAAAGGAAAATCTTTTCAATACCTTGTTTCCATGCTTTACAAGTGTTCAAAGAAGAGTCAACATTTATTGAGAACCACTGATATACCAGGCACTGTGATTTACAAATACAATCTGAATTAATTGTAATCCTTGAATGAAAGAAAAATGGCGGCAAACAGCAAATGTGATGTGCCGTGATTTAAATGCTCTTTTTCTCAGTGGTTTCTTCTTTGCAGCACCTCAGGATAGCAACTAAATTTGAGATTCTTTTCAACTTACATTCTGTTGATGGTAAATGAAAAGGAAAACTTCAACTTACAAACTAAAGGTTTTAGTCCTAAGCGCAAATATGTTATAACAAACGTTTCTTCAAGAAAGAGTCTCTAAAAAAGGATTTTCTCCTCAAAGTAGGAAAAATAGGTGTCCAGACACATTCAAAGTTGATGGCTCTTATACTGAAGTCGAAAGATTTCAACTTAGAACCTGGAGTTGTTAACTTATTTTGATGTGTTTTTAAGAGAGATTTAGAAGAAACTCATAGAGTTTCTTTGATACACAATGTGGTTTAGACAGAGTTTTGAAGACTTCCGTGTAAATTAACCAAACCCATATAGAATAAATCTTCAAAAAATATACACAAGGTTAAATAATTGGGTTGAACCAAATTAAAAATGTTTGGGACAACATCCGTGACAATTTTCTCCAAGTTCTCCATCCAGCTTTGAGAATTTAAAATCACATTTGAAATTTTATAAAAGTTCTTAAAATTGGTTCATAGTCCTGCCAAAAATCCTATATACTTTCTTTAGCACAATTTTGGCCTTCCACCATCTTGAACAGAATTCCACTCAATAAATAATCAATCAATCAAGTTGGCCACAGAAGTTGCTTTTTATAATGTGGGCTTCCAGGAAACCTACAGATTTCCATGTTCACATTTTAAACTGATATACATCAGGGGAGAGTGCTTAACAAGATCCTTTCAACCCTACTGCACACTATATATTGTACAAATATTAACTAAAAATGAATCTTCTACGTAAGTGTAAGAGTGAAAACTATAAAACTCTCAGAAGAGAATATAGAAGCAGTCCTTTCTGACCTTACATTAAGTAATGATTTCTTAGACATGACACAAAAGCATAGGTAATGAAAGAAAAAAATAGGTAAACTGAACTTTGCCAAAATGTTAAAAATTTGTGCTTCAAAAGATGCCATCAATAAAGTGAAAAAACAGCCCACAGAATGGGGGAAAACATTTGCAGATCATATGATTTCTAAGGGACTTGTGTCCAGAATATATAAAGAACTCTTACCACTCAACAATAAAAAGAAAATCTAATTTTAAAAAGGGACCAAGAATTTAAATAGACATTTCTCCAAAGAAGATATATGAATGGCCAATAAGCACAGGAAAAGATGCTCAACATCATTAGTCATGTGATTAGAGGAATGTACATCAAAACCACAAGAGACACCACTTCAAACCTACTAGAATATCTAAAACTAAAAAGACAGTAAGTTTTAGCGAAGATGTAGAGAAATGGGCACCTTCATCCACTGCTGGTGGAAATGTAAAATAATACAGCTACTTTGGAAAATAACCTGGCAGTTTCTTAAAATGTTAAACATAGAGTTACCATGTGACCCAGAAATTTTATTCCTTAGTATATACCCAAGAGAATTGAAAACCCGTCTACACAAAAATCTGTACATAAATGTTCAGAGCAGCATTATGGATAATAGCCCCAAATTAGAAACACCCCAATGTTCATCAAGTGGATAAACAAAATACTGTACATCCCTACATGCTACAACATGAATGAACCTTGGAAACATTACGCTAAATGAAAGAAGCCTATCACAAAAGACTACATATTGAATGATTCAATTCCATTCATATGAAATACCCAGACTAGACAAATCACAGAAATCAAAAGGACATTAATAAATTTCCAGGAACGGGTGTTAGGGGAGAATGGAGAGTGACTGCCAATGAGCATGGGGTGCTGAAGATGTTTTGAAATTAGGTGGTGATGACAGTTGTACAGCATAGTAAATACACGAAAATCCACTGAGTGATATACTTTAAAAAGGTTAATTTTATGGTATGTGAATATTTCAATAAGCTATATTTTTTAAAAAGACCGTCTTCTAACAATAGTTCTTTCTATATTGTACATAGAATGAGGGTGAGGGCGAGGGTGGTGGGTTCACAGATTTATACAGACAGCAGTTTTTACAACACTGCCTCTTAGGACAATAAACTGGTTAATTCAGGGCAGAGGGAAGGTGTTTAATCAGTCGAGCGTGATACATGGCATTAATACCATCAACTCGTGGACCAAATGTTCATCTTATAATTGGTTGCCATTGCACTCCAGAGACACAATCTTTATTTGAAAGTCAATGGAAAGCCTCTATTCTTAACATCTGCTGGGACAGTAGTGAAAGCCTCTGGTACTGCTATTTCCAAGTAGCCCCAAGAGAAGCCGAATCAGATAAATATCAACTTCAATTAGACGACCCTGGATATAGTTCACCCCCTCTCCCCCTCTCAGTTTTAGCTTTCTTGGCATCATTTCCCCATGCAGAATTACACATGCAACCATTGAATTTAAAAGGGAGACATCCAGTAAGTCAGAACAATAATTTAAATCGTTTGGGGAAAAACTTTTAGTAATTATAATCATTTTTTAATGAAAATGGTATTTTTATTTTAGATATTATTTTAGACATTTGGTAAAATACTTATGTGAAACTTTGAGGAAAACATAAAGAAACTGAGTTTTCATCAACCCCATCATTCTAAGATTTTATAATTATATATATATAATTATAAAATCTTAGAATATATATATATTTATATATACAGTGTCAAGAAGCTGCTATATACTCAACTATATGGAACACACAGAAGTATCTGACTATGTGGCCTCTTTAATCAAGGAACTAAATGTATAGTTCCAGAAGCAAGTCTACAGCATGTGAGACCATACCATACTATGTAACTAGGTGCTGAAATGACCAATTTAATCCAACTTTCCTTGCAAATGTTAGCCGCTAAGAGGTAATGGAATAAATCAAGTCCTTCGTTATCTACGAAGACATCATCCTTTGGATAAGTCCCCCAAATGTGGAGTTAGTGTGTGTGAATTTTAACTCATCAAAGCAGGGACGTGAGTGTTCAAGAAAGCCATAGGCACTGTTAGGTCATCTGTATGAGTCAGGAACGCAGCTGTATAGTAAAATCGGTTGGTCTGTTAATGCAATGCACCTGTCTTTCAGTTTAAGAACCTGTCGTTTGATCTAATGATAATCTATAGAACAAGTCCCAAAAGAACCAAAGATATTTACCAGGGCTCAGCTACACCTCCCAAATGGGAAGCACAGCTCAAAGAGAAATGCCATAATGAAGGATCCTACATTTTTCCCAATAGCAACATGTTAAATTCTCCCATTCCCTACTGACGATCGCTGCTCAAATGTTTCCTTCTGAGGTAATTCCCTGGAAGTGCGTATGCACGGCCAGTCTCCATGGCTAACACATACACACACTCAGAACTGGGAAGCATACAGAACAGACTTGAGGTCATTAGAAGCTAAAAATACGGAACCCTCACACTTGCCCCAGAGCAAGTGTTCTCTAGCAGAAGTGTCAAAGGGATTATAATAACATGAACCAAACAGCCAGTCTACTCATTAGTATCTTGTGCTTTATGGACACAAAAAGGACAGATGATTACCTCATGCACTATACTTTCAAAAAGGAAGGGTCTTCATTTTATTTGGTCTTTTGTTTATTCCAGAAGCATTTATTGAGCTCCTTCTGTGTGCCAGGCAGTGGGATGTAAAGATGAATAAGACAATCCTGGCCTCAGGAAGTCCACAGCTGAGTGAGGAAGAGAGACATGGGAATAATAATTATAGTGCATTGTCATAAGGGTTTAATAAAGATATGTGCAAGTGGTTATGAGAACAGTGTCTCACATCACTGTGGGTTAGGGACATCTTCCCAGAAGGGATAATGCTCTAATGCAGTTTTGAAGGAAGATCTGGAGATTGCCAGGCAGAACGATGAGCAGGGTACACCCCAGGAAGAGAAAACTGCAGGTACATGTACAGAAGCATGTAGGCAAGAAAGGGCACAAACAGGAACCAAAGGTTGCATGGGGTGGGGGGCGGGTAATAATGCAAATGAGATTGGGAATATGCAAATGAGGGTCAGATTGAAAACTGCCTTGACTTTGCCCGAAGAATTGACACTTTGCTTTGAAATCACTGGGGTACTGTTCAAGGATTTTTAACAGGAGAATGACATAACTAAGGGATTCTTCCCCTTTAGTTTAGTGTCATTTTGTTTTTAAAGTCTACCTTGATGACATGCAGGCTGGGTGAGGATGACATCAGAGGTGGGTGAAAATGAAGGCAAGAGACATTAGGGACAGGGTTCTAGACATTCAGGGAAAAGGTAGTGAGAACAGAAATGAGGCCACAGGAAATGGAATGGAAATAATTGGGTATATTCAAGAGATAGCTAGGAGTACAATCAACCAGGCCACAGACGTGAAAGAGAGAGAGGAAGGGATTAATTCCAAGAGTTTCCCTGATGAAGGGGATGAATAAAGGAAAATGTTTTGGGGAGAAAATAAATTCTGTCGTTGACACGTTGCATTTGAGATATACAAAAAGCCATTGGAAACATGATTCTGGACTTCAGAAAGATGTGTCATTCAAAATGTGCATTTGAGGCCTGATAGCATATTCCAGACATTGGAGTAAATGAAGATGCCCAGGGAATGCTAAGAATAGACAAGCCTAAGGAATATCAATGTGTAAGGAGAAGACAGAGAGAAAGGAGCCAGTGGAGGAGCCTGAAAAGGTACGGTCAGAGAGTTTGAACAGAGGCAGGAGATAGCATTGGACAGAAGCAAGGGAAAGGGGTGGCCTTAAAGCCACAGGAATAGAGAGTGCCAAATAGTGCCAGTGAGTGTTACCTACTCTTGTAGGAAGTGGGAAACTCAGCCAGACAAGGAGGCAATTAAAGTAGATGGAAAGGTAAGGGAATGCTTTTGTTTGGTTTGTTATCTGAAGAGATGGGAAAGGCCAAAGGAAATGGGAGAAGTTGCAGACACTATGCAGTTGAGAAGAAAAGGTTCACAAATCACACAGCCTTAAATATAAAATAAATATATTTTATAAAATATAAAATAGGGCTTCCCTGGTGGCGCAGTGGTTGAGAGTCCGCCTGCCGATGCAGGGGACACAGGTTCGTGCCCCGGTCCGGGAAGATCCCACATGCCGCAGAGCGGCTGGGCCCGTGAGCCATGGCCGCTGAGCCTGCGCGTCCGGAGCCTGTGCTCCGCAACGGGAAAGGCCACAGCAGTGAGAGGCCAGACAAGGTTTCAGAAAGACATGAAGTATACGCAACCCTCCTTAGGATGGGCTCTGTGTTCCCTCTTCACTTCTATCTCCAAATTAAGTGCCTTTGGAGGTCATCGTGCTGTATCTTCCTTGGATTGATCTTCCCTTCTTATTTATAATCATATTTACATGATAATACTGTTACCTATAATGAAGGTTTACAGTAAGGAAGAAATGACTGAAGGCAAGTAGCAGAGTGCCAGTTAGTATTGAAAGCCTCTTGTTTTTATTGCCACGCATCCAATGAATGTCTCTTTTGTAAACCAGCCAAGTTTGCAGCAAGACCATCATCTACCCTACATTCTCCATGATGGATTGTATGGGCTGGGAAAATGTAGAGATGCTCTCCTCAAGGCTATTTTAAGAACTGTTCTTATAACATGGTTCATCAGGCATTAAACTAGGTAGAATAAATATAAGGAATTTTTCTCGCATGGAGTTTTTTCTCCACTGCTGTCAGCTTGGTGAAGGGCATCATAAATCACTGTGACAGCTCTAGTGCTGCTCTAGAGTTGTTCTGACAAGATGCAGAGTTAGAAGTTTGTTTGTAATTCACAAAATATTGTCTCATTTCTACTCCTTGCGGTAATTGTACTCAGATTTGCTAATAACACATATATCCAAGAAGTAGAGAAGGAAGAGGGAGGTTGTGTTAGCAAGGATACATACCCTTTTCTGCATGTTGATGGGGCCAGGTAAGTTAACAGGATAGGAGGTGCCGATGTGATCGAAAACACTTCCCACTAAATAGTATTGATACTACTATTATTAATAGTAATTGATAATACATTACATTTTGGATACTATATTATAGAACATTTTTTATACATCACAACTCTTAGAATTCTCATATCAAATCCTTTTACACATTTGGACCACATCGTACTTAGTGCTTCCTTGATCTGTGTGCGAAAAGAATACTGTTCTCTGAGGGGTGCTGCCCGTGTGCGTGTTGTAGCCCTTACTGTATTCAAATACTAATAATAGCTCACTTTGAGAACTTAAGATGTGCCAGGCTCTGCTCTAAGCTCTTTATATTAAATCTATGTGGGAAAAACATTATAATCTCCATATTAGGGATGATAAATCTGAGGCATTGAGAGGCTAAGGTACTTTCCCAAGGTCAGGTACCTTATAAGTGGCAGGGGTAATGGCCCTGTACATGGATTATTTCATTTAATTTTCACCATAATCCATATTAGTACCCTATTAGCTATTAACATCCTCCCATTTTTTATAGATTCAAAAGATGGAGTTTAGAGTTATATAACAGAGACAGAATCAAGTCAGTTTAAAGTGACATTCTGTACATATGGAACTAATAATGATAAACAGGTAGCTTATATAGTATAATTAGGACATTGAAGGCATTTCCACATAATGAATACTTTAGATGACTGACTCTTACACAGTTAATTTCTCAACCATTTATTTGAAATTTAATTTATTTTGGAAGTGATCTTTCTGTGAAGTATATGTAATTCCTTGATAGTTAACATACTATATAGATTACTTTGGACGTATAAGATAGTTTTATAAACTTCAGTTCTGTTGCTAAAATACAAGGCCCTTAAAGATTCTAGTCCTGCATAGACTAGACTACTCCAGCATACTCTTCTCTTTACTTTCTGCTTCTCATATGCAGACTGATAGTTATTGTTCATAGTCTGCTATGGACTTGAAAATCAAACATTTCAGAATTGTGATTACAGTATAAATAGATGCTCAATAAAGCTTGGGAACATATATATATACACACACACACACATAAATAAATATTTCTAAAAACTCAACAATTCACTACTAGTAAAATTATAAACAAGATGTTGACAAAAGAGCAAATTTTAAAATATTTATACTGAAAGGAGAGAAACTAAGGAAACCTGAATATCAGAAATTGTTCATCCATTTAACACATATTTGTTGACTGCCTCCAATGAGACAGCCATTCTTATTTTGGTCAATATAAAGTCAACACTTGAAAATGGTTTGAATTTCCTTATGAAAGACATAATATTCATATTGTAATAAAAATAAAATTCAATGATATTGTCTGTGCCAAAGACACTTACGAAGGAAAATACCTTGGCAACTTTGAAAATTAAAGGAAGGTTGAGATATTTCAAGCAAAGGCTAAGAAAAAGGAAGTCAGGGAGAAATGGCAAAATCAGGCAAAGCAGAAAAGTCACTGAATAGGATTAATAGGGTAACTCTATATTGATGACAATTATAATATATATAGCAGGAATAACAGTTATAAACCATTATATATCATATGATACTGTATCAGGAAACATAAGTGAAACACAACTGTCTTCTACTACCTCACCACTTAGCACCACTTGGACACAGCAACAAGAGGGAAATCTGCCCCGCGGCAAGGTCAGTGAGTGTGGCCTGTGCCCCACATGACTGGCAAAGCCCAGGAAGACCTGCAACACCCATCCTCCCTTAAGTCAGGCTTCCTGACTATCCTGACCCCACTTTAAACAGTCAGTAGTACAAAGAGCCCTAGCCTGTTCCCAAAGAAGCCACATGAAAGAACAGTCTTCAAGAAATCAAACTACAGAGGTGTATGCTCATACATCTAAGAATCACCAAACATTTCAGAAAGTAACACAAAGAAAGATGCGCTAAACACAACACACAGAAGAACTTACAATGGAGGAAACAAAGTTAATAAAACAATCAGTGCAGGACTTTAATAAAATAAATATATGTATTTTCCTCAGAAGGACATTAAAGAGTATTTCATCTATAAGAAAAATCATGTATTAGATATCATGGGAATTAAAAACTTGATTGCTAAAATGTAAACTTAATCCATGGACAAAATAAAATAAGGTGTGTTGCTGGAGAATTAATTAGAGAGAAAATTGAAATAAAGACTTCTCTAAACATAGTACCAAAGAAAAAAAATAAAGGAGAGAAAGAATAATTAAGAGACATGCATGATATATCCAGAAACTTTAACATTGATCTAATAAATCTAGATAGAATAGCAAGAATGAAAAAGAACATTACTAAGCAAATAAAAATAGATATTTTCCCCAAATTTAAGAAAGACATGAGTTCTTACATGGAAAGTCTCTACCAAATGTTTAGCAGAATGAATTAAAAGCAAAGAAAACTTCCAAACCTAGTCACAATGTAGTGAATTCGGAAAAATGAAGAAAAAGTCTAAAAAGCTTCCCAAGAGAAAAAAAAAAAAATGCAGATTATCCACAGCATGACAGAAATCTGATTTTCATTTGTAATACCAGAGGCCGAAAGGAAGCGGGGGAAAGCTCTTCCAGGATGCAGAGTAAGGGCATCTGAAAATCCACTCCACTATAAAGGCAATGAGAACACTGGGAAAAAAAGGCATCAAAATCAACATTTTTAGCAATCTAGTTATTAACCAAATGCTTGCTACATTGAGGAGCATTAATTTTTTTAAAACAGTTGAATCTCAGTAATATCAGTGTATTAGTTTTGCTATTGTTGATGTAACACATTACAATAAACTTAGTGGCTTAAAACAACAAAAATTTACTATTTTATTTTTGTAGGTTACAAGTCTGACACAGGGCTCACTGATCTAAAACCCAGGTGTCGATGGGGCTGCATTCCTTTCTGGAGGCTCTAAGGGAGAATCTGTTTCTTTGCCTTTTCCAGCCCACATTCCTCGGCTCACAGCCCCTATTCCATCTTCAAACCCAGCCACACTGCATCTCTCTGACCATTCTTCCATAGTCACATCTCCCTCTGACACAGGTGAGAAAAGTTCTCTGCTTTTCAGGACTCATCTGATTAGGTTGGGCCCAAGCTAGATAACCTAGGATAATTTCCCCATCTCAAGGTCCGTAATCTTAATGACATTTGCAAGGTCCTTTTTGCCATGTAAAATAACATATTCAGAGAATCTAGGGATCAGAGCAGGGACCTTCTGCTTAGCACAAACTGATTTTTGTCATGTTTTAACTTGCTCTGCCCCCACCTCCTTCTCCCCAGCTCCCCAGACCATGGTAGTCTTGAAAATGACCAGCCTCACACTACGACAGATGTAAAAGCCAGCAGCTTAACAGTCACTAAAGAGGGGCAAAACAGATTTGGAACTTCCTCAAAGCTCATCCCCAAATAACTGTCCCTGCTTGGCCTGTCTGGCAGCTCCCTGGAAAAACCCCATTCTCAGGGCTTGTCTTTATTTAAACTAATTCTGATCTCCCTCAGTGAGAACAACTCTATCCCCAGAGCATTGTCAACAACAAGCCGATGCCTGAGGCAGCATAACAGCTGGGACAAACAAGAGGCTGACTAAAAAGTGTGAAAGGAAAATATGGGGAAGAAGATGTTTTTACTGGGCTTTGAAAAGTTCCAATATATTCTTGAGACTCTAGAAAGCCACACCCATTTGCAGGGCTATGTGCATGTCCAAGAAAGACCTGAGAGGACTCTAATCTCTCCCTTTGGGCTGTCCTTGAGGTTGGGAGAGTTCTTGGTTGAAGATACTTAAGAAAATTTCTGTCCAGTCATTAGCTGACCACTAAACTATCCAAGCAGAGAATTCACCTGCCATACAAAACAAAGAATATAGACTTTACAGAATTAGTCCAAGAAAGTCACTAAAAAACACAGAGTAGTGGCAACAACAACAATAGACCCGGGCGTGAGGAAAGAGTGTGTGTGTGTGTGTGTGTGTGTGTGTGTGTGTGATTTTTCAGAATGTCCACTTTAAATTATTTAAAGTGTCCATTTTCCAATCAAAAAATTTGCAAGACACACACAAAAAAAGGAAAGTGTGGCTCTTACTCAGGGAAAATTACATTCAATAGAAACTGTCCCTAAGGAAGCCCAGATGTTAAACTTATTAGACAAAGAGCTTAAATCAGGTATTATAAATATGTTCAAAGAACTAGAGGAAATCATGTCTAAAGAAAAGAAGGAAAGTATAAGAATGATGTTTCACCAAATAGAGAATATGAACAATGAGATAGAAACTGTTAAAAAGAACCAAATAGAAATTGTGGAAATGAAAAGCACAATAATTGAAGCCAAAAATTCACTAAATGAACTTGAGAGTAGAATTGACCTGGCAGAAGAAAGAATCGCCAAACTTAAACACAAGTCAACATACACATAGTGGGAGTCCTAGAAGGACAAGAAAGAAAAAAAGGGACAAAAATAATATTTGAAGAAATAATGGCCAAAAATTCCTAGTCTGAAGAAACACATTAATCTACATATTCAAGAAACTAAACAAACTTAAAGCAGGGTACATCCAAAGAGATTCACGTCTAGACAACTCAAAACACAGAGGCAGAGAATATCTTGAAAGGAGCGAAAGAAAAGCAAATCGGCAGAAACCAGGGATGCCTAAAAGGATTCACACTTGGGTCCTTAGCAAAGTTTTGTATACTACTGAAACAGCATATTAATCCAAACTACATTGTTTTAAGATGTTTTGTAATCCCTACTAAGAAAATAAGTAAAAAATATATAGCACAAGAAACAATAAGGTAATTAACATGGTACACTAGAATATAGCTATTTAACCCAGAAGAAAGCAGTAATGAAGCGATAGACTAACAAGATATAAACAAGTAGAAAACAAATAGAAAAATGATAGATGGGCGCTTCCCTGGTGGCACAGTGGTTGAGAGTCTGCCTGCCGATGCAGGGGACACGGGTTCGTGCCCCAGTCCTGGAAGATCCCACATGCCGCCGAGCGGCTAGGCCTGTGAGCCATGGCCACTGAGCCTGCACGTCCGGAGCCTGTGCTCCGCAACGGAAGAGGCCACAGCAGTGAGAGGCCCATGTACCGCAACCAAAAAAAAAAAAAAAAAAAAGATAGATGTAAAATCTACCTTATTAATGATTTTTTTACATGTAATTCATTTAAATTCCCATAAAATGCATAGAAAGATAATCACATGACTAAAAGTAAAGGTTAAGTAGTCAAGTCTTTTGGAAAGAATTCTAATCAGCCTAATAAGGCCTATGAATTGGACTGAAAAACAATTGATACTTTTCAAACATACTTTTCCTCTTGAATCAGAAAAACTTATTCAGGAAAGAAGAGATTCTGGCCTGTCTATGAGGTCCCCTCCCAAGCAGAGACACCCAAGATTTGTTCAAAACAGAACCTAGGCTGCCGTTCACTTTTCAATGGACATTGCTCTTTGAAGTCACCAAAAGTTCTTCATCAATATCTTTATGCTATATCCATGTAAAGGTTGCAGCTTTGAGTAAACAGTATAGCGGGAAGTAAAGGAGGACTAATACATTGGCATGTGACCTCTTGGGAGGTCTGGCTCTGCCGTGTGAAGAATTGCAGTTTGAGCTGAAGATGGCGGTCAATGAAGGAAAAGGGCATCCTGGGACTGTAACATGGTAGATAACTGTTGTTTTTGGCGATTGTACCTATTTTTGGAGAATTACATTTCTCCTATCATGTGGAGTCCCGGACAACAAGACAAGTCCCCTGCCCTCCCCCTAGTCAAAGATGACAATCACTCTCTTTCTCGAAGTGTACCCATCCCATTGTGAAGCATCATTGGGAGCTCCCACTGAGGTATCCACATGTGCCTGGTTCCTGGCCTTTTCAGACCCTCGTTCTCCAAACTGAACTATCTTTATTTAAATTTTTGGTATTTTGTTCATCATACATATTTAAAATTTTTCAATTGCATTAAAATATTATGTATCTTGGGCTTCCCTGGTGGCGCAGTGGTTGAGAGTCCGCCCGCCGATGCAGGGGACACGGGTTCGTGCCCCGGTCCGGGAAGATCCCACATGCCGCGGAGTGGCTAGGCCCGTGAGCCATGGCCACTGAGCCTGCGCGTCCGGAGCCTGTGCTCCGCAACGGGAGAGGCCACAACAGTGAGAGGCCCGCGTACCACAAAAAAAAAAATATATATATATATAATGTATCTTGATTACTGAGATTTTTGACGCCTTAAATTTGGCATCTGAGAAAACTATCTCACCTCGTCCTAGTCCTGGCCTTATCTTCAGCTTTCCCTTTGATCCTGTGAGGAAATTTTTCTTTTTAAAATAACAGAATCTGGAAACCAAAAAACCTTGGTTTATTCAGGAAATAAAAGGATAAAAAACTAATATGATATGTCAAAAAAATTGCTGCTGCATACCTGGACATTTCAGGATGAATACTATAAAAACTAATAAGATCTCTTAGTAAGGTAGCTGGTCACAAAATATACAAAAATCAATAGTTTTAATACAAGAAATACCAAATATCTGGAATAAGTATAATGAAAAAAGTATTCCATTTACTTTAAATATGTGTGTGTGTGTATATATATATATATACACATATATATATATATATATATATATACATATTTAAATTTTAGGAGATATATATATCTCCTAAAATTAACAAAAAATATACAGGTCCTGTATAAGGAAAATTACAAAACTTTATTGAGGGATATAACATAGGCCAAAATAGGGAGATTACTCTTGGAGAATTCAATATATAAACATTTATGCAGCATTTCTATAAATTAATGTTTAATTTCATACAGTTCTAATCAAGACCCTTGAAATGTTTTAACTGAACAGCTTATCCTAAAATTCATCTAGGAAAATAAATCTGTTATTATAGCCAGGAAGTTTTTTTGTTGTTTTTTTTTTTGCTGTACGCGTGCCTCTCACTGTTGTGGCCTCTCCCGTTGCGGAGCACAGGCTCCGGACGTGCAGGCTCAGCGGCCGTGGCTCACGGGCCCAGCCGCTCCGCGGCACGTGGGATCTTCCCGGACCAGGGCACGAACCCGTGCCCCCTGCATTGGCAGGCGGACTCTCAACCACTTTGCCACCAGGGAAGCCCAGCCAGGAAGTTTTTAAAGAATAAAACACCTGCCCTGTCCGATTATAAAGTGAATTATAAAACTATAAAATGTAATAGTGTTTAATAGTATACCCTTAGTCCTAGAAGAGACAGATCAATGAAACAGATTAGATAGTCTGTAAATAAGCTAATGAGTAGATACAAGAAATTCATCTAAATTAAAAGAGGAATTTCAATTGAGACTGATGGATTAATCAATAAATATTATTGGAACAACTAGGTAGCCATTCAGAAGAAAGTTAAAATTAGAATTCGGGTCACCCATGCACCAAAACAGATACTAGATGGATTAAAAGGTTAAATATAAAATGTTCAAACACATGTTCAATGTATGGTGACTATTTAATCTAAGCAAGGGTATTATCTAAATAAGATAATAAAATAAGATAATTTTGGAAAATATTAGTATATTTAACTACATGATAATATAAAGTATCAATTATCTAATTAACTAAAATGATGTGGAAATGCTAAATAATCCATTAAACAGAGGGAAAAAAATGGAAAAGCTTGTATTCTTTCCTTGAAAATAAGCAGTTTTAGGGTTTTATTCTACCAAATTTTAAATAACTGATAATAAATGGATACTAATTCCTATTTAAATAGATGCCTAGATAGAAAAAGGACACTAGAAAAGAAAAGAAAAAAAGAATGAATCTCAAATTCAGCATGTCTTTAAAATAAGAATATATGACATAATCTCTCAATAAGTGTCATATCCAAAAATACAAAGGATATTCAAATTACAATTTCTCCTCCTATAACTCAATATTGACAGGGTTTGAGGGGGGAAGTTATGTTAATCTCAGTAGATGCTAAAAAAATGGATAAATTTTAAACACTCTTTTCCAGCAATAACTCTCACTGAGCTAAGAATAGAAGAAAAATTCCTTAAAATGAATAAATACAGTGTGATAACAGCTGTTAGTTTCCCCAATCTCTATTCTCTCCTTCTCCCATGGTGGCACGAGGTAAAAATCACATTTGTTGTTCAGCAGAAAAGCACAGTTCTTAGCCTGCCTTGCACAAAGGTGTTAGAATTTGGTCAGTGGGATATGAGTGTAAGTCGCGAGGGCCACTTCTGGCCTGTGACCTCAAAAAGGACAGTGTTCCCCCCTACTTCTGCTTTTCTCCCTTCCTGGTAACTGGAATACAGACGTGATGGTGGTAGCTGGAATAGCCACGTGAGGGCATGAAACACAAGCTGTGCGTTTCACAGGGCACAGCAGCAATCTAGAATGATACTGAGACCCTGTTGATGGCAGAGATAAGCCATGATACCACTCTGTACTGCTTACATCCAGACTTAATATGAACCATTATTACTTCGGGTCTTTCTATTACAGCAGCTAAACCTACACGCTAAATAATACAATTACCAGAAATCTAAAGCAAACATCATTATATTGTTTTTCAATAATCCTCATTAAAGCATCCTCATTAAAGCTAGATGCCTGTTATTACTGCTACAAATTACTACAATACTAGGAGACTAGCCAATGCAATAGGAAGATGAAAAGAATGAGTAAGGAATGAAAGAAACTAAATTGTCATTATATTCAAGTGTATGATGGTCTATCAACAATTTAGAAAGAATCAACAGTAAAACTATTAAAAATCCCTCCGCAAATTCAATGAAAGGTCCATTTGTAAGTGTCTATACACAAGCAATAAGCAATTTTAAAACGCAGTGGGAAAACAAGATATAATTCATTATCACAACAGAACTTTAAAATACCTTGAAATAAGTCTAACAAAAATTATGCAAGAGGTATATGGAGATAAATGTAAAACTTTACTGAGGGAACTTGAAGATGACCTGAGTGAATGAACAGACCAATTTTCCCCAAACAAATGTAAAAGTACACAACAATCCCAATCAATCAAAATTCCCTAAAAATGGCTTTAAAGGAGCTCTACAGTCTGATTTGGGAGAGAAAATACAAAAGATTGGCTGCAAAATTTTTTAAAAATAACAGTTAAAAGAGACACTCCCTATAAGTTATCAAAATATTACATACAGTAATTAATAAGTTATTTTACAGCTTTAAATCCCATTTACTTATTACAGATAAGTAATTATTTTAATTATTAATACAGTAATTAATACAATGGCACATTAACATAGGAATGGACAAGTAGATCCTGGACAAAGTAAAGTCCAAGAATATGTGTGTGTTATACACACGCACACACACACACACTCTTACAATTTTTAGCATATGGTAATGGAGACATTTCCTGAAGGAGACAGACTATTCATTTATTGGAACCGGGACAACTAGACACTCAGAAAGAAAAAACAAACTTAGATTTTTCTCTCACACCACATATAAAAGTCAGATTCTACATAGCTTGAAAGTTTAAACATTTTTAATCTATAAAATGATGAAATAGAAAATTGGAGGAAAATCAGAAGACAAAAATAAAAATTATGACAGATTTTACCACATGAAAATGAATAACTTCTTTACAAGGAAAGATGGTAAAACAATATTAAAAGACAAGGGACAGATTAAGAGAAAATATCTGCAAAATATGTAACAGATGAAGGCTTAATATATGCAATGTATAAAGAGATAAATAAGCCTAATTTAAAATTCAGAAATGAATTTGAAGAGATAATTCAAAGAAAAAGAAGTGCAAATGGTCACATACATAAGAAAATATGTTCCACTTCACTAGTAATTAGGAAAATACAAATTAAAACAACATTGAGATTGTATTTTTCACCAGATTGGCAAATATTTTAAATTTCCATAACATCCAGTGTGAGAAAACAGAATTTCTTATTCACTGTTAATAAGAGTGTAAATTAGTGCAGCCTTATTCAAGGACAATTTGGCAGGAACTATCGAAATTATGAATACCCTTTCACCCACATTCTAGGAGCTTAGCCCAGAGACATACTTGCAAATAAGCACAAAGATATCTTCACAGATTTTTGCATCACTTTTAAAATCATAGTAAAAATTTTAAATTGACCCAAATAACCTTCCAGAGAGGAATTTACTGGCATGAAAAGTTTTTCCCTTTCATCTCATTATTTTAAAATGAGAACATAGTCATGTACCTATGCTTTTAAGAAGAATACGCAACACAAGGTGATAATATTAATGAAAAAATGAATATGTGCTGTGACCCACCATGTTCTTTGATGATGAGATTAGTCCCCATGAAATTCTTAAGTTGCATATAGTCAGAATTAAACAGCAATAGCAGTTAAGAAATTTGGGGGAGGTGGGGCAAGGACTAGCAACTTTATTTGGAAAGCCAGTACACCAAGAAGATGGTGGATTAGTGTCCCAAAGAACCATCTTGCCGGGGTTTGATGCTAGTTTCTTTTGTAGAACCAAGAAATTTTTGACAAAGATGAGAACTTAACCCACTAGAGGCTGAAATATATTATAAAATTATATAAGTAAAGTACATAGTATTTAAAAGAAAAATTTACAAGCACACTAATGAAACAAAGTAGAAACTGAATAAAAAAAAACTTTGATAGAGCACCAGCTTCATAAGGACAATGGAAGGATCCAGTGGAGAAGGGATATATTAACTTGAAAACTAATGTGGAATTTGGTTAGATATTTGCTGGATGGGTTATGTGAAATCTGGTGTATTTATATTTCCCACCATTCATTAAAATAAATTCCAAGTATATTAGAGATATGAAAAATGTCAAACCATAGAAAATCTAAAAGGAAGTTTTTAAGCATATGATCAGGAGAGAAAATTACCAAGGAAAAGATCGATAATGTGACTATTAAAAATCATATTTCTGTATCTCAAGACCTAATTAAAATGGACAGAAAGCAATAAAGTTGAAAAATTACTTACAGCAAACATGTTGAGCAAAAGGTTGATGTCTTTTATGTAAATAAAAAGGGCTCATATAAATTGATAACAGATCCTCAAATAAAAATAGGCAAAGAACTAAAAGAGATCGTTTACAAAGTTAGATTACAACAGGTAAAAAAAAGAAAAACAAATCCAAGGAATGCAAAGTAAGTCAACATTTGATTCTATTTTTGCCTATCCCGTTAGATAAAAATCAATGTTATTTATTAATTAAAGTACTACCCCATTCCAGATCGCAGAGTAAAAAGTTTAGAAATCAATTTGGTATTCTGCATCAGAAGTCTATATGAGTTCCTACAATGGAGTTTACTTCTGGGAATCTTTCTTAAGGAAATAATTCTTAATACAAATATCAAAGCTGTACGCACAATGAATCCACGACAGCATTATTATAATAGCAAAGCTTTGAGATTATTTTGGAAAATTTGGAATAATTCAACAACAATGGAGCAATTAAGTAAATTACAGTACCTGTACTCAGTGCAATATGCAGATATTAACAGTGATTTTAGTTTGCACTAAAATGATAAAATACCTAACATAAAATATTAAATGAGAAACTAACACACCATTGTAAAGCAATTATACCCCAATAAAGATGTTAAAAAAAAATATTAAATGAAAAAAAGCCAGAAAGACACTTCTACAGATGAAACAGTCTCAACTCTCTACAAAATGCAAATTTAAAACATAAAGACTGAAAAGAAATATACCAAAGATTAAGTGATTTTCTAGGAATGATAAGTTTTGGATAATTCACCCCTTTTAAAATGTTTTCTGTATTTTCCAAACTTTCTAAAATAAATGTTTATAAAAACAAAACTTTATTTCATAAAACTGTTTGGAACAATTTGATGGACATTCTGCCACATAAGCTGTCCAGGCACAGGGCTCTGGGGATGCTAATTAGAAAATGATGAGTTAATTAAAGTTGTGTGTTTAGTCTCTATGGCAAGGATTTCCTTTAATCCAACAGTGGTTTTCTCTCCATTTGAAGAATGTGGTTTCTGGAAGAAAAACTGAGAACAGACTGACCCTCTGGCCACAGTTATTCACGTCAGAGATGTACAGTTGCAGGTGCGTGCTGTTTGGTTTGGTTTGCCAAGTCAAAATAGCTGTGCTTCCCGCTGTGGTGAGAGTTTCCAACTTCAGACAGGGCAGGAGAAACTCTAAACTGTTTGCTTTTTGCAGATGTATTGAAATATTACTGAAATGTACCGATTTTCCCTGATGTTTTTTCCGTGATTTTTTCACTACCCTGAAAATAAACACGGAGGAGAAGGCTAGCATACCAAATGTGCTCTCAATAACCTGGCAAAAGGATGTTTTTCTGAGCTGTTCTGGTGCTCCAGTGCTCCTGGCTTGACTGGAGAGCAAAGAGAGAGAAATAAAAACGCCATGTTTTTCCCCCCCAGAACTTTATTACAGACTTGAATGAGATAGTAGGACTTGTACCAAAGCCGCCACACAGGAAGTAGGGACACTTTCGCGGGGGCAACAGGAAGCCGGGAAAAACTTGGGACATATTCCCATCCCAACTTGTCCAAGGTCAAGGACTTTAGACAACCACCTCGTTCTCTAACTCTGCCTCCTCTCTCTCCATCATGGTGTTGGAGCACTAATTAGTTATTGCCGATTAGGGTCACAAAGCTGAAGAGCACCGTTGTCTTTGGTAGTGGAGAGAGAAATCCCTTCACGATCTCTTACTGAGTTTACCACAGGGGGGTCACAGAACACATCTGGGGACTATCTCCTGGCTGCCACAGCTTTGTGAGAATCAGTACTTCCCACAACCCCACAATCACGCACGCCTCAGCCATTCCCCCTGCACCAGGGTTATTTTCACCCACAGAGAATCCAGAGTCTTGGACACAGAGCTAAGTAAGAGTCTCTCCAAGGCATGCCAAAATAATCTGAGGAAAAGAATTCTCAGTGAGTATATCCTGTGGTCTTGGGTTTTAGTCCTTTCTCAACAGCTTTCTGCTCTTGGACTGGGGACACGTCGGGCCATTTTAGGAGTAGGAAGGGGTCAAGGGAAGACCCCACTAACAATCAGTATTAAGGACACACCAAGGTGTTGAAGAGCTATCACCAGATACCTCGTCATGGTATTTCCCAAGCACAACAGACCCCGTGTATTACAATAAACAGGAGAGAGTGGCTGAAGTGACTTTGATAATAGAAAGCACAAGGAAAGGAAGATCAACAAGTACAATATGCTAAAGAAGAAAACGGAGTTGAGGATACCACTGAAGTTTCTCGAAATGCAATTTAAATCCATGAGTTTGTCATTGCGCAGCACTCACCATTCCTTTAACGTCTTTCTTGGGCTTTAAAGCCTGTCTTGGTCAGGAAACGAAGCCGAGGGAGCTGTTATGCCATTTACCCTCTGGGATCACAACCAATTAGGCATTTCTGTCTGTACATGTGCACTTGGCGTTTCTCGGTCTCCCGATGGGACCTTCTGACAGATTTTTCTCTGATAGAGCGGTTGTGATTCTCCAGATCACGTGGTTGTACCCAGCTCTGGGCCTTGGTGACAATGAAGGACCCTAAACCCCCAAACAATAACTAATCTAGCCAGCTTCGTG
This sequence comes from Delphinus delphis, assembly GCF_949987515.2. Lineage (NCBI taxonomy): Eukaryota > Metazoa > Chordata > Mammalia > Artiodactyla > Delphinidae > Delphinus > Delphinus delphis. The sequence continues at coordinate 71,011,084 of NC_082695.1, read as the reverse complement.
AACCGCAGTCCTAGGCACCATCAAGTAGCTTTTTGAACCCAGAACAATATTTAAACTTCAGCTTTAGCGCTTTGAGGTCAGAATTTAAAGTGTACTCACAAGATGCGGCTCCAAAGATAGTATAAATTCCTGTAATTCATTCCACAGTCAGACTGGCAGTCTTTCCATGGTCTGTGGTGGGAATACACATCATACCATAATAGTAGCCTTGGGACAAACTAACCAGTAACCCAGACCCTGGGCAAACAGTAAGCCAGTGCATACGAGGTGCTGAGGATGAGCGGTGCTGGGCTGGATACCGGGGATATAAAACAAGTGGAAAGGATGGAGGATGGATGTAGGCACTTGCTTTCAAATAATTTGTAACCACATTCATGAATAAAATTAAATCAATCATTTATTTATTGTTTAATTATTTGATTTATTATGTGGTTCATAAAATTGAGTATATATCACCAGTGATGTGTGATTAAGAAATAAATGCTAATCGTATAGTTGTACAGGAAATAGGTCACCACCACACTGTTTCCACTGTGACACTTGAGATGATGGTGATGGTGGTGATGATGATGATGATGGTGATGATGGTGATGATGATGATGGTGATGATGGTGATGTGGTGATGATGATGATGGTGATGATGGTGATGATTATGGTGATGACGATGATGATGGTGATGATGATGGTGATGATGGTGATGATGATGATGGTGATGTGGTGATGATGATGATGGTGATGATTGTGTTGATGATATATCCAAATCTCTATGATGTGATTTTTTTCTCCAAACTATTTTGAGATATTATTAACATACCTTAGAACCCTTTTGAGCCACAATTCAGTGGTTTTTAATATATTCACAAGTTGTGCAGACCGATTAGGGTCACAAAGCTGAAGTGCACCGTTGTCTTTGGTAGTGGTGCACACCACTACCAAAGTGCACACCACTAATTCCAAATTAGTGCACACCACTAATTCCAGAACCTATTTATCACCTTGAAAAGAAACCCTGGACCCGTCATCAGTCACTCCCCATCTCCTCCAGCTCTAGGCAACCACTAATTATACCCCAATAAAGATGTTAAAAATAAATAAATTAAATAAATAAATAAATAAAAGAAAACAGAGGGGCAAAGGATTGCAGGGGCCTGGCGTTTTTCTCTTGTCAGGAATGATTTTTCCCATTGTTTGTGTTCAAAGTTGATTTCTCTTCCCTAGCCTAGCTTCAGTATTTCTTGTTGGAAGTTTTATAATAAAAAAGGTAGTAGTGGGCCTGTCTCCCCCTCTATAGATGGTATGAACGCTCATCTATCTTTCCAAAACAATCTCAAATGATTCCACCAAATGAACAGTGTGACATGGAGGGATGTGGCATCTGATGAACTCATGTGTTGTCTAAGAGGATGATCACTGTCTCCATGCCTCTGTCCTCGATTTTTCTTTAAATAAAGTCAGTCCTTAAAGGATAAACTCATGGATCCCTTGGTGTATTCTGTCCTCCAGGATGAGAGGGGCTGAATTTACCTATTGCCAGAGTATTATTTGTTTTCAGCAAACTCTGCTGCTACCGTGTGATCTGAGAGAAGACTAGATTCCTTCTGCAATATGTTTTTCATATTACCTGTCTGCCAGGGCTATTATATAAAGAGAAAGTGGAAAACTTCAATCTCTGACCATACAGCCATTGTATGTCCCTTTCATTGGTTCCCAGGAAAATTCTTTTTTAAATTTCCAAACTGGGTGACTGGTTAATTTTATTTTCTTTACCATCAGTGCCATAGTTGATTAATTCACAGATTCTTATAAAGGATCTGCTTTTATTTTTATTTTATTTTTTCAACATCTTTATTGGAGTACAATTGTTTTACAATGGTGTGTTAGTTTCTGCTTTATAACAAAGTGAATCAGTTATACATATACATATATCCCCATACCTCTTCCCTCTTGCGTCTCCCTCCCTCCCACCCTCCCTATCCCACGCCTCTAGGTGGTCACAAAGCACTGAGCTGATCTCCCTGTGCTGTGTGGCTGCTTCCCACTAGCTATCTATTTTATATTTGGTAGTGTGTATATGCCCATGCCACTCTCTCACTTTGTCCCAGCTTACCCTTGCCCCTCCCATTATCCTCAAGTCCATTCTCTAGTAGGTCTGTGTCTTTATTCCCGTCTTGCCCCTAGGTCCTTCATGACCATTTTTGCTTGTTTGCTTTTTAGATTCCATATATATGTGTTAACATACAGTATTTGTTTTTCTCTTTCTGACTTATTTCACTCTGTATGACAGACTCTAGGTCCATCCACCTCACTACAAATAACTCAATTTTGTTTCTTTTCATGGCTGAGTAATATTCCATTGTATATATGTGCCACATCTTCTTTATCCATTCATCTGTCAATGGACACTTAGGTTGCTTCCATGTCCTGGCTATTGTACACAGAGCTCCAATGAACATTGTGGTACATGACTCTTTTTGAATTATGGTTTTCTCAGGGTATATGCCAAGCAGTGGGATTGCTGGGTCGTATGGTAGTTCTATTTTTAGTTTTTTAAGGAACGTCCATACTGTTCTCCATAGTGGCTATATCAATTTACATTCCCAACAACAGTGCAAGAGGGTTCCCTTTTCTCCACATCCTCTCCAGCATTTATTGTTTCTAGATTTTTTGATGGCCATTCTGACTGGTGTGAGATGATATCTCATTGTAGTTTTGAGTTGTATTCCTCTAATGATTAATGATGTTGAGCATTTTTTCATGTGCTTGTTGGCAATCTGTATATCTTCTTTGGAGAAATGTCTATTTAGGTCTTCTGCCCATTTCTGGATTGAGTTGTTTGTTTTTTTGCTATTGAGCTGCATGAGCTGCTTGTAAATTTTGGAGATTAATCCTTTGTCAGTTGTTTCATTTGCAAATATTTTCTCCCATTCTGAGGGTTGTCTTTTGGTCTTGTTTATGGTTTCCTTTGCTGTGCAAAAGCTTTCAAGTTTCATTAGGTCCCATTTGTTTATTTTTGTTTTTATTTCCATTACTCTAGGAGGTGGGTCAAAAAGGATCTTGCTGTGATTTATGTCATAGAGTGTTCTGCCTATGTTTTCCTCTAAGAGTTTGATAGTGTCTGGCCTTACATTTAAGTCTTTAATCCACTTTGAGTTTATTTTTGTGTATGGTGTTAGGGAGTGTGCTAATTTCATTCTTTTACATGTACTTGTCCAGTTTACCCAGCACCACTTGTTGAAAAGGCTGTCTTTTATCCACTGTATATTCTTGCCCCCTTTATCAAAGATAACGTGACCATATGTGTGTGGGTTTATCTCTGGGCTTTCTATCCTGTTCCATTGATCTACATTTCTGTTTTTGTTCCAGTACCATACTGTCTTTATTATATAGTCTGAAGTCAGGGAGCCTGATTCCTCCAGCTCCGTTTTTCTCTCTCAAGATTGCTTTGGCTATTCAGGGTCTTTTGTGTTTCCATACAAATTGTGAAATTTTTTATTCTAGTTCTGTGAAAAATGCCAGTGGTAGTTTGATAGGGATAGCATTGAATCTGTAGATTGCTTTGGGTAGTAGAGTCGTTTTCACAATGTTTATTCTTCCAATCCAATAACATGCTATATCTCTCCATCTGTTTTTATCATCTTTAATTTCTTTCATTACTGTCTTATAATTTTCTGAATAAGGGTCTTTTGTCTCCTTAGGTAGGTTTATTCCTAGATATTTCATTCTTTTTGTTGCAATGGTAAGTGGGAGTGTTTTCTTAATTTCACTTTCAGATTTTTCATCTTAAGTGTAGAGGAATGCAAGAGATTTCTGTGCATTAATTTTGTATCCTGCTACTTTACCAAATTCATTGATTAGCTCTAGTAGTTTTCCGGTAGCATCTTTAGGATTCTCTATGTATAGTCTCATGTCATCTGAAAACAGTGACAGCTTTACTTCTTTTCTGATTTGGATTCCTTTTATTTCTTTTTCTTCTCTGATGGCTGTGGCTAAAACTTCCAAAACTATCTTGAATAATAGTGGTGAGACTGGGCAACCTTGTCCTGTTCCTGAATTTAGTGGAAATGTTTTCAGTTTTTCACCATTGAGGACAATGTTGGCTGTCGGTTTGTCGTATATGGCCTTTATTATGTTGAGGTAAGTTCCCTCTATGCCTACTTTCTGCAGGGTTTTTATCATAATTGGGAGTTGAATTTTGTCGAAAGCTTTCTCTGCATCTATTGAGATGATCATATGGTTTTTCTCCTTCAGTTTGTTAATATGGTGTATCACATTGATTGATTTGCATATATTGAAGAATCCTTGCATCCTAGGATAAACCCCACTTGATCATGGTGTATGATCCTTTTAATGTGCTGTTGGATTCTGTTTGCTAGTATTTTGTTGAGGATTTTTGCATCTATGTTCATCAGTGATACTGGCCTGTAGTTTTCTTTCTTTGTGACATCTTTGTCTGGTTTTGGTATCAGGGGGATGATGGCCTCGTAGAATGAGTTTGGGAGTGTTCCTCCCTCTGCTATATTTTGGAACAGTTTGAGAAGGTTAGGTGTTAGCTCTTCTCTAAATGTTTGGTAGAATTCGTCTGTGAAGCCATCTGGTCCTGGGCTTTTGTTTGTTGGAAGATTTTTTTTTTTTTGCGGTACGCGGGCCTCTCACTGTTATGGCCTCTCCCATTGCGGAGCACAGGCTCCGGACACGCAGGCTCATCGGTTATGGCTCATGGGCCTAGCCGCTCCACAGCATGTGGGATCTTCCCAGACCGGGGCACGAACCTGTGTCCCCTGCATCGGCAGGCAGACTCTCAACCACTGCGCCACCAGGGAAGCACAATTGGAAGATTTTTAATCACAGTTTCAATTTCAGTGCTTGTGATTGGTCTGTTCATATTTGCTATTTCTTCCTAATTCAGTCTTGGAAGGTTGTGCATTTGTAAGAATTTGTTCATTTCTTCCAGGTTGTCCATTTTATTGGCATATAGCTGCTTGTAGTAATCTCTCATGATCCTTTGTATTTCAGCAGTGTCAGTTGTTACTTCTCCTTTTTCATTTCTAACTCTATTGATTTGAGTCTTCTCCCTTTTTTTCTTGATGAGTCTGGCTAATGGTTTATCCATTTTGTTTAGCTTCTCAAAGAATCAGCTTTTAGTTTTATTGATCTTTGCTATTGTTTCCTTCATTTATTTCTGATCTGATCTTTATGATTTCTTTCCTTCTGCTAACTTTGGGGTTTTTCTGTTCTTCTTTCTCTAATTGCTTTAGGTGTAAGGTTAGGTTGTTTATTTGAGATGTTTCTTGTTTCTTAAGGTAGGACTGTATTGCTATAAACTTCCCTCTTAGAACTGCTTTTGCTGCATCCTATAGGTTTGGGGTTGTCGTGTTTTCATTGTTTATTTCTAGGTATTTTTTGATTTCCTCTTTGATTTCTTCAGTGATCTCTTGGTTATTCAGTAGTGTATTATTTAGCCTCCATGTGTTTGTATTTTTTACAGATTTTTTTCTGTAATTGATATCTAGTCTCATAGCATTGTGGTCGGAAAAGATACTTGATACGATTTCAATTTTCTTAAATTTACCAAGGCTTGATTTGTGACCCAAGATATGATCTATCCTGGAGAATGTTCCATTAGCACTTGAGAAGAAAGTGTATTCTGTTGTTTTTGGATGGAATGTCTATAAATATCAATTAAGTCCATCTTGTCTAATGTATCATTTAATGCTTGTGTTTCCTTATTTATTTTCATTTTGGATGATCTGTCCATTGGTGAAAGTGGTGTGTTAAAGTTCCCTACTATGATTGTGCTACTGTCGATTTCACCTTTTATGGCTGTTAGTATTTGCCTTATGTATTGAGGTGCTCCTATGTTGGGTGCATAAAGATTTACAGTTGTTATATCTTCTTCTTGGATTGATCCCTTGATCATTATGTAGTGTCCTTCTTTGTCTCTTGTAATAGTCTTTGTTTTAAAGTCTATTTTGTCTGATATGAGAATTGCTACTCCAGCTTTCTTTTGATTTCCATTTGCATGGAATATTTTTTCCATCCCTTCACTTTCAGTCTGTATGTGTCCCTAGGTTTGAAGTGGGTCTCTTGTAAACAGCATATATATGGGTCTTGTTTTTGTATCCATTCAGCCAGTCTATGTCTTTTGGTTGGAGCATTTAATCCATCTACATTTAGGGTAAGTTTTGATATGTATGTTCTTATTACCATTTTCTTAATTGTTTTGGGTTTGTTATTGTAGGTCTTTTCCTTCTCCTCTGTTTCCTGCCTAGAGAAATTCCTTTAGCATTTGTTGTAAAGCTGGTTTAGTGGTGCTGAATTCTCTCAGCTTTTGCTTGTCTGTAAAGGTTTTAATTTCTCTGAATGAGAAATCAAATGTCAAATCTGAATGAGATCCTTGCTGGGTAGAGTAATCTTGGTTGTAGGTTTTTCCCTTTCATCACTTTAAGTATGTCCTGCCACTCCCTTCTGGCTTGCAGAGTTTCTGCTGAAAGATCAGCTGTTAACCTTATGGGGATTCCCTTGTGTGTTATCTGTTGTTTTTCCCTTGCTGCTTTTAGTATTTTTTTCTTTGTATTTAATTTTTGATAGTTTGATTAATATGTGTCTTGGTGTGTTTCTCCTTGGATTTATCCTGTATGGGACTCTCTGTGCTTCCTGGACTTGATTAACTATTTCCTTTCCCATATTAAGAAAATTTTCAACTATAATCTCTTCAAATATTTTCTCAGTCCTTTTTTTTTTCTCTTCTTCTTCTGGGACCCCTATAATTCGAATGTTGGTGCGTTTAATGTTGTCCCAGAGGTGTCTGAGACTGTACTCAATTCTTTTCATTCTTTTTTCTTTATTCTGCTCTGCAGTAGTTATTTACACTATTTTATCTTCCAGGTCACTTATCCATTCTTATACCTCAGTTATTCTGCTATTGATTCCTTCTAGAGAATTTTTTATTTCATTTATTGTGTTGTTCATCACTGTTTGTTTGCTCTTTAGTTATTCTAGGTCCTTGTTAAACGTTTCTTGTATTTTCTCATTCTATTTCCAAGATTTTGGATCATGTTTACTACCATTATTCTGAATTCTTTTTCAGGTAGACTGCCTATTTCCTCTTCATTTGTTAGGTCTGGTGGGTTTTTGCCTTGCTCCTTCATCTGCTGTGTGTTTCTCTGTCTTCTCATTTTGCTTAACTTACTGTGTTTGGGGTCTCCTTTTTGCAGGCTGCAGGTTTGTAGCTCCTGTTGTTTTTGGTGTCTGCCCCCAGTGGCTAAGGTTGGTTCAGTGGGTTGTGTATGCTTCATGGTGGAGGAAACTAGTGCCTGTGTTCTGATGGATGAGGCTGGATCTTGTCTTTCTGGTGGGCAGGTGCACGTCTGGTGGTGTGTTTTGGGGTGTCTGTGGCCTTATTATGATTTTAGGCAACCTCTCTGCTAATGGGTGGGGTTGTGTTCCTGTCTTGCTAGTTGTTTAACATAGGGTGTGCAGCACTATAGCTTGCTGGTCATTGAGTGGAGCTGGGTCTTGACATTGAGATGGAGATCTCTGGGAGATTTTCACCGTTTGATATTACATGGAGCTGGGAGGTCTCTTGTGGACCAGTGTCCTGAACTTGGCTCTCCCACCTCAGAGGCACAGTGCTGATGCCTGGCTGGAGCACCAAGACCCTATCATCCACACGGCTCAGAATAAATGAGAGAAAAAATGAAAGAAAGAAAAATAAAATAAAGTTATTAAAATAAAAAATAATTATTCCAAAGAAAAAAATAATAAAAGTAATATAAAAAAGAGAGCAACCAAACCAGAAACAAACCCACCAATGATAACAAGCGCTAAAAAGTATACTTAAAAAAAAAAAAAAAAAAAAGGACAGACAGAACCCTAGTACAAATGGTAAAAGCAAAGCTATACAGACAAAATCTCACACAGAAGCATACACATACACACTCACAAAAAGAGAAAAAGGGAAATATATATATATATATATATATCGTTGCTCCCAAAGTCCACCTCCTCAATTTGGGATGATTCGCTGTCTATTCAGGTATTCTGCATATGCAGGATACATCAAGTTGATTGTGGAGATTTAATCCGCTGCTCTTGAGGCTGCTGGGAGAGATTTCCCTTTCTCTTCTTTGTTCGCACAGCACCTGGGGTTCAGCTTTGGATTTGGCCCCGCCTCTGCGTGTAGTTCGCCTGAGGGCGTCTGTTCTTCGCTCAGACAGGACAGGGTTAAAAGAGCAGCTGCTATGGGGGCTCTGGCTCACTCAGGCCGGGGGGAGTGAGGGGCACAGAGTGCGGGGCGAGCCTGCGGCGGCAGAGGCCGGAGTGACGTTGCACCAGCCTGAGGTGCGCCATGCGTTCTCCCGGGGAAGTTGTCCCTGGGTCACGGGACCCTGGCAGTGGCGGGCTGCACAGGCTCCTGGGAGGGGAGGTGTGGAGAGTGACCTGTGCTCGCACACAGGCTTCTTGGTGGCGGCGGCAGCAGCCTTAGCGTTTCATGCCCGTCTCTGGGGTCCGTGCTGAGAGCCGCGGCTCGCGCCCGTCTCTGGAGCTCCTTTAAGCGGCACTCTTAATCCCCTCTCCTCGCGCACCAGGAAACAAAGAGGGAAGAAAAAGTCTCTTGCCTCTTTGGCAGGTCCAGACTTTTCCCCGGACTCCCTCCCGGCTAGCCGTGGTGCACTAACCCCCTGCAGGCTGTGTTCACGCCGCCAACCCCAGTCCTCTCCCTGCGATCCGACGGAAGACCGAGCCTCAGCTCCCAGCCCCGCCCACCCCGGCGGGTGAGCAGACGAGGCTCTCGGGCTGGTGAGTGCCGGTCGGCACCGATGCTCTGTGCCGGAATCTCTCCGCTTTGTCCTCCGCAGCCCTGTGGCTGTGCTCTCCTTCGCGGCTCCGAAGCTTCCCCCTCCACCAGCCGCAGTCTCTGCCCGCGAAGGGGCTCCTAGTGTGTGGAAACCTTTCCTCCTTCACAGCTCCCTCCCACTGGTGCAGGTCCCATCCCTATTGTTTTGTCTCTGTTTTTTCTTTCTTCTTTTGTCCTACCCAGGTACGTGGGGAGTTTCTTGCCTTTTGGGAGGTCTGAGGTCTTCTGCCAGCGTTCAGTAGGTGTTCTATAGGAGCTGTTCCACATGTAGATGTATTTCTGATATATTTGTGAGGAGGAAGGTGATCTCCACGTCTTACTCTTCCTCCATCTTGAAGCTCCTCAGTATCTGCTTTTAAAATAAAATAATTTTACGGCATAATGGCTTTGACGTTAGGGAGAATGGGATTTGAAACCTGATGGGCATTCAATAGTTACTGTATGTACACACACACACATACACACACTTATATATCTTTGGGAAAGACACTTAACCTTTTTGAGTCTGGATGAAGTGAAATGATGCATATCAAATTCCCGTAACAGTGCTTGCACATAGTAACAGCTCAGTAAACAACGGAGATTCTTTTCATTACGTTATCACTATGGGATAAAGGCTATCAAAATAGTATGGACAAGTTGCTGAGGTACCAGAGGAGGGATCAACCAACCAGCTTCCTTCATTCTCTCATGGCTTTTTTGCTTTCTTTTTATTTCTTCTCCCAATATAATGGTTTTGTGTCTATTCAACTGCAGACACTGGTCTAAGTATCTCCTTTTATATCTGGTCTGATTTTAACAGCTCTCCAGCTCCACAATTAGCACCCCCAACTCGCCCGACGGTGATGAGCTTGGAAACACAGCTGTTGAAGGGTGCATTCACTCTGGAGCCCCTTTAGTCTCTCCCTCCTGGCACTAGGCATTCGCTGTGTCGGCTCTCCTCATCTCCCACTGCCGGCTCCGGTGCCCGTGGCGCTGGCTTGCGGGGGTAGAGCCCGCACTAGCTCACGGTCTGTAGCAGAGCCACAGTCGCAGTTCATCTGATTTGCTCCTGAGCACTAGAGAGCTCGACCAGCTCTGCAGCTCTTTATGACATCTGGCACAGACAGCAAATTCCTTCCAGCTCATCTCGTGGAGCTGGGCTCTGTCCTGCCTTAAAACCAGCCCCAGCTCCTCAATTACCTTCTGCCCTTATTCATGCCCTGCCAATTCCTCTTTGCTGGAATCTGGATGAGACTGCTGCACAAACTAAGCCTGAGAATCATTTGTGAGGACTTACGGGCCTCCTCCGTGTCAAGATGGTGCTTGGAACTTGGCTGATGGAAGTCTGATTCAGATGTGGTTCATTATAGGTAAGAGGAAGATAATAATCTTTGGAAGAAACCTTCCTGTAAGTCTGTCTGGAAAAACCGGACAGAAGCTGTCCACTCTCTGACTTAGGTTGGACTGGTGCCCAGATCCAAAGATCACAGGGTACAGCTTTGAAGAAAGGTTATTCTCAACATACCCAATGAGAAAGTACATGCACCCTCAAGTGACTGGGGCCATTGCTTTCTTGCCGTTGAGATCATCTCCCTCAGGAAGGGGCACTTTCTCTCTTTCAGTCCTGAACTCAGAGAGTTTTGCTACTTGGAGAAGCCACTCTTATAAGACAACCTGCTTCTCCTTCTCTGTAGTAGAAGGACCTGCCACAAGGAGAATACAGGGGAAAATAAACTGTGCCATTGAAGAGGGAGGAGGGTAGGTGGAGATGTTTACCTCAAGCTTGAGAGAATTTCTGCAGAAGGCGTTTTTGAGTTTGCCCAACTTTATTTCTTTCATCCCTTGTTTCTCTGTGGTTTTGCTGCGTACTTGCCTAGACATGTCACACACAACAGCCTTATAACTAGAAAAGTCTCTGGCCTCACAGGAGGAGGGAGATCTCCCTGAACATAATCCCCAAAGCGTTGGCTGGGAGCAGGAAATGGGAGTCAAAGGGCACATCTGTAGGAGTAATTCCTCTTGCTGACAGTTAGACCGTCTTCTTTCTCTCCTCTTCTCTTTGATGATAGGAAGTGCACACTCCAAGCTCCATTTCCTCACACTCTGAGGTGAAAATATCCAGATGAGTAATATCCCCATAGAAAGGGATAAATTTAATCATTAAAATATGCATGCTTGTTTTGACATTCCAAACAATATTCAGCCCAAGCTAGTCTCTGGACACCTGGGCCATAATAGACCATGAGATGAGGAAGGGGATGGGAAAGAGTAATAGCCAAGGAATCACTGATCACCACAAACTCTATGAGCTTGGACATCTCTCAGTAATATATCTCCATTGAATTCTCCATTCAAAGCCATTCCACTGAAAATCAAGCCACAGTTCACCTCCCTGTCCAAGTTCTGCTTTAGAAATTAAAACATCGTGAATGATGTCATAGAGATTTTAGCCGGATCATCAGCAGAAGTCCTTCTATATTCATTAGCATTAGATGAAGGATGGCCTTTTTATTATTAATGGATGGGACAAAGATTGAGCATTGTGACCAGAAATGTTTTGTTGGTCTCCCGTCTAAGATCAGTGGGTCCCTAGTGTGTTACCCCATCGGTTTTACTCAAGCGATTGTAGATTCAAGCAGATGTCACGGATGGCTTTCAGGATGAAAGGAAACTACACATGGGAAACTCAAGAGAAAGATGGGGGTAGTTGTGGAAATTCAGTACAACAGGTGCTCTAGGGAGGGGGGACCCAAAGACAACCATGACCCAGTCCCTGTTCTTGAGACATTAACAATCTAGTAGATGGTATAGATAAATTAACAAACAATTACAATGGAGTGTGGCACACACAGTCTGAACAAGATAGCTAAGCACTAAAATGAAGGGGAGGTTAATTCTCTCCCAAGATGTTGGGGTCAGAGAAGACACCCCAGAGGAGGTGACTTTGTGAGGCAGAAGTAATTGTCACTCTCACTTAGAAGATGTGGAACCTGTGGCTCAGTAAGTTTAAATGATTTCCCGAAGGTAACACAGCTATTAAAGGATGACCAAGGTCTTCCAGCTCCTAGACTGTTTCCCTTTCCATTGCATCACAGCTGCCCTGGGTGTGGGATGAGCGTGGTGGTGGGAAGGAGAGTTAAGTAGAGGTTTTCAGCAGTGGTGGGCTGGGGCTAGTCAGAGAAAGACCAAATCAGTCTTTATGTCCTGGTTATAGCAGGAGAAATCTTAAAATCCTAAAGAGGGCAGCTTGCAAGCAAGCAGTGGGGAGTAGCCACCTATATGACATGAATGCATGCACTAAGATTTCTTGTTTAAAACTTCTTGACAAAAGGATGGAGTCTTTATTCTACTACCAATGGTAAAGTTTTTTAAAACATTTAATAAATGTTAAGAATCATCATCATCACCATTATTATTATTATGCTTTTAACGATAATAGATTATTTCCTGAGAAAGGAAACTGTGAGCTTTCAAAGGATTAGCAAGTAGAGGAAGATAACACACCACCTTGTGGAATCAAAGGGCTCATGAGAAGAAAGCTGTAAGTGGGAAGGAGACCCTACACCAGCCTAACCATCCTGCCTCTTTTAAGAGGTACACATGGGCTGGAAGTGTCAGGAGCATCTTCCCAAACTCCCCATCCCACCCCAACTTCCATGAACCAGACATTTATCAAGCAACCCGAGAAGCCATCCATCAACATGGACAAAAACATGGTCTCTGGAGTCAGACTGCCTGAGCGCAGATCCTTGCCCTGTCTCTTAGTGACTGTGGAACTTGGGAAAATTCCCTCATCCTGCTGTACTTCCATTTCCCATATATAAAACGAGTAGAATTATCATAGTAGTAGCTTACCTGATAAGGTAGATATGAGAGTTAAATCAAATAACTTAATCAGTTAAATTAAATATATAAGAAGCAGCTATGCAATCACTACTTTCATGCTGTAAATGCTGACACTGTTATAATTAGTGCGATTATTAGTATGTGTTAGGCAATAAAGCATAATTCCTGCTCAAAATCTAGTAAATGAAAAGGCAGTTACGGCGATAAGTGCAGAGGTGGCCCAGATGAAGGGGAGGGGCAAAATGCATTCTGGGAAAGTAATATCCAAGTTGACTTTTTAAGCAATTAGCAAAAGGAGTAAAGGTGAGGGCATTCTAGAAAGAGAAAACTGCTCAAAAGGAGGAGATCCGACATGACATGGTGCTTTGGCAGCTGTTCGTAATTAAAGATGGTGGGAGAACAGAATAGGAGGGAAAGGAACTGAAGGGGTGGGTACATGGTGCCTTAAATGCCAAGTGAGAATCCAGATCACATTCTCAGTTACGGATTTCAAGAAGGGAGTGACATGATAAGACCTGCATCCATCCAAGATGGCTTGAAAGAAGTGTCGCAGGTGGGTTGGAAGCGGGGTTGAGAGGACCAGCAGGGGAGACCTGTTAGGAGACTGTTTTAGGAATTCAGAAGAAAGGATGAGTGAATAAGATGAGGTGTTAGGGATGGGGTAAAAAAAATATCAAAATATCAAATGAAAGTGTGATGATTTGGAAACTGATTAAATCAAGGAGGGAAAGGGAAAGGAATAGTTAGGGAAGATGCCCAAGTTTCAGGTTCGGGCACCTAAGTGGGTAGAGGTGCATTCACAGAGATGGGATAAGATGATCTGGAGTGGGGGGGATTTAATTTAGTAAAAGTTAAATATATATACTCCATCAGTATGCATGTGTGCACACACACACAAACACACACACATAGGGACACTGCTGAGGTTGCACACAACCTCAATTAAGATTACAGTGAAACTGAGATATCAACGCATTGCTGATAGGGTAAGAATTGGTACAACCATTTGGAAATTACTTGCACCATATTACTGAACCATTTTGGAAGGTTTTAATTACTCTTAGAAGAAAGCCCAACTCAACCGACTTAAACAAAGACAAACAAATATAAAAAAACTTTGCACAAAAAAGGAAACCATCAACAAAACAAAAAGGCAACCTACTGAACAGGAGAAGGTATTTTCAAATGATATGTCTGATAAAGGTTTAATACTCAAAAATATATAAAGAACTCAATATCTTAAAAATCAGACAACCCTTTTAAAAATGGGCAGAGTACCTGAATAGATAATTTTCCAAGGAAGACATAGTGACGGCCAACAGGCACGTGAAAATATGATCAATGTCAATAGTCATCAGGGAAATGCCCTGATCAAATCACAACTATAATGAGGTACCACCTCACACCTGTCAGAACAGCTATCATCAAAAAGACAAGAAATAACAAGTGTTGGTGAGGATGTGGACAAAAGAGAACCCTTGTGCACTGTTGGTGGGAATATCAATTGGTGCAGCCACTGTGGAAAACAGTATGGAGGTTTCTCAAAAAACTAAAAATAGAACTACCATATGACCCAGTAATACCATTCCTGGGTATATACCTGAAGAAAACAAAAATGCTAATTCAAAAAGATATATGCACCCCAATACTCAAAGCAGCATTATTCTCAATAGTCTAGATATGGAAGCAACCTAAGTGTCCATCAACAGATGAATGAATAAAGAAGATGTGGTATTACTCAGCTATAAAAAAAAGAATGAAATTTTGTATTTTGAGATAAAGTGAATGGACCTGGAGGGTATTATGCTTAGTGAAATAAGTCAGACAGAGAAAGACAAACACTGTATGTTTTCACTTATATGTAGAATTTAAAAAATAAAACAAACCAACAAATATAATGAAACAGACTCACAGATACAGAGGACTAGTAGTTATCTGAGGGGAGGTGGTGGGGGAGAGGCAAAATAGGTGAAGGTGATTAAGAGGTAGAAACTACTAGGTATAAAATAAGTAAGTTATAAGGATATAATATACAACACAAAGAATATAGTCAAAGAATTATTATCTTATAATAACTTTGTATGGAGTATAATCTATAAACTATGTTGTACACCTGAAACTAATATAATATTGTAAGTCAACTATACTTCAGTAAAAAAAGTTGGAAAATGCTTTTTTCAAGTCTGCATAAATTTAATCTTATGCCAAACAAATAAACATATTTTTAAAAACCCTGTAATTTCACATGACAAGAATTGCAGAAGGAGAAAAGTTTAAGGGTTGGTTTATTTAGTCATTCAAAGTGTAATAAAGATCGAGGTTCTTTCTGTCTTTCTGCTCTGCCATCTGTATGTTTGTTAGTTCTCCTCATCATCACATGATGACTGCTATAGCTCCATGCATCACATCTTTACCCACCAATAACTAGAAATGCTGGCAGGATGGTGGAGACTATCTCTTCCTTGAAGCTATTTTTTTTTTTTTTTTTTTTTTTTTTTCTGCAGTACGCAGGCCTCTCACTGTTGTGGCCTCTCCCGTTGCGGAGCACAGGCTCTGGACGCACAGGCTCAGCGGCCATGGCTCACGGGCCCAGCCGCTCCGCGGCACGTGGGATCTTCCCGGACCGGGGCATGAACCCATGTCCCCTGCATCGGCAGGCGGACTCTCAACCACTGCGCCACCAGGGAAGCCCTGAAGCTAGTTTTAAAGTATCAAGAAATTGTTCCCTGAAATCACCCCTGCAGACTTCCCCTCACCTATATTGAAAAAGCTGTATAATATTTCCACATTTGTTGGGTTAAAAAGTACCCTTACACTGGGGATATTTTAGATTGGATTTCTACATGACCCTACCAAAGAAAGTGTTTTTAGCTTTTTGGGTTTTTTTCCTGACTTCTACTAAGCCTTGTAGATGTCTTCAGCACATTGGTTTTTTTCGATTTCTTTGTGGAAAACAGTCAGCTAATCCAGCTTTTTATGCCTGAGATCCAGAAGATGTACACCTGGGGAAGGCCACTGAACTTGAATTAGTCTTTCCTGTTTCTGAGTCTTCTTGCACAACAGTCTTCCTCCTGTGTATGACCCTGAGGTCAACTGTCATCCTGAAATGTTTATAAATACAACGTGAAGAAAAGCATGAGGTCACAGCCCAGGATAAACCTCACGCCATGTCTTTAGGACTGTTGCCATAGCAGAAATGTATGCAGGATTGAAAAACACTCTTGAGTCAAAGGACTCTTATACGGTCCAGAAGCTGCAGAGCACCTGGCGTGTGGAACATACACATCACAGAGCATGGGGACCAGCCTCAGTCAGAAGCCCCTGAAAAGAGGGGAAGCTTCTTTTTTGAGTTATGTATGCTCCTTCATCCTCTGTCACTCACCTTGTCTTCAGGAGAGAACCGGGGAGTAGAGGGGAGAGAGATTTGGTAAATGGCCAATGAGACAGCAAAATTGCAAAGACATTTTACTCATAATATTCATTCTTAAAAATGGTGGGAAATTAATGCTTCAGTGTAGGACGGGGGGGTTGTTGATATTCTTTCAACAGTTATGTAAAGACATCTAGAAGAGTTAGGCTGGCTATTGAGGGGTGGTGGGGTTCAGGGAAGAGGGACTGGCCCTTGGGCTTTGTGCCTTTCTGTGCCCTCCCTTGTCCTCTTGTCTGGGTTGAGTGGGTTCTGCGTGAAAAGTTCTGTTGGCTCCAGAGCAGCGGTCCTTACTTGCTTTTGCGTGACAGAGAATTAGGATATTCTGGGGAGGGGATGGGGCTTCTCCCCACATAAATGCCCATATTCGTATGAACACACCCTCTTGTACCTGCTTTTGAGGTCATTGGGGGGCCCCCTGAAACTCATAAATTAGAGTGCCCATGTAACCCCAGGTTGAGGCTCCTTCCCCTAGAAAGGGCTTGCAGGTGAGAACTTCAGTGGAGGAAGCAGTGAGTGAGCTGGTTGGGGGTTGCTCTGGGCTCAAAGGGTAGTTAAAGGAAACCCAAGGTTCCTTTCTGTGGTGTCCCTATCTACTCCCCCCGCACCAAAAAACTTACACTCAACCCTAGACATCTTGGCATCTTCCCATTCTAGCCACTGCACAGAATGTACTCAAATTCTCTTATTATTCTATTGGGTTTAAAGTCTACACACTATTCAGATGTCCAGATAGGTAGTATTTTCCCATATTTCATTGATTCCAAGTCCCATACATTTTTCACCTTTTTCATATCCCTGCAATTGGAATGAAGCTTACAATAGAAATAAACGAATCAAGAGATTTTAACGTATCTTTCTGAGTAACACAAAACAAGCAGACAAGATAATGAGTAAGTACATCAAAGATGTAAACCATAAGATTAATGCGTTCAATCTATTAGGCATATATAGAACGATAAAACAAATGACTGCAGAATATATGTTCTTTTTGAGTATACATGTAGTACTCACTAAAATTTACCACATGCTGGGTGATAAAAACAAATATCAACAAATTTCAGAATACTGAGAACAAAGTATGTTGTCTGACCACAGTGGAATTATGCTAGAAATCAAAATTTAAAAAACACTAGAAAATTTCCAAAATTCTAGAAATTAATCAATACAATGATGAATATTCCATGAGTCAAAGAAGAATTTATACCCAAACAAAACATTTCTGTCTGGCCTTCAAAGGTTCCCCACCATCTGAATCCTCCCTGTGCATCCAAGTCTGTTCCCACCTCACTCCAACTCTATGTTCAGAATTGTTTATTCACTAGCAACAAAATATACAGAATACTGTACTGCTCCTAGAGTCTATTACAATACTAACCTTTATTAGAAAAATACAATACTAATATTTATTAGAAAATAAATGCTAACTCTGTGCTTCAGGAGAATAGCAGAATTCCACTTTGGGATACACGCCTCTGGGAAAACACTTTAAAGAACTGTTAGACAAAGCTGGGACACAGGGTTTTGTCTGGCATGAAAGCAGTTGAGACAGCCTTTATTATGCAGACAATTGTTCTGTCGGATGAAATAATAATAATTTTTCTGCCTCCCCCCACTCCCCAGTCATGTTCTGAGAAATGAAAATTTGGGGAATACTGAAAGAGAGACCTTCAAAAGAAGAGGTGGGAGAGGAGCTGAATACAGAGGGAGGATGATCTAGGAAATCATGGCCATGGGTCAGGATCTAAATGGCAACCTCCTCTGGGATGGAGACACAGATAACAGGGAAATGAGTTCCAACTCAGTAGAGGGAGTAGATGTGGGTTTCCCTGGCTACAGAGAGGATGTGCAGAGAAGGACATTAGCACACAGAAAGAAGGGGAGAGTGGGAGAGACAGAGTAAGAGAGTAGGAGAGACCTGAAGACCAGTGTCATTTGATACCCTGGGAATGACTCATGGGCTTTGAGGGCGGGTGGTGGGTACAGAGAAGACAGCAGACAAAGGAAGGATAAAGACCAGGGATAAGGAATTCAGGAATGTGGAGTACCTGAAAGAAGTTTCTTCCCTCCACTTCTCTAAACAACTCTCAGTGGTGTTGGGATATGGAAAGGGAAGTATGACCCAGAAGTTGGAGGGCTTAGAGGCAACGGAGCTACAATTTGTAGTTATATCTCATTTTGAATTTTTTACTTTTGCTTTATGTATCAATCTCATTTCTCCAAGTAGATTTTTAGCTCCTCAAAGAAGACCAGATTTTGCCATTTCTATCTAATCTATTTATCTATATGCACAGAGAGATAGATATACACATATGTATATGTGTGTGCATGTTATTTATATACACACATATACTTGTGTATATGTACATATACACATGTATGTAAACACACACACACACACACACACACACACACACACACACACACACACTCATATCTATATCTTTTAAAGGTCCCAATCCCGATTAATTCACCTTGTACATGAAAGGCCATCTCCGATATATTGCTAAATAGCTCGGAAAAGAAAGATTCAGCAACCATTGCTTTTGTGCCTATTTTGTTTCAAATTACTTCTTTATTGCTGGGAGGCAAATCTTCCCAGTTTTTGTAGCCAATCTTTGCTGTGTTATGATTTTTAAATGGAAATCTCCAGTCACTATGATTGTACTTCACAGCTTTTATTTTATGTGTAATTTCTTTTTAAGCACATATATAGATTTCCTTTAAAATGTGGCGTCTATGTAGCTTTTAAACAGGTATGATAGGGACTTCCCTGGTGGTGCAGTGGTTAAGAATCCGCCTGCCAATGCAGGGGACATGGGCTCAAGCCCTGGTCCGGGAAGATCCCACATGCCGCAGAGCAACTAAACCCATGTGCCACAACTATTGAGCCTGCACTCTAGAGCCCATGAGCCACAACTACTGAGCCCATGCACTAGAGCCCATGCTCTGCAACAAGAGAAGCCACCGCGATGAGAAGGCCAAGCACCACAACGAAGAGTAGACCCCGCTCAACGCAACTAAAGAAAAAGCCCGCGCGCAGCAATGAAGACCCAACACAGCCAAAGATAAACAAATTAATTAATTTAAAAAAATAAACAGGTATGATACACTTCTTGGTTTTTTTTTTTTGTTTTAGTTTTAGTTTTTTTTATTAATTAATTTATTTTTTGTCTGTGTTGGGTCTTCGTTTCTGTGCGAGGGCTTTCTCTAGTTGCTGCAAGCGGGGGCCACTCTTCATCGCGGTGCGCAGGCCTCTCACTGTTACAGCCTCTCTTGTTGCGGAGCACAGGCTCCAGACGCGCAGGCTCAGTAGTTGTGGCTCACGGGCCTAGTTGCTCCGTGGCATGTGGGACCTTCCCAGACCAGGGCTCGAACCCATGTCCCCTGCATTGGCAGGCAGAGTCTCAACCACTGCGCCACCAGGGAAGCCCCACTTCTTGTTTTTTAAAAAATGCAATTTTTTTTTTTGGTAAGCAGATTGCAAGCTATTCTGTCATCATTTCCACAGAAACATGGTCTTCAAGTTCACAACTGACATAATGTATATGTCAAATAAGAGTCTGATGCTTCATCAAAACTGGCATTCATGTAAGTATGTAGGTTACCCTGATAATCAATGTGTCCTCTAACCTCTATTCAATGTCATCATAATTGTCAATTTCCAAAGCAAATTGAAAAGAATTATTATATCAAAATACAGTAAGAAGTACTGTTTGCTAAATATAATCAACTGTTATTTGCTTCCAGAAACATTACGTAAAGACAAAAGAATAAGTACTATTTATTCTTGGGGTTCAGTGACAAGGGAGAAAGAAAGAACACATAGTCCTAGAGCTGGGAACTAAAAATCTAAGAGGCTCTTCTATTGCCTTGATGAATGGGCTTAGATAAGGCACTTTAGTTTTCTGTGCCACAATTTTAACTTTTGGTCATAATAATGAGGCAGCTTTTTGATGTCTTCCAGGAAGCCCCCTGGTCACTAATGAACGTCTGGCAGTTACTTTCCAACTTAGGGTTTATTACATTTGAGCACTGTCTACAGACCTTTTAAAGAAAAGATTGTGGACCTCAGTGCTACCCTAAAAGAGATATAATAATAATATTCCATAGACATGTACTAAAATAAAACCTGCTATAAATTACCACAAAATAATGACAGATAGTCTTTACTGAATGCTTTTCGTGTGCCAGCACTGTACCAAGCCCTCTCTGTGCATTAGCTCATTCATCCTTGTGTTGTTAGCATCAATGAAACTATATCACCGAAACCACATGGTCAATAAAATTCAATTTGACAATATGAATATAAATGTGATGGATTATGTTGTTTCACTGAAACTAAACCTTTGACGTGGGGTTTAATCATGGGGGAGAAATGAAGCCTTAGTTTTAATTTAAACATGCTTTTGTGTTTTAACTTTAGTAATTATTAATACAGATAATGTCTTTTTACGTACAACTAAACTGGCATTTGTAACGTCAAGCCTTTATTCGATAATCGAGGACAATGAAGTCTCATACTTAACCAAAACTCTGATAATGAGCAATCCTCAAACATCAACTTTAATGGAGTGTCGCTGGATATCTCTGCAAAGCTGACTTGTTCACTTGGAAATAAGGTTAAGATGACGATGTTATGAAAATCCGCATTAAATGGGTACCTAATCCAATGATGACTGGAGTCAGAAATGGAAAAATTCGCCCTCATATGCTTATGGCTCAGTGAAGATGAAATCCTGCTAGAGTTTCTTCAGTCCTTTTGAGTTCTCATGACAATATTATGGTATATTTCAAGACTCAATTCTTGCACTAGTTTTCTCCATTGGGACTTTTATGAGACCTGCATTTATATGGTGAGCTGTGCTGTCAGTTGATCTTCACCCAGAAGAAATGCATTTGTAAACATAAATGTAAATTCAAGTACTGGAATAACTAAATAAAATTCAAAATTTCTCAAAGAAATTGTGGCTGTCAAGGTTTCTTAGGCTTTAGTTTGAGAAACATAGTGTACACCATTCACTTGGCATTCTAACATATTCTGCCTGATGCTATTATTTAACCTTTTATGTATATTTCCACCTCTTATTTTACGTGGAATTAATCTACACATCTTTTGAAAAATACAAGAGAGCATTTGAAACCTTTTAAAAATATATCTATAATTATTTTTAGAATAACTTGGCTTAAAATCATGCCGACTTTTGAAGTGTTAATGTATTTTTCAGAATACACTAGTGAAGAGGGGGCAGCTAATTACTTAATCACAATGCTAGGTGGTTTCCAAGACAGCATCTCTGTACCCAGTTACCTTTTGATGTCATATAGGCCTGATTTTCCATGAAATCATATTTTTGTTCTCAAGATATGTGCTTGTAATGGTTTTTTAAATATATATTTAGTGAAACCACAATTATAAAATGTTAATTTTGTGATGGGCAACAGATAAAGAAATAGAAAAGGTCTATTCACCTGAATCATAGTTTTAATATAATTTTGTCATTCTTCTCATGGTCTCACATTTTCCCTCCATCATCTTCTCTCTATTCAAGAAATTAAGCCTTTTTGTTCTCCTTATCTCAAGGTAGGAGGTGATAAATCAGAAAGAAAAAAAAAAAAGGTAAATCAGAAAGCAAAAAAAAAAAGGATACACATTCTTGCTTCATGTTTTGAAAGCTATGAGGGATGGTGAGGCACAGAGGAAACATCTGAGAACAGCTATACTATCTCTCAACACCTGCACGGCATACACAACACACACACACAGATTTGCATGCACACACATGCACTTCTCTCTCTCTCAAAAAGAAAAAATAAATCCCCAGGTAGGAAAAGCCTTCTAGAAGATAGAAGAGTATATTAATAATAAGTATGGGTGACCACTGTTTGGGTGGCTTCCCATGAAGAAGCCTGCAGAGGTAAAGACTAAGGTATGTGATCTCTGAGAGCCCAGGGACCAGCCCTCTGCTTCCAGAGTAGACCTCTGAGGAGGCAGCAAGTCATTAGAAGGAAATGGTTACATGGTAGGGTTTGACTAGTGGGACCCCAGGGCCATAGACTAACCCATTCTTGTCCATCTGCTTGCTTCAGACTGGTGTCATTCCTATGTCTCTGAGTCTGGCATGGAAACAGTGCCAAGAAATCTTTTGTTAAGGGTGCAGGCAAATAAGAAAAAGGATCCTCTCCATAAAAGCAACCTGCATGAACAAAGAACTAGGGACCATATAGAGTAATATGCTCCTGTTATGTCTTCTTGAGGAACTGACCCTTTTATTATAATGAAATAACTATCTTTATCCCTTGTAATATTCTTTATTCTAAAACCTATTTTCTTTTTATAAGTAAAGTCTAGCTTTCTTTTGACAAGTCTTAGCATGGTGTATCATTTTCCAACCTTTTACTATTATCTTATCTTACATTTAAAGTGCCTTCTTTTTAAACAGCATATAGTTGGGTCATTTTTTTAATCCAATTTTACAATCTCTACATTTTAACTGAGGTATTTTGACCATTTAAATTTAATATAATCATTTATATGGTTGAGTTTAAATCTATCACCCTGTCATTTGTTTTCAGTTTATCCCTTTGTTTTTTGTTCCCCTTTCCCTTTTTTCTTTTTTTTTTCTTTGACTTCTTATGGTTTAACAGTATTTTTATGATTTCATTGTTATCTCCTTTTTTGGCTTATTAGCTATAACTCTTTGTTTTGTTATTTTAGTGGTTGCTTTAGGGTTTATAGGATACATTTTTAACTTACCAAGTGATGTTACACAACTTCATGTATTCAAATGATATTATACCACTTCATATACAGAACTAGAGCTTTACAACAGTATCCTGCTATTCTTCCCCTCTCAAATTTTGTGCCATTATTGTCATATATTTTAGTTTAATACTACCCACACTTAATTGTTATTATTTTTCTTTAAACAGTCAGTTATGCTTTAAAGTAATTTAAATATTAATTAAAACATATATTCACCATAGATTCCACTTCCAGTCCTCTCCATTCTTTTGTTTAAATCCATATTTCCAACTGGTATCATTTTCCTTCTGTGTGAAGGACTTTCTTTAACATTTCTTTTAGTGCAACAATTCTTTCACCTTTTATATGTTTAAAATGTCTTTAGTTTGTCTTGGATTTTGAAAGACACTCTTATTGGGTATAAAAATCTATGCTGGCAATTTTTTTCTTTCAGTTCTTTAAAATTTTCATTTCATTATCTTTTAACTTGCACTGTTTTAGGTGAGAAATTTGCTGTCATTCTTATCTTTGTTCCTAAGTACGTGATGTTTTTTTCTCCCCCTTTGTCTGCATTTAAGATTTTCTCATTACCACTGTTTTTGAACAATCTTATTATGATGTGCCTTGATGTCGTTTTCTCTACATTTCTTGTGCTTGAGGTTCATTGAGTCTCTTAGATCTTTACGATTACAGTCTTCATCAAATTTGGAAAAATATCAGCTGTTATTTCTTCAAATATTTTCGCCCCTCCCTTCATTTGGGGGACTCTATTTATACATATATTAGGCCACTTAAAATTGTTCCATAGTTTGGGACTTCCCTGGTGGCACAGTGGTTAAGAATCTGCCAGCCAATGCAGGGGACACGGGTTTGAGCCCTGGTCTGGGAAGATCCCACATGCTACGGAGCAACTAAGCCCGTGCACTGCAGCTACTGAGCCTACGCTCTAGAGCCCGTGAGCCACAACTACTGAGCCCACATGCCACAATTACTGAAGCCCACGTGCCTAGAGCCCACAACAAGAGAAGCCACCACAATAAGAAGCCCACGCACCACAATGAAGAGCAGCCGCTGCTTGCTGCCAACTAGAGAAAGCCCACAAGCAGCAACGAAGACCCAACACAGCCAAAAATAAATAAATAAATACATTTATATATATAATAAAAGGGTTGGATGTGGTTGCCTCTCAGGAATGAGAATTAGGGATGGGGAGGGGTAGACAGAGCAAGAAACTGCTTTCAAAAAAAAATTGTTCTGTAGTTCACTGATGCTCTGTTCATTTTTTAAAATTTTCTTTTTGTGTTTTATTTAAATAATTTCTGTGACTATGTCTTCAAATTCACGAATCTTTTTTCTGCAATGTCTAATCCTTGTATTTTTCACCTCAGCCATTTTAGTGTGTATGTCTGAATGACCATCTAATTTTTTGCTACTTAACTTTGTAAACATATAGAATACAGTTGTAATAACTATTTTATTGTCCTTGTCATCTAATTCTTATGTCCTTTTGGAATTAATTAATTTTTTCTCATCATCAGTGATTGTGTTTTCCTCCTTTTTTCATGCCTAGTAATTTTTGATTAGATGCCAGATTAGTTTTACTTTTGGAGGTACTGAATGTTTTTATATTTCTATACAGACCCTTGAGTTTTGTTCTGTGACATAGTTAAGTTACTTGCAAACAGTTTCACCCTTTACAGCCTTACTTTAAAGGTTTGCTAGGCAAGATTATAGCAATACTCATGCTGGGGCTAATTATTCCTCCCTAGTGAGGCAAGATCCTTTTCCTCCTAATACCCTGTGAATCACGGAATTCTCTGTTTGGCTGACGGAAACAAGCAGTATTTTCAACTCTGTGTGACTGTAAGGCATTTGTATCTCTAATCATTTCAGGTGAGTTTTACCCCGGCCTTGAATAGTTTCCTCACATACATATCTGATCAGCACTCGGCTAAATATTTGAGGGGCCCCTCAGTAAATCTATGGAGTTCCTTCTCTGTGCAGCTCTCCACTCTGCCATGCTCCTCCCTGTGTAGTCCAGCTCTCCTGATCTTGTCAGTCTCTCAGCTCTGCCTCCTTAACTCAGGGATTCTGCTAGGTTCTGCTTGGGTTCCCCTGCCTGCACTGCAACCTAGAAATTCTCTCAGGGTGGTAAATCTGGGGGCAATTCTATAGCTGGTTTAATTAATTTGTTTTAAACTTTCTCTCATAACTTGTTGGCCAGTGTCTTGAAAACCACTGTTCCACACATTTTGCTAGGTTTTTTGTGTTTTTTGCTCATTTGTTTGTTTTTGGTTGTTTCAGGCAGGAAGGTAAACCTGGTCCCTGCCTGGTTCCACCTTGGCCAGAAGCAGAAATCTTGTTATTTTTCAATTTGCCTCTTCCCACCCCCTGCAACACCTATAATTGATTTTCTATGAGGTAACTGAGAGTTCTGGTCCTTAACACATCTCCAAAATAATGGCTTGGACATTCCCGGTCACTACTGAGTCTCCAAGGTTACCCAAGTGAATGGCAGTGCTGTAACCACATGAGCATTTTCTTTGTTTAACTGACAGAGGAAAATATAAAGTCACGGATGAGCTTCCATGGAATATCATGTTTCCAGGTGTACTGGAGTAAAAGATTATTGATTCAAAGCCCTCTAATTGATAAGAGAAATCATGCAAATGATAATAGAATAAGTTTATATTTACTCAGTTGATTCTGTATTCATTAAAAAAAGACAAGTAGACAGTGTAAAGGATGGCAACAAGAAAAGATTTACAGTATTTAAAAGGAAAACTACTTTTAACTTAAGCAGATATTTATGAACAAAAGCTTTGATCATTTAAAATGAGTATTGTCTATTTATTTAAAGAAATTACTTAAGATCTCTATCAAGTAGTTAAATGAATGAGATTTTTTTCAAAGCCTCCTTGAGTTATTGTCTCATCACTAGTTTTCCACAAATTCGTTTAGTTACCACATCAAACACAGATAAGAACCCCTACATGGCAGACAGTACCTTTCTCTTTTATACCTTAAAGTGACAAATTTTCTTTTCCGTTAAATATATTCTCCAATTTAGCCTGCTTTTCTTTTTTAGGTCTAAATTATATATTGATAAATGAGCAGAGATTTTAAATTAATGAAATATTTTGGTGTGAAGATACCAATACTCTTATATTTATAAAATGTTAAGTTTTCAGAAAAGAAAACCTTCCCTGAGGCCAACGTGGCCATCCTTGTTTGCCTTGTTTGATTTTGGTTAAAGATAAAGATATCATTGAAGCACCCTCTGCCTCACGTTTTAGTCTTTCAGCAGAAAGAAGAAGATTATAAATTGAGAAAACTTACCCTCAAACAAAAGTCTACCTATCTTTAAAAAGAGAGTGAGAGAGATGGCTTTCACAAACATATTTCAGTTTGCTTTAATTTATTAAACTCTTATGAGGAAATTTCATACATTTTTATTACCTCTCTACAGTGACCTAAATACTGCTTTTCTCTGCCTTTCAGGAATCCATGAGGATTTACCCTGTTTCCTGTTGGGAGTCTGGAGGAGAGAGAAGCAGAGACTGGAATAAGAAAGGGCTTCAACAGGTATGAAGTACCAAAAATGGGACTTGAATCATACATAGCATTTCAGGGGTGGGGCCAAAGGGGACACTCAGAACACAAGTTGAGAGACAAGAAAGAAGAGGAAGCATTTAGAAAAGAGTGAGTAGTGATTCGGCTAAAGCATCAGGTTTACATGGAAGAATGACGGCCACTAATACTAGAAAGGGAAATTTGACTTCACTATAAAAGGGCTTCAATACTAAGCTGAGACAGTTGATGTTAATTTAGCCACCGGTAGTGATTGTTAGACATTTCTGAGTCAAGAAATGATAAGAAACACCAAAGGGAAACCAGTTCATATCTTACTGTACTTCCTTCCTGTCTTTTTTTCTACACTGACTGGATATTCGTTTTTGAACTTCCATGGTTGTGATAATACCATATATTCTGAATTATTTTATAATACAACTCTGTACTATTTTAAAAGCTTCAGAGCACTCTAAATCAATGTACCCCAGTTTATTCAACTGTTTTCCTATTTTCAGACATTTCGTAGGTTTACATTTTTTCACAAAAACAAGATTGGCGAAATATTGATCGTTGCTGAAGCTGGGTGATGAGCATGTGGGTTCATTCACTGATTTCAGTTTTGTGTACGTTAAAATTTTCCACTCTAAAAGGTTTCAATGTTTTCACTATGATAAACAACGCTATAATTACAAAAAAAAGAAAGAAAGAAAGAAAGAAATGATATGAAAGGGATGTGCTTTAGGATTAATCTGGAAGCAGTGGTTGACCAAGTGGTGGGTAGAATGAGAAGGAGAACGGGGCCCTGAAAATCAGAAAAGAGGTGATGGTTCCCTAAATCTTCATGGTCTTTAACGGTTTACCATGTACTTTCACATACAGAGTCTTATTTGATCCTTACAATAACTCTATGATGTAAGTAGGAAAGGTATTCTATTGTAGAGATAAAATCAAGGCTCAGTTCAGATCCTCTGATTTATGCCAGGGTATTGTTCACTGTACCATGATGCTTTTTGACAATTTGGAGATCAACTCTACAACTGCGGGCCTTTAAATACTGCTCAGCCTTGGAGATTCTTGGGAGTTCTTTCAAGGGCTGCAGTTGTAGGCTCAAGGCAGTTCAGCCGCTTCTTATCATAGCTGCTTTTCTTACGTAACGGACTTTCGTATGAGATTTCCTTTGATAAAGGAGTTCTGCGGGGAAGGATGGATTGGGAGATTGGGATTGACATACATACACTCCTATGTATAAAATACATAAATAATGAGAACAGACTGTATAGCTCAGGGAGCTCTACTCAATGCTCTGTGGTGACCTAAATGGGAGGGAAATCTGAGGAAGAGGGGCTATATGTATATGTGTGGCTAATTCACATTGTGGTACAGCAGAAACTTAACACAACATTGTAAAGCAACTATATACCAATAAAAAAAGGGGGGTTCTAGAGGCCAGCAAATAAATCAAATAAAAGACAAGTTAAAAATTGCCAACCTACAGAACTTTGCAATTAATTAACTATGAGGTGTGACGGAGATAGGGAAATCAAGTCTTACCTTGTAATATTTGTGCCTGGGTACTAGGAACAATGGTAGCAGTGGCAATAGAAGTAAGGAAGGCAGAGGAGTGGCTTGGGAAGGCAAATATGATCATTTTGATTTTGGTTAAAGATAAAGATATCATTGAAGCACCCTGCAGCATCTGGAGGAAAATGAAGACCTAATTTCTACTCACAAAGATTTGACATTTTAATAAAAGACTTTAGTAATTGATGCTTAACAGTTAAACTGAAATGAATATCTCGGTCAATAATTACTTCTAAGAGAGGAACCAGTATAAACTGGAGTAGTCAGAGAATTCTTCATGGAGAGTTTGGAATTGAGCCTGACCATACACTATGTCTGGATGGTTGATAGAGGATTTTGGTCAGTAGAGTTGGCCACTTACATAACTTGCCAACTCTGCGTGGCATTGATTTGGTAAAAGGTAATGCTTTGCAATTTTGTAAATGTGTTAGGATGAATTCATTGTCTGCCATTAGCATAGGAAAACGTAGAGTGAGATTGTTCCAAATCCCAGAGGACCACCTGTGGACCCAGAGAAATCAAATAATGAAAACTGGATGTGAGATGGTATTGATGACAGCAGCTAGATCAGCACTCAGGAGCCGATCATGGGCTCTTCCATCATGTCAAATGATGAGGTTGACTCTAGGTCAGATCAGACCATAGGATGTAAACATCCAGCTTCATGGATGTTTCTACAGTATCACTAAAAGGATCGATAGGAATTAACCTTATTCAGGAAGAGGCAGCAAGGAAAGTAGCAACAGGTACCACCAGGAAGAGGAGACCTAACAAAAGCAGAAGCCAAAAAAGTCATGATGATTTCCTATCTATTCTTACTTCCATGTGGCAAATGAAAAATGGCTTTGTCTGCAGGATCTGCATCTCCTGGACCTGGCTGGGAATTCTTTTCAAGGCAGTTCTTTGTGTAGGATTTCAAATGTCCTGCTGCTCATAGGACACCATGTAAAAAGACCTGGAGAAAATAGCAAAAATACAAATATGTCCACCAAACAAAACTTTGCCTCCTGAAAGCATTTCATCCTAGAATTCAGCCTGAACAAAGAACCCTAAGACATTCCCTTTTCCATTGTTCTGAAAGACTGTAAAAGTTTTCTCAATGTAATTTTTATCACCTTTCTTTTCCTCCTTTTATTTTTTTTACCATTTATGAACATATGTGTTTTTTATGATATTCACAACATGCTTGTGTCACAAGATTCAAATTTAATTTCCTGCAATTACTGCACAATATGCATGGCAAAAAATGATATAAAAATGACAGAAAATAATGAACAGTTACTCCATTTCTGCTAAGTTAACTTCTGGAAATAAAACTGAAGCATACCCAAGTCGAAGCTTTTGATGTCTGTCCCCAGTCCATATCGTTTAGAGGCACTGGTAAAAATCGTTAGAAATTTTCAAATCTTCTGATAGTAGCAGGATTTGGTTTATTGGGAAATTATCATCCTGCACATCCAGAGATTTAAGAGAGGTTGTCACTTCCCTGTAACTACTCAGGAAATGTGGAGGTAGGGTCGTTAGCTGGTGGTTCATCAACAATGTTTTGCACCTTCTAATTTGGAGTCAAATATGCTTGAGCTAATTTATTCATGTCATTATGTATCTCATTTCTTACAGGTAGCAATAATGAATTTGTAGACAAAAGCTTATTTATAACAGAGGTGGAAGAGAAATCCATCCTCCTCCTACTTCTGTGGAGACACGAAAGCACTGTGATTACAAACTCTGAATCTGGGGCCGTCAGACCTGGTTTAAAATCCTTATCTACTACTTGAAAACTGTGACTCTAGGAAAAGATTTTTAACCATGCTAAGCCTCAATCTCCCCATCACTAAAATGGACATTTGAAAAGTTTTTACCTCATAGGGATGCTGGAGATTAAATCAGATAAGGCATATAATGTGCCTGGTATAACAATGTAAGCACTTGATCCCCATTAGCTATTGTCATAAGGATGACGATGCCGTCCACAAGAACAAAGGTGAGTGACCAAGGCCTTCTCCCATGTAGAAAATAATAGCTACAGTGGATTGAGATAGACGTCGGAGTACAGTGATTTCTGCTGCATGAGTGACACCTCCCACCTGTGTTTATTTGCTTAGTTCTAATTCAGGAATCCAAAAGAGGGACAAAATATGTTTTTGTCTTACTAGGTGTAATTTTCATGAAATATCATCCCTGAATTGGCTTAACTTCTCCCAAATGTTCATGAGTGCAAGAAAATTCGTAAGTAAATAGTAAAAGAAAGAAAGGAAGGAGAGAGGGAAGGAAGAGGGAGAGAGACAGAGAGAGAGAGAATTGCAAAAGATGACTGACTTTAAAGATAAATTCTTTGGGGAAAAAAAAAAAAAAAGATTAACCAACATCATCTCCTGCTAAATAAGGTACACTGACATCCATCATGTTGGCATTTGATGGCCTACAGTTCTGCAAGAATGAGCCATGCTTTAATGTTTTTACTCCATTAAAGCATAGAAAAGACTTCCTGAATAGGATTAGGGATCTCTGTTCCATCTATTTGCTTTTCTTAGTAAACTTGCTGCTAATAAAATACCCAGTTATTGAAAAAAATAAAATGACATAATGGAGGATATTGAGGATTATTTAAGCCTCCTTCATGTTGCCTGTGTTCCCTGGCTGCCCACTGTTTCTTTACATTCCACCTATTACTCTAAGTGTATCTAGTCTTCCAGCCCTTGGATTGGAGCTGACAGGAAAGGATGTGTCTCGCATGAGTCAAGATTCCTTGGGTGTCTCTGCTCAAGGAGAACAAAGGTGAAGAGGGATGCGTTCTCTGAATGGGACTGAATGA
This sequence comes from Delphinus delphis, assembly GCF_949987515.2. NCBI lineage: Eukaryota > Metazoa > Chordata > Mammalia > Artiodactyla > Delphinidae > Delphinus > Delphinus delphis. The sequence continues at coordinate 70,980,258 of NC_082695.1, read as the reverse complement.
GAATTGAACCAGTTCTGTATACTGGCTGCTTAGAGCCCCATGTTGAGAGTAGGTGTGACCTTGTATCCAGGGTCAATGGGAACAAGGACCAGTCAAGTACGATTACCGAAGTCTGCCATGGGCCCTGTATAACAGCCACGTGTTTATGTCATCCTTGATCCAAAAGTTAGGGACTCACATTGGATTACAGAGGCAGATCAGGGTACAGGGGCAGTGGTAACAAACGAAGTAAGGAAAGTAGGGCCATAGAATTCTAGTTCTCATGGAAAGCTCATGACTATAGGTGACCCATGGGCATCGGCTGGTATCACATCTCCTCTCTGTGGTTGATACAGTTGAACAATGAGACTGGGACTGTTTAAACAATCACAGACTGACCACTGATTCACACCATCGCCACCTTCACCCTCTGCAAACACACACCCTCATTTTACTGGATGGAACTAAAAATCATTTAACTTCAATTTTTTTTTAAATTCATTTTTCACGGAAGCCCAGGTCACCTTGCTTAATCAGAATTTGGGATACACGTTTATCACCCAGACATTTTTCATGTTTTGAATTTCATAAGCTCCCCATGGTTACTGAAACATTTTAATGAAAACACAGCCATAATCATTTTGAAGTGATTGAACACACGGATGTCTTGCCTAGCATGGAGTACATTTTTAAATGTGAGTAATAAGCCAGTGGCATGGAAACAGCAGGTTTCCACCAAAAAGCCATCTTGAAATCACATTTTGCACAGACCCGTTTCACGTAAACAGAAGTCTCCCATCACCAGAATTTCCACTTCAGTGAACAACAATGAAAGAATCCACTGGTATCTGCTTTAGTGCAAGGTTTTTCCGTGGGTAAGTGCCCCCAAGCTAGTTCCCTTAAAGGAATTAAGGGTCCATGTACGGGAAACATGAATAGTTCTGTTGTAATGTACATGTAAGCATTCACGGAGTTGATTGATGGTGACCCCTGTTTTCTTTTGAATTAATACCAAATGTAAAAGAAAATGCTTTAAGATTAAATGTTTCATAATAGTCGCCCATTGAAAACAGTATTGGTAGATGTGAACCAAGGATTAAAACATTGGTTCAATACCATCAAAAGTGTAAGTCAGCAACCTCTTTGCAGGAGTGGAGGTTGAAAAACCCTTTCCTTCGGTTTCATTAATGCAGGTAGCGTGTCCATATCATCCTCTGTGCTCTGCAGAACACATTTATTATAAACTTTTTCAGTGCTGGTTCCCGAGATGTAAGAGGGACAGTGACAGAATTGAATTGTCCGGAAGAGGACAAATGTAAGAAAGAGGGGAGTTCGGAAAGTATGTCTTATGAGAAACAAAGGAAGGAGATATGATTTTTTTTAAGAATCTAAGTTGTCTTCATGGAATTATTAGAATAATTTGAGAAAGAAGGGCAACCTGCTATTGACTGTTCCCTAGAGCAGAACAAAGAATGGGGTGGAGGTGTCACAAAAGCAAATTTTGCCAAAATATGCAATGGATGCTTCTAAAGATCAGTGATTTGGTTTTCCCATTTTAATGCTTGTTCCAGCAGGGGCTGGTCTCTGTACTTCAGCTGCTATGAAGGGTGTATCCCTGCCCTGGGATGAAGGAGGTACTCCCTTCAAAGGACTATCAAATTCTCTGATTTCTTCCTTATCGCTCTTTGGTCTGTCAGTTTGGTTTCATTCAGCCTTTGCAATATATATGTAGTTTGTCTCATAGCAATCAATGAAAGGATCTATTTGGAAATTGTGTCAATGAAATCTTTTCATAGATGAAATCATATTATAAATGCACTTAAGGAACTCACCATTTAGAGGAAACAGAATGTAAATCTTTTGTTAAGAATCCTTTTGGCGGTGCAAATAATGACTTCCAAAAGGCAACGTTTTGATTTCCTTGAAATGGATTTTCTTACACAGAGACATCTGTATATCCCAGCAGTGCGGGATGCCCCGCAGGTCAGTAAGTTGTAGAAAAATTCTGATTCTTTTCGTGTTGTGGGTAAAACATGGAGGCCCCGCCCTTCTCCTCTTCTCATTGAATAAACACTTCATTAGAATGTTTCACACTAGCAATATTAACACCAAGTTAATGAAATTCAGTGTCATCAGGGAGCTACAACGTTAACTTCTTGTGCCCTGTGTGGGGATTCAAAGTCCTCTTGCCTGGAGTTCTTTCCCAAGCCTGGTACTAATTAACTAGGGGTCCGCTTGACCTGCTTGAACCTGAATTCCCTCATCTGTAGAACAGCAGTAACAGCACTGTATGCCCTTGGCCGGGAGGGTGACATTCAAAGGCACTACCACATGTAAAGTGTGTAAGTTTAGGGTGCCTTGGAAGAGCAGCCTCTCTTCTGTCCAGAAATATTTCAATATAGAAGGAATCTTTAATCCAATGCCAGTTGCCAAAGTACCACCTAGCCACACTCTTTGGGGCAGTCTTTTACCTCTAATTTCTCTAAAAAGATTAAGAATTAGAGAAATATCCCATTTAAAGTGATAAATAACAGTAATGTTCTCTAAAGTCGTGTTCAAGAGAAGACGTTTAACAATACACACTCAGGTAGAAGTTAGTATTTAAAGGGATTTACATAAAATTAGAGGAAATTACATAAAATCATTTGATAATTTAGAAGATCTTACTTTCGGGGGGAAATCTAGGAGTTTGCTTAGGGACAGAGTCACATTTTGCATTTTCTTGGCACCATTAAAAAATTCTTTTTCTGCTAAAAGGTTTGCATGGTCTCAGAACTGCTGTCTTGGTGAGGTTTCTAGTGAGGGGCAGGTAACAGTATTTCCACAAACATGAATATTTACCTCATCAGACCAATGCCCAACTGGTCTCTGGAATGTCCACAATCACAAACAGATCCCAGAATATACAATTATGTCCTCCAGCCTAACATTTTGTATTTTCAACAATCCAACATCTAGAGCTATCCTCTATGAACGATACTTTCCTTTTGTTCTTTCTCAAAATGAAATGAAAAGAGCAAATCTGGTCAAGAAAAGAAAGTGGCCATGACACTTGCTGTGTGACCCCAGGCAAGTCACTCCCCCGCTCTGGGCCTCCATTCTGTATTCGTCAATAAGGAGGTTGGACAAGACTAGGTGTTGACAAACTACAGTCTGTGGGCAAATCTAGCCTCCCGCAGCCTCCCGCTTGTTTCTATATGAGCTTAAAAAAAAAAAAAAAAAAAAGTGGCTTTCATTTCTAAGTCATTGATAAAAGATCAAAAGTAGAATATGTTGTGACATGCAAAAATTATAAGAAATTCAAATTTCTGTGCCATAAACGTTCATTGGAACCCAGCCACATTCATGTATCGTCTACGGCTACTTGCCCACTGAAATGGCAGAGTTGAGTAATTATAATGGGCCTCAAAGGGCCTGAAAAGCCAGAAGTATTTACCATCTGCCCCTCTGCAAAAAAAGTTTGCTGACCTCTATCCAATTACTAAGGCACTTGCCAACTCAAATCATTCATAATTTCTTCTCACTAACTTTATCTTAACTCTCTTTCTTTCCTTAATCTTTAGATGTCAAGAATTATGGAAACAGAATCTAAAGTAAGTGAAGAAATACCAACAAAGTAATATGGCAAAGCCAGGGATGGCATGCAGGCCTCATTTAGTGCCCTCCTCAGCTTTCTACTCTTATCTCTACGGGGACATCTTTCCATCTGAACCTCTGCTCCTCTCCGTTGACCTTTCTTGCTTGGGCTCACCAAGATCACTTCCTGTATGCGTCCCCTACTGTACTGCAGTGATAGTCGACCCTTAGATTTCTATAAAACATGTCAAACAAGAGAAGGGAATATTACTTTATCTTACAAAGGTACGAGCAGACCTCAGAGATACTGCAGGTTCGTCTCCAGACAACCACAATAAAGTGAATATTGCAGTAAAATCAATCACACAAATTTTTTGGTTTCCCAGTGCATTTAAAAGTTACGTTGGGACTTCCCTGGTGGTGCAGTGGTTAAGAATCTGCCTGCCAATGCAGGGGACACACATTCGAGCCCTGGTCTGGGAAGATCCCACATGCCACGGAGCAACTAAGCCTGTGAGCCACAACTACTGAGCCCGTGTGCTGCAACTACTGAAGCCAGTGTGCCTAGAGCCCGTGCTCGCAACAGGAGAAGCCACTGCAATGAGAAGCCCATGCACTGCAATGAAGAGTAGCCCCTGCTCACCGCAACTAGAGAAAGCCCACACGCAGCCACGAAGACCCAACGCAGCCAAAAATAAAAATATTTAATATATATATATATATATAAAAGTTATGTTTACACTATACTGTAGTCTACGAGGCATGCATTATGTCTAAAAAAAACCAATGTATACACCTTAATGAAAAAATACTTTATTGCTAAAAATGTTAATGATCATCTGAAGCTTCAGCAAGTCATAGTAGTGCATCAAAGATCACTGATCAAAGATCGCCACAATAAATATAATAACAATGAAAAGCTTTGAAATATTGCAAGAATTGCCAAAATGTGACATAGAGATACGAAGTGATGAGCTGTTGGAAAAATGGCACTGATAGACTTGCTCAATGCAGGGTTGCCACAAACCTTCAATTTGTAAAAGATGCAAAATCTGCGAAGCGCAATGAAATGAAGCGCAATAAAACAAGGTATGGTTGTAATAAACAAAAACGTCAAAGGAATTAAAACCCTAATCTCACCTGAAGCTATTACCCTCGTCTCTTTTGTCAGTGACCCCTTGCAGCAATTCAAATGACTATTCATTTATAACATTTACTGAGCATTCACTATAAAATGGAGAGAGAGTCTTGAACCTGGAAAGCAGTCATTTTGGCTGTGATCACAGCCACAGGTGGACAACCTTCCTCTCTTCCGTCACCTTCAATCCCTTTGCTATCTGCTTTATCCACATACAGTCACCTTTAAAAAATAGGCATTCTCCTGTAGGATATAGAATCACATATAAACTATTGCCCAGAATCTTTTACTTGCTATTACACACAAAATATATATAAAATTCTCACGTTTATAGGCTTTGCCTTCTGAAAATAAGAGTTTGCAAATTATCAAAAGGTTGTAGGGAAATTCCTCTAAGTATCAACTCCTACTAAGGCTGCATTAAACATCTACTCTTAATCACAGCTTAGAGAGCATCTCTGTCAGTCTGTCGTAGGGACCTTCACCTATAGGAACCCTCTTAAGTGAGCAATGAGATTTTTATTTTGGCTGATGCATGAGGGTCATAAGTTAAATCTCAATGAAACTCAAATGCAGATCTTTCTCAGTAATGGGAAAAAAATAAAGAGAATGTATGTAATCTCCTCAAGGCAATGACAGTAAATTTGTAATAAGAATTTAATGTCATTGATAAACTCAGCAAAAGCTTATCTGTGCCTTCTGGGTTCAAGATCACATGACAAATACTATGGAATGTAGAAAACAGTACCCGATGTGAAGGACAGAGAAACTAAGACAAAGAGGAAAATCACAACATAACTGTAAGGGGCCCCATGAAGCAATGCCTATGAGAGCTTAGAGGTTCATTTTCTGGGATGAACACAGACAGCTTCTTGGAGAAGGTGGCACAGGACCCGGGCCTTGAACGCTTGGGAAGTTTTCACCGGGAAATATGAAGGGACAAATTTTGGCCTGGATGGATATACAAGGTCCCGAATAGAGGCCCACTGAAATGTGTTACTGAAAATTTCTCTGGCAGATAACTTTTCTTGGTTCATTGCTAAAAAAAGAAAAAGAAAAAGCATAAAGGATAGTTTTGAAGTCAGGATTTTTCTACATTGCTATTTCTCACTTCATATCTTTAAAGTTCAAGTGCCCTTTGAAGACACTGTTCTGAAGCTTTTATAAACTAATCTGAGGACATTTGTACCTAATTTATCCAGAGATGATAGGTCCTTGTACTGCACACATGGTCTGCATACTCTGGACTGCTAAAGCCACTCGGATGATTATTTTTATTGGTTTTATGATGGCGATAAAAAGAAAGTGTGTTGCATTTACAAAGATTTTTTATACGTTATTTATACCTAGGATATCTGGTTGCATGCTCCTACGTAATAAAAATGAATGGATTTATCTAAATTTGTGGCATAATACAGGAGGGATAGAGGAGCTTTTGTCTGTCATCATGAAGAGTGCTAGGGCAAAAGGATTAGGGAAAAAGATTTTGAAAATCAGAGTTCTTGTTAGTGCCTCTTAATGGACTAACAATTTAGACCTAATTGATCACAGCTTTAATTGTCCATAATTTCTATATACTAGGTTAGCCTTGTGGGATGTTACTAATCAAATTAAAACTCATTCAAAGCAATCTCCAATTACAGAATGTTTTGTCTCTCTTTCAGGCTTGGTGAGTCAGGGGCAATGTTGTGTTGATGACAGGGTGAGCCACATGCCTGCACAGTTTAAATGGCTTTTAAAGAGACTCATTTTCACAGATGAGAAATGAGTGGCCTTTGGCCTAGTGGCCTTCTGAGATTGCCTCTAACAAAAAAGTAAGGAGACTTTAAAATTGTTTAAGTTAAGAAAAAAAGATATTGCAATTGTGTTTCCAGTTTAAATGTGTGGATCTGCCGAACTCTTCACATCGGGTTTGTGTGGTGGCCTCGTTCATTACGAACATAGAGTCAGGGGAAGTGTTATAGACTGAATGTTTGTTGCCCCCAAAGCTCATCTGTTGACACCCTACCCTGCCCCCCATGTAATAATGTTAGGAGGTGGGGCCTTTGGAAGGTAATTAGGAGTAGATGAGGTCATGAGGCTGGAGCTCTCCTGAAGGGGATTAGTGACCTGATAAGAGTCCCAAAACAGTTTGTTTCTCTCTGCTCTCTGCCATGTGAGGATACAATAAGACAGCCATCTACAATCCAGGAAGTGGGCCCTCACCAGACACCTGATCTGTACTTCCCAGACCCCAGAACCGTGAGAAATAAATGTTTGTTGTTTAAGCCACCCAGTCTTATGGTCATCTGCTATGGCAGCCTGAACTGACCAAGGCAGGGAGCAGTGACAATCCTTGTGAAACCTGAGAGCAGATATTTTGTTTCTGGTCAGTGTTGAATCATGTGATTTTATTGTGTTGGGTTATAGACCAAGGAAGAGATGGGTGGGCTTTCAGAACTCTTCTTTAAACCTGAGGAAACCTTAACCTAAAATTCCTGCAATCACCTGCAAGAGAAAACATAAGCAAAATACAGCAATCTTTCCTACCCCAAACCCATGGCCTAATCCATTGCCATATTCTTTCTTGGCACGTGAAAAATGCCTGTCTATTAAAAGCACTTTTTAACCAACAAAGGGAGGGACACATTTTGAAAATCTACTCTGTGGTTGCTAAAGGCTGCTAAAAACAACAGAAAAGAGTGCAGGTTTGTAGCACATATCCTCTGGCCTTCTTTTGGGCTGATGGCGATTCTCATTTCTATCCCTAGTTGTTCTCCAAGATGAAAACTTTAAAGCATCAATTTCCACAGTCACCCAAATCCATCAGCAACCTCTTAGCTTTCAGAGTCTCCCAATAAGGGAACTTAGAGTCCCTCTCACTGTCCTGCTGTCAAAATTCACATTTCCTGCCTCTACCTGTTATTGTGGGAATAGCATCCTCCACTGATATTCCCAAGCACCCCACATTTACCTCCTTTTTAATTCTTCAAATGCTGTTTTAAATTTGTCTATTTATGACTGTAAATTTCTTGGGGACAGAAACAATACCTTATTCACATAATATCCCTAGTATCCAGCTCAGACCATGGTACAGAGAAAGCACTTGATAAATACGTTAAATAAATTTATAATTCCTGTGTGTAGGGCCCAGTCTGCGCAACCTCTGTCTTACCCTGCACTTGACTTGAATCAGAATTCAGTTCACAAGTGCACTTTGGGGCTCTAATTTCATAATGTATTGGACAGAAAGTTTTTAGTTAACATCTCATGTAGAGGTGGGAAGAAGATTCACACCAAACACTACCTGAACATCAAATTCTTTTTTTTTTAAATATCTTTATTGGAGTATAATTGCTTTACAATGGTGTGTTAGTTTCTGCTTTATAACAAACTGAATCAGTTATACATATACATATGTCCCCATATCTCCTCCCTCTTGCATCTCCCTTCCTCCCACCCTCCCTATCCCACCACTCTAGGTGGTCACAAAGCACTGAGCTGATCTCCCTGTGCTATGCGGCTGCTTCCCACTAGCTATCTATTTTACATTTGGTAGTGTATATATGTCCATGCCACTCTCACTTTGTCCCAGCTTACCCTTCCCCCTCCCCATGTCCTCAAGTCCATTCTCTACATCTGCATCTTTATTCCCATCTTGTCCCTAGGTTCTTCATGACCATTTTTTTCTTTTTTAGATTCCATATATATGTGTTAACATACGGTATTTGTTTTTCTCTTTCTGACTTACTTCACTCTGTATGACAGTCTCTAGGCCCATCCACCTCACTACAAATTACTCAGTTTCGTTCCTTTTTATGGCTGAGTAATATTCCATTGTATGTATGTGCCACATCTTATTTATCCATTCATCTGTTGATGGACACTTCAGTTGCTTCCATGTCCTGGCCATTGTAAATAGAGCTGCAATGAACATTGTGGTACATGACTCTTTTTGAATTATGGTTTTCTCAGGGTATATGCCAAGCAGTGGGATTGCTGGGTCATATGGTAGTTCTATTTTTAGTTTTTTAAGGAACATCCATACTGTTCTCCTTAGTGGCTCTAACAATTTACATTCCTACCAACAGTACAAGAGGGTTCCCTTTTCTCCACACCCTCTCCAGCATTTACTGTTTGTAGATTTTTTGATGATGGCCATTCTGACTGATGTGAGATGATATCTCATTGTAGTTTTGATTTGCATCTGAACATCAAATTCTTATTCCTGGTTAGACATCACTGGTCTTCCCACCAAATTTGGTCTTCTCAACAAATTTCTCATCTCTTACCACTTTGCTTTCCCCACAGCCTCTAAAAGAGCCCCCTCTATAGTCTCTGCGATTCAGTTCCTCCTCTCTGCTTGTATACCCCATTCAAAACAAGTTGTCAAATCAGCTGAACAAGGGTGATCTCATTTTCCTCAACATACTAGAATGTGTTGGGGGAAAAGAGGAGGAATTCGGAGGGGTTGAATTGACTACAAATAGTGGATTAATGAATGACCAATAGTATACCAAAAGCTAATTGGAGAACACATTGTTTATCTATTCAAGCTACTTCATCATTTTTTTTCTTAGAACAAAAGTTCTAATTCCAGCCTGTTCTCTGCCTTCTTATTGTAAATTTTCTTGATCCTCAGCAAATATCTTGAGAAATCTGTCAATACTACCTCGAGTTGGACCCTTCTAACAATTTTAAAGAAATAGCTTCCTTAAAATTATTTAAATTTATTGTCTTGGAGAAATCACTTCTAAGCTCAGGGGCCAGTCTCTGACCAAAAGTCTTTTGTTCCTTAATGAAGATGATAAAATATTTTTATGCAAGAGACCAACTCTGGGCATTCTGGTGGAATTTCTGGCCACAGTAAATGCACAGGTATGATAATACCATCTACATTATAGGGTAACTACGAGTACAAAATGAGATCCTACATTTTCTAGCACACAGCAAATAAATATTAGTTTTTATTAACGATAACATCAATAATGCTAACACTGACTAATGATTATTGTAATTTTGAAGAGCTGTCTACAGAATTTTGGCAAAAGGCCTTATAAAAATGGTATAGAAAGGATCCTTACTAATCATTAGCATACTATGCCAGCAACTCAACCTAAACTCAGAGCCACTTTAATACAATTATTAATACTCCTATATCCTGAGGCATCTTGACCTAGACATTCTGAACATCCTTATTATGAAAGGCTCGAACTTAAAATTCTCTAAAAAGAAATCCACTTGTCATTTTTCTGTTAAGCAGCGAGATCTCATGGTTTTCTTTTTCTTTCCTCCTTTTATGCTATTTTATTATAGTCTCAAAAGCAAGAATGAGAGTTTTAGAAGGAACTGATGCATCAGGGACCAATCACGTTGGCTAACGACAGGGGTAGCTTTTTTCAGGAAACTTTGGAAATAAAATCAGAATGAATGTTGAAGAAATAGGTAATTGACTTCAAGGACAAGATGTTTAGTGATTAATTCCACAAAGACAAGGAAGCCTAGCTTTAACAGAGATTGTCTGGGTCCACAGCAAAGAAGACAACAAGTCTAACAGTAGAGAGAGAATTCAACTTTTGTGACAGTGCTTGATGGTGTAGAAGCCAAGGAAAGACTGACCTTTAAAGGGAGGGAGACGCAAGAGGGAAGAGATATGGGAATATATGTATATGTATAACTGATTCACTTTGTTATAAAGCAGAAACTAACACACCATTGTAAAGCAATTATACTCCAATAAAGATGAAAAAAAAAAAAAGGTCCATGTTACCTGGGAAACCCAAGATTAGGGATCCTGAGTTTGAGTCATTTGTGGCTTAGTTCAGTGGAAAAACCTTATAAGATGAGACTTCCTAGTTAAAGGAAAAAAGGGCTTTAAAATTCTATAAACAAGTGTTCTTAGGCTTCTAGGAAATCAAATAGCTTTTACCAAAGATTCGATGAATTAAGTGCAAATGATTTAAAAACATGTGGATTAAATTTCCTTTAAAGTGCACATAGGTTTTTAAAAGTTAATAGGAAAAAATTTGCTTTATGAAACTCATTTTGGTTTTTTTTTAACCCAATAAAAGGAGGCAGATATTTGTTTCCTCCCATGAATGTATCAATGTACTAAACACCCCAGTAATAATCAATTATTGTTTAAATTCTATGATTTTCCTTGGGACAGAGAGGAAAATGAAATTCTGTATTATGTATGAGGCAAGACTTAAGGGGTAACTAAACTGACCACAGGAAGATTTGAGTTACTCTTGTATCTATCAAGGGGTTGCAATAAATACAATTTTAGGACACTTTCTGAACTAGCCTAAAGGTTATAATTATCTTCTTTAGTCTTATGAAGAATGATTGTCATGGAAAGAAAACAAAATGTGCAATCAGAAGTCCTGGAATTAGGTTCTGGCTTCTCCACTAATAAGCTGTGTGATCTTGGGAAAATAAATGGCCGTCTCTGAATCATAGTTTAATAATATCTACCTGAAAAGACTGTTGTGAAGATACTTACACAATAGAGGGTATGTAAAGACATCAGGTGAGCTGTTAACATTTTTAAAAGGTATTTTTTTCCCTTAGATTTCAGTAATATATAGAAGGATCTAAAAATCTACCTAATTTCTAATCCATTGGGAATATTTAGAAACTAACTGAAAATCAAAGATAGTCTTCCTTTAGGTCATTGGACTCACAGGTTAATGATCTATTAAAACTTATTCTGTATTTTTCATCTCTAAGAACATTTTCCAAAATGTGTTCCTTGAATCAACATCTAAACAAGATGATGTGGCCTCAGAACAACACTGCATGATCAGAGGAGTTTGCAAAACACTGTATATTCTTGTAAAGAGTCAGGATGCTCTGTAAGCATATCAAAGTCACTGAAGAAGAATGACGGGTGGATCGTGGAATCTTTTTAAAATTTGAGACCTATTAATACCATGGAAACACTTTGACAAATCCTTTAGGAAAAAAAAAATTTTTTTAATGTATAGATTGGTTTGGTAAATAAGAGTTTCTTTTTATTTTCCTTAAGATAATTTCTTCAAGCTCCAAGAAATGATCCAAGAAGAGAAATTTCCTATTCCAGGATTTAATTTGAAAACTGATATTCCACAATCTCTATCTTTAAGATTTTATTTTAGCACAAGGCCTGCATATAACATGTACTTTATAAATATTGATACATAAACTTTGGTCTTCTTCTAACTTACTTTCTCTTCTAAATACTTTTTTTTCCATTCATGCCTCATATAAAGTTGCTCTGTGCTCTTGACAATTCGAATTTCCTTCTTTTCAGTCTTTTCCAGCTTTTTATCTCTTTCTTAAGGTAGACAGATCAGAATAGCTCTTGAAATATTTCAGTTGTGGATGGACTACATATAAGATAAGATTTGCTATTTTGCTTCTGATGATGACCAGCACCTTGTAGACCTTCTTGGTGTAAACTCAGGAGGCAAGAGGATTTCCACACTGGACTCGAGTCTGTAACTTATAGTCACCTCGTACTTCTGTTTTATGGAAATACTGTGTTAAAAATGAGGCATATTGAGATACCAATATGCTATGATTTAAGAATACTCTGTAACATTTCTTTTTGAGGAATTTTTGCTACATACTGCATGTGATAGTAATTTGTTTTTTTAATCAAAGCCAGTATTTTAGTGACACGTTGTTCAATACAGCAACCTAAAGTGTTTCTTTTTTATGGACAAAAATATTAAGTAAATTAAAGTTATACAAATGCATAAGCAGAAGTTATACAGAGGAAAAGCTTCAAAAATAGCATAATGACATGTGACAGTAATTTGAAGCAAACATTTTTCAAAAACTTCGATTTTACTGATCTGCCTTCCCAGAAGCCAGCTCCTTCCCCCCCGCCTTCTGCCTTTTGCCCTTTCCTCATGCCTATTTAAAATTCTACTGACTTTCCCAAAATTTCTCAAATTATTCCTCCCTTCATAGCTTCTACTGTTATTCCAGCATTCCTTATCATGTTTAATAAGACATTCACACAAGAGAATCCTCAATGAAAGAAAAAAAAAAAGGTTTCACATCATATAAGTTTTGAAATTGATACATATTATGTCTTTCTTTTTTAAGATTCCCAGGGCACATTGGCATATAATGGCTCTGAGAAGTCTGGTAGAGAAAGAAATCTGGTGAACAAGGATTAGTCTAGTGTTTTCAAAGGATTTGATCCCTGTTTCAGGAGGAGAACGGTTGCAAAGACTCATGTTAATAAGCTTATGATCCCCTAATGCACAGGACAGTGCCTGGCATTCAATAAACACATATGGAGTTATAAGTATTTCTGTTCAGTGATGACATGGTACAGTTGAAGCAGGAAGTGGAGGACCTGACTTACGCTTTCAGTATGCTAAGTGGCAACTAATAGAAACCAACCTTGTCCAATTTGAGCAGAAGAGAAATTTTTTTAAGAATAGTTACTAGCTTCCAGTAATTCTAGGATAAAGATTTAGAGACGATACGGCCAGGAACACTCTAGAATGACGAAGATGCTCTCTAAAGTTGTGATTGAGTAGATTTTAAAAATTTAAGGTTTATTGTTATCTTTTAGCTTTTTTGTTTGTTTTGGTTTTTTGTTTGGTTTGGTTTTAATGGTGGCAGTATGGTGTTGTGGCAGAACCTGGGCTCAAGCCCTGTGAACCTGGGCTTGAATCCCAGCTCTTTCTAAGCTTCTTGACTCAGGAAAGTCAGCCGTCTTATCTCGGTTGGACAAAATAATGATCAGAAAACTTTGGAGGGCTCTTATGAGGTTGAAATAAGGAAATATATTAAGCTCTTGGTACACAGTAGGTGACACATAAATGTAGCTATATTACATTCTAAACAGGAATGTGCTTCTAATTCAGAACACAAGCCTTTAATCACCTGGGGGCACTGAAGGGCCAAGGAAGAGGGGGCAGGTTAAAAAGGCCTGAGCTTTCCCTGGGAATCGGCACTTGTCACTCCAAGGCACTTGTCACTGTGAACCAATCTGTCACCTTGGTTCCAAGACAGTGCCTTGGAGGCAGAGGTCGCCCTTATACCCAGACCCGAGGGACTCTTTGACCACTTCCTTCCTTCTAAAGAACTGGCTGAATGTTTGGACTAAAACACTTTGACTTCAAATTTTTTTTAATGATTTATTGATTCTAATTACATTTTTTTAATGTATAGCAGAAACTAGTTAACTTTAATTTAGGACTGACATTTACATCCTGCCTAGGAAGTGCGAATCCAAGGTGGACAATTCATTTTCATTTGGGTGAAAAGCAACATTTAAATGTCATAAAACTGCACATTTAACATTTGCAGTAATTACAGGACTTTAATTTAATAATAAATCTCTCTGTCTTTATCTATTTACACACTTTCCTCTGTCCTGGTCTGGCACTTTCCTTAGTGAATCAACGATCACTAACTGCTTCTTTTTGAAGTGTAAATATGTTTTAATTCTTCTTACAGGCCAAGTAGCACGTTTACTATTTAATTGGTAATTACCTTTTCCATGAATTACTTCCTTTTGGGGGCTCCTCTCAGGGGAGCAAAGAATTCTGTTTACACTGCCACCGTGGAAATCAATCTCCCTCTCATTCTGAGGGAGGCGGCTTCACGTCGTCCCCGGCGAGCGAGCAGGGGCTCCACTTGGTTTTGTGTTTCAGCTCAGGGGACACCTTCCTCTGAGAGCCACGCTCATCCCAGCTCTCAATGGGGACAGTACAGTATCTCACGGGAATACACTGGGGATGAAGATTGAAAGACTATGGAAATACTTTGAGATTTTAATTTGCCTTACATTGCAGTATATACGTTTAATATTTTAAAAATCTTTCACTGAATTATGGTTGAATGACATGTAAGGGTTCAGGTAGTGGAGGTCTGTCCTAAGGAAAACTAGGCAAAGTGCTGGTTTCCATAACCCACTGCCAGGAAGCTTCGATGAGGTTAATGGAGACGTGGGAAGGAATAAGGGGCTTGAATGCCCTTTGGAGAGTGAAGGTTAAAATTACACATCCTGGATAGAGCACGAGATGATCATTTACACTAAAAACAAATCAATAAAATATAAAGGCAGTTCATAAGCATGATTTTCGATATTCTGGAATACACAATACAGGAGGAGCAATATAATTTAGCCTAATGTGAACATTACTCTTTAGCCTATTAATTTAAATTCTTTTCTTTTTTTTTTTTACTTAGATAATGCACACATATGACACAAAATTCAAGAGAAGCAGACAAATGTTCTGTGATAAATTAATCTCTGGCTGAAATCCTTCAGCCACCCAGATCCCCTCACCAGAGCGAACAGCTATTTCCTCTTTTATTCTGGACTCTCCTGGGGATAATCTTCAACATATATAAAACAGGCATGCATATTCTTTTGTTTTCTACAAATGGTAGCATACTATACACAGTGTCTCATGCCTTATTTTTTTTCACTTGATGACATTTCTTAGCTGTAGTATTACCTATGGAATAGACTCATTGCTTTTAAGTGCTGCTGAGAATTCCATTGCATGGATTTACCAAAATTTACTTAACCTGTGTTAAATTAAACAAGGAGGCCATTAGACTGAGGTGGCTCTAGTGACAGTGGTGGCCTACAGAAGTACACAAAACTCTTAGCCTGTACATGCCTCAAGGTTATGAAATTGCAACCTAAGGATGACCAATCACAAGTAGCCAACTAGGCTTTAAAGTATAGCTGATCAATAATTTCCTTACTTCACTTTCCCCTTTTCTCTCTAAACATCTCTCCCAGAGCTGCTGTGGGTAGAGCACTCCTAACGACTTCCTGCCCCGTGAAAATTGATTTTTGCTCAAATAAACTCTTAGAATTTTTAATATGCATGCCTCAGTTTATCTTTTAAAACTTGTCCCCCATCGTTGAAATTCACATGGGTTCTAGTCAATTCCTATTACAAAATACTATAGCGAATGTTCTTGATTATAAATTATTTTATACCTGTGGAGGTATGTCTGCAGAATAAATATCTAGGAGGAGAGTTTCTGGATCACAGGGTATATACTTCTAAAATTTTGATTGATGTAACTATATTGCCCTCCATGAAAGTTGTAAAGATTTATGCTCCCACTAGCAGTTTATATGCTTCTTTCCCCACAAGAGAGCTTAGCTGTTATTCCTGTGCCAGTGCCATACTGTTTTAATCATTGTACTTGATCATTGTATCATGGTATTGATAACCGGTAAACTCAGTCTTCCTTACTTACTCTTTTTTTCCTCAAAATTTTCTTGCCTATTCTTGCCAATTCATTTTTTCACATAAACTTTAGTTTATCATATTTTGTTCTAAAATAACTCCTGCTTATATAATGATTGAGATTGAGCTGAATAGATTAATTTATAAAAATCAGCATATTTTTTAAATTGAGTTTTCCTACAAGAAAAAAAATGCTTTTTCTTTTTTTCAATTCCTCTTTTATGTTTCTTGGTAGAATTTAACAAAATCCAGTAGCCATCCCTCATTAAAACTCTCAGCAAATTAGCAATAGCAGTAAATGTTCTCAACCTAAGTGGTATCTACAAAAAAGCCACAGGAACCAACACAGTTAATGTTGAAAGACTGAATGATTTCCCCAAAGATCAGGAGCATGACAAAGGTATCCTCTCTTACCACATCTACTCCTTATTATAGTGGAGGCCTAGTCAGCAAAATGAGATAAGAAAAAGAAATAAGAGGAAGCCAAATTGCAAAGGAAGAAGTAAAACTCTATCCACAGACGATGTGATCATTCCTGCAGAAATTCCTATGGAATCTATAAGAAAGCTACTAGAAGTAATACATGAGTGTAACAAGGTTACAGATGACAAGATACACGTATAAAATCAATTGAGTTTCTATATACAAGCAATGAAAAAACAGAAATAGAAAATTTAAAAAATAGCATTTACAATGGCATCAAAAAACCTGAAATACTTAGGGGTAAATCTGACGAATTATGGGTAAGACTTGCACACGAAAACTAACAAACGATTTGAGAGAAAAAAAAGAAAACCTAAATAAATGGAGAGAGATATTATTGCTATGGATCTGAAAACTCAGTATTGTTATGATTTCAGTTCTCCCCAAGTTGATGTACAAATTTAATGCAATCCAATCAAATTGACAGCAAGCATTTTTGAAGAAATTGAAAAACTGATTCTATAATCCAAATGGCAATGCAAAACACCTAGAATAGCCAAAACAACTTTAAAAAAGAACAAAGTAGAAGGACTTACACTACCTCATCTCAAAGCTTTTTTAAAAAGATATTTATTATTTATTTTTGGCCGCATTGGGTCTTCGTTGCTGCACGCGGGCTTTCTCTAGTTGCGGGGGCTACTCTTCGTTGCAGTGCGCAGGCTTCTCATTGCGGTGGCTTCTCTTGTTGTGGAGCACAGGCTCTGGACGCGTGGGCTTCAGTAGTTGTGGCACATGGGCTCAGTAGTTGTGGCTCATAGGCTCTAGAGCACAGGCTCAATAGTTGTGGCTCACGGGCTTAGCTGCTCCGCGGCCATGTGAGATCTTCCCAGACCAGGGCTCAAACCTGTGTCCCCTGCATTGGCAGGCAGATTCTTAACCACTGTGCCACCAGGGAAGCCCCTCAAAGCTTTTTTTTTTTTTCGGTATGCGGGCCTCTCACTGCCGTGGCCTCTCTCGTTGAGGAGCACAGGCTCCGGACGCGCAGGCCCAGCGGCCATGGCTCACAGGCCCAGCTGCTCCACGGCATGTGGGATCTTCCCGGACCGGGGCACGAACCCGTGTCCCCTGCATCGGCAGGCGGACTCTCAACCACTGCGCCACCAGGGAAGCCCACAAAGCTTATTTTTAAAGCTACTGTTTCCAAGAAAGGGTGAAATTGGCATAATTATACACAAGTGGATCAATGGAACAGAATAAAGAGTCCATAAATAAACCCATATATTTGCAGTCAGTTAATTTTTGCAAAGGTGCAAATACATTTTTCAACAAATGGTGCTATAATAATTGAATATGTATGTGTATGATATGTAAAATTGAACTCAAAATGGATCATAGAAATAAATATGAAACTTGAAAATATAAACCTGCTAGAAGAAAATATAGGAGATATCCTTGTGACTTAAGTATAACTTTCTTAGACACACATGCCCAAACTATAAAAGTTAAAAGCAAAAAGTGATAAATTGAACTTCATCAAAATTAAGAACACCTGCTCTTTGAATGATACTGTTAAGAGAATGAAAAGACAAGCCACATACCATACCAAGAGAAAATACTTGCAAATCTCATATCTGATAATAGACATTTTTCTAGAAGCTATAAAGAACCCTCAATGTTCAGCAATAAGAAAATAAACAAACCAATTAAAAAGTTAAAAGCCAACATTTTAGGAAGCTAAATTCAAAAGCTAGAAGAGGTAAACCTGGCTGCGATATAGAATGGAGGCTAAGAAATCAATTATGATGAATCTTCAGGGTTTTTTTAATTTCATCTGTAAACATTCCAGTATACCTCCTTAAATAATAGGAACTCTTTTAATAAAATACAACCACTATACCATTACCACAGTTTAGGAGCAATTCCATTTGACAATCCAAGCATAATAGTTGCAGTATATTATATATCCACTATGTGGCAGAAATTTTAAAGACATTGTTGAACTCACAGCAGCCCTATAAGATAGATGCTAAAATGCCTGCTTCAAAGATAAGGGAACTGAGGCTTAAAGACACTGAATAACATGTTCTAGATCGTGCAAGAAACTGCAGGACTTGGATTAAACCCAGATCTGTCTAGCTTTAATATCACAGTATCTCCACTGTAGTATTCAGTCTTTTAGTAATTGAAGAAATTGTGGAAAGTAAACAAAGAATTTCTTTAAATTCCATGTTGTATTAATTAGGCTATAGACTAAGCTCCTATAACTAATTCAAACATGATAGAAAACTTTAAAAGTATAAATAAGATAGACGTTCATTTCTCTGTCATTGAGCAGTAAAGAAACAGGTGGTTCAGGACCAGTACAGCACTCTGCCCCATGAAGTCATCCACGAACCTAAACTACTTCTATCTTGCTGCTTTGCTCTCTCGATTGATCTCCCCAACCATATAAGTAAAGCTAGCTAATTATTACCCCTTCTTGCTCATGGCAAGAGGAAAGCGAGAACAAGTTGATTCCTTTTAGCAATTTGACCCACAAGTTATACAACTCTCTTGTACTCACATCCAATGATTTCAATCTTTTGCAGCACCTAGCTGCAAAGAGGCTGAGATAGGTCTTCGCCAGCTAGGTTCCCAAAGAATTCTACTTCTAAAATGAAGCAAAGGTCGATGTTGGGGAGCAATCAGCTGACTGTTCTTTCTCTAGTCATGTGTTCCTGACACAATAGAAATGATTTCTACTGTGGCATGACATTGGGAAATTTGTGGCTGTCAACTCAATGACCTTGTGAAAACTGGCCAACCCAAGTGGTAGTTCCATAGCTCCTATACTCTTACTTCTTGTGATTTGTTTCTCTTGTAGCCCATAGCCAGAAAATAGTGACATTGTGAGCTTGGAACTCTCAAGTAATAGCTACAATTATTTGTATACAGCCTGTGTTGTACATACCAGCCATCCAATCTGGGGAAGGCAGTGAGCGTAATAGGATGGTCTTGGCCTCCCATCAAGAGGAAGACACCCAGATTAAGAGTCAGACTTCAAAACTTTTAACTAATAATTTATTAATGGGTAAAAGAAATTAGATCAGGAGAGGTATGCCATGAAAGCTGAAAAAATGTCTTGCTCTGAGCTAATCTCAACTGCTGTGGCCACAATAATTCAAAATTATTTATTGATTATCCTTTTTCCCCATTTGAACTTTGAATTTTTGATAGAATAAAAGACCAAGGCTAGAGAGAGATCAAAATACATTCAGAGCTACCCTCAAGAGCAATCCACCGTTAGTTATTCAGAGGTTGTAACGGCTTTCTTGTCTTAAGGCCAAGGAACTTCACCTGAATGATGACACGATGCTCTCCTTTCAAAACCCATTTACTTCCTAAACATCAGGGTAATGTCTGAAACACAGAGGAAGCCCTCAATTCTGAAAGACAGAAAACCCTAAATTTCCTCCTGGGTAGACATAAGACTAATTAAACCACAAGATGGAAGGCCCAACTTACCATACCAAAATAGTTAAATCATAGTCTCAAAGATATTTCAGTAATACAATATACATAAGGACAAGATGGCCACACACTAATTTCCTGGTACTAATTTTACAGTGTGGAAGTTATAATTATGGAGATGACATATTTATTGGGCAATAACTTCAAAAGAGGGTCCCTAAAGAGGACCTGGTTTCTAGAAGTGCATTCAGGATTCTTTTGGAGCCAGGGTATGGCTCAAAACTCAAATGCTGAGAGTCTAGGAGAGATGCAAGAAAGGGATGGGATATGCCATTTGAGTATAAGAGGGATGTTTTGAATCTATTCTCAGAGTTTATTGATTCCATCTTTGCTTTTTGCTCAAATAAAACTTTTCTAACACATAAGCAGCATCTTTTAGAAATGTTAGTTAGGCAGAAAGTTATTATTTCATTCACTTTCCAGGACAGTTTTTTTATACGACTATATAACATATATGTGACAAGCCATGACAGTGTATGTGATACTGCTGGCAGAGTAAACACAGAGCTGTGGGATCCTATTTTCTATCATGGTTCTGAAGGACAGGCTAGTTGTCTCAATTATTTTTCCATGTATTAACAGTATTGCTCTATTTTTATACACGGAGTGAAACATCCTTCTAGACCAGAGGCTACAAACTAGTGATGGACAGGCAGATTCACACAAAGTCATGTTTTGATGGCCAGCATGGTGTTTATCCTTTTAAATTTGAATTGGTTATTTCAGTGGAAATTTGTCATGCTTTTTGACCACCCATTCCTTTGAATACTCCTCTTGTTTTGTTCTGTTTTCTGCCTTGTAAGTCCTTATTTCTCCAGGATAGAAGACATATAATCCTTCCCCCAGACTGCCTTGAAGCAAGAGTATGGGTTCTCCCAATCAGATACACTAGAGTGAGACATCACTTCAGCAATAAGCACTGCAAGCAATCCTGTCTGACTAGGGTGACCACAGTAGTAGCAGATGTTCCTGTATGGTGTGAGTTTCAGTGTAAGTGCCCGTTGGTAGCCGCAGTAGTGCCTTCACTAGGCTATTAGCCCCACAGCACATTTTGGGTGCGGCTCTTGGCTGCACAATCTCTGAGACTGATGGTCTTAGTCTGTTTTAGCTGCTGTAACAAAATATCACAGACTGGGTGGCTTATGAACAACAGAAATTTATTTCTCACAGCTCTGGAGACTGGAAGTTCAAGATCAGGGTACCAGCATGGTCAGGTTCTGGTAAAAACCCCCTTCTGGGCTATAGACCATCAACTTCTCCCTGTGTCCTCACATGGTAGAAGGGGCAAGGGAGCTCTCCATGGCCTCTTTTCTAAAGGCAGTATTCTCATCACGAGGACTCTGCCCTCATAACCTAATCACCTCTCAAAGGCCCCGCCTCCTAATAACATCACGTTAAGGGTTACGATTTCAACATTTGAATTTTGGAGGGACACAGACATTCAGACCATAGCAGTGATTCTCTGGTCTCCTGTAGCCTGTGTGCATGTATATTATTTAATAAATTCTTTTGTTTCCTAAACTAGCTAGAGGAATGTCTGTTATTTGCAACTAATACATTTTCCAACCTTAAAAAATTGAGAGAATTCACCAACATATCTGAATTTCTGGTTTATTTTGGAAGAGTAGATCTGGCAACCTATAGGAATTTATATTCCTATAGGCCAACATTCAGCAGGACTGCTCATACTAGGCTGTGATATTATGATTTATAATAAGAAATATATATTTGGTCTTCCTCCCATTTCTGGCACAGAGCTTTTAAAACCCTTGGAATTTCCTGAGAGATAAGAACAATGGGAACATCTTTTGTTATAATATTTGGTCCTCAGTTCCTGAAGCTATAAGGACATAGAAGTGAAACGCTGATTTTTTATTCAAACAAGCTCCTTTCCACCACAACTGGGTTTATGTCAATGAGGTGAATTTTGGAAAGCACCTGAGGATGGGGACTGGTTGCCAGGGGGACCAGCCCTGAATAGAGGGTTGAAACTTTCAGTCCCTCCCCTAGCTTCCAGGGAGGTGAAAGGGGCTGGAGGTTGAATCGATCACCAATGGCCAATGAGTTAGTCAATCACATCTATGTAATGAAGCCTCCATAAAAACCCAAAAGGAGGGGTTCACAGAGCTTCCGGGTTGGGGAACCAGAATGCTTCTGTGGTGCCAGGCCCCAAACCACAGGGACAGAAGCTCCTTTGTTCAGGACCTTGTCCCGTGTATCTCTTCATCTGACTATTGATTCATACCTTTTAGTATCCTTTGTAATTAACCGGTAAACTAGAGAGTAAACTGGTTTCCTGAGTCCTGTAAACTGCTCTAGCAAATTAATTAAACACAAGGAGGACATCATGGGAATCTCTGATTTATAGCCAGTCTAGTAAAAGCACAGGTAACAGCCTGGACTTGAGATCAGCATCTGAAGTCAAGGGCAGTCTTGTGGGACTGAGCCCTTAACCTGTGGGATCTGATGCTGTCTCTGGGTAGATGGTGTCAGAGTTGAGCAGAATTGGAGGCCACCCGCCTAGCCTTGGAGAATCGCTTGGTGGAGTGAGGTACCCCCCAACCCACACCTCCACCACACACACACACGCTAGAACTGGGAGCAGACGCCTTATAGGCACATGCCATGTACTTTATATACATTTACTCTAAGTATTTCAATGTTTAATTCCTGTGTTAGTTTCCCATAGGCCCCACCATCCTCTCTAGACATAACACCTTCTCAGATCACATATTTATGGAACCTGATGCATTGACCAGTTCAAAATATAGTATTTTTATTCATTTTATTCATTTGTTTTTAATTAATGTATATATTTATAGCCTGGGTCAATCATCTTTAAGAATTGTGACTTGTTCAAGAAAAGATAGTGAAGAAACTGAAGAAGTCGCCATGCAGATTGTTCAAGTTTCCCCAGAAACTGTACAGCTTCCTTTGTGTTTCACAGAAGCCACAGGTGAACATGTAATTACTCATTCACTGATTCATTTACTCAGAAAATATATTTGCTATTTAGGCACAGTACTCATGGTAAAGTTTTTTTTTTTTTTTTGTCATGCCACGCAGCATACAGGATCTTAGTTCCCTGACCAGGGATCGAACCTGTGCCCTCTGCAGTGGAAGCACAGAGCCTTAACCACTGGACTGCCAGGGAGGTCCCGGTAAGGTTCTTATAATGACCCAAATGTTTCTGAATTATTTGCCTCTACTTGCCTATCCTGAGCACAATTTTTGAGGAATAGTCAAAAAAAAGGAAAAGAAAGAAGAAAAAAAGGGGAAAATAAAGAAAAGGTAAGGAGACAGGAGAGAGGAGGAGAGGGGAGGGCTGGTGAGATAAGAGGAGTGGAGAGTACATCAGTTTATTTGTAAATGTGAGTATCTGAAGGTTACTGATTGTCTTTATGAGGAAGGATGTGATAGAAGTGGTTCCCTGAACTAGTTTGACCCATGCTTCTCTATCAAACTGCCACATTACTCCATCAGCTACATCTAATTGTTAATTATGTAGATTGATTATAGAACTCAGCCACAGTAAACCAATAAGATCATATTTAACTGTCTCCTCATTAAAATTTGCCCTCTAGAATGTATGGTGGTGTCAATATTCAAAAAGGCAAAATCTATTGTTATGAAAATCTTAGGACCAAGGGTGGGAATCCTAATAATGAATGGTTGAAAGGTGAATATAAGTAAACTATAAACAGTGACACTTCACGAATCAGATCATTGGTGGGTGAAACTGATTTATTATTAATAGACACACTTATTGTCTTAACTCATTAATCATTAACCATATATAGAGCTTATATTATGCATTTGCTTTGGAATTAGATATTGGCTCTGCAACTTAACATGATTTTGTTGTCTTGGGTCAGTGACTTTTTAACCCTGAGTCTCAGTTTCCCCATCTGTAAAACAGAGATTATAAAATCTACTGTGAAGGGTTTAATAAGAAATAAAGATAAAGGAGTAAACATACCAAACTGGATTGATTATGGAAGGACACACCCTAAACTCCTCTGCCCCCTGCCCCAACACACACACACACACACACACACACACACACACACACACACACACACACATCCTCCTCAACTCATAGAGATATAGAATTTCTAAGGACCTACTGTATTGCACAGGGAACGATACTCAATATTTTGTAATAACCTATAAGAAAAAAAGAAACTGAAAAGAATAATGTATATATATACATATATATACACACACACACGTATAACTGAATCACTGTGCTGTACACCTGAAACTAATAAAGCACTGTAAATCAACTACACTTCAATCAAAAAATAGAGAGAGAGAAATTCTGGCTAAGCCCTGGGCAACAATAAAAATAAGTTGATAAAACATAAGCCAAGTGACTTCTGGTTAAACGTGGCATCATGAACATGTGTATTCAGTGTCATTCCCTCCCCCAATTCCATCAAAATAAAGGAATAAAATGCTGTAAACCCTTAAAGACAAATTGAACAGAAGATTCAACAGAGAACGAAATGTGTCAACAAATGTAAGAAGATAGGACAGTGATAATTGACTCAACACAGAGGAGAAAATTACAACATAAATGCAGGAGTGTGATATCGTATAAAGCAAGGTCATTTGTCAAGCAGAAACCTAGAAGCTGTCAAGAAATAGAATTACCTGATTTGGTGGAACATGGTAGAAGGGAAATGAGGCAAGGGCTAAAAATGGGGGGATTGTGTATACCCAACAAGTTCCCCACCTTCTCCCTCAGCTGAACAATGACCATTGCCACATTCGGGATGTATTCATTTATCTGGGGGTGAAAAAAAAGTAACTAAATTGGAAGGCTTCAGACACAGAACCCAAGGCCCAGTAAGGGGAGTGAGTCATTGACTAAACTGAATGGTAAGACACCTACCCCATACCTCCTACACTTCTCCCAGAGCACTGCTTACCAGGTGGAGGCTGGAAGATTCTTCTTCTGAGAAGCTGAACATCCTCAGAGGGGAAAAAATACATATATACTACCATTTGGTTATCTCCCAACAAAAACCTCTTCTACCCTCCCACCACACACTACAATGAAGCCCACCACTTAAATATGATGTGAGAGACAAAGATCACCAGAAATTTGAAGACAACCTACACCATGAGAGATAGAACTCAAAACAAATAGGAAAGAGGAACATGGAGAAAGGCAATGGAGGAAGCAGAAGGAAACATCAAAAACTATTATTATTTGGGGCTTCCCTGGTGGCGCAGTGGTTGAGAGTCCGCCTGCCAATGCAGGGGACATGGGGTCGTGCCCCAGTCCAGCAAGATCCCACATGCCGCGGAGCAGCTGGGCCTGTGAGCCATGGCTGCTGAGCCTGCGCGTCCGGAGCCTGTGCTCCGCAACGGGAGAGGCCACAGCAGTGAGAGGCCTGCGTACCGCAAAAAAGAAAAAACAAAAAAAGAACTATTATTATTTGATATGAGAAAGGAAGACAAAGCACACAAGAAATAAAGGAAGACAATGTACACAAGAAATCTGAATAATACATTTCAAAAAAGAACATGAAGACTTTGAAAATTAAAAATGGGCTAGTAAAAACATAAGCTATCAATAAAAGGAATAAAATATAAAGTCCCAGAGACAGAATAAAAAGACAATGACATGCCCCAAGACATTTTACAATACTAATATCTTCTTCAAAAGATGAAAAAGTAGAATACAAAGAATGAATCAGATGGCATTAGTTTCAGGAACAACACTAGAAGCTAGAAGACAACGGAGCAATCAAACCTCAAAGGGAAGATGATTTCTATACCCAACCAATCAATCTAACCTGAAGTCAAAATAAAGATATTTTCAAATATATAAAGTATCCAATAGCCTACTCCTTGTATGACTGTTTACAAGAAGCTACTGGAAGATATAGTTCTACGAAACAAGGGAATAAATATAGAAGTAATAAATATGACATCCAACAATAAATAGCAGAAAAGGGAAATCTCAAGATTTGTGCCAGGCCTAAAGAAAACTAAACATAGATTAGAGAAGGAAAATGGGTGTGTAAAGTAGGGGAGTTGCCAGGAAAAAAAATGAGGTCAATGAATTGCTGTGTTTATAAGAATAAAATACAAAACTAAACAATAGTTGTATGTTGTTTAAAAGAAATGTTTTTGCAATAAATAACACAAAAAGATTTTTTTACACAAGATATTTAACAAAAGTCAAAAGAAAACTGCTCTAAAAATACTGATATTAGGCAAAATAGGCATGGCAAAAAAAGCACCAAAAGCGGGGCACTCCTAAAAACAAGAGTGACAGTCCGCTGATGCGCTATATCACACGTTTGTCTTCACTTAAAACGTTAGCCTAAAGAATTACAGCAAAAACTGACAGAACTCTAAGCAGAACATGATATAGCCACAACAGCAGATATTTCAACACCTGTCTCTCGGAAAACTGAGTTCTCAACCAGACCAAAAATGACTAAGACTGCAGGAATTTTGATAAGAAGTAACAAGGTAATAGACGACATGGATGTTTTGTTTTCTTGCTCACTGTTCCATGCCCATTGCCTAGAGGAGTGCTTGGCCCATAACAGATACTAAATATTTCCTGAATGAATAAATGAATGAATGAATATAGAGAAACTACACCCAACAAATAGAAAATAAACAGTTTTAAGTACTTGCAACACATTTATAATAACTGACCAGGTATGAGGCTACAAAGAAAATCAAAAGAATTACAAATGATGGAATCTGTGTTCTATGACAAGTTGGTGTTCCTAATCATTGCCTCATTTTTTTTTTAGAAGACTGTAAATCAATCCTTTCTGAATTTTTAAAAGAAGTTTGTAGTTCCAGAGAGTAAAATATCGACATTATAGAGAGGAAATGTGTGGAAGTTCTTAGTTAGTAGTTTCTGCTCTGCCAAAATAACTAGACTTGTAACTGGGTCCAAAGGAAGCAGGTCACTTAACTCCGAGGAAGCTTCAGGGCTCCCTTTGGACTATTTGTATCTTCAGCCCCTTCTAAGACTTACCTGCTACTTATCCAATATAAACATCCTATCCATCTTTCCTTCTTTTCCTCCCTGAATTTGTTAACCAAATAATGTAATGTAGCTAATTTTTAAATAATAAAAAGCATCTTGACCCACCCTATAGTAGATTAAAGAAACATCCTCAGAAAGTTCTCACCGTGAGCAATACAGTGTAACACTACCAGCTATAGAGTGAAGCCTAAATAAAACATACCACAGGGTGAGGAGCTATCAACTGAAGGAGACTCGATAGCACATACATGTATAAATGGAATCCAGATTTAAAGAAGAAGATAATTTCTGAAATGCCACTCAGTATTAAAGGTGGCCTCTTGGGGTCCATGATTTCTTCAGAAAGGAAAGATGCATCCCATCTTGATCTGGAAGGGGCTTGACATTCTCTCCTGCTTCCTTCCCAAGTTTAAAGCCTTAATATCCATTCAAACAGTCACAGTACTCCAATTATCTCTGGTTGAAAATATACCCCATTTCAGTACTGTAAGACATTGTATGGCTTATAAATGACTAAGTTTTGCCCTGACTGATAACATTTTCCCAAAGTCAGACTCTGCTTTTGTCTCTCTGCTTTTCTCAGTATAGTTGCACTTTATTTCAATACTTCTCTTGTAATTGAGCTATTCCATAAAATCAAATAAAATGATTTATAATGGAATGATTACTCCAGGGTAACATTTCAAGTGAAATTAAGATTGAAATCTAATTTAAAAGCTTTAATGTAAATGGGTCATTAGAGGAGGCTCTCCGGGGAATTTGCAATTAAACTAAAGTGACAAGGGTTTTGTAGGGGTGATAGACCTAAAGGTGTTAGAATACTGATACATGCTCATTTCGGATGCAGCTGGCCTTATCACAACTGCTCAACAAGATCAGAGTTGCGGAGTGAAAGCTGCAATCAGAGTCGAACAAAAACATTCCAACCCATTACAAGAATTTCTTGTGAAAAGAAAAGTTCTGATTTATGGAAGGGCTTTAATGAATTCATTATGTTTAATTGACATTAATTAATCGAATTAACTATTGTTAACCATCACCATATTATTTTCATATCAGTATCTTACTTTTACTAAATATAGAACTATTCATTTCACAGTAACTGTCTTCTATTGATGCGCTCTTTGATATACGATTCGCTATTGTATAATCTCTACACACAATATAGAATACTCTGCCTGGCCTCTTTGAATCCTGCCCATCTTCACTTTCAGAGGTTTCCTTTTTGCCTGCATTGGTCTTTGACAATTAATCATTTACTTTATTTTCTAAATTCGTTTTATTTTTGTTCCTAGATTTTCGATTTGATAGTGAAACTTCCATGTGAATAGGTCCAAGTTCTCCAAAAAGAAACCATGTTGAATTATTTTTTGAGTCCCTACAGTGCTTGGAATACTGCATTGCACATAAGAAGGGTTGAGCTTATTAACAATAATAATTATATTAAGAGTTAACTTTTATTGATCATTTTAAATGAGTAAGGCATTGTTAAGCCCTTAACGTAAATGATCTCATTTAATCTTCACAATCATTCTGGATAGCAGAAATATTATTATCACCATTTTTTAAATCTATAAACTGAAGTTTAGAAATGTTTCGGTAACTTGTTCAAGGTTGCAGAGCTAATGAGGGGAAGAGCCAGAATTAAAAACCACAATTACGTGTAACCAAAGCCCGTGGTCGTACCTACTATGCTCCACAGTTGAAGCTTGAGGTTAAATGTGACCAACAGGAGAACCAAGGTTATGATGGTCTCTTTCTATCGTGTGTATCCACACATCTGATTGATTTTGTACATTTTCAGATGTAATTGGTCCCAGCTCTTCAAAAGCTGGACTCATTCAGAAATAACAAAAATAAAATTCCTGAGCCATCCAGCAGATGTTACCAAATGTTTGGATTTTTTTTAATGAAGGTTTTATAAAAAATCAATTTCAATTTATACGCTTTATTTTTGTGGATGACAGAGATTTGAAGAGCTCTATTGAGAGAGGTGGCTGAAGTTTTACTTATTGCTTTTGAAACGCTCCGATTTTATATATATGACAGTTTTTGCAGAAGAAACAACACGCATGGTTCATAAACCACTCTTTTTTTTCTTGGATAGCACCCATAAGGCAAGGGTCCGGTGATTGGAGAGGTGTTCGGATCATGATCTATACAGCTCCATCGATAGCAGAAAATCAAGAGATTGCAAAAACCACGTCAAGGAAGGGAATTTGGAGAGAAAATAAACAGTCAAAACGTTTTTGCCATCCTCTCGTAAGAGATACAATCTTCCCTTCAGACACTAAAATAATTATATCATTCATTTCAATGTTGACACATTTGGCAACTTGCATAGATTTGACTGGCGGAGCAGTGGTGGTGAGGGTAGATTAAGCTACGGTAATAGTTTCCAGAGGGAAGGAAAGAGCCAACAACTAATAGATCATTAAGCACCTACGTAGGTAGAAATATTGGCAACTCCTTTTAGTTTGTTCTGCCAGAACCTCACATGAAAAAGCAGATATTGTTGAACTGTCTCTAATGATAGTCAGGTATCTGCCTGCCCCCTTAAGAATGAACCTGGATTGATTCTTATGGTCAGAGAAAGGTTGTCTGGATATGAGTAGTCATAGCTTAATTCCACCTAGAGCTGAGTTCTGGAGAATTATGTTTTACATTGTGAAAGACACAAAGGAAATCTTCCAGGAGAGAGATCACATTTACAATCATGGCCTCCAAGCCAGGTATGATCTGGCCCTCCACTCCAACTATCCTAGCTTGCCATTGCTTCTTGAACACATCAAACTTCCTCCTGCCTTCCTGCCTCAGGGCCTTTGTATGTGCTACTCCTTCTACCTGGAATCCTTTCTAAGCTCTTTTCATCCCTTGACTCTTCTCATCTTTTAAATTTAGGTCTCTATTCAAGTGTCACCTCCAGAGAGACTTCCCTGACCATTCTGTGCATGCACACATGCACACGTGCACACACACACACACACACACACACACACACACACACATGGCTTGATACTTATAGAGAACTTTCTTTCCTCTTAAAAGTTAACTGCTAATGAAAAACAAGGAAAGATGGAGAAGCTGTCACAGATTAGATAACACTAGAAGAAAAGATGACTAAGTGCAGTGTAGTCTCCCACATCAGACCAGGGAAAAGAAAAGCATATTAGTGAAAAGGCTAGTGAAATCCAAATAAAGTCTCTAGTTTAGGTGACAGTGTCATACTAATGTTCACATCATAGTTTTGACAAAGGCACCACAGTTATGTTAAGATTTTAGCGCTAAGGGAAGCTGGGTGGAAAACATATAGGAACTCTCTATACTATCTTTGCAACTTTCCTGTCAATCTAAAATTATTCCAAAATAAAAAGTATAGTGAAAATATTAACTTCTATATAATGTCTGTAAGTTCTAATAACTTTCTGTGTCATGAAGCATGACAGTCAGGTAGTCTCCCTGTCGCCTTAGTGTTCTTTCTCTTTCCTTGCACTTAGCATGTCCAAAGCCTGGTTTTCCACAGTAAGACTTTCGAGAGAGGGCCTGCATCCCTGGTTCTTTTAGGTGGAGGTATGATGGATGGGAAGCCTCATGAGAAGGTACAGCTCCACATAATCCCAGGCACTGGGCTCAGTTCCTTCCTTCATTTCCAGGGTGCACTCTCCACAATTCCCTGGGCAGAGACATCAAAAGATTTCCTCTCTCCCTCCCTTAGATGGCCTATATTGGCCAGGTGTTTTGACACACTCAGAGATTTATTAAAAACTGTGGGCATCACATTCTTGGTGGCGAGTTACAAAATGTTCTGTATGGCCAGATGTTCTGAAAATAGAGACATATTTTCATTTGATATATTAAAAGAAAGTAAGATTTGGTTACAGCAAGTAACAACAATGGGCAAGGCATTTGCTTAGCCCTTTGGGGACACAAAGATGAATTAGACACAGACAATACCCCAGAGAACCCATCAGAGAACAGAATATGTCTTCAGAGGGCCAGCTCTTTTGAAAGAGTAAAGTTATGCTTATGACACGAAAGTCATAGAATGAGCGGTGCTTTCAGATAATCTATATTTTAAGTAAAACTTTGCAACCCAGACTCTGCCACTTACTAGCTTAATAACATTGGGCAAGTTCCTTAACCTGTGTAATCTGCTTTGTTAATCTGTAAAATGGGAATAATAATGAGACCTACATGTGTGAATTTAATGAGTTAATTTCTATAAAGCACTGAGAATAGTGTCTGGTACATGGAAAGGACTCAATAAACGCACGTTATTATTACTGTTATTTAAATAAATATGTAGATAGCAAAAAATGCTAACAGGGTAAGAATTAGGCTGAAAAGCTACCATCTATTACTGCTCATCAATAATTTATTTCAAGCCATTTTTCCACATTATAGTCATGGAACCTACAATTAAAATAAGAATATCATTTTATTTGCTGATTTGAGCAAATACGATCAAAAAAGTAATATACACATATATTCCTTTCCAATAGAATACAATACAGGCCCCTCACTTTGCCCAAAAGATGCTTCTCAAAATAGAGTGCAAAATAATAATTTTGTAGTTAGAGAAAAAATTCTCATTAACCTACATTATTGGTTTCTGATCCGATTGATCTTAAATTGGTCATCATTCTTGAGATGTGAAATTTTGGTATTTCCTGCTCGGTTTAGTTTTCCTATCAGGTAGCTAATGATATATATAATTTTATAAGGCATTTGTCTACTATCACTACCATTTCAGTCTCCTGGATCAATGAAACGGCACTGATGAATTGTAATAATCTTCAGGCATTGTAAGATAAAACTTCTGCCATTTTAACTGGTAGGTTAATTCTGATGATGTTGATGATAAAATGGAATGAGTTGATGATTTCATATGAGACAGAATCCCTCGACATCACTGTGCTATTAGACAGAGAGAACGAGATCTCCCCAGTAGTAAGGTCTATCTGTCTGTCCTACCCCCAGCATTACATTCTGCCACCTAAACTCAAAGGTGGGCTTTAAGGAGAGAACAAAGGAAGAGAACAGAGAGGAAAGTTTAAAGGGCTTTCCATACAGGCTTGCCTGGCCTCAGAACTGGGAAAGCAGAGATCACGTCCCCAGAACATTGTCTTGTAAACACAACCTTTTTCTTGCTTAACATGACTAATTTCATGGAAAGACTTCCACATTGTAGAGGGAAAATTCTCAAAGAAAGAAGTAAAGCTGACCCTTGAACAATCTAGGTTTGAACTGCATGGGTCCACTTAAACATGGATTTTTTTCAACAGTAAATACCACAGTGCTGCATGACCCTCTCCTCGGCTGGTTGAATCCGAGGATACAGAGGAAGCGTGGATATGCAGGACCTGTGGACACGGACGGCTGACTGTAAGTTATACTTGGATTTTTGATGTCACAGAGGGTCAGTGCCCCTAACCCCACATTGTTCAGGGATCAAGTATAGGACCAGTTTTTATATTAAGGTATTGGCCCCTGACAATCTTGACAAAACCATCCACATTGCTTTCTTGTTCTTTGTTTTTATTTTTTAACATTCATTAACTGTCTTTTTAAAAAGCAGTAGAAAGAACATGAGCTATTTAGTTAGAGGAAGTGAGCTCAAATCCTTGCTTGGTCTATTACTCACACTTTCGTGACTTTGGCCAAGTTACTGTTTCAACTATCAAACAGTTGACATTTCACATGTTAATGCATAGAAGACCACTAGGTGCTATGATTACGTGACATGATGTTTACATACGCCTCCCAGCAATTTTCAGAGGACTCCTGAGAGATGAGGACACCAAGGTTGAGGAGACAGGGGCTTGCTCAAGGTCGCAGTAATTGCTAGAGCTGGAGGTCAAACCCAGATCTTGTCTGACCCTAAACAATGAAATTAGCTACACCTGCTGAGCTCCTGCAAGAAGCCAGTACAGCACCCTCTAGGTATTAACTGATTTAAACTTCACAGAAATTGTAGGAGGTAAGTACTACCATGATCCTTACTTCCCAGACTATAAAATCAATCCTGTAGATATATTTCTCATCATGTAACCCCCTCATTTATATGTGCATGTATGACATTTTCCTAATGTCTCTATGACACATTTAAACACAAAATGCTAATAAAATCCATGCACATGTTTCTCAAAATGTTTTGAGTGGGTTTTCCCTTTCACTGTAACTTCCCGTCAAATACGCTTTCTCCAGAACCCTTTGTGGCATATAGAGAAGGACAGAATTGATCCTCAATTTACAGAGCTTCTTTTGGTCTATATACGTATGTGTTAAAAATACCAACCTCATTTATAAGACGTCACCATCAATTTAAAAACTGTTTGTGATTTTCTGCTACCTTTGTATTTTTCTCCTGAAGAAAAAGATAACGTTTTACTGTTTCAAAACCACCAAGAAGCAACAAATTTAATGAGAAATTAATGACCAGGAGAACTATTTCAATCAAATTCTGAACCAAGTTGAACCCTAGGGTTTTAAAATGTTCAATCAAATACCACCATCCTAGTGTGCGAGTTTGTTTTTTCTTGGCATCATGTAACTTCCTGTTTCTAAGAAAAAAGGATTAAAGTGTCCCATAAAAAAAAAAAAAGAAAAGCTCCAAAAGCTTCTTGGACATCAAAGGGACCTTACACAACAACATTTTGATGAGTTAAGTGTAAAGGAATCAAAAACACATGGATTAAATTTCCCATAAAACCCACATGTGTTTAAAAATCAAGGGAAAATGTGCTTGGCCAAATGCATTTGGGGTTTTGTCAAACCCCAAACATTTGAGGAATAGTGTGAGATGTTTAAGGAACACAAAACACAGCTGGATCAGCCTATATCATTCCAAAAGCATACACCAGTGGGAGATGATAAGGAAGATAAACCCACAAAACTGTAGTTTGGGCCTAAAAACCACATTCCGGATTATTGGTAAGAAAGTTGTGGCTTTCAAATATATATATTTTAACTGCCTCTAAATTTAGAAAATTACAACGTATAGACCCTGTTAGAAGTCACTTAGTAAAGAGCTCTTCTATTTCTTAAAAAAAAAGAAAAAAGGAATCATCATTTCCAACCTTCAGATTTTCCAACTTAACCAGATGGGATCTTTTCCACAGCTTTCAAACCTTAATCAAGTTGCCCCATGTTTTGTATTATCTCTGATTTAGCTTTGCTAGACTAAGCACATTATTAATTGGTTCTCCTTTTATTTACAATACTATTGCTTGAAATATATACTAGAGTGGATAATTGAATTGGGGGTTTACTGTAATTAAAAAAGTCAAAAGAGCAAGAAACATAAGCATTAGTAAATAATTGCCTCTGAGAACCAGCATAAATCATCAAGATTAAATGATTTCATATCATATTTAAACTCCTTAATTTTAATTTATGATTGCCAACCTGTTTTCTGTCATTGTTGACTAGAATTTCTTGTCGGTGCTTTACATCTTTAGAGGTGATGGCAAGGGACTCCTGAAGGTTCTCTTTCTATGGGGGCTGAAATAATGCATCCATATTGTTTCTTTCTTATCATTTTCCTAGTGAATTCTACTTATTTTAAAAATTAGCCCAACTAGTGGGGAGGTCAATTTGATCATGGATTTCAGTACTTTTCCAAATCTACTTTCTAATTTAATAAGTAAGATTTTCATCTTTTGGGAGTATCTAGTTTACAGATATATAAATAAACAGATGTTTCCTTTGGCTAAGCAATACTATGCATTACATTTTGGGTGACGAAAATAATTATTGAGAGCACTGTCATGATTTCCAAGAGGGTACAAAAGTTAATGAAGCCATGGCTGTGCTTTCTTGACCCTCCCCCCAAACAGCTAATCAGCAATATTGCAAATTCCTTTCTCCTTTCCAATATAGACAACACAGAATATCCTGCAAAAATATAATGCAATGAAAATATAAATAAAGAGAAAGTATTTTTTCCCAATGAAAGCAGCACTGATACGGGAACGATGTACACATTTTTCTACTCTCAGACACTGCAGTATGAACTAACAGTTTCTACACACTTGAATCCAAGTTCTGTTCTCCACATGGTAATTTATGACGCATAGCAAGGTCACGTCTCAAGAGCTAACCCTGTGCATTAATAAAAACAGCAATAGCAACCAGAATACCATTTATTGGAGCCCATCATTTGCTAAGATTAGAGTCAGACATTTTAAGACATTAGCTTTAAAGCTCACAACAACCTGGACAGGGAGATTTCCATTGTTTCCATTTTAGCATTGAGGATTAATCCTTGTTGAGGATTATCAAAAAGATTAAGTCACTTGCCCATGAATAGGTAGACAGACCTGTTTGGTCACAAAGCCCATACCCTCCCCTCAACTCTGTTGCCTCTTATATATTTAAGGCAAATAAAAGAAAACAGTGACGGTGTCTTAGGAGACTGAAGAGAGGGACCCCAGGAGGGACAAGAGTAATATAATCCTGTCTTAAGAGGTTAGCAGCCTCTCACATCGGTATGGTTTGTAGTTCTTGAAATCACAGATCCTGTTCTGTTGCCCACCCTAATGGCTATTCTATGCGCCAACGTGATACATCTTTCACTCCAGACATGACTTGGATCGGTTTGCTGCATTTATACTCTTTTAAATTTCCTTTGCACATGCTCAGGGCATCATTTTGGAGAGCAGTCAATTGCTCAGGGAACTGATTCCATGATGCTTTCAAGTCCGTCACCTGTTTCTCATTATTTCTTTCTTGAGCTTACTGAACAGACATGAGTGTTCTCTACCTTGGGAATGAAAAGTCTGTGGCCAGAAAAACAAAATCACACTCACCATCGTCGTGCTCTTCCTATTACAATCTCGTCTCCTCGGTCAGTGCGATGTGTCCTGGAATAAAGAGAAAACCTGCTAAACAAGTTTTTCTTTATTCACTGCAGCCTTAGAGGACTCTCCATTAATGCCCGGGGTCACTAACTAGGCTGATGGGTTATATGAGATTGGCAGCACATGGTAAAATAATTAGGAGGCTATCGCAGACTCGAGCAGGTGCTGTCCTGTGAATGAGAACCACAGACAGTCTGCAGCAGGCCAAGATCGTGGAGAATGATGCCAAAACCCCAAATCACTACATGAGAACAAATCAGCAAAGTGAAATCACGAAAGAGGTACAGCTCCTTCAAAAAGAGATGAGAAAAATTTGCTGGCTTGACAATCAGAGTGAGTAATTTGAATTAAGTTAAAAATAGATTGGGGGAAATGGTAGAAGAGATGGAAAAAACAGACACATTCAGCTATAAAATACTAATACATACATTTTAGGTGGCTTTAAAAAATTGGAAGTGGGCTTCCCTGGTGGCGCAGTGGTTGAGATTCCGCCTGCTGATGCAGGGGACACGGGTTCGTGCCGCGTTCCGGGAACATCCCACATGCCGAGGAGCGACTGGGCCCGTGAGCCATGGCCGCTGAGCCTGCGCGTCCGGAGCCTGTTGCTCCGCAACGGGAGAGGCCGCAATAGTGAGAGGCCCGCGTACCGCAAAAAAAAAAAAAAAAAAATTGGAAGCAAATATTTTCAAAAGCCTAGTATGAGTAGTCAATAGATAAATGGACAAATAAAGAGAATAGATAATTTACAAAGGGGAATAAATATAAAGAAAAATATCCCTTTTCACTAGAAATAAATCTGTTTTTTTAAAAGATGCATTTTTCTGATCTGATAAATTCGTATTTTTTAAAGTGCATAATTCCCATTGAAGGTGAAGATCAAAGGAAATAAACACTTTTGAACATTGCTGATGGTACTCTGAATTAGTGTAAATCTTTTACAAAGAAATTTAGCAATGCATAGCAAAATCCTCAAATATTTATATATTTTAGCCCCTTTAGAAATTGCCTCTAAGGAAATCTTAAGTATACATACAAAGATATTCATTGAAGCATTATTTATAATCAAAATACAGAAACAAACCCCAAAATGTCCTGAAATGAAAGGCAGATCCATTCGATGAAATGATTGGAAAAGTGATTATTATGAAGACTAAATACTTGGGAAATGCTTTTGTTATCATATTGACTGAAAAAGAGCAAGAAAAAAAATATACGATAATAACTATGGACAAACAAAATTTTCCATCAGAAAAAAAAGGCTGAAAAGAAATATACTAAAATAATAGCAGGGATTTTGTCCTATGGTGGGACTCGTGCTGATTATATTTTTTTTCTGCGTTTGCCATGCCATCCTTAATGTGATTGCATTACCTTTATTAATACAATTTTTTAAGGAATAGAGCTAATATTTTAAAATCAGTATCTTTTTAAGTAAGTCATTGAAAGATCAGGAGAAAAATCCCACAAAACTATAAACTAACAAGACATACATAGCATTTATATTTAAGGGAAAGATATCAGAAAGGCATTTAAATAGGTCCTATAGTTTATAAAGAGATAAAACTGTTTTATCTGGAAGACAACAATGTATTGAAACATCCTAAAAAGCTTGGTAAGGAGGAATGCATGCTGAATGAAATGAATTCCTTCTAAACCAAGTTGAAATATACATAGATAAGGGAGGGAAGAAGAGATATCTAGGATATACCCTGGGCGAGAGTATATTCTGCTCTTGCCATTTTAGGCCATATGGACTCAATAAACAATTCTGTTTGACATTGTTTCAGAGTGTCTTCCCTGAGACCAGAAGGCTCTACTGGACTTCTTGAATTCTATTCCGATTCTATAATTCTATGAACTGTATTAAATAATAAAGAATAAAGTAAGGAGCAAGCACACCTGACACTCGGTTCCAGTGGATGAATTCAGTGAGACCCAATCACTCACTAAGAGAAAAAACTTAAAAAAATTTTCTTGCTACAGTATGGTCACCTATCAGTGAAATAATATTTCCACAGATTATTCACTGCCTGTCCAATCAAGAAATGGAAAGAAGAGGCCCTTTTTACTAGCAAACTTTCAAAAGATCTTACTAACTATAATAATATCTACCCAAATAGAGGCATAGCACGGTTAAAATGGCTGGGAGTCGGCCACGAAGCATAGTCTGATGGATGCGCCACAAAATGGTATAACTAGTTTTTCTTTATTTGAAGTTCCCATATTGAAGAAGAATTAGCAATTTTTGCACTTTCATGGGACAACAGACTGTGATTTAAATTTCAGTTTGTGTAGCTCATTTTGTGTATCACGATGTTTTGTGCTCTATCACGTATCTGGTCTTTCCATCTTTTGACTTTTCCTCAATGGTATTGGGGTGTCACATGGTATCATATCGGGTAGGTAGTACTGGAGGCCAGGTGGGGACAGGAGGGGACAGGAGAGGACAGCTTCTTCCACCATTATCAGAAATACCTTCGTCCCATTCTTGTAGAGACCCACATCAAGACGATATTCCATCTGGCTCCAGAAATGGGGAGTGAAATGTAGGTGTTTCCAATGTAGGTGGTGCAGACAGGAAACAAAATCAATTTTATAAACTGCGTGCTTTTTGCAGAGTATGCCATTGCCACAGATGAAGGTCAATAAGAGTTTAGACATTGTCTGTGATCTTCTGAAGAGTTCCTAATCTAGTTGGGAAGATAAGCATACACGCATAAAGGAAGAGAGGGTTTCTATTAAAAAAATGAAAAGAAACAAAAGAGGCAAGAAACATAATATAATAAAGCCCTTGGTTGGTGTAACATTTGCCAATTGAAGTGTACAGTCTAAGATCTTTGCACAAGGAAAACATCACTGGGGCTTTACTGGGAATAGCAAGACATGAGAATGGAGAGGTCATTTGTCTCTCTGGTTGTAGGCATTTGATCATGAAATATAGACCAAATGATAAGGCACTCTTCAATTTTTAAAGCACATTCTTACAAACATCATGGCTCATTAGTTTTACAACTTTAGTGGTGGCTTGTCAATTATATTGTTAAGATTCAATATGTTTTTAAGAAGTTCTATTTTACAGGAACTACCTTGGTGCTAGTGTCAATAATTTCTCTTTGGCTGGTTATGGACCAATCTCAAAAGCCCTGAGATTCAATACAGTAAAGTACTGTGCACGTCTCAAATTCACAAGAGGACTCATTAAACTTTGTTGTCCATCCCTGACTGACTTCCAAATAATTTTGATGCTTGGGTGGGAGAGATGCTGTATAAAAAGAAGAAAGATGGATTTATAGACTGTTTCTTTATATGCCTGTCTACTTGTTTGTTTTCTTGCTCTTAAATTTCAAAATCCTGCAGTAACTGGGATGGGCTTAACCGTGTACTGCCCAGAGGGGATTAAGGCAATAATGAAAGGGGATTAAGGAAATTGAGGTTCAGCCTGAAGAATACCTGCCCATGCTGGCATGGCAAGTATGTTGTTTTATGAAAAATATATGCAACTCCCCTTCCTGAAAAATCGTGTGTTTTGTTACGATGGTAAATATGCCACCTTTTCATGTGGGCCTGCTGTTCCTCTGCTTGGTATGTTAGCAGAAAGGACAAAGGTTTACTTTCGTGTCACGGATCAAGTCCCAAACTGATGAGACTTTGCAAATGAGAGCTCATGCAGTCTTTTAGAAATATTGTCATTGTCCCTGGAAGTAGGAGTAGACATCTCCTCATCATCCAGATGTTCAGAGCATCCATTGTCCCCGAATGACTCCCCTGGCCTGGAATTAACAGAGTTTGAAGCTAGTGATTTAAGCTGCCATACGTAGCTTGTACCTGCAGTTTTGAGTAAGGTGTTTTCAACCAAACAATAATATGCTCCAACCATTCACTCTGCCGCCTTCTACAAAAGCTTCCTCCTCAGACAAGAAAAGGACACTACAAAATATATTAATTGATTAAATATATACTAGAATGATACGTCTATGTGTAAGCTGGGCACTTAACTTTCTACCAATCTTGTCTTAATCCAGAAAATATCATAAATATGAAACTTTGGCCAGAACAGCCCCTTAATTTCATCTTTATCAACCATTATTTCCTGAAATCCAAGGGCAAGAACTGACATTTATTGGAAACTCACTCTGTGAAAGAGATGATATCAAGTCATTTATGTCTATTATCTCCATTGATCCTCATGACCTACTTTTGAGATAATTGTCATTATCCCTATTGTACAGATGAGAAAACTGAGGCAGAGGAAATTTAAGTAAACTTCCTATGGTAATTCAGCTGATAAGTGGAAAGTCCAGTATTGAACCTCAAATTTTATGCTATTTACTACATCACTGCTAGATAACAATTATGGAACTGCTGGTAGCTTACAGAATTCATTAATTCACCTCTTCTTTAAAAAATTATGTACCTATGAGCACAAAGCTGGGAGTATTCAAGAGATTATAAAACAAGGATAATGAATAAGGAAGGAGCCTATAAAGATTCCTAAAAAGTCAAAGGGCAGGATTAGCAGGTGTTATGACAGGATGCAATTAAGACATATCATGATAAGCACCAAATATTGCATATTCGAAACATTTAAGAAAATGATTTATCTAGATTAAGACCTTGGTAAGAACATTATTCATATGAGACAAGTTGTACTGGAATTTCATTTTGAAGCCCTTTTTAAAAAATATAAGTATATAAAATTTGTGCTGTGATGAGTTTCATTGGGATGGATTATTACTGCCGTTGAGTATCTGATGTGAATATCCTGTTGTCTTAGAATGGTCACTGCTGGAGGGCAGAGAGCACACTTGACTGACTTTTGATAGCTTGATAAAGCAATCCAGTTGATTTTAAGGCAGCCCCTGATGGCATGTGCCAAGCTTGGAGAGACATGGCTTTAACTCTGGAATTTGGTGACAAGTAAGAACCTGCCAGACCTGAGGCTGGGTTCTTGCTGGTTCCTAGTCTGAAAAGTCTGAGAGGTTTTGTGCCCGATGGCCTTGTCTCAATGCCAAAGTCGGCTTCTCTCTGTTGTATTTTGTTGGCTTCTGCTGCCCTGAGTCCTTTCCTGGCTACTGGCATGGCTCCACCTCCTTGACTAAGTAGGGGCTTCTAACACCTCCAGTTTATTCCTATCCCCGAGTTCTCCACCTTTCCCTGAATCTTCCTGTTTAAACTATTATCCGGTCCTACCAAGCTTGGTAAGATATAAGAAATAGCAGCACACAATCCAAAAGCATTTTATGTTATTTCTCTGCCTAGGTGATGCAATTCATAGCAAGGTGGGTTTGGGGGGATGGGTAGAAGTGGGGAAGCATTCCTTTCATTCTTTGGCCAAAGCACCTTCTGGAGTTTTTTGCTCTTCTGTTTTGCTTTTCCGTTGTCACGACTGCTTAGAAATAAGAAAGCATCCCAAATATTTCGACTTACATTTTCTTACACAGAGACTCTCATCCATGCGTTTGATGACAGACAGTTGTGTTTTTTTTTTTTTTAAATAACTTTGCCCCTTTCTCTAAATCACAGATAATCCTGAGCAGAGTTGGTGGTTTTTTCAAATGGTTGCAAATCCCCAGCCCATGTGATAAAAGATGCCGACATTAATATTCTGGGGTGCAAGCTAATTCCTTCAGCCCAGCTGTGAGGCAGAGGCTCTGTGACCGAGGTGAGACTGCAGCAATGTGCAGTGTGTGCAGGGTCCTCTGAAAGGCTGATCTGTTACTTGCACCTTGTGCAAATTATGGCAGCTTGACTGTTTCCATGGGTGAGCAGAAGTGGCTGTTTTCTTGCTACTGCGTTCAATTTACTGGCTGCCTGGAAAGATTCAGAGTGGGCACTAGGTTTGACTATTAACTATTTACATCCTGTCAGTTTCTAGACTTCAATCATCTTTGAACCCTCTGGTTTATAGAGGAGAGATGAGTAAACACAACAGCATGAAGTCAAACAGTATTTAGCTCCTGTCTCTGCAATGTGTTCATTAAGCAAATCTCCATGTCACTTTGGGCCCCCTAGAGCATCAAGCTGCCCGGTGTTTTGTTTTTTTTTTATAAATAAATTGATTGATTGATTTTTTTGGCTGCACTGGGTCTTCGTTGTTGCGCGCGGGCTTTCTCAAATTGTGGCGAGCGGGGGCTACTCTTCATTGCTATGTTTGGGCTTCTCATTGCGGTGGCTTCTCTTGTTGTGGAGCATGGGCTCTAGGCATGCGAGATTCAGTAGTTGCAGCACATGGGCTCAGTAGTTCTGGCTCGCGGGCTCTAGAGCGCAGGCTCAGTAGTTGTGGCACATGGGCTTAGTTGCTCCGCGGCGTGTGGGATCTTCCCGGGCCAGGGCTCAAACCCATGTCCCCTGCATTGGCAGACGGATTCTTAACCACTGCGCCATCAGGGAAGCCCTGCCCTGTGTTTTAAAGAGTAACAAGATGTTAAGTTGCAAAGACTTCTTGCAGAGGAAAAGGACCCCCATCCTCCTTGTGACTTTCAGGATATATACCAGCAATTAACCCTATATTTTTTATATCATCATGTGGTTATTTCTTACACATTTTCTTATCTTCCCATATACATTTTCAGGTCCTTTTTTAAAATTTTATTTTTTATACAATTTTTAAAGGTTACACTCCATTTACAGTTATTACAAAATACTGGCTCTATTCCCCGTGCTGTACAATACGTCCTTGTAGCCTATCTTACACCCAATAGTTTGCACCTCCCACTCCCCCATCTATCTATTGCCCACCCCACCCTCTGCACCCCCAACACTGGTAACAACTAGTTTGTTCTCTATATCTGTGAGTCTGCTTCTTTTTTGTACATGGTGTGTATATATATATATATATATAGGAATACTACTCAGCCATAAAAAAGAATGGAATTTTGCCTTTTGCCGCAACATGGGTGGACTTGGAAGGCATTATGCTAAGTGAAATAAGTCACAGATTTTTCAGGTACTTGAGTTTAAAAAGTAATGTCTCCTTTGAATCCTCTTCAGCTTCCAACCATACAGCTGGTTTAAACACAACCCTTCTTACACGTGAAGAGCTAAGCATAGTGTCAGACACGCAGTAAATGCTCCATAAACGTTTATTGCAATTGAAATTACTGGGGAAAAAAGCAACAAGCTTTGATGGGATGCTTGATGCTTTGATGTTAGAGAGCGTCTGGGTCATCTGGACAGAGCTCTCCTTTTCTCCCCCCGCTTCCTGGCCTCTGGACTGCCGTGTGGGACTCCAGGGCTCTGCCTTGGCTTTTGGCCCTTCACAAACAGCTCTGCCCTTCAATCCCTCCAGCCCAATCTTTGTGACTCACACCCCAGTGGTGCTCTGTTCTGCAGCCGAAACCAGCCCTGCCGTCCTTGCTTTGGAGTATCTGTGCCTTGCCTGCTTCCTGTTTCCATGTTCTACCTGGAATGTCCTCCTGCCCCATACCTAGGTGACACCTCCTCGCTGAAGGCTGTCTTAACCTGCTCCATCAAACTGACCCCTCTTTTTGTATCCTCAGGGTAATCTGTACACTCTTTAGCATTATTGAACTTATTTTTAGATCATTCTCTCCCCTACCAGATATAAGTCCTCAGCAAAGAGGGTTGTGTCTTGTTTATCCTCGTAGCTCAGTAATTGACATATAAGGTGTGGTAAATAAATGTTTTTAAATAAAAGCATGAACATCTGTCCCCATGTGTCCATTTCTAGGGTAATACTTGTCTTGCTCCCAACCACCCAGGACACCCCCAGCTTCTGTCCAGCCTCAAAGCGCTACCTGGTTGCTTTCCCCTGGCTCCCTTCCTGGCACTTTCCTGACCACTCTCTCTTTCTCTTACTTTCTGGATTTGCTCTCTACCTCTTGATGAAGATCTATTAATTACTATTATTTAGCACCGAAATGCTTTCTTCGTGGCGAGGGAGATGTACTTTCAAGAGTTTGTTTAGCGATAAAATGAGAGGTAACAGCAATCTTGAGATAATTTAGTTCAATCCAATTATCCAACACTAGGTGCTAAGGCAGATCTCATGAGAGGTCGTTCCTGCCAAAAGGAGCTTAAGGGTCGCAGTAGACAGGGAGAGTCTGGGAGAATGAAGAGGCTGCAGATATCAAGTCACAGCTTTTTAAAAGAGGGAGCTGAAAACATGAGGAATAAAGAGCTGCACAGACTGATGGAGACAGGAGAAACAAAAGCAGCCTCTGGTCCATTAGCTCAGAGAGTCACAGGGCTTGTAGGTGGTGGAGCCTCTTTGGGAAACAGGGTCTCGGCCCACAGAAGACGTGTCGCATCAGCATTTAGTCAGAATGGAAGGATCCTGTGCTGTCAGGCATGACCATTGTTTTGGTCATGGATATGGTTACTGGGCTTATCCCTTGGAGAACCTGAGTCTTAACATTGCCTCTTGTGGGTGGAGAGAGAAGAAGACTCTCACATCTTTAGATTTGTTTTTTGGTTTTTGTTTTCAATCATAGACCAAGGAAACAGGATGGCTAAGAGAGAAACCCTGGGGCCACACTGCCTACATTTCAGTCCTAGCCCAGTCTCCTTTTAGCTGGATGAATTTAGGTATGTTATTAAGTAGCAATCTTCCCATTTGAAACTTGTAAATGATAATTGACACCTACTTCCTAGAGAGGATTAAGTAAGATAGTGCCTATGAGGCTTGTAGCCCAATAGCCGGCATGTAGTAAATGCTCAGTAAACTTTATCTGTTAATAACGATAGTGCTTAATTTGATTTCCTAGAAAAGAGATTCCTACATTCAAACTGTTCTATCAGATTAATTGATATCTTTACTGGTGATTTGAGGTCATGGTGATTACAAAATACTGCAAAAATATTCTAATATAGCATATTTACTCACTTCCGTAAATCTATGTGCATACTATTTTCAACAAAGATATTTCTTACATCATGCACTGGGCATACTGCTGAATATACACCTTCATCTGAAAACAATGAAGGATGGCTGTTTCTCTGATAGCCACAGATGAGGCAGGATAAAGGGAAAAGTGGCAAAAACAGAAAAAAAACCATGATGCTAACGCCCACGGAAATAAGGACAAGGTACAATGAGTCAAGCACGGTCAAGCAGAGAACTAATCTGCCTCTTGACATTACTTCACTGAGTTGAGAGACAGCCTCTGAAGGGCAGTTCTGGGGTCCCTTTCCTTCC
Organism: Delphinus delphis; assembly: GCF_949987515.2. Lineage (NCBI taxonomy): Eukaryota > Metazoa > Chordata > Mammalia > Artiodactyla > Delphinidae > Delphinus > Delphinus delphis. Next base: position 70,935,383 of record NC_082695.1, on the reverse strand, counting down.
AGGACAAGGTCTTCTCCTCTCTTCAGCCAAGACTCTTTGAGAAAGGACACTCCTGGGTCATCTTTTCATTCATAGCCCCATAGCCGTGCCATGAACAGATTAGATACACATATGAGCTGCTGAGCTCATATGTGGCTAGTGAAACCAAGACACTGCATTTTTCCTTTCTTTCATTTTAATTAATTTAAATTTAGGCAACCATATTTGGCCGATACCATATTGGATCACACAGCTCTAAAATATCACAGTGGATTATGGATACAAGTTTTAAGCAGGTGTTTTAATTATTTATTGCTGCCTAACAAAACACCCCAACACTTAGCAGCTTAAAACTGCAACGACAAATTTTCTCACAATTTCGTAGTCTAGGCTGGGTAAGCTGTGTAGCTGTTCTCCTCCACATGGTGTTTGCTGGGACCGGAAGATCCAAGATGGCTCCTTCACTCTCCCATCTCATGCGTCAGCTATGGCAGCTGAAACAGCTAGGGGCTGGCTGAGTATCTCCCTCTCTTCCCTCAAGTCTAGGCTTTCTTAAAACATGGTAGTCTCAGGGTAGTGTGACTTTTTACATGGGACTGGGATCCAAGAAGGAAAGAGGAAGCTTTTAGACCTCTTAAAGGCTGGGCTTAGAGCTAGCACAATATCTTTTCTTCCACGTTCTATCAGCCAAGTAAGTCACAAGGCCAGCCCCGATTCAAGAAGAAGGGAACTAGACCTTAGCTTGCAATGAGAGGTGTGTCATGTGCATATAGGGAGAGGAGGATTTGTGGCAGCCATCTTTAGAGACTGCCACAACAAGTCTAGTAGAGTTGACTGGCCACGAAGAGAGCTGACAAATAAAAAAATGAAAAGCAACCTAGAACACAAACAAAAATGGCTTTGTAAGGATCATAAAAAGGAGGAAAGAGAGGGGAGTGGAGAAGAGAGTCAAGTATCAGGAGACCTATGAAAGCAAAACATTATCAGACCAACCAGAAACCATGAGGATGACTGCCAGCCAAACCAAAGGTACATAGCTATGGACATTCATCAATAGGTACATAATAAAATATCCACAAAATTGTATCTCTGGTCTAGCTTTGCCTGATGAAGTTCCTCATGCAAGCCCCTTATTAGTGATCTTCCTAACCTCCTCCAGGATGCTTGCCTCAATGTCTCACTCCTCCAGACCTCAGGGTCCCTCAAACAGAAAACCTCTGGAAACCTCTCAGCTTCTTCAAACAAGAGCAGCAGGCTATATTTTTCCTTTTATTTAATTGTAATTAATTTAAATGTAAGCAACCACGTCACTGAAAACCGTAACTGGAGAAGGCTATAAGAGCTCTTGCTTTAACGGCTCATCCTACTGGATGACTCAAACCAGAGTTGCTCAAAGCAGAATCCCCCCACCCTCCCAAATCTGTAGCAATGGCACAGCACCCCACATGAAAAAAAGTGCTGATCGTGCTATGAGCAGATCACAGAGCACCTATGACAAAACCTGTGTATTGGAGCTCTGTAACTTCCCGTCAAGCTGAACTGGAAAGTAATATAACTAAAAGAGCCTTCTAGAACTTGTCTTGCTGAGCCCTATCAAAGAAGTTTCCAACAGCCATTAGTATCTTATTCCTTTTCTCAGAAATGCAATTTCTTAGCCCCTCTGTCAAATACGGAGACCGAACAGTGGTCTAGATCATCAGTGAAAAGGACCAGAAAAAAAAAAAAAAACTAAAGGTAGTATATGAAATTTTAATATAAATTATTTCCTCATTCATAAATGTAGCAAGACGTGTACACAATACCCAGAAATAGTGAGGACCCTATGAATAGACTCACATTCTGCATGTGACCTGAGGCAGCTGGGAAGAGAATACAGAGAATCTTCACCACCAATCGAGAACCTACCTTCAGAATCCTGGACCCCTGTCCACTGAGGCTCTCTCAGTCCGAGCAGATGAATTGACTAAATGTTTACTCTTGAACTTCTTTGAACACCAACTTCTGCTTTTCAGTTTGTCATGTCAATTTGTCTGAAATGGAAAACCGAATAGTTATTTCAAAAGTACAGATGGAGTCCCTTGTTTATAGTATAATTCTTTACACCAAATGGAACTGCAGGAGGTTCAAAATTTATAAAGGTCTTCCAAAAATCCAAACACATTATTCATTTCAACAAATCTGACAATTTTTGAACTACATAATTTTTTGAACAATTTTTTTTAGTCCATTCGTGTTAACTGAGGTTAATCTGAAGATACTGCTACTTTCCAAAAAGAAGTAGTTGAATTCCAGAAGACAATTTACGCCGGAACATAATTCAAGTTGGACTTTCTATCTTGGGTGAACAAAGAAAGTACCTGTAGTAAGGGCATTAAAATTAAAAACAAACAAACAACAAAAAAAAGAAACTAGTCTAACTCATTTTACAGGTAGCAGATAAATGCTTTTAACAAGCGGTGATGGGTTTTAATCCACTTGCGTGAAAGATATAGACATTAGCTTTTCCCATCTCTCGTTAATTCTTATACTATTGTAATTACGTTTGTTATAAGCATTTGGTTTTGTGCTTTAAAAAAACAGATTTTTTTTGTGTGTGTGAGGTGGGGATAGTAAAATTTAATGGGAAAATAAAATGATTTTAATTTATTTCAGTAAATCATGTTGGCTAAAGAGATTATGGCCTACACTAGCTGATACGCTGAAAATTCACCATGGACAAGGTGTTCCCATTATAGGTGATTTTCAAAGCATGTTTTTGGAGAGAGCACTGTAAATGTCTGTTTTTTTTGGGGGGGGGGTGGCATATTTTTAAATTTTGAATGCTAAAATTTCTATCTATAAGGAGAGATGAACAGAGAACAGGGAAAGCAGGAAGTCCTGCCAATTGTGGGGCTTTTAGACTTTCTTTTTTTTTTTTTCCAACACAGAAATACAAATTGCTGCTTGAAATAAGACTAGCTCCTATCTTTGGATGCCCTCGATGAGATGTTAGTGTTGGATCTGATTTAGATGGGAGAGAAATCCAAACCTGAGTTTTCCAAATCACCTTTGCATTTTACTGCTGATGGACACAATAAAAATAAGAGCGCTAAGCCCTAGAGAGCAGGTTCCCAAAGAAAAAATAGATGATTTGCAAAGTGACTTCCATAATGAGATGAACCAGCCACTTCAGTACACCTTTCTGATACCATCAAAGATACTGCAGAGAGAACAAAATCTAACCCTCTTTCCTTTTAAAAATGAATCTCCTTCAAAACAACAAAAGAGAAATTTGGAATTTCATGAGGATTACTCAGAATCCTCCAAAATAGTGTGAGCTTTGTCAGATATGGATTTCAATGTCAGTAATTTAAGGCTAGCTTTATGAATACAACGTCTATCTCCAGCAGCTGGGCCATATTATTTCAGTGACTTTTTTTATGCTGAAGTTGGCTTATAAGTTCTATGCTTGATTTATGAAGCAAAACACTCTATTTACTGTACAATGCTATAGTGCTGACATGTGGGGTCAGTCCATAATGCATTTGGAGTGGAGTGTGGGAACAGGGTTAAATGAGCAAAACATGCAATGGTTATGAATGTAAAATGTGGCTTTTACAAAAAGAAAGCTAGATTCGAAGGGCCCAAATGAAAATTGGGACAAACAGTAGCAAGCCATTTGAATTTATTTGTGAGCACAAAGATTATATTTGACTAGGCAACTTTGGACAGAAGGGCGGAAAAATGTAAAAAAATAAAATGAATAAAAACGAAAGTACAGACTTCCCAACAACCCTCAGGGTAGTAGAGTTCCATAAGCTCAGGAACTTCTCAGGCTCATCTGGGTCCGCCATTATAATGATGGCTTCTTTTTCAGGAAGTCAGAAATATGGGAAAAACGGAAATGATCAGTATGAATATTTTTAGAATTGTCAAATTTGGGCCGTCTGTAACCTGAAAAGCCTCAGACATGTGCACTAATGTAACACAGAGATAATTTCATCATATTCTGAATTTTAATTCTAAAATGAAAACGAAGCACTCATGTAGCTTCTTTCTTATAGAATCAACAAAAGAGGAAATAAAGGGATCAATGGTAGAGAGGGCCACTGAATTTCTCTTCTGGTAGGTTTGTTTGTTTTGTTTTTTGATTTTTTCTTTGGAGGGGAGCAATTTTCCAAACGTTATCAAATGGCCATGAAAATCATGTGTAGTCCAGGTGTGAGATGGAGAATATCAACTTGGAAAGAGCCCGTCATACGATTTGCTGGTTCTTCAATTAACCTGTGAATCTCTCCCACATTCAAATCCTTCTGAAACCCTGCACCTAAGTACAGACAGCAGAACTTGAGAATGAAATGCTCCAAGTCTGTACCACATGGAAATTGTAGGAGGCTTTTCTTCATGTGTTGAATGTCTGAGAGCATACCAAGGGCGTCGAGCTTGTTTCAGGAGTATTGCTACAGGAAGATGTGAGTCCCAGATAGTCAACTGCATAAAAAGAAAAACAAGCAAGAACTTGGCCGGACCTGAGAAACAGCTGCAAAGTCATTGGTAAAAAGGACAGAAAAAAAGTGAATGAGAGAAACACCTTTGTAGAAACCAGTCATTTTGGAGGCTGATTAATCTTGCTGTTTCCGTTCAAGATAAGGCTGCCACTACTGCGTAACGCCTGTCAGAACTGGACACTATTTTACAGTGAAAACAAGACCCACTTGAAAAAAATCAAAGTGATTGCTTTTGAGAAAACATTCACCCAGTTTTTTTCCAGGTTCCCCTCTGACATGAGGGGCGACTTTGCCAGGGTTACCACGTGACAACTCGGATGCTGATCCTGAAAGTGGAAAAGCCGTTTACAAAATATTAAAGTTGCCTTAAACAGGTTCACTCTACGCAAAAACCTATTCAAAACGTAATGCTCCAAAGCAACTGAATGCTGTAAATTTATCTTACAGGGAGATCATTCTTAGATACCAAGGGTGTGACCCAAATGCTTCAGTGAAACTTACTTTCCTGCTAGCTAGGGAGAGAATGACAAATACCTTCTAATTTGATTAACTCAGGATGAGAGCTGGTGGGTCTCCTGCCCCGTTGTGACTGATAAGATTTCAGCTTAATAGCTGCAGTCAGAGAATAGACCCTGCCTTTATTTGGGACAACACTTTCACTATCAAAGTGATGGAATATCTTATCAGTCTAAGAGAGGGAGGGAAATACAAGCATCTGTGCTCCCAAGAGTCTTGCAAGGCCTCCACATTTTGGCTTGAACTAGAAGGTTGGATTTGGTAGGGGCCGCAGCCCCAGGAGCTCAGTAGATAACCCAGTACCAGAGAGGCTGCCGCCAACCCGATCCAAAGCACTATCAGATACCTGTTCTTTCTGTTGAAACAAAGTAGGGAGTACAATGACACTTTTGTAATAGGCAAAAGCAAAACTGGAATCCCACCCCTTGGAGTTAATAGAGCAATTTTATGCACATGCATCACCCATGTTTTCTTTAAAAAAAGAAACAAGTATCAATAAATAGATGTATTAAAGGAGAAATCTGAACATAATCCTACTTTTGCCTGTATTGAATTTTACACAGTTTTTAGACTTGTTATTATCCACTTTGACATCTATACACATCCAGTTCAAAACTAGGGGCATATATTGAAGTGCTACCAAAAGGGCAACAAAACTTAGGGTATTGGTTTTCAACCCACTTGTGAAAGATCAAGGGTGTATATCCTAAAAGGGAAACAGCGTGACATCTGGAGAGTGTGAGCTTTGAGGATATACTACCTCTTGGGTAGACTCTTCTCTGACTGCTTCCTAATTGTGTGGTCTCTAGTGAACCCCTTGGAATAAGACTCAGTTTCCTCATCTGGAAAATGGATTAAACATGACCAACATTACAGGGTTACCTTGGGGACTGAAGATTATGTACATATAAAGCATTGAGCACAGTGACGGGTGAAATGCAGGAGGTATTACTAACTTCCATTCAGGGAAAAACACGAACACACCACATAGTATAGTCACTTCCATCATTCCTTTGGTTGAAAAAAATCAAGCCATTAATAAATGAAAATTTTCACCTAAAAGAATTACCCATCTAAATTGTTACCTAATTGCTAATCTCTATCCCATCTTACCTGAACTATATTTATTTACAGTAAGCCTCTCATTGAGTAGTTAACAAAACCCTGGATCCAGAAAAGCTTGTTTTTAGATATCAATTACATACGTGTATGTTTATAGATTTCACCCTGGGGAGAAAATACAAATACTCATCTTGTACCTATGTTTTAAAAGAACAAGTTCTATGGTAACTTCTAGATTCATTATTAGCAAAGGTTGTATTTAAGATTCCTGTGTCTACTGCCTAATAACCCCCAAATTAGTCTCCACGGAATTAGCTGTAATTAAGGACATTGTGAAATATGGTGGGGCAAACAGAATTACACTGTATTACTTTATTAATAATATTCTTTAACTACACTGTAAATTGCTATTAGGCCTGCATATTACTGCCTGGATATGGAAATAGTCTTTTGCTATGCTAATCTAACACAATTTTCTTTTAAATGTAAACAAATTATACTCTATTAATATGCTGTTCTACTTGCATAGTTAATTATTGTAACAGTAAGGAATAAAATTGTTCTGCTTTCTCTGTTTCTGATGGAAAAAGGGCTACATAAATAGTTTAATAGGGAACTAATTATGCAAAAAATTTAGATGCCTAAAATGTGTTTGTAATTACATTAAAATGGTCTTCTGTTCAAATATTGGAAAGCCTGCTAATTGGAGGCTAGCTGAAAATTTAAATATTGTGAATCAATGATTTTAATACAGTACATGTTTGGTTGTGTTTCTATTCATATTTGTCTTGAAAATGAAGAGAATATTTAATAGTGTTTAAAAAGAAGAGGTCCAAGTTTCATACCAATGAAGTTAGTCTGCAGCAGACTGAAATTTTAAATGTGTGTTTTACAGCATTATCTTTAATCCACTCAAGGGGTGTGGGCAACTTTGGGCTCGGGAACAAGAACAACAAAAGTTATACTGCTTGGAGGATAAGTTGATGTGAAAAGAAAATCTGATGCAGACCAACCAAATCAAAGAGTTCTGGAAAATGCCCCACAACAGGCGAACTAGAGTTGATACGGTTGTAAATTGCTAAATTGTTTTAGATAAATAAACACATGTAGCAGATCACCTGCCTACTCTCCAAGGATTTCCAAGTGCATCACCTTATCCAGCTGTAATTAAGGAGTGTTAAAGACACAGTGCCTTGTTCTAAATGATTTTTTGTGGCATCCAAGCTTTTATTTTGATGTGGAATGAGGGATCTAAATCTGAGGGAAAAAAGCAATGCTAAAATAAGCCCACTCTTTTGAAGAGAATTTCAACAACCTGTCCTGAATTTTAAACTATTTTGGGAAAAAGGAAGGGAAAACTGTTCATTATAATTTTTACGACAACACAAATGAGAGTACTGCATATGCAACCAGGATTAATTGCACAGATAATTGGGAGCCCAGAAATAACTTTATAATTTAAAATTCTTGCCTACTTAACAGAGCTGTTTCAGGGATCAAGAGATATAACATACTTGAAAGCGTGTTGAAGACTATAAAGCCCACAAGGAAGGTAGCAAGACAATCATCATGCTTATTAGTAATAATGAAGAAGATGAAATGCAATTTGTCCCATAACCTAATCCCCTCTGGATAGTTCCTTCCATCCCGACTTCTCTAGCTGGCATAGCTTTGTGGTACAAGGCAGTGGTTAAGCTTGAGCTCTGGAAGTAATAGACCAAAGGTGTGCCTGCTGGCTCCACCTCTTCGGGCATGACAGACTGACTGATGATGCTGGACGATCTGTTTTAAGCTCTAGTACTGGGAACAGTCAGTTGACTCATTTCTCATAACCACTGCCACATTCTTTGACCTAAAGGATATATATATATATATCTTATTTTGAAAGAGAAAGAAAAAAAGATTCCAACATTAGAATCAATTGTAAACTCTCTTCAAGATACTCACTGTCGGGTTTCCCTGGTGGCGCAGTGGCTGAGAGTCCGCCTGCCTATGCAGCGGACATGGGTTCGTGCCCCGGTCCGGGAAGATCCCACATGCCGCGGAGCGGGTGGGCCCGTGGGCCATGGCCGCTGAGCCTGCGCGTCCGGAGCCTGTGCTCTGCAGCGGGAGAGGCCACCACAGTGAGAGGCCCGCGTACTGCAAAAAAAAAAAAAAAAAAAGATACTCACTGTCTATTGAGCAAAGCCCAACACCGTAGGCAGTCAAGATCTTCTGCCTTCTTACCACTCCTGACCTATCACCTCCGTGAGCTCTCTACTGTACTCAGCCTAGGGGATCCCTTTCCTTCCCAAAACTGACATGTCCCTTCCCACGTATGGGCTACTGTGCCTGCCGCTCTTGCCTGGAATGCTCCCTCCTCTTTCCCATTAGTCCTCCTTTCAGGCCTAACTCAAGTTCTCTCTCTTCCTCTCAAGGCATTCCGCCAGCCTGTGATGTCTGTGTCACCGTCTTGGCACTTGATTTGTTATTTAGCTTTCTTAGAATTATATGTTTTTTTACTCCAATCGATAATCTGCCTGTCCAGGTATTTTATACATCTTTATGTTTCTAGCATAAACTGTAACCTACAACATAACAGGTTTGTAGAGATTCTTGATCCCATGCAAGGGCAGAAACACATGGTGCTCAAAGAATTTGAGAATCTTAAATCAGGCTAGCCAGTTCACCCCAAGTCATCCATTTAAATGGACAAGGCCAGGAGGCTGGCCTGAGCACACTGACCGTTCTATTAATCCATGTGCTAGACCTACATCGTGGTTGTCTGAGAAGGCTTCTTGGGCTCTGATAGAACACAACAGTTCATAACAAATATGTTGGTGAGGTGACCCTTGTCTAAGTCTAATTCTATTCTGCCATCACACAGCCATTATCCACCTGTGTGTACACAATACTGACACTGGAGCTAGGCATAAAACACATAACGAAAAACTCTCAAGTCTGTCTTTGCTCTCCTAAAATTGTTTCTCACGTCTCTCTCCAAAACAGAAATTTCAAAGATCTATAATGTCTATTTCCTATTCATTTGGGGTGTGAATTTTGCCACATGAAAGCCAGAGGACCATCACATGCTCTGCTGATGGGCAAGAATAACCACAAACCCACCCCACCTGCCACTGGTAGTTTAGCCTTTTAAAAATGCCACCAGGACTTTTATACCAGTGGAAAGTTATGTATTGATTGATGCAATCATCAGTTAATGTATTCCCTTTTTTCTTCCCACAATTATTAATGAGCAGTGAAATGCCAACATGGTGGAAGCAGAAGGGAGAAGAAGGAACAGCAAAGACACTGATCATTCAAAACTAAAGAAGCAGCTCACGAATAATGGAGAGCTACATGCATACAAATTGCCAAAGAAGTAATTTCTACTTTTCTATGATATGGTCCTTAGTCCTCTCTACTTTATTCAGAAAGGTTCTACTCCCAGGCCATGAGAGTATTTCTATTCCATACAAACACTCATGAGAATAAAAAATGGCTAAATTCTCTCTCATTAAGTGGAACAATCAACCTAAATAGCATACCTTTTCTACGTTAAAATTCTTATTACAGAGAGAAGACCAATGTCCACCCATAGTCTTTAATTACCATCTGCTATGTTCCTAACTGCAGAATCCTGGAAGAACCGTGTCCAGTGTATTGTCACAAAGAGAACCCAAAGACACGTCCTATGGGAAGTAGGTCACAGGGAGAAGCTGAGCCCACTAACCTATTTTTTCTTCAATTGAGACATATGGTGTTTTTTGACATTTTGCTATTTGTCCCACTGGTTACATATACATATAAAATGACCATTAAAAACATGAGACAATCTGTGCCAGACTAGTCCATTTCTATTCTCTTGTGATCTCCCAGGATACGACTTACAGACAGAATATTAAAAAAGAAAGATTCAGCTCAATGTAATGTTCTCACTGGTAACCCATGGTAATGAGGTAGCCCTATATATTCAAGGTGCCACATGCCACACGAATAGATACATATGCAGACAGAGAAACTGTCTGTAGAAAAGTCATGCCTTCCAATAAAATAAAAGTGCTCCCTGGAGTATATCACCAGAGCTCTAGGCTGTTGATTCAATTGAGTCTCCAAATCTCAGAACTTTATTGCAGAGCTTTACAGAAACTACAGGAATACCAAGTTATAAAAGTTCTCAGAAAACAAAGAATGAGTATTTACTGAAAAGTCCCAGTGAAATGAAATCTATCAGTAGAAGTTCAAATGTAAGCTATTTAAAAATTTAGATTCAAGCCAGACAGTGTTTTAAAAAAAAGAACTTTCATTTTCTAAGAAAATAATATCTCCTACCCTGATAAAATATATAACAAGTTATATATATATATATATATATATAAATAAATTCATAGATATAATATCATATATATATATATAAAATAATCCTCTGGTAATGAAGGATTCTTTAACAGGCTGTGATTTTCCACCTCCTCCTCTAAACTCAAAACTTTGGGACATAGAAAATATGTTAGAAAGTGAAATGGATTTATATTTTTCAGCCTGGCTAGACAATACTAAACCCTTAACTGCAGCTCCACTTACTCTATCAGAGGAATATAACATTTTTTCAAAAGGGAAACTAGTTTTTATAAGGCCTTATAGACTGCTTAACCCCCTCTTCATTTGCTCTTGGATAGAAAGAGAACATATTCAAAATCTGTGAGAAGATTTCCTCTGGAAGACAATAGTTAGGTTTGTTCTGTTTTGTTTTCTTTTAATTTGGTGAATGCCTCAAGAAAGACTACAATAAAGCAACTTGAGTAAAGACTTGAAAGGCTGGCCCCCAAATCAGAGGTCCTGAAGCTTCTCAGTAAGCCCTATTCTTTGGAATGGCCACTTGCTGTAATGAATGTAGAAGGCTGCTTCATTATTCTCAATGGGATTGGGACTACACAGAATCTGAGAAAAAGATACTAAAATGATGCACATTGGGCTTCCCTGGTGGCGCAGTGGTTGAGAGTCCGCCTGCCGATGCAGGGGACACGGGTTCGGTGCCCCGGTCTGGGAAGATCCCACATGCCGCAGAGCGGCTAGGCCCGTGAGCCATGGCCGCTGAGCCTGTGCATCTGGAGCCTGTGCTCCGCAACGGGAGAGGCCACAACAGTGAGAAAAGATGCACATTTATGTGATCTCCATCCCAAAGGGCAGAGCAAAAAGGAACAGTGGGCATATGCTGGGCTATTGATTATGTAACTCATTTCTTTGGAACACGGGATCTTCTCCTATACATTCTTGAATATTCCTAAGAATTGTTTTATATTAGTCTATACTTATCTGTATATCCTTTTCTTTCCAGTTTTATTGAGGAATGACTGACAAATAAATATTGTATATATGTAAGATGTACAAGAGGATGTTTTCACATATGTATTACATTGTGACATGATTAACACAATCAGGATAATGAATATACATCACTTCACATAGTTACCATTTGTGTGTGTGTGTGTGTGTGTGTGTGTGTGTGTGTGTGTGTGTGTGTGTGGTGAGAACACTTGATATCTGCTCTTAGCAAATTTACCTCTCTCTGTTTCCTGTGACAGTGTGTATTACCTTGAGAGCCAGAATAAAACATGACTTTAAGGACAGCAGCAGCAATGCCTGACTGAAGTACCCTCTTCCATACTGTATCACAGAGAAGACAGTCCTCTCCACTTCTCCAGACACTCTCATCATGCCTGCAGACTTGTCTTCATGATTCCTGGCCTGAGATGCCTCCCCTCCGTGAGGAATACCACTCCAAGCTCACAGAACCCTCCCTCACCTCCTTCACGATCTCTATACAGTCACCCTGTCTTCTCCAGAGGCCTCTGCTTCTCTCTGTCCTTCCTCACTTAAACATACTTTTATTTATGGTAACATCAAGGAATTGTAGTCACAGGACCTATCATGTTGTAAAAATACATTACCCTCACCTGCCCACATGACACAGCAGCTGGAATGGAGAAGGCTTGTCTCAGGTCAAGAGTTACCAAAAAGTCAGTTTATATTAGATGTGATAATTCATAAAGTGATCTGCATTCTAATACTTTGGGCCTTTCTAATACTTCTGTTCTCCTCTTACAAATCGATGAAAATGGACCTAACTATCAGCATATCTTTCTTTATCACATGGCAATGTCTAATAAATGGTCAAGAAGTAAATAAATTCATAATAACAGAGATATTGCAGGAGAAAAGTAAGACAGATTATTCTTTCCTTTATTCTAATTTTTCTCAGTGTCCATACATAGTAATATATCCCTGGCTTCTTACATCTAACTTCTTTTTAACATGTCTCTTATGTTTTTGGTAGGCGTACAAAGGAAAAACTGACAGACTCCTTTTGAGCATCCAAAGTCCGTGGAACGTAAACTGGTACAACCATTATGGAGAACAGTATGGAGGTTCCTTAAACAACTAAATATAGAACTACTATATAATCCAACAATCCCACTCCTGGGCATACATTCAGAGAAAACCGTAATTCAAAAAGATACATGCACACCAATGTTCATTGCAGCGCTATTTACAAGAGCCAAGATATGGAAGCAACCTAGGAATGTAATCACCAGAGGAATGGATAAAGAAGATGTGGTACATATATACAATGGAATATTACTCCCATAAAAAAAGAATGAAATAATGCCATTTACAGCGACATGGATGGACCTAGAGATTATCATACTAAGTGAAGTAAGTCAGATGGAGAAAGACAAATATCATATATCACTTACATGTGGAATCTAGTAAAACATGATACAAATGAACTTATTTACAAAACAGAAACAGACTCACAGATCTCAAAATCAAACTTATGGACACCAAAGGGGAAACATGGGGGAGAGTGATAAATTAGGAGATTGGGGTTAACATATATACACTATGATATATAAAATAGATAACTAATAAGGGCCTACTGTATAGCACAGGGAACTCTACTCAATACTCTGTAATAACCTATATGGGAAAAGAATCTGAAAAAGAATGGATATATGTATAACTGATTCACTTTGCTGTATACCTGAAACTAACACAACATTGTAAATAAACTATACTCCGATAAAAATTTTTTAAAGTCTGTGGAATATTCTACTTTAAAAAATAATAAATAACCACTTGAACATTGTTCTTTATTCCCTTCTTCTTCACAGAGTCTTTTCACACTCTGTTGAGCCTTATAGGCTCTCCAGTTTTAAGTCAGCTACTTAAAAAAAAAAAGAAAAAAGCATAAGGTCCTTTGGGGGGAAAAAGTCATTTCCCATTTCAGAAAAACAAACATTTATCCAGGCACTTTGAGGGACCCAGTTGTTGCATATTGCATAGATTTGCTATAAATACAGAGGGAGATATAGAGATACCTCTCAAAAACAAATTTTGTTGATGGGTTTAAGATAAAGTTGTTAGTATTTACTAGGAAAATATAAAGAAATTAATTATGACATGCTATTTAAAATAAAATACAGTGTATGTTAAAGGGACAAAAAGACAATAAATCATCTATGTCAATTATCATCTTATATGCTTTCTGTAACTTTAGATTTCTCTTCAACTATAAAGTGAGGAAGCAGCTCTAGGGCAGTAAAAAAAAAAATAGAATTAATGCAAACATGTTTTCAACTTTTCATTTTTACAAACCCCAAGGTAATCTAAGGGATTTGTCTTACAGTTTCTTTAGCCTGGAAAATTTAATGGGATCTTGACAATTAGGGGGAAAAAAACACAACAGTAATGAGAAAGCCATAGTACCTGTACGGGAGGTCAGATGAGAGAGCTCTGCTGAATGAGGCCCAACTGTGGCTGATACTCAGCAAAAGAAGGCAGACACAAAAGAGCACCTATTGTACGATTTCATTTTCCTATTAAGAACAGACCAATTATATGGGATAGAAATCAAAATGATGGTTGCCTATGAGTCCACAAGGAAACTCTGGAGCTTACAGAAATTTTCTTTATCTTGATCTAGGAGATGGCTGTAAGTAAAAAATTACTGAGGTGCATTTAACATTTTACTGTTTGTAAATTATACCTCAATCAAGTACTGTTAAAGAAAAAATAAGTAAGGTATTATTCCTGGCCTCAGGGCGTATACTTCCTTAGAGTGACAAGAATGTTAGAATTTTAAAGAGCTTTATTACTATCTCAAGAAAGAATTTATTAAGTGTGACTTTGGAGTGGGGAAGAGAGGAGTTTATTTGGTAAATAAATAACCTTGTGTGGTAAATGGCATGAGGACATGTCTGGAAGTTGTGATCAATTTTGAAGCTAAGGAGTGGCACACCCCAAGTGATCAAAATGAAACTGACTGATGTAGGAAAACCAGGTACAAGCTTTGAGTTTTTATGAAAAGTAGCACAGGTTTTGTAGCTGAGTAGTTCTAGCAACCCATTTCCTGCCTATAGAATTTTGAGGATTCAGTAACCTTTTTTCATTTTGTATTTTATCTGTCCCTTTCAGTTCAAGCTGACATTGTTTCTACTGATATAAAATTATCAAGAACTTTGTGGGTCTCCTGTGTATGTCATTCAATTAGACAAGAAGCTTTTACACAGGTTTGTCTTAGATAATCTCATCTCTATTTTGGTTTCTGCTGAGCTGACTGAGGGAATCTAGGGATCACATATTTAATTTTTTCAAAGAGCCTTTTGTGTGAATGAATACTCTGACCTTCTGATCTTTCTGATTTTAGCAAAAGGTTTTCCTATCACATCTCAGTTTTTTTTCCTACTGCAGTTTCCTGACAGTGAATCTATTAATTTTAGCACCTTTTGCAAATCTGGGTAGGCTGAATGTTTCTCAAGTCATGGTTACTTTTTGTTTATCAGTCTTCCCTCAATTTATCTCCTTCCTCTCACATTTTACTATCAGCAGTAAGAAGAAACCAGACTGCACCTTCAACACTTCGCTTGGAAATCTCAGCTAAATATCTAGGTTAATCATTTACAAGTTCTGCTTTCCACATAACTGCAGGACACAATTCTCCTAAGCTTTCTGCCACTATATAAAAAAGAATTTCCTTTCCTCCAATTTCCAATAACATGTTCCTTATTCCTTCTGAGCCCATACCAACAGTGCCTTTAATATCCATAATTCTACCAACAGTCTGTTCATGACAATTTACAAATTCTCTAAGGGGAAATATGCTTTCTCTACTACTCACTTTCTTCTGAGACCTCAACAGCAGCATCATTAACATCCATATTTCTACTAACACTCTGTTCAAAGCAATTTAGGCTTTTTCTATCATGCTTCGCAAAATTCATCCAGCCTCTGCCCATTGCTCAATTCCAAAGCCACTTCCTCATTTTTAGGTATTTGATATGTCAGCACGCCACTTTAAGGTAGGTACTAAAATCTGTATTAGTATTCTATGGCTGCTACCACAATCTCTAACTTGCTTTTTCCATTATTAAAAATGGTATTAATAACGATGCTAATATCCTACATGATATAAAATCTCTTATGATATATTTGAGAGCCAAATGTGCCCATCTGATTACTTTCATTATTATAATGTCCAATGAATTATTTTATATTTTAATATCCAAATTTCCAATTATCTCTCACCCAGGCTAGACACAGCAGAACTCACAAAGCTAAAAGCTATGAATTAGGTTGATTTCTTAGTAATAATTTTCAGTAATAAATACCCTGTAAAATAACCTACAAATATCGCAAACAGGTTAAGTACCCTAAGGGATTCCTTGACAATTAAGAACAGAAATGTTTAAGACATTGTTAAAAAAAATTGAGGAAGACACAAATAACTGGAAAGATATCTTGTGTTTATAGATTGGAAGAATTAATATTGTTAAAATGTCCATACTACTCAAAGCCATGTACAGATTCAATTTAAACCCTGTGAAAATGTCAATGGCATTTTTTACAAAAATATAAAAATAATGCCAAGATTCATACAGAACCACAAAAGACCCTGAATAGCCAAAGCAATCTTGAGATAAAAGAACAAAACTGGAGAAATCACACTTCCTGATTTCAAACTATAATTACCAAGCAATAGTAACCAAAATGGTATGGCATAAAAACAGACAGATAGACCCAGTGAAACATTATCAAAAGCCCAGAAATAAACTCATGCATGGGCGATCAACTAATAATTGATGAGGGAGCCAAGAACACTCAATGGGGAAAGCACAGTCTGTTCAATAAGTGGTTTCAGGAAAACTGGATATTCACATGCAAAAGAATGAAATTGGATCCCTGTCTTACGCTACTCATAACAACTCAAAATGAATTAAAGATGTAAATTTAAGACCTGAAACCATAAAACTTCTAAAAGAAAACATAGGGAAAAACTTGTTGATGTGGGTCTTGGCAATGAGTTTTTGGAAATGATTCCAAAAGCACAAAGAACAAAAGAAAATATCAACAAGTAGGACTACATCAAACTCAAAAGCTTCTGTACAGCAAAAGAAACAATCAACCAAATGAAAAAGCACCTTTGGAATGGGAGAAAATATTTGCATACCACACATTTGATAGGGTGTTAATATTCAAAATATATAAGGAACACATACAACTCAATAGGAAAAAAGCAAATAATCAAGAAAATGGGCAAAGGACCTGAACAGACATTTTTCCAAAGAAGACACACAGTAAATAGGTACATGAAAAAGGTGCTCAACACCACTAATTATCAGGGAAATGCAAATAAAAAACTCCAGTGAGATATCACCTCACACCTGTTAGAATGCCTATTATCAAAAAGACAAGAGAAAACAGGTGTTGGTGAGGGTGTGGAGAAAAGGGAAGCCTCGTGCACTCTTGGTGGGAATGTAAATTGGTGCAGCCACTGTGGAGAACAGTATGGAGGTTCTTAAAAAAATTAAAAATAGAACTGTCTTATGATTGAGCAATCCTACTTCTGGGTATACATCTGATGGAAGTGAAATCACCATCTCGAAGAGACATCTGCACCTTCATGTTCACTCCAGCATTATTCACAACAGTAAAGACATAGAAACAAAAAAACAACATAAGTGTCTACTGACAGATGAATGGATAAAGAAAATGCTTGATAGATACATACATACATACATACGTACACGCATACGTATGTACATACACATACGTACACAAACACACACAACAGAATACTATTCAGTCATACATATACGTACACAAAAACACAACGAAATATTATTCAGTCATAAAAAAGAAGCAAATCCTACCATTTGCAACAACATGAATGAAACTTGAGGGCATTAAGCTAAGTCAACTAAGTCAGACAGAGAAAGACAAATATTGTATGATCTCATCTATATGTGGAATCTAAAAAAGCTGAACTCATAGAAACAGAGGGTAGATTGCTCATTGCCAAGGGCTGGTGGGTGGGGAGAAATGGGGAGGTATTGGTCAAATGGTACAAACTTCCAGTTATAAGATTAGTAAGTTCTGGGGATCTAGTGCACAGCATTGTTACTATAGCTAAGAGAGTAGATCTTAAATGTTTTCACCACAAAAAAGGGAAATTACGTGAGGTGATAGATGTGTTAACTAACCTTATTGTGATAATCATTTTGCAATATATACGTGTATCAAATCATCTCTTTGTACACCTTAAACCTACACAATGTTATATGTCCATTATATTGATATGTCAATAAAGCTGGGGGAAATAAAGAACAGAGCTGTTTACATTTTTCTGCCAAGTCATGTCAGTTTGACAGATGTCCACAGTCATGTCTACTTCGAATCATATTTATACTCAGAATATAAATAAGACTACAGTCCACTCCTATATTCTCATTTAATTATATTTACCTAGAGACTGATGAAAAGAAATACTAAGACATCTTTAATTCATTTTTACTTTCCAGGTAGCAA
Source organism: Delphinus delphis (assembly GCF_949987515.2). Taxonomy (NCBI): domain Eukaryota; kingdom Metazoa; phylum Chordata; class Mammalia; order Artiodactyla; family Delphinidae; genus Delphinus; species Delphinus delphis. Next base: position 70,917,495 of record NC_082695.1, on the reverse strand, counting down.
GCATGATATAACTCAGTAAGTTGCACTAGAGTGCATTTTCACACCAAGAAACAGTCGATATGCAGTTCAGCCAGTGAAATATGGCAGTCGAGATGTTTTATGCATGTTAGTTTTGAATATACTTAACCTTTTTCCTATACCATTTTCTGTATTTATTATCCATGTTGTTTCATTTGAATTATAAAATTCATGAGTGCTAGACTGTATTTTCTTTGTTTGTTGGAAGGGAAGTAACTGTCACATATGTAATGGAAGCTCAGTATTAATGATCATCTTGATCATAACCTCTACATCACAAAAATTGCTTCAAGTGATCAATGCAATATTTATTGATTAGGGCTGTCCTAACCTATAAAACTGAATAAGTAGCCACTCAGAAAAGAAACTGCTGGGATTTTTTTCTTCCTTCCTTCCCTCCCTCCCTCCCTGCCTCCTTCCTTCCTTCCTTTCTTTCTTCCTTTTCCTTTTTTTTTTTTTTTGTAGCTTGGAAGGCAACCAATGGCATGAATATAAGTTCCAAAATAGTTAAAAGAAGACCTTGTTGTACAGCTAGCACTTGGTATCCAGAACTAAGAGTTAGAAGTCTTCCACCGAAAAGAGTCTGTAGTGAAATGATCCTTTACCAGGGTTATAGTCTGGTGGGTAGCCCATGAAGACAATTATCTGACATTCATTTCATGTGAATTACCTAAATTAAAGAACATCCCTCTAAAGATTAGATGAGATAAATCTTCACCACAGGCATTACAGCTTTGATGGAGAAGAAGATAGAAATAAATAAAGAGCCAAAGAGTAAGTTTGTATGGAGTATGGGGTAGGGCCTGTGTGCACAGGTTTTGTTGACACCTATCAGCAGCTAGGTAGCAGCACGAGGGCTCAGTTCTTGAAGGAGGAGCAGACATTGACAGGGAAGTGAAGAATAATAACAGGAAAATGAGGACATCTTGGGACATTTTTAAGATGTTAGGGCCGGAACAAATAACCCTGCACAGGGTAATAATAGCCATTTCATTTTTTTATATACAAAGGATTTTAAAATAAAAATGTAAATAGCCTTATTGGAAAATAGGATAAAAATGTTTCTGAAGTAATGGGGCACTCTGAATGAAAAACCTTAAAAAGGTGCCTGTATTTTGATACAGAAATGCAAATGTTAAGATATTTCTCCTAGGAAAATAAACAAACAAATATGCCAAAGATCTGTATATGTATACAAAAAATAATGTTGCAATGTTATTTATAATCTTGAAAAATATTAAGTGACCTAAATGTTTGTCACAATTGGTTGAATAAATAATCAAATATCTATACAGCAAAATCCTCATAACTACTAAAAATGATTACATAGTTCTTTATTTATTGACTTGAAAAATTTTTCCATATTTTGAGTGAAAAAAAATTTTACAAAGCTGTATGTAGACCATGGTTCCCATTTTTTTAATTAAAAATTTACATACATATAGAAAACAAAAGGCTTGAAAAATATTTATCTGTATGTGATTATCACCGAAGTGGGATTATGGCAAATTTTATTTTGTGTTTTTGTACGTCTTTCCTCCTTTCTCCATAAACAGGGTAATAGACATCAAGGTCAATATTAATCATTGGAATTAAATGCATAAAACTCAGGAATGGCTTAACTGCATGCCCTGAGCATGGCAGTTACCAAATAGCTTTGGATTAATTATTCGTTGGTTTGACTGATTGACTAATTGATTGACTGAAGAGGTGTCACTAGTGGGAAGCGGACATAAAGCTTAAGGAATTACAGAGGGAGAATGGTGTGGTTAAACGCTAAAGTTGATTCAATTTTGGTGGCAGCTGCAGAATGATTCCCATTTGCTTCCTTTAATTGCTAGGAGGATATTTAAGTTGTGAAGCTCTAAGTGGCTGCCCTCAATTTGCTTCAGTTTATCCAGCACTTCCTTCTTATATCTCACTGGAGACCTACAATAATGCTGTATGACTCTAGGGACTAGCATCCACTTTTCAGATAAGGAAACTGAAGCACAGAAGAGTGAATGACACATTAAAAGGCCTAAAACTTGTATATTAGTTAGGGGAAGGCTAGCAACTGTAACAAACAAATGCCAAAATTTCAGAAACCTAATATAATAGATCTTACTTCTTTTATTATCTTGCAGCCCCATAAAGGTGGGGTAGAGAGTCATCCATGTGGTGATTCAGAGATCCAGCCTCCTTGAATCTGTGACTTCACCTTCCTCTAGTCTTCAAAGCTTCTGCCACCTGTAAGCAGATGGGGAAAGGGGAAGTGAAATAAGCATTCATGCATTAAGGTCCTTGGTTCAGAAGTGATACACACAGCTTCTGCTGATATTCTATGGGTAGAACAAGTGACACGAACCCCACCAGGACACAAGAGGATGGGGCTGAGAAACAATCCCTGCCTGGGCAGATGAGTTTTAGTGCAACTCTATTCTACAGAAGAGAAAGGCAATGCTACACGCCAGTTAGTAGAATCTCCAGAACTCAAAATAGACGTATGACTAAATCCAGTGTTTTTGCTACCACAACACGTTAACTCTGCTTCCAGAACTGGTTCAGCCTGCCTCATAGCTTTTGAGTGAGTTAGAGCCTGCACCTAACGGGAAGTACTAGAGAGAGGATTGTTATCAATGGGAAGAATGCTTGAACTGACCATGAAAAGATCCAGGCTTAAGCCCTGCCTCTGCCGTATCTGATTGAATGGGCCTGAATAAATCATGAAATCTGTCTCTTTTTTGTTTTTTCAGAGACATTGATGCAAACCTGTATTTCCCAGTCTATCCTACTTAAGCTTCTGGACTCCCCTATTATTTTTCCCTAAGATGCTCAAACATGCCTATAATGTTGTTAGAGTTTATGAGAGCCCCTTAACAGTAAGAGGTAGCTAGTAAAACCATGTCATTGATATATGTCATGCAACAGTTTTTAAAAAAAGGAAACATTAATAGCCTTGGTAGTCAGCTTGGATAATTGCTCAATTTCTGTTAGGCTATTGGAAATACTGGGAAAAAAACTGCCCGCCCCTATTAACTACCTCTCTGGACCAGTTGGGAATCACAGACTCCATGACCTCCCAAAGCCCCAGAACACCTGAAAATGCCTTTTGTTTCTGTAATCTTGACAAGGAATTCCGGTCACACACACTCCCCCTGTAATGAGCGTGTGCCAGAAACACTGGTTTTCTCCTTCTCCACTCGTCTGAATCCAGAAGTGTATATTGAGCTGAAAGTGGCTGGAGGTGATGGATAGAGAGAGGATATTGAAAAGCTCACTCAGGAAAGGAAGCAACAACTCCATCAGAAGAGTTGTCTGTACTAGTGTTTCAACCACAATGTTTTCTTCATCATTCATAAATCCATAATCATCACTCCATCTTGAAAATCTCACTCTCATCCTCTCTTTATCTTCTCCATGAAATATATCAGAGAGAAAAATGCAGAGAATTAACAAAAGGAACTCCCATGTATCCCCTTCCCTCTACTAGCTTTGTCAAATCTTGACATTTTTAAACACTTATTTCTGATGTTTTAAGAGATAATGTAAATAATCTTCAAAATACTGAAACCTGCCTAGATACTGTTTTTCTATTCCACTTTCCTATTTCCTTCCCCAGAGGGAACCACTAATATGAACCTGAAAAACCTGAATATCCCAAGTCTAGTGTTTTTTTCACACACAAATGTTCATAGTATATATTCTTTTTTTTTGCATAATGTTGAACCTTATGTAAACGGTATCATGCTGTATATATGATCCTACACGTCTTTCTTTTGTTGTTTAAAATATTTTTGAAACTTAATTATTAAAGGTACATTCATTGTAAGAGCTATAAAGCCTTCTTTTGCATAAATACACCAAATTTTAAAACTCATCCTCCCTGTGGCAGATTGTGACATGTTGCATCAACGTTCTTGTACATGTTTCCTTGTGCACAAGGATGAGGGTTTCTGTGATACACAAATGTAGAAATGGGTCAGATATGGCCTTCTCTTCACCTTTACTAGATATTGACAAATTTCTCTCAAAAGTGGTTTGGACATGTTCTGAAAATTCATGTGACTTCACTTACATGCTAAACCCTTTTTTACTGATCCAATTGGTTTAAATTTTATATCAGTTATTCCTGGTGTGACCAGTATGTTTTCATGTATATATTGGCCATTTGGGTTCACATCTTTTGCCTGTTTTTATATTAGATTGTCTCTTTTTAATGATTTATAAGACCTTGTTGTATTTCCTGGCTAGTAGTCCCTTGTTAGTTGTTGAGCTATAAATATATTCTCCCAGTGTTTGTTTTTTGTTTGTTTGTTTGCAGTACGCAGGCCACTCACTGTTGTGGCCTCTCCCGTTGCGGAGCACAGGCTCCGGACGCGCAGGCTCAGCGGCCATGGCTCACGGGCCCAGCGGCTCCGTGGCATGTGGGATCTTCCCGGACCAGGTCACGAACCCGTGTCCCCTGCATCGGCAGGTGGACTCTCAACCACTGCGCCACCAGGGAAGCCCTAGTTGTTTGTTTTTTGTTGTTGTTTTTAACTTTCTTTTTTTCTGTTGTTGTTTATAATAATTTCAAATTTTAGTACAGTGAAAGTCATAAGCCTTTTCCTTTATGATTGATACTTTTTGCATCTTATTTAAGAAAGATATCTTCACTCATAAAGATATTTTCTTATATTTTCTTCTGAAAGCATTAATTTTTGCCTAATTTTTGGATACTTAATATCCCTGTAGTTTGTTTTTAAGCATTGGTATGATTAGGCATTCAACTTCATAGAAAACAAATTATTCCAGCCTAAGTTGTTGAGCTAAAACATCTTATTCCACTATTTATTATTCTTCAGAATTACACTAATTTTTCTTGATTCTTGGTGTTTTAGTAATAGTTTTAGAGTCACATAATGATTGTTTTTATTGAAATTGCGTTAAGTCATAGATTAACCATGGAAATAGGAATTAATATCTTTACAATTTAAAATTTTCTCATCCTGGATCTTGGTTTATCTTTTTCATTCTGGCATACTTTTTTGTCTTTCAATAATGTTTTTAAGGTACTCCACAAAAATCTTGCTCATGTTTTGTTAAATTAACTTCTAGATACCTTATAGAATCATTTTACTATTTGAAACATCTTATTTTAATTATATTTTAATTGGTTATTTCATTGAAAAGAAACTGTTCAATTTTTGCATATTGATGTCTCTGGATCATCAGTCTTTCTGAATTCTCCTATTAGTTCTAATAATTTGTCTATAGAGATTCTTGGTTTTTCTATGTAGAACCACTATTACCAGAAATAAAAACAGGTCTCTCTCTTCCTTTCTAGTTTGCACATTTATTTATTTTTTTCTCGTCTTATTGCACTGGTAAGGCTGCAAGTAAAATACTGAAGAGTACTGATAGTAGGGATTCACTCTTGTCTTTTTTTCTGACCAAAATGGAGTGCTTCTCATTAACAGTTCACAGATATATGATGTTTCTTCAAAGTTTTTCATAGTTCGTTTTTCAGGTTTGAACATTTCCCTTCTATTTCTAACTTGCTCTGAGTTTTGTATTTTGTTCTTGTTTTTTAATTGTGAGTGAACACAGATTTTTACCAATTTTATCTGCATCTATTAAGATAATTACATTTTTTAAATTGAGATATAACTGATATAAAATATTGCATTAGAGTTAGGTTTACAACAAAGGATTTAATATCAAAAATATGTAAAGAACTCAAACAACTCAATAGAAAAAAATTTAATTCAATAAAAAATTGGGCAGAGGACTTAGATAGACATTTCTTCAAAGAAGACATACACATGGATAACAGGTACATGAAAAAAGTGCTCAATATCACTAATCATCAGGCAAATGCAATTCAAAGCACAGTGAGATATCACTTCACTCCTGTTAGAATGGCTATTATCGAAAAGTCAAGAAATAACAAGGGTTGGTTATGCAGAGGCTATGCAGAAAAGTAAACTCTTGTATACTGTTGGTAGGAATGTAAATTGGTGAAACCATAACAGAAAATAACATGGAGGTTCCTCAAAAACTTAAAAATAGAACTACCATATGACCCAACAATTCCACTTCTGGGTATCTATTCAAAGGAAACAAGATCACTGGCTTGAAAAGATATCTGCACCTCCAAGTTCACTGCAGTATTATTTACAATAGGCAAAATATGGAAACAACCTAAGTGTCCATTGACAGATGAATGAATAACCACATTTTTTCTCTGTTCATCAGCTAATTTGAATTACATTGGTATATTTTCTAAAGTTAAATTATTCTTACATTCTTGAAGTAAACTCTACTTGTTCACGTTTTCTAAAATATATTAGTAGAGATAATTTGTTATTTTATTTAGGATGCATGCAATTATGTATTATTAATCTATATTTCCTTCTTTTACTCTCCTTTTAAAGTTTTTACCAAAGGTATAGTAATCTTTTCCTTCTCTATGCTCTGAAATAAAGACATGCTACATTTGTCTCTTAAAGCTTTGGTGCTGAGACAAAGGTCATTACTTAGTAATATCATCTAAGACACCAATTGTCAATTTCTAGATAGTATCACATTTATTGAACTTTTACTTCAATAGCTATATTTTTATTTCTATGATCCCAGTTTTTTTTAATATCTTTCTGTCCCTGATTTAGTTCTGGCTGCCTTTGTTTCATAGTATTTTTCTTTTTAATGAGTAAAATCTTTTTATTTATCCCTTTAAACATTCTAAACATTCTCATTTTAGTCTTTTTCTGACTATATCACTAAATTAATTCCTATTTTGTTTGTTGATTTTATTATTTTGTTTAGTATTAGACTTCTCTTGTTTGGGATTTTTTTTTTTCTGCATAATTTTTCTGTTCTCTCTCTGTTTTCATCTCTTTTTCTCTTTTTATCTATCTTCCTGGATTCTCCCTTCCAGTCTGTAATTGTTGAGACTGACACCCAGTCAACACCCAGGTTATACAAGATTGGATTTTTCTCCTGCTTCATCTTGATTTGAGAGATATCACAAAACCGGTCATCAGATGCGTTGGCTCAATTCCCTGTTTTGAGACTGTCTTTGTCTGTTTGTCTGCCTGGGCCCACTGAGTCCTATAAAACTACGACTTCAGGCAGTGAGTCAGCAATAACCTTTTTTCAACCTCATTTCAGGAGGTGGTTGGCCCACCTCAGTTCCTGGCTTCAAGCTGTAAGCTTGGCTAGGTCTGCTATCCGTCTTGGTGCACACTACTCCAAGCTGCCACTGCCTGCTCCCAGAGTTGGAATCTGTCAGATCTGCACTTTCATCCCTGCTCACACTTTGTGTTTCTGTTTTATTTGTGATCCACAGATACGTTTACTCATTTTTGTACCTAGCTATATCATTTTGATTATCTGTTTTTTAACTCTATCTGTAGCTGGCAAGTGTTTGAAATAGAGGAGTTTATTAAAGCATAATTTTCCTTAGCAATTTCACCCAAAATTGATGGAAGTTTGTTTCTTAAATTCATTTTGCATCTTTCCTAAAGCCTAGTGAGAACTACGTACTTCATTGACCTTCATGTGATCATATAAGGTGAACAAGGGAATGAATGAATGAATAAGAAAGGAGGGATTTAAATAGCATGAATAATTAAAAGAGAATGAAGACATACAAGCTAACTCAAAGAGGCTTAAATGATTAGAACAATTAATAAGTCACATAATTGAAAGTTAATAGGTAGGGTAGGTTTGGGGTAGGGCCCTATCAGGACTTTTTCTGTCATTCTCTTTGCTCGGCCTTTCTTTGAGCCAGAGTTGCAGAATACCTACCAGCAGCAGCTAAGATACCTTGCTACTTCATTCACATCTAGTGAGAGAAAAGGAATGATTTCCCATAACTCTCTCAAGAGTAGAGAAACATCCTTAGAAACCTCCAATAACCTCTAGCTGGGTCTCATTAGATAAAACCATATTAAACACACATTCCCAAATGAAGGACTAACAGAAAGAATGGGATTATCATTATACCAGCTTGGCTCATCCTTTAAGCAGTTCTCTAACCATACAGCAATTCCTCTAACCATACTGCTGCCTCTTACTGAGCAGGTACAGAATAGATACTGAAGAGTCAACAATATCCACTCTAACAGGTAATTGATTTGTCTCCTTTAACGTCAGTGGGTAAGCTATTTGATTGAGTATGGAAGATTACATGCTTAAGTTAAATTGCACTATCCAGTGTAGAATAAAGCAATGTGTTTTTAAAAGTTTGCTGTTTATAAAGTGGTAACTCTGATGGTGGAGAGATTCATTAAAATAATTAAAAGTATATTTTAGTCATTTGATATAGTTTATTCATTAAACAGCTCCTTTTCTAAGTTCTCAAGCAATCTTAAAAAAAATCCTGTGAGGCAGGCATCATTGCTACTGTTCTCATTTTACAAGTGAACACTGAGCTTATCAAATAGTAAATGGCACTATTTGGGGGAAACAGGGTTAGAGTAGAGTGTGGCCAACCAGTTAGATGATTGATTAGCAATTATTTGCTCTCTCCTTGCACCTCCGTGGGTGGAGTATAATATCCTGCTCCATGGAGGCTGGGCTTGGTCACGTGACTTGATTTACCCAATGAGATATTAGCAGACATGAAATGAACAGAGTTTTGAAGTGTACTCCCTCAATCTGGCTTTTGCTCTTCTGCACTTCTACCATCACCATGAAAGCAACATGCCCAAGCAGGTCCACAGGGACCAGGAGTATGAAAGAGACATGAAGCAGACCTGGACTAACTTGCAGCTTGGTGCCGACACCAACTGAGGTTAGCCTAGACCTACTAAACACCTGCAGTACCAGACTCAGGTACATAGATAAGAACAACTATCATATTAAACCACTGAATTGGGGGTGTTTTTTTATGCAGCATCAATGATGTAATAGCTAACTGATACAGGGAGGAAGAGAAAATGGAATCAAGCTGGCAATAAGAGAGAAAAAAATAATGAAATATTTTTACTTGCCCAAGGTCACTCAGAAAATGGCAAAGCCAAATGTAAGTCCTCTGCTTCCAGATCCTTTAGTGCTCGAAGGCATGCTTTGACTCTCTGTAACAGAAATGTTGCAAGCAGGTCCATTATTTCACTGAAGCACTGTAGTTTCAATGAGTAATGAAGCCGTATTATCACATGGATCTGTATTAATCGCGCCACTATATCGATTAATCAATAAAAAGGTATGGCGCCTACAGACTACAAGAAAAAATAGGCAATAATTAACTATAATCCATTTAAAAAATGTTTCTTCCTATATTTCAACCACAGATTATTGTAGAGCTGCTCAATCCAACATGGAAACTGCTAATCACATGTGAATATTTAAATTAAACTAAAGTTAATTGAAAATTTAATTCCTCAGTCACACAAGCCACATTTCAAGGGCTCAGTGGCCACATGTTGCTAATGGCTACCACATTTTTTTTAAATTTTTATTTTTGGCTGCGTTGGGTCTTTGTTGCTGTGCACGTGCTTTCTCTAGTTGCGGTGAGCGGGGGCTACTCTTCGTTGTAGTGTGCGGGCTTCTTATTGCGGTGGCTTCTCTTGTTGTGGAGCACGGGCTCTAGGTGGGTGGGCTTCAGTAGTTGTGGCATGTGGGCTCAGTATTTGTGGCTTGCGTGCTCTAGAGCGCAGGCTCAGTAGTTGTGATGCATGGGCTTAGTTGCTCCACGGCATGTGGGATCTTCCCAGACCAGGGCTCGAACCCGTGTCCCCTGCATTGGCCGGCGGATTCTTAACCACTGCACCACCAGGGAAGTTTAATGGCTAATATATTGAACAGCCCTGGTATAGCATGTTTCCATCATTACAGTAAGTTTTACTGGACAGCACTGTTATAGGGAATATAACAAAGTAACATCTTCCTTTCAATTAATTCTAGTTGACTCATTTATAGAGGTTTTTTAAAACTTTCAAAATGCTGCACTTCACCAGGAATCCCTGGCTAAATAAGTCTCTCTTGAATTAAGACATGTGGAACCATACAATTCTGTCAGCAAAGCTGGCTGGAGATGTTAAAGAAAATGTGTACAGGTAGTCCTGGCCTCTGGCCTCCTGATTCAGCTGGAGCTTACAGGATAAAAGAATTTCTGTCTTCATCTGAAAGCATCTGGAAGCAGGCTCAGCAGTCGTGCAGCTGTGCTTACCTCCAACTAACTGCCAAGCTCAGAAGGGAACAAAATAAATTAAAGGGATAGATCACAATGTTTACCAAGGAGGAAAACCCCCAAATTTATAATGGTGAGAAGAATGAGCTGGTGATAAAAACTGGGCATTGAGAAAATTACAACTCAGTCCAGATTGGCCCCTGTCTAGAGACGTTATTTTCATTCTCTGGATTTTGTATTCTTATCTGTAAGGTAAGTTGAGCGTGGTTTCATACTGACAAATGCCATAATGCAGAATTTCCAAGATTATCAGGTTAAAATAATCTGCCACCCTCACCTCCAAGGTCATCAGAGAGCTCTGTTCCATCTATAGCCAATGGACAATGTTCACTTGCCCTTTGTAGAAATCTGATACCAGACATGTGCTAGAATATCTCCTTAAGGAATTATCAACGTTTACATACAGAGTAAGACTCTATATGTAAAAGTGTCTGGGGCTCTTGCATCTTGAGAAGAAGGCACCTATCCTACAATTCAGAATCTTAGCCTTAGACACACATGCACACACACACACACACACACACACGCAAACACACACCCCTCCCAAAATTAAGTATTTAAAATATTATAGTTGCAATAGCAACTCTTAAAATGCATGAAATATAAAAATGAATAAATGCCTGGTGTGAGCTGTGTTTTACAATTTCTTTTCCAAATGAAAGAGACCCCCTGTTTCTTTTCATTTGGTGGCTTGGCTTATACTTTCATTTTTATAGTCCAGACAACCAGCAAAGTTAAACTCAAGCCTACTTTTGTTCTTTACAAAAGGAGCTTGTTTCAAAATAAAAAGGTTAATGAAAAATAAATAAAGGAGTTTGTTTGACCTTTTCTGAGAGGTAGATTATTGCCATGGAGAATGAGGTCATCACTCACTCCACGGGTAATATTATACTCCACCTAACTTTCCAAAGTTAAATAAAAGTACCAACACTAAAGGCATTATTATTATATTAATACTTATATATGCAGAGATCATTCAATTCCAAAGTGTCCTGGATTCCAAAAAGTAATTTAGAGGTTAAATATCAAACTTTTGTTCTTATTCATCAATGGATTTGACGGAGAAAAATAACTGACACAGAGATAATTCACTCAAATCCGCCAACCATTAAATGCTTCAGCAATTAAACCCATTATTAACTTATGACTGTTAATCAGAATTTTCTGAAGTTATTTATCCTAGGAATACAATTCTTATTAAAGTATATTATACATCTAAAAGGTGTGACTGAATTCATCATGAGGCAGTCAAGTACTGTTGGAAAAGCAAAGTGAGAAGGGACTTGATGGAAGAGGTACAAACATGACGGTGACATGGTTCCTGTTTTCTAGAAGTATCCATGCAATCTGGTAGGGCTGAAAATGCAAGCTGCTCATCTTAGGTTTAGGCACTGTGAAATATAGGTGAATAACAAATGCAATGCAATCCATCCTGACCGGAAGGATCGGAGAAGGCTTAGCAGAGACGGGCGCACTGGAGCTAAGCCTAGAACAATAGGAAGCGTCTGATAGGCAAAATGGGAGGAAGGATGCTCCTGTCCATAGGAAGGATGTATATCGGCATTTTCAAGGTGAGGTGAGGTTTTTCAGGAGACTGAGCATAGGCCACGAAGTGGGAGGTGAGAGGAAATGGATTAGGCGAGGCACTCTGAGAGCAGATGACTGAGAGCACTGAATGACAGCTTAAGGGATTTGAACTTCATATGTAGACCGTCAGAAGTTTGTTTTGTGAGTCATCAAAGATTTCTAAGCAGGGGATTGACATCCTCTTGTCTTTATATCAGGAAGTTCATTCCGACAGCCCATGAAAGATGGATGAAGTTGGAAAAAAAGAAACCTGTTAGGAAATGTTTTGCTGTCAAGACATGGTGCAGGCTTGATACAGGGCAGGAAGAGCAGGGGGCAGATAAGCATGACATTTCATATATACCACAATGGAAAGGGCAAGGTTAGTATTTTTAGCCTTCATGAATAAGAAGAGTCTGGCCTACTACAGCACATCCAATTTGCTTCCATTTTCCTCTTTTTCCAAGTGTTATTTACTTTTGGATGGGCTAGGATTTCCTAAAAATATCGTGTTAACATATACATTATGTATCTACATTAACATATTTCTATGTCATACTCTATTACCTATTGCCTGACCCTAATAGAAAGCATAGTCCAAACAAAGTAGATATTTATTCATTCAGCTATTTATGTGATCTGCAAACCTTCACTGAGCCCCTCTTTAGTATATAGGACATCGATAATATATACATACATAATGATTGTAAAAACCAAATATTTTTAATTGAAGTATAGTTAATTTACAATATTATATTAGTTTCAGGTGTACAACATAGTGATTCAATAAGTTTTATAGCTTTATTCCATTTTAAATTATAAAATATTGGTCCTATTTCCTGTGCTGTACTGTGCTATATTCCTTGTGCTGTGCTTTACATACTTGTACCTTATTTATTTTATAACTAGTACTTTGTACCTCTTAATCCCCTCCCCCTATCTTCCCTCCTCCCCTTACCCTCTCCCCACTGGTAACCACTAGTTTGTTCTATGAGTCTGTTTCTATTTTGTTATATTCATTTGTTTTATGTTTTAGATTCTACATATAAGTGTCTTTCTCTGTCTGACTTAGTTCACTAAGCATAATACCCTCCAGGTCCAACCATGTTGCAAATGGCAAAATTTCATTTTTTTATGGCTGAGTAATATTCCATTGTGTGTATGTGTATGTACGTATGTATCACATCTTCTTTATCTTCTTTATCCATTCATTTGTTGATAGACAAACCAAATAATTTCATAGTTCATGGAGAAGAATTACTTCTGTATGGTGGATGAGTAAAATATTTTTGGAGGTGGTGGTATTTGAACTGGGCCTGGGAGAATGAGAATGATTTGGATAAAGATGGGTTATGAGAAAAGGCAAAAGTACAGGTAGGTCAGATGTGTCTGGAAATGGCTGGAAGTCAAGGTTAGCAGCAGACTAGGGTTCACAAACAGAAGCAGTGAAAGCTGAGGTGGAAAAGGTAAGCTGGGAACAAATTTTTGGGGTACCTTAAACATGACGACTTTTTCTAGAAGACAACAGTCACTACTGAGGATTAATCAAGGATTTTGACTTTTAAAATACCTAAATATGTTAAAGTATTTAACATGTTTAAAATATTATTCAAACTAATGCTAGAGTCAAATTCTCACATATTTTAGAAAGTTTGCCTTCATTTATTTTGTGTTTTAAAGCTATCATACAATAAAAGGCAATTTTTCTTTCTGTAATTTGAGTAACTAACTAGCATACAGAGGATTAAAATGTCTGGGGTGTCATCAATCCCAGGTCTATCTGTGCCACAGAAACATCATCATGCTGTTATGGTTAAAGGCCAAATGGAAGTGTATTACTGAGAAATTAGCCAAACTTTATTGAACAAAGGAAATTTTCACAATTATAACTACTAATTTTTTTTCGTTCATCCAGAACTTTTAAACTCTGTTTATTATTTTAAAAGAAGTAAATAAAACTATCTGGTTTGGGAGCCAAGCACTAGAATTTCATAAATGATCCTATCTAAAAATTGTTATGGCTGAGCAATAAACCCCTGGAAAATGATGCTTATGTTTGTAATAGAAATGTCACCAGAGCCTTAAATATAGCAGTGCGACCTGTCTCTATTACTGTGAAGCAAAGTCATATTTGTAATTGATTTAGACTTGTCCCTCCTTCAATGTGTGCTGAGTTTGGAGGCACTGGACAGGATTTTTTTGAATTTTTAAATCTTAATTTTAGTCTAATTAGATTAATCTGAAAATAAGTTTTCTCCACTTATAATTTTTCCACACCCATCTTTTCTTCTAAGAGACAATGAATGTGTTCTTGGAGTATTTTAGCAGAAATAATGGATTTCAGTAGTTGTTAGAATAGTTCTTGGAACTCTCGCATCTTCCAGTTACACTCAGATGATGAGAGGTAAAAATGAAGAAATTTCCAAGTCAAAGTTTTCATTTACACAGAACGGAACTGATTGTGAGGGCACTGATGGACTTTCTACAGCTGTTACGAAGCCATGTGTCCACATTATTTCTCAAAGTGATGTGATGGTAATTGTGGTCTTTATTATGGTATAGAAGTAAGCAAGCCAAATAAATGCACCTCCTTAATGACTTTAGCATCCAGCATTCAAAATCCAGTTAATTATTTGTCGCTGGAGACATATAGAAACAGAAGTACAGGCTGTCTGTACAGGATACAATAGCTGTATTTGGCAGTACGGATTCCAAGTTTAAGAAATTAGTTTATGGACGATTTCAGAGATTCTACCAGAATGAGAAAAGAGTTACATTTAACCCTTGAGCTGGCAGTCTATAGTAGGAACATTGCCAGCTATAAAAAATAATAATCAGAGTCCATGAACTGCTCTTTTAAAATGGTTACATTAAAACCCAGACACCTGTAGTTTTACTAGTTGCTAAAACGGCTTGTAATCACACATGCATGAAACAGATGTGTAACCAGAGCTGTAGTAACTGATTTCTATTAGACAAACACAGGTGAATGGTGGGCAGAAGGAAGAATGGAAAATTGAGATTTGTACACGTTAAAATCGAACATTCGAGATGGCATGTAAACCTTTGAAAGCATTTTCCATGATATATATATTGGCCTGTCTCTTGACTGCTTTTAAATCATGGATATTGACATTTCCCAAAATGATCTGCTTAAATCTGGACAAGATAATAACGACTAATACTCATCCCCTAAGACGTATTCTTCAAAATACTAGTCTTACTGAAATGACTGCCAACACTATGTAGGAAGCTTTTTAACAAACTTGAACTTTTTAGGGTTTTTTTTTTTTTGGAGGTTTTTTTTTTAAACAACATTGCTTAAAGGTCTTATAAAAATCAACATTAAAGGATATTTCCAGAACTTTAGTCTCTCAAAAAACACGAACCAGGGCTTCCCTGGTGGCGCAGTGGTTGAGGGTCCGCCTGCCGATGCGGGGGACGCGGGTTCGTGCCCCGGTCCGGGAAGATCCCACATGCCGCGGAGCGGCTGGGCCCGTGAGCCATGGCCGCTGAGCCTGCGCGTCCGGAGCCTGTGCTCCGCAAAGGGAGAAGCCACAGCACTGAGAGGCCCGCGTACCGCAAAAAAAAAAACAAAAAAAAAACCCCACGAACCAGGGCCTAGATTCTAGCATCCTGGAGTTTGGTGGTTATAAAATTTACAGTACGGTATGTCAGCTCATCTGGGACTAAGTCACGCGGCCAGGGACGCAGCGCGCTGAGGAAGTCATGTGAACCGTTGCACAAATACATTTTTGTCAGTGTTTAGTTGGAGAGCTGGGACTCGGCTGAACTTTAGGGGATTGAATTTTCGTTCAAATGTTCCAAAATTCTGGTTTACAACAACATCTGGGATATGCAGAGTGGCTCGCTCATTTTGGAATTCCTTAGAAAGGAAAAATGAAATGTGGACAATAATAACATTCAACAAGAGCTGTCCTTCCAGAAATCCTCATCACACCTGGGATGGAACCTTTGAGCCAATGGTTCTTCTCAGATGTCTTAGAAAAAGGAGTGCAAACAGAATGAATGAGCTGGAGCAAACAGGCATCTCTGTGAGAACCTCTCTGAATTGAGAAGGAAAACAGGATATGTGTTCATGCTCCCATAACTCATCAGGAAAACTCATTCCAAGTCATTCCCAGGGATGATCTACTCCCCCAGAAGACCTTATCTTTCCACATTTTTTCCACTCTGAAAACATATTTTTAAAAAAATCAGAAGTCTTTCTTGGAATGGAAATGCAGCCTCTTGCAGAATGTGAAAGAAAGACATTTGGACCTGAAGGTGCATATAGTACTTTTAAAGGCCTATATGGCTGTTCATTCTGCAGCCCAGCAGTTCTCAGGACTCAGATCATTCCTCAGAGAGTAAAGTGCCATTGATGATGAGGAAGTTGAGCTGCAGAAAGCACCTGCTAAGTCTTCAGACTGGGGCAAAACCAGAAAACAGATTCAACAGGGCAAAGCTGTTTGAATATTACGAAGCCACTTTGGATATTCCCATTATATCTGTTAAACATTCATCTGTACCCTGACAACTAGGCCCTTGTTCCAGGAGCTTGAAATTACTGCGTCTTTAAATTATTCTCAGAGCATAAACTGAGCACCCCTAGAAGTGTATGAATTCTTTCAGACTAATGGTATACCATTTACTGCATGAGGGTTCCACAGTCAACTGGTGAGTGACAGAACCAAAAACATTTAGCCTTCCCATAGTTTAAGGTTGTGTATATGTTCTGGTTCATGAGCACATATAGGGTAATAGTTCTCAAGCCAGGCAGTGCATTGGAATGACCATTAAAGCTTTATTAAAATGCAGAAGTATGGGCTTCAACTCCAGATTTTCATTCAGTTGGTTGGAGGCCCCAACGTATGATACATTTTCTAAAATGTAAATATGTGGATAATTTTCAATATGTGACCGGGACTGAAAAACACTGATGAAGAGCTAAGTGTTTATCAAAACTCTGCTCATGCACGCTTGCAAACTGAAGCTTACAGGCCCATGAAAATGCAGGATTCTTGAGCTCATTGCAGCTATGTCAGTCCTTACTGGCTTGTAGGTTTAAAATGTGCAAGAACTGGGGAACAACCAAGAGCAGAGACCATATTAGGCAATTTAGGGTGGCTCTCTTCCTGTCCCACAGACAACACTGTGATAGCCAAAAGTCACAAAGACTATGATGGTAAGTTCTCAACTGGATGAGGCTTCTTCTTCCCAAATAATCACAAAATCAAGACCATCCAAATTAAAAATATTCCTTACATCAGTCAAGTGATGTTCATTTCAAGTCTGTATCAAGGACTAAAAGAAACCCCACGTTATCATACTGACTTCAAGAGTAAAAGTTTAACTTACCTTCATAGCACTCTTCTTGCTTGAGGTATAAGTTTCAAGTGTTTCATGGAGGATTTTGTTTTGCTTGTGGTACTAGTAACCAATTATGAAGCATTTGTTCCTCATTCTAAACTTTTGAGGAAGAGACCTTTCATAGCTCCTTTGTAGTACAGAAATCCACATTAGATCTACACCAGGGACCAAAACTTCCATTCAGCAAGGAAAACATTCAGCCAGCCTTTGGATATCAGGTTTGCAGACACAAACATCCACGTCCTTGTTCACCTTTTCGTCGATACTCTGAGAATTTTATAACTTCAGTAAAATCACTGAATCATGACTTTTTTAACCTACAGAAAAAGGATTAATGGATTAATAACTATTAAAGAGAAGAAGTACAGGACTTAGAAGACACCTTGAAAATCAAAGATTCCAATGTTATGCAACTCCAAATTACTTTTTTTAATCTTTTCCTTTTTTCCATTAAAGGATAGAGCAGCTCCTTATGTGTACTTTATTTTTTTATTAATACAAAACGTTTACATCAAAGTCAGATTGTCTCAAAATCTTTTGCTTCCACTAAAAAATCCTTAATTTCAAAACTGTAGTTTAATAATATTTAATCATTGTTAAACTGAAAGTTATAGACTACTGCCGTCTTTCACCCAGATCTTCTTATAAGGATATTTACATATTTTTATAGTATTGAATATTTCCTATACCTTCCAGAGAACACAGTCTTGTTAAAGCAGCTTACTTCATTCAGGTGCTGTGGGGAAGACCATCTTTCTGCAAATTCTATACATGTAAGGAAAAAAAAAAGAAAGAAGAATCTGCTTGATCACAGATACTCTACCTTTGAGAATTATTCTCTGGCCTTCCAACGTGACCCGTCCCATACGTAGGTACTCTTTTGTTATTGTTTCACCCTGAATCCATTTTAAAATACCGATTTCCATAATAATTTAATGCAGATGCTAAGATATCTTCTTTCTTTTGATATTGTTATTAATGATGTGCTATAGCATATGCAAGCCTAGCGATCCTAGCTACTCTTCCTTAGACAGCCATTGTGCATTCCTTTTCCAGATCCTGCCCCTCTCCCTCATCCTGGTGGCCACAGCCAGTCCCTCACAACTTCGATGGGGCTCATCTCCTGCAGGAAGTTATTAGTCCAGGACTTAGGAACTATGTGGGCAGTTCCTCTGTGGTATACACTGTCGGAAAAGAAATTGTTCTTCAGTGTTCCCTGGAGAAGCAGCTTGGCCTTAATTGTGGTCTTCCGTTTGCCGTTGAATGGTTTATGGCAGAATCTTAATGCTTTTTTTTTTTTGCAACTGTTATTCTCCTCGATGTTTTGAAATTGCTGCTCTGTAAGTGTGTTTTCCTTCCCCAAATCTAAATGTGTCAAAATCAATTGGTAAAACCCTTAAGGTTTTAGAAGGAAAAAATTTTCATTAACCATAGATAAAATATGATAAAGAGTCAGAGATAAAATGCTTGTTTTAAGCAACTCTGTATGAAAAAAAATTGACAGTGTTTATGTATAATACCAGAAAATCCTATTTTTACCCTATATGGCTCAGCCTCCAACACCTCATTCCTCCTCATATTTTTCAGATAGGTAAGGAGCTTTGAAATGCATGATCATTTTTGCGATTTTAATACTTCCTCCAGCAGATGTTCATTTGAGAGGGATTTATGACCTATAAAGGTTTTTTTTTTTTGTACTTTTTCATACAAAATATCTGTTCTTTAAACAGATCAGTTCTTTAATAGGTCAATACAGAAAATACTTTATTTTTGGGAACATTGCGGTTAACTCAAAAGTTAACAAACATGTTTATATGGTTTTCATTTGAAGGTCTCATCTTGACTTTAGTAAATTCTTTGATTTAGTGCATACAAATGATCGTTGGAAAAGATTTATTATTTGGGAGGTCTTTTTCAATGAGCTGAAAGGCTGTATCCTCCACAGTGAATTCTGGTGAAGAATATACTAAAGAATTTCAGGCTCTGAAGTAAGAAAGTTCTTGGAATTGTTTTTTCCGGTTAAAGCCAGTCCAAAAATTGTGTCATGTTTGAATCGAAAAGCATTTAGATAAACGACATAAGGTAAACGTCTCTGAGGCAGCCAAAACATTATCTTCGTTCTTGATTTATGAAATATTAATGTCATTTTCGTGGCAGGAAACCTTTCTTGCTTTAAGCATCTCTTTTGAAAAAGAGTGTCAGAAAACAGAAAACGTTGACTGCTCTGTAAAAGTGTTTTTAAAGGAGGATGTCAGCCATGTCTTTGAACTTCTGTTTCTGTAATAAGTCAGCCCAGGACACGGAGGTAGGTTGGCAACGATTTAAAATCTGTGCAGAAGGTCACCGCTGATGTCGCTTCTCACTGGCGTTCTTTATTGACAATGACATTAGTGCCAAACAAACTGCACGAAGATAAATAGGTCCATGTAGGAAACTAAAGGAAAGGGAAGAAATGAAGCTCAGATTGTCAGGAGAATGATCATCAGAGGCAGACAGTGATGACATCGGAACAGAGACCTATAGTCTGAGAAACCTCCTGATTCTTCTTCTTCTTTTCATGTGACCATTTTGTCGGGTCTCTTTTCCTTAATATGAAAGATCGGTAAGGATCAGAGGAAAAATTAGATGATGTAGCAGCTGTTTTCTGGCCTTGATTTCCACAATTCCTCTCATGAAAAATAAGGAAAGGAAACCAATGGATTCTCTCGGGTCACTTTTTGCCAAAGAATGACTTGCCCTATGTGTTGCTGATACTCACTGGTGAATAAAGTTATTGAAAAAATATTTTCCACTAGAAGAGTGAAACCATGAGTGAGATACTTTTGAAGTACCTTCTAATTCCTTAAGAAGAAACTGCCCCACTGCACATTCATGGAATCCTGCATCAACAATGCTTAGCTCTAAGTGACAATCCAGACGAAGCCAGTCCCCCATCCAACAGGAAACACACAAAGCAGGAACATGTACATTTTTTTAAATTAACTTTCATTGGAGTATAGTTGCTTTACAACGTTGTGTTAGTTTCTACTGTACAGCAAAGTGAATTAGCTATACGTATACATATATCCCCTCTTTTTTGGATTTCGTTGCTATTTAGGTCACCAAGGAGCATTGAGTAGAGTCCCCTGTGCTATACAGTAGGTTCTCATTAGTTATCTATTTTATACATAGTATCAACAGAGGAGCAGGTACATTTTATAGTTAAGCTTACGAGTAGCTTCCCAAAGTAGAAATGAGCTACCAGCTCCAAGTACCTGGCAGACCATGGCAAAACTACAGGACTGTGATATCAACATTAATTCTGGGTCTGACAATAGGCACCTTTATTCGGATATTGCCCAACCCTGGCATCCCACTCCTGAAGATGACATAGAAATAATATTTCAAGCCTTGAACACGCATACACACCCATGTGTGTATAGGTGTATATGCATAGATATGTATGTGTTTATGAACACACACGATGTATGTTTATGAGGGCGTTTGAATGTTATATGCATTTCATTTAAACAATAATGCCCCAGCATAGGGTACTTCCTAGGGTTTGATGATTGGCTAGTAGCAGATAATGGACTTTGCACCATTAATTCCATGATTTTGTTAATCTCTACATGTCCTTCTCTGAGATTTCCACTACCATTATTTAAAAAAAAAAGAAAAAGTAAAATGCAACCTCTTCAACCTCAAAGGGCACAGATTAATTGTATGGCAAGTACAGTTTCAAAGGGGACCCTTCTACTCTCTTGATGGCTTTTTCCAGGGAAATGGTGTGAATTCCCTCTCAGGAGATGAATCAATTTGTAATTATTGTTACTACGTATTTTGCTCAGACTGCTATAAATCAACCTACTCAGCAAGGCCTTACATGCAAAAGGTTCCTCTTCTCTATTTTCTTCCCAAGTTTAAACCAAAGGAATGGAACATGAATGAAAAAAGATATTCCATGCTGCAATTTTTTTTTTAATTGCTATTCAGGCAAAACAGGTGCTGAAATGTGAAACCCTTTGGAGGAATTTTCTCCATATAACCACTCAGGGCTCACACTAACCTAACGTGAAGCTGGCTTTAACGTGGAATGTTGTACAGAAGCAGCGCCTACTGACATAAGATCCGTAGATGACTGTCCCAGAAAGACAAAAAAAAAAAAGTATACTGTCACTTTAAGAAAAAATAAACTAAAATATGAACTACCAAAAACCCTGCCATTTCCAGCCTGGGCTTGATTAATGATTTTTCTATCTAATAAAAGGTTCACAAACCATCTGTTTTTCTCCCTAATGCCTTGCCCAAAGGTTTTTCGTTCCTATTGCAGGCTCGGGGCCAAATGACATTCCACTCTCTTTTTTTTTTCCCAGCCTTGTAAACAAACCCTTCTCTCTTTTTAATCTTCCAGGGCTGTTTCCTACCCATCGTTATGCATATTCATTGCGAGTAAACATTTTTAGTGTCTACACTTAATCTCTTCCACTGGCAATTACTGTTCTATGCTGTTTTGTAATGCAGAAGGGCCAACGCTTTCCGTTCTAATAACAGCTGGGCCGCAGATGGGGCCTGCAGTCATTGTAGAAAATAAAAATTTACAAGATGCCAGTGGAATTTATTTCAGTTTTATGGAGTCACAGGAGGAACCTTTCTGTTATCCGCCTTCAGTGAAATCTGTAGGCACAAGGCAAGCTTTTGACATTTAATCAAAGGGGGGTTCAGGTAGGGTCTGGAACAACGGCGGGAAGAAAGCAGGTGGATCGTATTAGGCTTTGCCATGGTTAATTTATTTAGAAGTGATTGGCTTAGATGTGTGCAGCCAATATTTGACATCATGTATATATCTTGTTTAGCATCATGCCTCTAAATTGTTACCACTGGAGAGACAGTGAGCTGTCACTGTGGACCGAACCAGGTGTTTGGTCGGGTTGCTACTTAGAGGTGCTGATGGAGATGGCGCTGTACTCAGCAAAGACGGAGCATTTTGTGTGGTTTCTAAAAGTTGATTAATTTTTACTTCACGGCACCGGTCTCTGAACTACTGTAAGTGCTTCTTCAGCAGAATCCCGGGGTGTGCGAATGGGCTTTCGAATATGGGCTGCAACTTTTAATTGAACAATGTGGTTTAACTGGGAATTTTCTGTTCTATGACCCGAGGATGTGAACATGGATTTACTTGAAAGACCGAAAGGTCTGATGTACACCGTTACGCTGATGCGAGGTGGGATTCGAATTGTGCCTGGGATGTACCAGGCAGCCCAAGTGGTTTAGAGCTAACTGCGACTCCCGTGATGGAAAATAAATTGTCACACGCACACAGTCCAAAAGTGCAACCCAAGTCAAGCACAGGGCTTTTTCGAGAAATATTCGCTATGGTTCTTGAGCCCATCCTGCTGGATCCCCCCCAGCCGGTATCCCTTCCTTACTCCCAACCAGCTCCTCCAAAACGTGGAAAGGGAATCCACCAAAGTCACCCAGGGATATCCAGCCATTAATTAAATAAATGAGCATGGGCTTCTACACCAGGTGAGACCTGTGCCAAAGGTGCTTATGCCTTTACGTTTGGGGCCCTCTCTTGCCACACACCTTCAGCTGGTTGCCTAGCAACCAGGAGAGACCCACTGAGCATGCTCACTGAGAAGCCTAATTGCTATCACAATTTACTTTTGTTGTTTTTTTTTTTAAAGCCCATTAACCAAAACAGGATGTTTTCCTTTTTGAAGGACAAGTAGAGTCTGCATGAATTTGAAAGGCAAGAGAGTATATTTCAATACCAAAACAATTCATTAAATGCCGATGCCAGCCGTGTATGCGAGTACACATAACAAACAAAATTTAGAGCAGATTGACATTAAACAAAGTAAAAATTCCTATTTATTCAGATTTTTATAGACTCATTTCCTTTATTATCTTTTTTGGTTGTGGCTTTTTTCCTAAGAAAGGCGTTGAGTAAGGGGGTGTGCGTGAAATTTTCTGTCATACGATCAAGTATATTAAGAAACTTCGTTAAAGATTTAGACTGATTTATACAGGAGATAGTATGTTTCTCTTCCATGCTCTTCTTTCCTTCCTTCGTTTCTTCTTCTCTTTTTTTAATCTCCTAATGGTTCCTAGTCTGAAGCTAAGATTTAACTTCGTTAATCTTTTCACAAAGGGCAAGAAATCATTTTGTGTACCTCAGAGAGAAAGGCAGTTTTTCCTAACTTCAAGACAAAAAACACATTTTATGTTAGGTTAACCTAATCTATCCATTTATTGAAACCTCTCCACAGTTGCTTGATTTTTCCTAATGTCTGGATTTGGAGATAAAATATACTTAGAACTTTAAGTAGCTATTGAACCCGTTTTGTTACTAAACAGAATGCCTTTTTAAATAAAAATTTATGTATTTCCAAATTTCTCCCTAAATTTTTTCTTTCAAATTTTCTAACTCATTTTGAGAAATTAACTCAATGTTTTTAACTTAACATATTTTGTGTAAATAACCTTATATTCCCATGAATCTAGGGATTCTAATATGAGGACATGCCTTTTAATTAACTCCATGACCCTGTCTCATGCTCAGTTCCACATGTGGAACCAAATGTGACAAATTTATTTGTACCAAATTGCTTTCACGCTGGGGAACGCTCACAGGATAAAGCTCTCCCCACTCCCCTCTAGGAACTAACAGATATCAGCAAGCAAACAAGATGAAATAAATTCATGAGGTGGGAGCCGTATGCTTATCGAAGCCTTGGCTCTCCCACAACTGCCATCTCCCACTCCAGCCCTGGCTTCTTATTCCTTCAGTGACCATGGCATTCTGGGTAGAAAATGTTGCATTGATGGTGCTGCTGTTGTCAATCCTGGAAGAGTACAGAACTAACTCTCAGTTCAATGGTACTGTTTTTCTAAGGGTATGTGCGTGTGTGTGTGTCTGTGTGTGTGTCTGTGTGTGTGTGTGTGTGTTTTCCCAAACAATAGTCTTTGTTTACGCATGAGCCAGCGGTTTTACCATTCCCTCAGAGACAACCAGTAGAGGCAGCAAAGTTTAGCAGATGAACAGTATTCCCTGATGTCCTAGCATCAGTAAGAAATCTGGAAGACATACTGCATAAGAAATTAATAAAATCAAAAGATTTCATTTCACTATGATTAACCCTATTATGCATAGAGGCAGGTCAAGCAATGGGGGTAATGAAAAGCTAAACAAGGCTAATTGGCGGAGTCAGGAGACTTGGGGGCCAGTGGTTGTGCCTATGATGATATAACTGGTGAAACAGAACTTGTTTCCTTTTTTTTTCCAAAAAACTATAACACAAAAAATAAAATACACATACACACATACATACACATGTATACACAATATGTGTGTGTTTTTAATTACATGGCTGGAAACACGTTCCATAGTTTCACATATGTTCTTTAATATGTGAATATAGATGCTCCTAAGGAGAATCTTTCTTCAATTTCATTCATGTTAACAAGTTTCTTCTCTCTCTTCTCTCCCCCAGTCCTCTGTTTCATTGGTCTCTCTCCCTCTCTCTCTGTCTCACACACACACACACACACACACACACACACAAAACGACTCACACACATACATACACACAAATGGACTCTGCAAAAGTTTTAGTCTTTGATGCTTTGGAATTACCAACATGTTTTGAGAGGAAAGTAATTTTTCAATTTCTGTTTTATCCCAAACCTAACAGGTGACTGGCCTAAAGGGAGTTTGTTCCCCCATCCCCTGTTCAGTGTGGCTGGCTCACCACAGCCCGAGCGTCTCGGAATTTAAATCACATATGAACATTTGGGAGTGATGAGAGCTTTCATGAACGGAAAGAATTGAAGCCACTGTTTCATCTTCCTCCTCTCTCTCTCAAAGTAGGATCAGAATTGATTGTTTCCTCTCACCTGTAGTCATTTTCTTATTTTAGTGCATTGATAATATCTAGACCCATGTTGTTTTCAAGTTTTCTCAACCTTAATCCCTAGAAATCCCGCAGAGCATGTCAAATTAGAACTTCCTTCCCGCAAATACATCTTCACATTGCTGTGCAATTAATTCAATACATTTCTTAGAATTTGAGGCTCTTAAACATTTTTGCTGAAGTGTATAGATTTCCTCCTCGCTCACTGCTTCTGTGCTTGCCCCTGCTTCTTCCTTCCCACCCCACTCTCCTGCTATATTTCAAATATTAATACTTATACTCTACATCCCCCCCGCAAATTCTATTGGTTTCAACTTACAAAAGGTCTCTATAATATAGCCATCCCCTCTTTTCTACAAAACCTGACATTGTGGCTTTGGAGGCAGCAACATCTGGACACTAAATCCATATGTAGAAATCCAAAGTCTAAAAAAAAAGTTACTAGATACTGATATACAGTATGCTCTTCTGTTGGTTATAAAAGGAAACTATTTCCTTTCCCTGCAGGTTCTATACAAAATAGCACAAAGATGGCAAACTACGTTAAATGATCAAATTTCCACGTATGTAGGTATGTTTCCGACTGCATGCAGGCACATTGAAAGTCAGAGTTTCCTAATTGATGCTTTTGAAATCTCCAAGAATTGCAAAGCAGCTTTTCTTACCAAAATGCATTTGAGCCAGTCCTAAGACTGTCTAGAACGCTTATTCATACCAAAAGACCTCCAAACAACTGGCAAACATTTCATTTTACTAAAAAGGGAAATACATATGCATGCCTATTGGTTTATTACAATTGACATTCCTTGAGGATATGGAATGCATGTAATAAATATGATTGTATAATCATCAAAAGCCACAGTTAGAGGAATCTCCTACTGACTTGATGGATAACACAGATTTTCAAAGATTTGGGTAAAAATTGCATATATTTTCTTCTTACAAGAACAAACATCTCATGTAAATTTCACTAAAGTAGAAAGAAGACTGCTTAAACTGGGAGAGAGGGACTCAGATTTTTTTTTTTTATTAAGCTTTTAACGCTATAGAATTGGTTACTGGATAGGTTTTGGGGGGTTTTTTTAGTAGAAAAAAAATCACAAAAATATTTTAAATAATGCATACCTAATGTTTATTTTCTTATTAGTAATTATTATGAAACCAGAATACTTTGCCAGCTTATCTGACTGCACCTGTTACTAGATATTTCCAAGAGACTCACACACCAATTTTGCCTGAGTGCACCCGGTGTATTTCCCGTTGTTTTGATGTTACAGTCAGGGCATGGGCAGTTTGCATTCAAACAAGAGGGCACGTTTTATTCAAAGAGGGAAAGTGATGTCCTTGGAACTTCAACCTTAACGAAACATTTTTCAAAAGGACACACTGATTGGAATGGGAAAAGATCCAAAGAGAGGCAGCCACAGAGAGAAGGGTGAGTGCGTGATAGAGAAGAAAGGGAAATGGATTAGATCAGCAAACCAAAACGATAGGATCCCAAGAGACTTCTTAAAAAATCTGTATGAAGTCATTACAGGCACACAGCATAATCCTGCAGGGTAAATGCACGCTCTAGAATGCAGAGAAAGTTTGCCCTCCAAGCTGAGTTTCTGAAGAATTAATTCTAAATATTCCCTGCAGTCTTCAGAGTTTTCAGTCCCAAATTGCTTAAATGATGATTAGTTGAAGTTCCTCTGACTAATTTTGGCAGAAGTAACATTTCTAGCTGGTTGATTTGGGCATCAAAACGCACCAATGTCTTCGGACATCTGTACTATAGAGACACCCTTATGCTAAAAACCCGACTCCAGCACTCCCCTTACAAAAATAGCACATTTCCGTTCATGCAGAACGGTGATTAGACTTTCCCAACACAACTCATACTTTTTAAAAGGCGCGTCAGAATTTTAAAGTGCATTAAATAAAGGGCATTGGCACATTAATGCAGTTCTGTTGAGGAAAGATGCTGCATAATTTCCGCTGAACCGTCGCACAAACCTTCAATAAAGAAAGTTCTCCGAGAAAAAAACACACATGCACACATTCTCGTTGTGGAGAACAGTGTCCTTGGGAATTAAGTAATGTATATGTATATAAAACTAAGCCTTTTAAGGTGCTTTGTTTCACATATTAAGGCGAAGCCAGAGTCCCCAGGGGACTGCTGTTTTGCTAACTTATTTAAAATATTCTATTTTCCCCGCAGCTGTCGCCTGCATGGTAGGACGACACAGGATATTCTGCTCCGTGATTTGTTTTTGAACATAGATGTTACTCTCTCCAACATCTAAATATGCATTTCTAAGAAACTTTCTGTATGAAGGGCTTTCTGTATGAAGGGCTCTCAAAATGACCGTGATGTTGTCAACATGCTGGAAGAGCTGCAGGAACAGTGTGACAGGTGGATTTGCTCCCTCTTAGCCTTGGTTCTTGCCCGCTCATCTCTGGCACAGGTGCTGATGCAGTTTATGCCACGGAAGATAAGGGTTTTGTGCATACAGCGTACCTGCATAACATGGGACATCCATTGTACAGCTCTATGCCATGATCCTCACGTCTGCTAAAAGTGACAGTGAAAATACAAAATGGGGTGGCACAGAAACCCAACCCCAAATCAGGCAGCTTTTCAAGGCTGGAAGAGACTTAACTGAAGGGCTGGAGAGACCTGCTCGGTGGCTTTTACTCCATGGTCGAGCATATTTCCAAGTTTAAATTATTGGGGGAAAAAGGAAACTTAGAAGATAGGGGGAAAAAAATCCTTTTGGGGGGTAAAAAATCGTGACGACCAAATAACTTAAGGGTTTTTAGAGCCCGTTTGGATTGGAAAGAAATATGTGTTTCGGCTCTACATCTTTTTTCTATTTCCTAAGCTGATGTCAGTTATACTTATTGTCAGTTTGGAACACGGAGAAGACAAAACAAAAGAACTTTGCTGTGAGCAGCGTTAATAACAGCATTGGCCTTCTGGATGGGGGATCTGCTCCCAGCAGAAAGATCTGGTAGCTAAGCCTGCCCAGATGATTAAGCTGAAAGAGTTCCTGAAGTTCATAGTTTAAGTAATAGCTTTCACCTGTAGGCTTCCAGCCACAATCAATAATTTTGCCAAGAGAAACCCACAAAGTGCTCAACGGGATAGAAGTAAGCCTCCTTTCTAAATCACAGGTGGTACCATCATGCCTGGTCATTGCTGTTCTTTCATACCAGATAATCTCACTGGCTTCTTGCTCTTAAGAGCTGCCATCTCTTAACTCTTCTCTTCTTTATCCCATGTCATTTGTTCACTATAACTGATCCAGATTTTCCACTAAAACTGTAAACTGCCCCAAACTAGACCAACCAAGATAGGGTGAGAACAGATGAGGTCACCAGAAATATTTACTGGGCACTAATGGTTTCCAGTCCTGGTTTAAGACTTTTTTTTAAGTCAAAAAATTCTTTCTAGACAAAATTCAGGCATCAAAGACCAAAACTGTTACACCCTAGGAGAACAGGTATCTCCACGCACCCCTGAGGCACCTAACGAAAGCAACATGGAAGACCTTTTCTTGTCATAAAAACACAGCAATTTATAAATAAACAGAGGATATTTATTCCTCATGTGCTGAGGTGATGTGCAGAATTTGTTCAATATTGAATTCACAACATCACAAAGAAAGGGCTGTATGTATTTTTCAGCATGTTCCAATGAAAAGGAGATATATTTAAAAAAAAATAAAACATACTACTCAAATACTTAGCACCAGAAAGAGATGCTTTGGAGCAAGCCCTTTGAGATGTCGGAGAACAAGGCTCAGTTTTCCTTCAATGAGAAAATGAACTATGCATTTATCTCAAGGGACAGATAGATAACAGATTATAAAATTCTGATGGAACAACTACAGCACAGCTTCAGCCTCCCACATGTGTATATGTTACCGTGTAAGGGGGGAAATGAGATGCGTAAGTCCCATTAATAACAGCAGTTGTATGCTTAATTTCACGTGCACTGCACTGAAAAATTACTTCTTACTGTCTAAAATAAGATTCAAGAAGAGCCTGGGAAATCAGGAGTTTTTCCAACATACCTTCACAGTCCCTATGTGAACAGGGAGCTGGTGATTCAAGTCATTTAGCAGACAAATGCTGAGATCATCTTTAGTGATATCCTCAGGGCAGAATTGATGGGAACAACCCAGACATCAAAGACCCTCCCCCAACAAACAGAAGTGTTGTCCAAAAATAATACACATGAACTTATTTACCAAACAGAAACAGACTCACAGACATAGAAAACAAACTTAAGTTACCAAAGGGGAAAGGTGTGTGTTGGGGGGCAGGGTAGATAAATGAAGAGTTTGGGATTAACAGATACACACTCCTGTACATAAAATAGATAAACAACAAGGACCTACTGTAGAGCTACAGTAGGGACTACAGGGAACTACATTCAATATCTTGTAATACCCTATAATGGAAAAGAATCTGAAAAAGAATATATGTATATATATTCTGAATCACTTTTCACACCTGAAACTAACATAACATTGTAAATCAACTATATTTCAAGTAAAACAAACAAACAAAAAAAACCTTGCATTTTCTTTTTTTTTACGTCCAAGCAAAGGGAACACTGTGGTTTTACAGAAACTTCTGATTGTGAAATACACAAGGCAGGAGCCTTCCAATATGCTGGTCTCCAAAATGAACTCTTTCCTCGGGGCTTCCACCATTCTTCCACATGGTAAATATGACTAGTTAGGTAATCTCGGCTGTACTCATAGATTCATAGAATTTTAGAGCTGAAAGACGTTCTTGAGCTAATTGTCCCACTTTTAGGTTTTATAAGTCTAAATCTAGTGTTAACTAGCTTTAACGCTAGCTTTAGTAGTCATTCAAATTTAATAATTAATTTACTAGTATATTTTTTTTCAAAAAAATTTTTTTGATGTGGGCCATTTTTAAACTATTTATTGAATTTGTTACAATATTGCTTCTGTTTTATGTTTTGTGTTTTTGGCCCCGAGGCACGTGGGATCTTAGCTCGCTCGCTGATCGGGGATCAAACTCACACTCCCTGCATTGGAAAGCAAGGTCTTATCCACTGGACCGCCAGGGAAGTCCCACTAGTATATTTAGATAAAATATGAACTATTTTATTTTTATAACAGTAAAATTAAAGCAAAACCTGTTTCTCCTCTAGGGTGACCAACTCATCCCAGGACTTCTGACTGGGAACTTCTTGGTTTTAGTAATGAAAGTCCTGGCTTCTAGGGAACCCCTCCAACGCAGGCAAACCAGGATGGTTGATTACCCTGTATCACCCCCTGAATTTTCCACTTCTATTAATGGCACAAACCTCAAAGTCAAATCTCAAAGTCATCTTGGCCTCCTGTCCCCAAATCCAAACACTCAAGAGTTTCTGTCTCTTACGTCTGAAGACGCTCTTTCCTCTACCTTCTCCTTTTCACTGCCCTTCATCTCCATCCTGAATCTCCACCAGCCTCTCCCTCTTCCGGTTGGTCCCATTTCTCATTCAGCACCTGGTGCACCCACAATCTCCGGAAGTAACATCACGACATTGAAACCATGTGACTCAGTTTAGTGACTCAGCCTGGCATTCAACACCTCATGATACCTCCCCAAATCTACTTGTCTAGCTTTATAATACAGAAAAAACAGAAAGCTGCAAGGAGAAGATAGAAAAATTGGGTCCCAGTTCACCACTCTCCATCACTGGCCAGCTATGCTAATAAAGGCAAGCCACTTAACCCCTCTCGGCTTCAGTCACCCCAGCTGTGCAATATCGTCACCTTCTTAAAGGAGAAAGCTAGTCTAGCTGATCTCGTCCAGTTCTGATTTTGAAAAGTTGTGATTTTATGAGCCGCTCTATCTTGGCTTGTAGACTTGATGTTGGGTAAGCTCCGCATTTTAGGAACAAGCCCTGAGTTTTCCCAGCTGAGTGCATTTTTTGTATGCACTTCTGCCTGTCCTTATACCTTCCCTCATCTGTCCCAGGACCCCTCCTGGCGAAGGCCTACCCATTATGTCCCCTTCCACAGCCTCAGTTAAATCTGTTCACTTTCTCTGAATTCCCATGGCTGTTTTTTACCTCTCTTGTGACACTGATCAGATCATTCTAGTTTGTACGATCGCTCTTGTTCATGCAATGCCTTATTTCCTGTGCTCCTGTGAGCTTCCAGAGACAAGGACTGCATCTCCCTTACAAGAAGGCACTGTGGCATGATGGTTAAGAGTTGTTATGGGGGCGTCCCTGGTGGCGCAGTGGTTGAGAATCTGCCTGTTAATGCAGGGGACACAGGTTTGAGCCCTGGTCTGGGAGGATCCCACATGCCGCGGAGCAACTGGGCCCGTGATCCACAACTACTGAGCCTGCGCGTCTGGAGCCTGTGCTCCGCAACAAGAGAGGCCGCGATAGTGAGAGGCCCGCGCACCATGATGAAGAGTGGCCCCCGCTTGCCACAACTAGAGAAAGCCCTCGCACAGAAACGAAGACCCAACACAGCCATAAATTAATTAATTAATTAACTCCTACCCCCAACATCTTCTAAAAAAAAAAAAAAGAGTTGTTATGGGTTGAAGTGAGTCTTCCAAAGAGATGTATTTGAAGTCCTAATGCCCAGTACCTTGCAATATGACCTTATTTGTCAACAGGGTCACTGCAGATGTAATCAGTTAAGATGAGGAATAGGGTGGGCTCATAATCCAATATAACTAGTGTTGCTACAAGAAAACAGCCTTGTAAGACAGGAGCACACAGGGAAAATGCCATGTGATGAAGAAGGCAGAGATTGGAGTACAGCAGTTGCAAGCCAAGGAATGCCAAGGATTGCCAGAAGCCACTAGGAGCTGCAAAGAGGTAAGGAGGGACTCTGCCACTGGTTTCAGAGGGAACATGCCTCTGCTGACACTTTGACTTCCGGTCTCCAAGGCAGTGAGACATCCATTTCTTTTTGTTTGAAGCCACACTATTTTTGGTTCTTTGTTATGGTGGCCCTTGGGAACGATTAGAGAGTCAAATGGCCTGGATTTGAAATCTTCTGCTGCGTACTGGTCAGCAATTTACTTAAGCGTCTGAGGCCTCCATTTCCTCATCTATGGTTTGATGGGAATCATAAAACCAATATCCTAGCACTATTGCAAGGAATCAAGGAATTAATTCAAAGACTTAATACATGTAAAATCTGGCAATAAATGTAAACTATTTTTTTTTAAACTTTTCATTTTTTATCCTTCAATGTTATGCATATAGTTGGTGTTCAATGCATTTTTATTGAATGAAGGAAATATATAAGTTTATTAAGGAAAATGTGAATTTATCTGGACGTATATATTTAGCTTATTTTTGTGGACTTGATAATTTGATTCAAAGTGGCAAGATGCTTTACTTATTATTCCCTTTATATGCAAAGTGCTGAGTAAGAGTGTGGGTTTGAAGCCAGGTCCAAACACTAGTTCCTCTGCTTCTTAGATGTACCACTTTGTGTAAGCTTACCTGGCCTCTAAGATGTTCAGTTTCCTCAACTTTAAAATGGGAGAATCCTCGAGTTTTCGTGAAGATAAGTAAGACATGCTTATGAAGCCTGACTTTCATAAATATCGGTTATTGCTATCATTTCATCTGTATTTATTTTAAAGTACTTTTAGTGTTTTCCCAAGTTCTAAATCAGTATTATAAATAAGTTGCATGCTTCAAGTTTGCAGCATATAGGAGGAATCTGACTCTAGCTGGCTGGGCCACAACTTCTTGATCTCTGAAACAGTGCTTTCAATAAACTGGGAGCAAATTTGACAACTCCCCTCCCCACAGGGGACATTTGGCTTTTTATTGTCATGATTTCAGGGGGTGGGGTGGGGATGGATATTTACTACTGGTATCCAGTGGATGAGGCCAGGGTTGCTGCTAATCATCTGATAATACACGGGACACCTCCCAACAGCCAAGAATTATCCAGCCCAAAATATCAATATGGTGCCAAGACTGAGAAACCCAGCTCTAAAATGAAGCGACTGGGCCAGGTGATGAGACCAGGTGAATTTTCCCACTCCTTCCAGCTCAAAAATTTCCTAAGTCTCTGATTTCCATAATGCATCATAAATGCCATGCTCTCAGGCTGTTCAATTAATTATTTTTATCACTTTCTATTTTTTAAAGCTACGTTTTTTTCCCCCTGAATGTCAAGACAGTAATTATTTAAGATAATCTAAGTTCTCTTAGACTTTAGCCCAGTTCTCACTGTTGCACCTTCTGGATTGCTTGATCCAAATGTTCCTATAAAAGCTTTTGGTTCACTGTTTTAGTTAGGATACAGGCTTAGCACATGTGACAGGAACCCAAAATAACAGTGGCTTGAGCAAGATAAAATACTATTTTTCTTTCACATTTATTTCTCTCCTATCCCTGTGAAGGGGTGGCTCTCGGCTGGGAGGACCAACAGCTGCTATGGGGCTTCATGGAGTTGGGGCCCCAGGTTCCTTCCTTCCTGCTGTTTGGTCATCATTAAGACTCTGCCCTCATCTGAATCCCTCAAGATGGGGCATCACTTTGTCTACATCCCAGCCTGCAGAATATGGGAAGGGGAGAGAGAGAGCAAGCACACCTCTTCCTAAGGGTATGACCCAGAAGGTGTCCACCCAAGTTCCATTCAAATCCCAGACACAAAAACCTACATGGTCGCACTTAGCTGT
This sequence comes from Delphinus delphis, assembly GCF_949987515.2. NCBI lineage: Eukaryota > Metazoa > Chordata > Mammalia > Artiodactyla > Delphinidae > Delphinus > Delphinus delphis. The sequence continues at coordinate 70,883,799 of NC_082695.1, read as the reverse complement.
CAAGAAGACTTGAAAATATGGTCTTAATTTTATATGTCCATGCACCCAGCAAAAAAAAAATCAAACAGAAAAGCAAACTCTTACTAGGTAACAAAGGATGCAGCTTCTGTTACTGCCTCCAAGGTGAAAACGTCAAAATTTGACATCACGTTCAAAGATAGCTACCTACTATCATATTCCCGGTTTATATCAAAATGTATATAGGAATGGGATAAGGTATTGGGATGGTGACCCTAAACAGAGTCACCTGATTTTCCCACTTTACATGGGCTGAACCTAAGCTTGCTGAAGAATCAAAGCATTTGAAAAAGATATGATTATCCAGGACTCACATTCAATGTGCCAAGATCAGGTTGCCATTCTCGTGGGCAGGTGCTGGCAAGAATGTACTAATGCACTGGTCAGCTTCTACACTCGCAGTGGACTTCTCTTGTTTAGGATCCCAGCCGCCCCTTTTGGAAACAGAACGCTTGTTTCCTCCCGGGATTTGCCGCTTTCTTGCTCTGCATGGTTTCTTACGTCTTAAGCACAAGTCCATGCCCCTCACAATACAGGGATGGAAAACGACCCAGGAGTATGAGGACGTCTTCATTTAAAAGGGATACAAGATGGGCTCCCCTGGTGGTGCAGTGGTTGGGAGTCCGCCTGCCGATGCAGGGGACACGGGTTCGTGCCCCGGTCCGGGAAGATCCCACATGCCGCGGAGCAGCTGGGCCCATAAGCCATGGTCGCTGAGCCTGCGCGTCCGGAGCCTGTGCTCCACAACGGGAAAGGCCACAACAGTGAGAGGCCTGCGTACCGCAAAAAATAAAAATAAAAATAAAAATAATAATAAAAGGGATACAAGAGAGAGAGCGTGAGGGGCAAAGGGGTTAAGAGTGTTGATCAGGGAATAGTTTTTTTTTTTAACTGAAGTATAGTTGATTTACAATATTGTGTTGTTTCAGGTATACAGCAAAATAATTCAGTTATATACATTTTTTTCAGATTATTTTCCATTATAGGTTATTATAAGATATTGAATATAGTTCCCTGTGGTATACAGTAAATCCCTGTCACTTATCTATTTTATGTATAGTAATGTGTATCTGTTAATCCCATACTCCTAATTTATCCCTCCCCCTCTCTTTCCCCTTTGGTAACCATAAGTTTGCCTTCTATGTCTTTGAGTCTCTGTTCCGTATATAGATTCATTTGTATTATTTTTTAGATTCCACATATAAGTCATATTATATAATATTTGCCTTTTTCTGTCTGACTTCATCTAGTATGATACTTTCTAGGTCCACCGATGTTGTTTAATTCTTTTCTTCTTTTTTGCCTGAGTAATATTCCATTGTATATATATACCACATCTTCTTAAACCAATCATCTTTGATGGGCACTTGGGTTGCTTCCATGTCTTGGCTACTGTAATAGTGCTGCTGTGAACATTGGGGTGCATGTATCTTTTTGAATTAGAGTTTTCTCCAGATATATGTCCAGGAGTGGGATTGCTGGATCATATGGTAGCTCTATTTTTGGTTTTTTAAGGAACATCCATACTGTTTTGCATAGTGGCTGCACCAATTTACATTCCCTCCAACAGTATAGGAGGATTCCAATAAGAGAATGGTTTTAACGATGGATCGGGAAAGAAAGTTTGGTATCAGTCACTGGAAAGGGCTCACATTGGCCTTCTTGAGTCAAATCTCCTTCTGTGATCCCCTGCCTCTGCCCCTGGACATCCAAACGGCATCCCCATCTGAACATTCCTCCCCATTTCCTCAGCGACTAAACTAGCCTGAACCAATAACTAAGCATTAAGAGTGATGGAGGCCTGCAGTAGTTGGAACCTACCCTCGCCAAAATGTGGAGAGACACCACCTAAGAAAAATCTAACACAGAAGAAAACAGATTTCAGAGAGGGAGCGAGAGAGCTTGAGCCTTGAAAGCACTGTTTGCACTCTCCAATCCAGAAAAGCTCAGAGATACCCAGTCCTTAAACTTCCCAGTAGAGCCAATCAATTTCCTTTTTTTCTCAAGCTGGTTTAAATTGTATTTCTGTCACTTGCACCCAGAGCCTTCAGGGAATTCTCATTCTTATGGTCGCAGAAAACACCCAAATTATTAAACTTCAACCAATTCCACATAGGGCCAGGCCTCTCTTTTCCAATACCGAGCTAGAAAACAAATATTTCCAGGAAAAATGACAGACTTTCTGTTCTTTTAGGAAAACTAAACATTCAACTTTGCTTCACACATTTAGGATAGACACTAATGTGAGTATAACAGACACTAATATTGGCATCAATCACGTCATAGGCTAATCTTAATATTTTCAGAAAGTCTTTGAAACATCCATTTTTAAAGGAAATGTTCAAGGTGGCTTTCCTTTTGTTTAAGATAATTGATTAAATTTTTAAAAAGAGAATATTTGTCTTGCAGCTAATATTCATGAAAAAACCTCGCCCATTATGTTCTTGGGTGGCCTTGAATCGTAGGTGGCTCCAGCGTGGCAGAATTAATGCAGCTAAGGTTGTTCTGAATGCTTCATTTAAGGCTTCCGCTTTAGTGCCAAGGGCAGGATTCCACAGCCTTGGGCCTTGGCTCAAGAATGTCTTCTTTTCAGGGTGAGCCAAGACTAGGTTAGGTGCTTGAAGAAGAGTCAACTAAAAACAGACAGTATACTTCAAGTTTAGGGGCTGGACGACTCAAGGCCTAGTTCACACTTGAAAGTGGATTTGGTGCTAAGTCTTCAGCTGATTTGAAAGGGCTTATCAGAGCCCATGAGAGGAATTTTGGACCCAGTACAGATGCTAAATGTTGGGTCCATCAGCATGGAAGATTGAGTTGGCCCGTGGAAAATCACCAGACCAGTCTTGCCAATTCAGAAACACTCAAGGGCAGCATCAGAACCTCTGGGCTGGCGGAAATGTCCCTGGCCGTTCCCTCCTTTGGTTCCTCCAGAGCAGACAGTGCCATGATGGTAATGTTCAGCTGTAAACCTATACAGGCAGCCTACTGGGCCAGCCACAAGCTGGAGCCTACACAAACAGTTTCCCTTTCCAAACCCACATACTGTGCCCTGTAACAGTTGACTGCCCACCCCTCCGAGCTAGGACCTGGGGGTCTTCTCCAGAGTTTCCCTCCCCCTTCTCCTCTCTGTCCAATTTATCATCATACACAGTATCCCCTCCCCCCCGCCCCAGTGACGCTCCTCAGATTTGACCTCCCTCCCTCTTTCCTCTGTCAATTTTCCAGCCACCTGCTGGGGCTGAAGTGACAATTTCTTTGCTGTATTCGCTGCCAGGACCAGTTTTAGGCATTGACGGAATCCAAGGCTACCCATGCAGCCTGATTTGAAGGATGCACCAGTGTTTGCAGGAACCCAGTCTACTGTCGCTGCCGCTCATCCACGCCTGACATTTTTGCAAATGCTACTAATAACGACTTGCTTTTACCATGGGCCTGGCACTATTCTAAGAGCAGGGACGCACATTCACGCATTTAATCCTTGCATGGCAAGATGAGGTGTAAAGGGTCAAAATGTCCAGCAGAGACGTTGTCCTGGCTTAAGTTCATACTAAAGTGTCTATGGCTGATGGCAAATGGGCTCCTAACTTATTCTGAATGTGCAGAAGAGACGAGCTGAGAAAGATTAAGGCGTGTCGGGGGAGGCTGTGTGCTCCCATGGAGAGAAGAGGGCTACAAAGGGGAGGCTTGGCACGGAAACAACAGCAAATTAACAGCATCGCCTACCTCGTTCCAGACCTGCTCTCCTGCACTTACTCATTCGAATATGTTATACAGAGTGTTTTTGGGGGTGTTAGAATTCCCTTTCCACGTCCCCTTCTCATATTCCTGTGATGGCTTCCCATGAACCCTAGAAATAAATGACACTTTCACCAACTCCTGGCAGCCCTGGTGTGAATTCCCCTTTTCTCACGTGCTCTTACCTTCCTGAACACTGCAGTTATTTTCTTCATCTCTCCTGTCTGTCAACCCATGCAACACAATAACCAGAAAGTGGTTTTGGGCAGCAAAGTCTATGCCTGATACAGAGTTCCCAGAACACAATATAAATATAATATGTAAGGATAAGATGCATCATCTTCAGATACAAGACAAATACTAACTTGATATTACACTACTCTCTTCAGGATGCTCTATAGGGATTAATTACATGATGTCTGCAAAGCACTTTGAGAACCTCCAGGAAAGGTGTTACATAAATACAAGGTATGATTATTTTTAAGAGCTTCCACTGCTGACATTCAGCACAGCATGAAAGAATGAAAAATTATCTCCATGTTCCCCATCGTGGTAACAACTTCAGCTTAAGGTTTAGAAAACCCATTTATAGAAAATGCTAAAATTAAAAAATGCATTCCTTACATGAGCTCATCCATGGAGCTTGATCTATGGAAGAAGAGACCTTTCTAGGCACAAACTGTTTTTAATTTTAAACACGATGACTCTCTAGGCCTAAGTAAGAAATTTAGAAATTTAAAATCTTTCACCGAGGTTCTCAGGCCCCTGGCTCCAGTCCAATTCCCGGCCTCCAAGAGAGACTCTGTTTGGATGAATGTCGACTACCCCATTCCTGAAGCTCTCCAGGGAAGAGAGTTCTCAATCGACGTCAGCCACCTGTTTCTCTTTAAGAATCATGCTGTTGGGAAGTTCTTCCTGGTATCTTACTTAAACTCCCGTCCTGGAAATGTACCAGGTTTCCTCCTACTTCTCCTCAGGGAAACCAGAGCACAGCCAGTGCGTGACTTTTCTATGCTGTTAATATGTAGTCTTCCTGTTCATAACCCTTCATATTTGCTGATAATTCTGTCACCCTTTGCAACTTTGGGGAGAAATGATTCTGCTCCTAGAATCATTTCCTCCAAATGCCATCCTTCAATACTGTTTCTTCCACATATATTGTTGTGAACCTACTGATCTCATGGATTAAAAGCTTCATGAGGGCAGGGAATTTTTTTGTCTTGTTTCCTGCTAGATGCCCTGTATGTAGACTAGTGTCTGAAATGAGGACACAGTCATTAGTATCTACTGAGTAAATGAATCGAGTTGTTATGATGGTTAACTGAAGTACTGAGTGCTTAGCACTTCAGCATGGGATAAGTGAGGCCTAGGTGGATACTGACATTACCTTGTTTCCATGTCCCTGAACTGTACTATTTACTTAGTATCTGGACCCTGGGAATAGTGCACCAAAAGTCATACAATGGCACCCCTGACCCAGTCCTTATACGTGGATCGTTTTTAAGCTCCCATCATTTTTAAAAATTGTAAATAGCTTGCAAAAATTTTGAAAGTGGAAAATTTTACTTAGAATGTAGATTTCTATCTTTTCCTAAAAACTCAGAAGACCTGGCAATAAGAAGATCCCAGCCTCATGTGACAACAGTGACCTGGGGCTGAGGATCAGCTTGCTCCTTAATGGGGACACTGCTCTCCCATCTCTACCAGGTCTTCTGCTCCACACGTTCCACTCACCTGCCCCTACAGGTGGCGGGGGTGAGAGCTCTGGCGGGGACAGAACATCCAAATGATCAACTGAGATGTGCATTTCTCAGCCAGATATGGTACCGTTTAGATGCGCCCACTTTCAGGTCATTTAATCCTCACAACACCCCTGGAAGATAGGTATCATCATCATCAACGTCACAGATAATTATATGATGTGCAGAGATAAACTGAAGTTCACACAAGCCCCCTGTAGGGAACCATCCAGTCTTTGAATTCCCTCTGCAGGGGTCAGCAAACTAACCTTAAGGGTCAAATCTGCTCTCCACCCTGCCCTTTGTTATTGAACATAGCCACGCCTATTCATTAACTTATTTTCTCCTGTTGCTACTGCTGCTTTTGAACTACAATTGTAGAATTGCGTAGTTGTGTGATAGACTATATAGCCTGCTAAGACTAAAATATTTACTATCTGGCTCTTTACAGGAAAAGTTTGCCAACCCCAGCCTACGCCTTTGCACACTTGAATATTTGAAAGGGGCCGTAAGATGCGATCTACCATCTCCTCCCTCCTGGGCAGGATAAAATATAAACAATACCACTCTGATCTGTATCCAGTGAATTCAGAAGCATACTGACATCAGAAACTACCCTAGCATACAGTGTGTCCATGTTGTGATTCTAGTAATTCTATGAAAGACAGACTCAGAATAGATGCCTGATTTACCCTAAGGAACCTCATCTAAATTGGGACACAGAAAAATATATATATATGTGTGTGTGTGTGTTTGTCACACACATATATACACACATATATATAGTATGTATATACATTACATAAATACAAAAATTAGACTGAATAAATCTAAACGAGCAGAAAAAGATTGGCAGAGAAAGACTGGGATTGAGAAAATCCTCCTAAAGAGTGGGATGCCTTTCAGCTGTGTGTGTGTGTGTGTGTGTGTGTGTGTGTGTGTTTGTGTGTGTGTGTGTGTGTGTGTGTGTGTGTACACGTGCATAAGTAAATCTATCTTGGTATAGATGCGAGATGGCAAATACCAGGTACATGAGTTGCCACAGACAACTCCCTATTTATCCTCGTGTATATGACAGGCATTGCTAATCCAATTACTGCCCTTTTGCCAGCTGAGCCTTAACGTGGCTGCAGAATCCTACTTAACACAGCTCTCTAGACAGCCAACTGTGTTCTACCAACTGAGCAGAGCTGGCACACTAAGTAAAACCTTTAATATGTCTTGAGAATAGAGACTAGTTAGCAATGGAAAGCAAGAGATTTGTTCTCATCTCAATCTTATTTTTAGAATCTAAGTCATTTAGACTATTTTTATCCCTTGCCAGAGTGTGGGTAAAATGAGAACAAAGGAGTTACTGAGTTCCTGTTAAGTTAAACATACCGAAAATTGTAAAGTATTATTTTTATGGTATAGTATTTAATGAACACTAAACTATGAGAAATAAGATGTCAGAAGCTGCAGAAGAAAGGCTATCGTGAAATAAATAAAAACTTAGCGGGACACTTCCCAGAATGATGCCTTTTGTAGGTTTGAACCATTACATTTTTCTGCTTGAAAAAAATAGAAGTGACCACTTGGGTTCAAGAAAATGGTACAAGTAAGGCACTGGGGGAAGAAGAGACTATTGGTGAGGTTGAATTTAAACTCTTCAGAGTTCATTCAACACACATGTATAGAACACTTACCACTGGGAAGACACACAGTGTTGGCTGCTTTTGAAAATACTATGATGTATAAAGAGGCACTGGTGGTCAAATCCTTTTTTGAAGTAAAGTGTTCTGATGGTGTGAGTTTGGAATTGAGTTCAGCTGCTGGCTAGACTGCACTACAGTGGATTAAACACACAAGGGTGTATTTTTGTCATGGAACTAAAAGTCTGGGTCAACAATTTTGATGTTGGTTCAGCAAATGGTTCAGAATGTCAGGGTCCAAGCCCCTCTGATTTTCTTGGCCTTTCTCTCATGGTCTCAAAATAACTGCTTAGCTCCAGCCAATACATTCAAATCTCAGGCAAGATGAGATAAAAAGAGGAAACGAAAAATAGATGCCTGTCACCTTAATTAGGCCTTTTTAAGGAACTTTCCCAGAAGCTCTACCCAATGACTTCTACTTTTTTTTAATGACCTCCCAATCTGCAAGGCAGTCTGGGAAATATGGTGTTTTTTCTTTCTTTTTTTTTTTTTTTTAAACTGGGCTTACTGCTGTCCAACAGCATTCTTTACAGAGGAGGAAGGGGAGAACGGATACTCAGTAGTAATTAGCAATCTCAACCGCTTGTGTAAATTAACTTAAAATGCAATGCTAGTTGTAGGAAACTGGTCTTTCTTTCAAAGAGCTCCACTCTAATAAGGGAAATAAGATATACACACAACTTAGAACAACAGAAACCAATTTATCATCTAGATAAACTACAAACTATCCAAAGGATACAAAACTGTATACTATACACATCAAAATGTCACCAGTGCTTTTTATTAGGTAAAGGGACAGTGGCTAATTTTTATTTCCTTCTATATAATTTTTTGGATTTCCAAATGTCCTACAATGAATATTTGCCCAGGTAGAGAGAGGAAGCACCATAAAGGAGAGATGGCATGAGTTTCACAACTTGTTTCACATCTATTATTTCATTTTATCACTGTAGCTGCGGCATTTAGAAGAATGTGAGGGCATAATTAGACATAATGAACATTTTAATAATGAACCCACATGAACTCAGGTTTTTGGAAAAGAGGTGAAAGAACCGAATCCCTAAACTGGGTGCTGGGCTCAACCGTGGTAATAATTCTCTGCACTCACAATATAAAGAATCATAGAATGCTATGTGGGCTGTGAAAAGCAATGACAATCTGGGCTGTCATTTACACTTCTAAGTCCAATTCATTTCCCATTTTCTAAAGAAAGTCATTAGTGGAAGAATGCCAGAAACTGATTAACAGCAAAATAAGGTGGGGATCTGGTACAACGTGCCACTTGAGCTTTGTGATTCCAAGGATCTGGGCACCAGCACCAACCCAGTACCCCCGACATCTGTACTAAATAGTCCTCTTTATGTAACAACTTCTAATACCACAGTCTAACCTGTCCAAATGGTTTATGTCCATTAACTCACACAATAGTAAATTAAGTTTCTCCTGGGTCTACCAGAACTTTAAAAAATACTTGGGGCTTCCCTGGTGGCGCAGTGGTTGAGGGTCCGCCTGCCGATGCAGGGGACACGGGTTCGTGCCCCGGTCCGGGAGGATCCCACATGCCGCGGAGCGGCTGGGCCCGTGAGCCATGGCCGCTGAGCCTGCGCGTCCGGAGCCTGTGCTCCGCAACGGGAGAGGCCACAACAGTGAGAGGCCCGCGTACCGCCAAAAAAAAAAGAAAAAAGAAAAAAAAATACTTGAAGAGCAGTAAGAGTAGAGTCGGGGGCAAAGATCAGCTGGGAATCTTATCCTAAAGGGCTTTAGCATCCTCTGATTATTTGGGGATCGCACAAGTGGCCAAGGAGAACTACTTCTGCATAGAGACGAAACCCAAATAGCCATCTTCTAAGGAAATGTCCAAACAGATGAGCCATTTCTGTTTACCCTTTGGTTTTTTTGGTTCTCTTTTGGCATAATAGTGTTCTTGCCCTATCCAGCTGGCAAAACATTATCCCTCTTGATTATTACATAACAGAGCATCTAATGCCTGCCACACTCCTTCTCCTTTTCCTATGAGCTCTGTCCTACAGTTCATCACTGTGGTTACTCACTGGGAGATGTGACACCTGAAGACCCAGATGCCCACTTCTCTTGGCAGTGGCCTCCCTATGTCAGTATCCTTCCTCATTTGGCCCATCTAGACTGGTGCTATGCGGGCTGAAAAGTGACAAAAATAAATAAATCGATAAATAAAGGACAAACAATAAACATTATTAGTGAAAAAGAGGAAAAAGTTTAGAAGTCACCATGAAATGCCCTCAACGTAAGTGCAGAATTTTAAAAGTGGACTTATGTGGCAAAAGAACCAAAACATCCCAATAACCAAAGTCTAATTATCCTTCATTCACACAACGGCAAGCCACGCAGACAAAACGTGGAAGGATCAGTCAGCCGCTACCCCCATACACAATACATAATGTCCAGGGTTTTCCCGAGATTCAGTCCACAATAATATTCCCCATCTCCTAACTTCAACCTCTGTGGATTTCTTGCTCCAATATTTGACCCCTCCTCTCCTGAATTCCCACTGTATTTCAAGTCTGAAGCAACATGTTAATAGTGCCTATACACTGTTATATACTCTTTTGTTTTCTTCCTTATTAGCCTTACCTCCTCATAAATATGGCAAGTTCATGGAGGCAGTATCTAGCCAGTGATTCTCCCATTGTGAAAACTGTATTTTCATGTAACATGCCAATAAAACAAAATTGTAATTGCTTCCACCAGCAAAGGAATGAAGGAAAGACTGAAATAATAAGTTACCCAACTTGAACCATTCTGCATAAATCCCTGGATGGGCTTAAATTCGTCAACGTTCAGAAGCATTTCAGGACCCAAGGATCAACAGTAGTATCAGTTGATGGTAGCAATGTAGGGTAGGTAAGAGAAATTCTGAAATTGTCTGAAATTCAAATGGGGATGAAGTGATTTGGGCTTGAGCCAAAGTGGACGGTGGTCCGTAAACATTGTTGTTAGATGGATAGAAGTAGATGGGCTTTACACTCTAATTCAGAGGGAGAGTGAAGAAAACTTGCTGATGGACAGAAGTTTGGAAGGCTTCATGCAGGCAGAGTGACATGATCTGTTTTACCCTTTAGAACATGCTCTGAGGGGATGAACTGTAGGCGAGCCTCTTAGGGGGAGCAGGGAGACAGAAGGTGGTAAAATAATCCAGACAGAGGCTACAGGGCTTTGACCATCGAAGTGGCAGCAGAGACAGAGAGAAGACTTAAGTTTGGAGTATATTCTGACTATAGAGAGCACAGGACTGATGAATGTTTTGATGCGGGGAGCAAGGAGAACAGATTAATCAAGGATAATTCCCAGAGTTGGAGCCTGAATATCTAAGTAGATGGTGGTGCATTTATTCAAATAAATTTGGGGTGGAAGATGGATTTGCAGATGGTAGGATTACTATTACTACTGGGGTTATATCTATTAGACACCTAAGTGGAGGTGTCTACCGTAGGGTGGGTACATGAGCTCCAGAAAGAGTCTGCGCCTCGGCTATAAGAGCCTAGCTCATTGTCAGAGTTGACCAAATGGAGACTATCTTACATGTGTTTTACAAGGGATTTCTTTTTTTTCTTTTCTTTTCTTTTTCTTTTCTTTTCTTTTTTTTTTTTTTGGTTACCATTAACCTAAATTATCTGATAGACTGTGACATCTGGACTTTTATAAACCTTCATTTGAATTTTCAGGAAAGATTTGGGCTACACCTGATGATCCAGAAGAAATGGTTTTCAAGATTATTCCAGAGAGATAACCAGGAATGGGGAAGTGAGATATTACCGTTAGGTAATATTATTATTGTCATCATCTGGGTAAAGAAAGGATCTTATCATTAGTTGGCTGAGCATTGGGAAAACTGACAAAATCCTAAATGATTACATTTAAAATTATCCAAGGAGGAAATTTTGTATTAACTTCCACTGGGCTTTTTCAAATAAGCATCAGTTATGACGGATAAGGTTAACCTCTGATGGGACTGAGTTTTATTTTCTAGAAATAAGATCCTATCCCAATGCTGCATCCTTTCCAGGTTTTAATCTTTACACTAATATGATGTGTACTGCAATACACTTCATCAAGAACTAACCCTAAAACACTAACAGGCAAAGAAAAGGAAGATGCTACCAAGAGAAGAAAGTTATGAATCTTGTTTGCTATCATCTAAGCCTGGTACCCGCAAACTATGAGCCATGAGTCTAATCCAACCACTACCTGTTTTTGTAAATAGAGTTTTATTGGAAAACAACCATGCTCATTCATTTAGGTATTGTCTATGGCTGTTTTCATGTTTTTATTGTTATTACAGTGAAAACCCAACAGTGGAAATAAGTAGTTGTGAGAGAGACCGACTGGCCTGCAAAGCCTAAACTATTTACTCTTTGATCCTTTACAGAAAAAGTTTGCCAACCCCTGATCTAAGGTAAAGAGCTCAGTGGATGCAATGAATCTTTACTCTTTAGGCAAAGCAGATCGAAGTGGGGAACATTGAAAATTGGACTTGCCCCAGTTTATGTGTGGCAGATTGCTATGTGACTTTCTAAAGACAGGAAAAAGATACTTTTATATGCTACTTCCTTGTCCTTGTGCCCCAGGCAGCCACTCTCTTATTGAGCAATAGTCAGGAAGGGGCTGTAATAACTCCACATCCTCCAGAGACTGAAATTGGCAACGGGAAAAGAATAGAGCTAACTGCCCTGCTGTTTTGAGGAGACACTGAAGTGCCCTGGAGGGAAGAACAACAGTGATCTTATGTTAAGGAATCCACACGGTGTCCAGAGAGAGGTCAGTGAGGCTGCCTTGCCAATTTCATTGTTTAAAGCACACCTTGAACAATACTGGGCACATGCTGGGTTTGCTTTCAGCTTTCCAGTAGCATTTCAGCTGATTTCTAGTCATTACAAACTTAAGTGTTTTTCAGGATCCCTGTAAAATAGTTCAGCATTGCCAGTCATTTCCTTACCATAAATATCTGTGTCTTGTGATGGGCTTAAGAAGATGTGGTATATATAGAGACAATGGAATATTACTCAGCCATAAAAAGAATGAAATATTGCCAGTTGCAGCAACATGGATGGACCTAGAGAATATTATACTTACTGAAGACAGGGAAAGACAAATACTATATGATGATACTTAATATGTGGAATCTAAAAAATCATACAAATGAATCTATCTACAAAACAGAATCACAGACATAAAAAACCAACTTATGGCTACCAAAGGGGAGAGGGATGGGGGGAGGGACAAAGTAGGAATATGGGATTGACGGAGACAAACTACTATACATAAAATAGATAAGCAACAAGGATTTACTGTATAGCAGGGAATTATACTCACTCGCTTGTAACTTATAATGGAATATAATCAGAAAAAAACTGAATCACTGTGCTGTGCACCTGAAACTAACACAATATTGTAAATCAACTAGACTTCATTTTTAAAAAAACTGTGTCTATAGAGAACAGACCTGTAGTTGCCAAGGGGGAGGGGGATTGGGGGAGAGAGAGATTGGGAGTTTGGGATTAGCAGATGCAGACTATTATACATAGGATGGATAAACAACAAGGTCCTACTGTATAGCACAGGGAACTGTATTCAATATCCTGTGATAAACCATAATGGAAAAGAATATGAAAAAGAATATATATGTATAACTGAATGAATTTGCTATACAGGAGAAATTAATACAACATTTTTAAAAGTTATATTTCAATACAATTTTTTAAAAATCTGTGTCTTGGAGTTTGCATTAATGGTTGGTAAACTCACTGTCTTTTCTAATAGGTCTTTCTCCTTGGTGGGCGGGACAAATGCCGCACTGCAGTCACTCTGGCTGCTGCATGTAACAGATGAGTGAGTCAGGCAGAGATACTGGTTCCTGCCAAAGCAGGACCACGGCCTCATTCTTTTCCCCCAGTGGCCTCCCATAATTTAATGTATCCTATTTACTTAAGCTCTGGAGGGACTTCCCTGGAGGTCCCGTGGTTAAGAATCCAAGCGGCCACTGCAGGGGGCACAAGTTCCATCCCTGGTCGGGGAACTAAGATCCCACATGCCAAGGAACACAGCCAAAAAAGAAAAAAAGAAAAATTTTGAAAAAGATCTGGAATTGTGCAAATTCTGCAGTTTCATTCCTCCTAATAATTCAATGAATGGAGAAAGGCAGTTATGCACTAACATTTATTAGTTGCCTACAGAATAGCGTTAAGAGCTAAGCTAGCTAATGGCATACACTGTTTGAGCATCAACTTCTTCACCTGCTAAACCAGCCATAACAATAGCAACTACCTGTGGATTACTGTGAGAGTTAAATGAGATGGTACACAAAAAGACATTAACTATATGCCCGGCACACAGTAGGCAACATAAATGTTAGCTATTGTTTCTTGTTTTTATTTTTAGGAACTAAGCTCAGGGAATAAAAAGATATCAAAAACTAAGAAAAGAATGAGTAACTGTCACAGACCAGAGGAGAACAAGACGACATAATGACAAAATGCAATGTGGTATCTTGCATTGGATCCTGGAACAGGAGGACATGCACAGAAAGACCAATGAAATCTGAATAAAGTCTGGTACTTAGCTAACAGTAATATACCAATGTTGGCTACTTCGTTTTGACAAACTAATGTAAAACATTAACCTTAATAAGGGAAACTGATTGAAGGGTATATAGGGTCTGTACTATGTCTGCAATTTTTCTATAAATCTAAAATTATTCCAAAATTAAATATTTCTTTTTAAAAAAAGGTACCAAGACAAAAATCTTTAACCTTAAAAAACTGAACCTAATAGGGTATAAATTTAAAAAATAAATAAACAGCCAAAATCCAATACTATATATGTACTATAACAAAGCCATAGAAGCAGGAAGGATAGACAGTCAGCTCAGACTGGTATCTGCAAAGTCATGGCCAAGTCACTAAGCAGAGAAGGAAGAAGGGCATTCCAGCAGAGAAAACAGTATTTGCAAAGACTCGGTGGTATGAGAAAGCTTGCAATATTCAAATAACTGCAAGAATTTGGTATAGCAAAGGTGCATAGGGCCTGAAAAAAGAATCGTCAAACCTAGACCTGGAAAGAAATGGGAAGGCAAGGTCATAAAAAGCATTTGTTAAAGAACAGCTTTATTGCAAATGAAGCAACCGACAAAGGATTAATCTCCAAAATTTACAAGCAGCTCATGCAGCTCAATAACAAGAAAACAAACAACCCAATCCAAAAATGGGCAGAAGACCTAAATAGACATTTCTCCAAAGAAGATATACAGACTGCCAACAAACACATGAAAGAATGCTCAACATCATTAATCATTAGAGAAATGCAAATCAAAACTACAATGAGATATCATCTCACACCAGTCAGAATGGCCATCATCATCAAAAAATCTAGAAACAATAAATGCTGGAGAGGGTGTGGAGAAAAGGGAACACTCTTGCACTGCTGGTGGGAATGTGAATTGGTTCAGCCACTATGGAGAACAGTATGGAGGTTCCTTAAAAAACTACAAATAGAACTACCATATGACCCAGCAATCCCACTACTGGGCATATACCCTGAGAAAACCATAATTCAAAAAGAGTCATGTACCAAAATGTTCATTGCAGCTCTATTTACAATAGCCCGGAGATGGAAACAACCTAAGTGCCCGTCATCGGATGAATGGATAAAGAAGATGTGGCACATATATACAATGGAATATTACTCAGCCATAAAAAGAAACGAAATTGAGCTATTTGTAATGAGGTGGATAGACCTAGAGTCTGTCATACAGAGTGAAGTAAGTCAGAAAGAAAAAGACAAATACCGTATGCTAACACATATATATGGAATTTAAGGAAAAAAATGTCATGAAGAACCTAGGGGTAAAGCAGGAATAAAGACGCAGACCTCCTATAGAACGGACTTGAGGTTATGGGGAGGGGGAAGGGTGAGCTGTGACAGGGCGAGAGAGAGTCATGGGCATATACATAGTAACAAACGCAGTAAGGTAGATAGCTAGTGGGAAGCAGCCACATGGCACAGGGATATTGGCTCGGTGCTTTGTGACAGCCTGGAGGGGTGGGATACGGAGGGTGGGAGGGAGGGAGACGCAACAGGGAAGACATATGGGAACATGTTTATGTATGACTGATTCACTTTGTTATAAAGCAGAAACTAACACACCATTGTAAAGCAATTATACCCCAATAAAGATGTTAAAAAAAAAAAAAAGAACAGCTTTATTGAGGTATCACTGACTTACAGCAAACTCTGCATATTTAAAGTGTGCAGGAATTCCCTGGTGGTCCAGTGGTTAGGACTTGGGGCCCAGGTTCAATCCTTGGTTGGGGAATTAAGATCCCACCAGCCACGCAGCGGGAAAAACTTTTTAATAGATAGATAGATAAAGTGTGCAATGTTCTGACATAAGTATACACCCATGAAACCACCACCAAAACCAGACAATGAAAAATTCCATCACCCCCCCCAAAAGTTTTTTTGTACCTCCTAAGAATCCATCCCTCCTCCTGTTGCTATAGATTGGTTTGAATTTTCTAAACTTTTATGTAAATTGATTCATGTAGTGTTATGGGATGAATCTTGTTTCTCCAAGTGTTCTAACCCCTTATACCTCAGAATGAGACTGTATTTGAAGATCAAGTCCTTAAAGAGGTAATTAAATTAAAATGAGGTCATTAGGGTGGGCCCCAATCCTATATGACTGGTGTCTTTCTAAGAAGAGGAAATTTGGATACAGACACACACAGAGGGAGGACACAGGGAGGAGAAGACGGTCACCTGCAAGCCAAGGAGAGAGGCTCAGAAGAAACCAACCCTGCCGACACCTTGATATCAGCTTTCTAAACTCCAGATTCATGGGAAAATAAATCTCTATGGTTTAAGTCACCCAGCCTGCAATATCCACCCCAGCAAACTAACACACACAGTATATACTCTCTGCTTTCCTTCCCTCAGTATAACTATGACGTGGTGGGTATCCATATTCTTTTTTATTGCTGTATTCCATCAGATAAATACACAATTTGTTTACCTTTTAACTACTGATGAACATTTGGACTGTTTCCAGTTTCTGATTATTATGCACACAATTGCTATGAACATCCATGTTTAAGTCTTTTTCTGGACACACGCTTTTAGGTACTACCTAGAAACGGAATTGCTGGATCATATGGTAAATGTATGTCCAACTTCATAGGAAACTACCAAACCCTTTTCCAAAGCAGTTGTACCATATTACACTCCCATCAGCAACGTCTGAAGGCTCCGTTTCCTCCACATCTTTGCCAACACTGATGTGATGTGAATCTTTTTCATTTTAGCTATTTTAATAATAGTTGTGTAGTGGTCTCTCATGGTTTTAGTTGGCATTTCACAATGACTAATAACGTTGAGCACCTTTTCATGTGCTTATTTGCTACCTGTATGTCTTCTTTGGTGGTGTCTGTTCAAATATTTTTCATAGGACTTCTTAGATCACGCTAAAGAGTTGGGATTTCATTCTACCTGCAGAAGGAAACCATTGATAGATTTTGAGCAGTGGAGTAACATGATACGATTTCTGATCTAGAAATTTCTGTGTAGATCATCTTCACAGCAGTGGTTAATAGAAGTGAGAGTGCGGCGAGGGGTCAGTTAGGAGGCTGGTACAATAGTGTAAGTGAGGGCAGACGAGAGCTAGGGAAAAAGTGGAGACAACAGAGATGGGGCAAAGTGAGGGGCCAATGCCAGAGATATTTGCAAGTAGAGTCAGGACTTGGTGACTAATAGACTCACCAGTTGGTGTGGCATGAGAGAGACGGAGGGGTCAGGACGTCTCTGTGGGTTTCTGGCTTGGGTGGCTTGGTTTCTGGCTTGGGTGGCTTGGGTCTGATGGGAGCGGGTCATTCCCAATGAATTTAGGACAGGGATTAACCACATTGTTGGTGCCAACTCCAAGATTTTGATTGAGTCAAAACAGGGACATGTGAAGAAGGAGGCTAAAACGTTGGTGAAATGAAGAGTTAAGTAACCTTTTTTTTTTTCTAAACTTACCACCCTCTTCTCACCATTTGCCAATTTCATGAGTCACTGTCTTCCCGCCAGCCTGGCTGAGCTATAATGGCCCCTCCTCCGAGTCAAGGGCTCCTCAGGCAAGCCTCTATCCCTCTAGTTAATACTTTTAATCAAAGTTATTTATTCCCCGGACTCGGTGGTGAGCTTCTCAAGGTCAAGGGCCCAGTGTTATTTGTCTACTCTCAACGTGTGGCAGAGCCCCAAGCAATGGGCAGGCGCTCCGCAGACTATGTTGATGTAAACTGAGGGAAGTGCAGTAAGGGAACCATGCCACGGCTAGTGACCAACATTTTACAGCTCATACTGTGTACTTCACGGAGAACAAACCACCCTCCCAGCTGCCCAAGGTGGGGGGCAGTTTTGAGGAAATGGTGTGAAGTTGAAGAGTTAATAGACTGCTTGAGAGTCCCTCCACCCGCAGGAGAAAATCAGAGGCCCCACCATCCACTCTCCGCCTGCGGATCCAAGTCACGTCCTCTCCAGGACTGCACCACGAACGGGCTCTCCTCCCCTCCCCCGCCGCCAGGAACCAGCCCCAAGTGGCCACAGACGTGTCTGGGGCTTTCTCAACACTACCCACCGCCCAGTTCTCCAGTCTAATCATCTCCCAGCACAGTTCTTGGTCTTTTTTTTTTTTTTGCTGTACGCGGGCCTCTCACTGTTGCGGCCTCTCCCGTTGCGGAGCACAGGCTCCAGACGCGCAGGCTCAGCGGCGCTCACGGGCCCAGCCGCTCCGCGGCATGTGGGATCTTCCCGGGCCGGGGCACGAACCCGTGTCCCCTGCATCGGCAGGCGGACTCTCAACCACTGTGCCACCAGGGAAGCCCCAGTTCTTGGTCTTTTAACACGTTCGTTCGGAGGCAGCAAGGAGCCACTGCGGGCCCAGGCAGCCCCTATAGTGTTTCTGTTTCATGGGGCTGGTGTTCAGTCATCACGTCATGCTGCCCTCAGGGAGGTGGTCTTTTGTTGGAGAGCTCACCAGTGTCTGTTGTTACTCTGGAGACTGACTTTTGTTGCAGACTGGTGGGCCAGGCAGACAAGACTGCACTAAGTGACACAACACAAACAGAATGCTTATAACATTTTCCAGTCTTTCCTTCTCCCCCTTCTTTGCAGAGCTTCCAGAAAACCCCTTCCTCTTGTGTCTTCTCCCTATATGCTCATCCATCCATGAAATCTCAGGAGTTCCGTCTTGCTTTTGGAATTAGTGTGTAGGGAAGTGTCTACAAAGTGGCCATGACCTCCTGGGTTCTCACCTTTCTTCATCCACCTCCCCTTACCTTCCACAGACCCTCTGTTTCCTTGCAACCTTTCTGTCTGGACTTTCATCTCATGATTTAAAACATATATTCTATTTCGCCCACCCGTGTCACTTCCCTCCCCATAGACAAATCTTAGATGTACGGCACGCTTACTGACATCGATAGGGATTTTTCAGCTCCGAGCACACATCGCTGTTCTTCTCAGAAGAGAAAGTCAAAAATTTACCAGCAAAATAACATGGATGACGTGGAGGCCTCATTTTCAGTAATTATAGCGCCACCGTCCCTGCTCCCTAATCAAGTCAAAAACTAGTACTCTATTTGGGGCCCTAATTTCTTTCCTTTCTCATATTGTCCAAAAACGTCCACCAACAGCCCCTTTTGAACCGAAAGTTATTATGCTTTAGTCTCAAGCCAAAGAAAAATTTATTTTGGAAAGTTTGAATCAAATTTTCTGAGTTACTCATGAAGGAAAAGGTCATGAAAATGCAGTATTTCTGACTTTGTTTTTTTTTTTTTTTAAAGTTCCTGAGTTTTTGGAATTCCCTCCATTCAAAAATCATTTTTCAAAGAAACCTGAACTTTTTATGCCCTCACATTCTCATAACAAACTAATCATAAGCTGTACTTGAAAGAGTGATATTTAAAATGTTAAAGTACATGAATAAACTCTCTGCTTAAGTACCAGCGAATTCATAATACTAATAGGCCGTCTCTTAGTTATGCATATTATTGGCTAGGTATGCAGATAATATAAAGAGTGGGCAAGTCCACAGTAATGTTTATTTATTATCGGAGTGTCTTACATACTAGAAATGTATAATTCTTCAAAGAAATGATGGAGCCGCATTCTAAAAGGGAGCTCCACCATGCATTTCATCACCTTCCAAATTTTCTATGTTAAGAATAAATTAATGAAACTTATTTAAAAGTTGACCCAAAGGATGTTGTAACAGCATCCCCCTTGCTTTCTGTGTTTCTGTCCTCTAAACTATTCTACTGCATGATGGAAATGAGCAGAAGAGACAAATTATCAACTAAACATGTGCTTAAGTAATCTAGCAGTATCTGCAATTTCACATTCCCTTAGGTTGCAGGAAGTAATTAAGCGCTTTCGCTTAAAAGGCCACCTGGGGGCTGCACGGGGTCCAGAAGTTGTGAATAGAGCCATCAAATGACATGATTGGATTGTTTAATTCTATCAAAAAGAACTTAAAATATGAATCGCTGAAGGTAACTCACCATGAGAAAAACCTACTTACAGAAAATCAAAAACAGGTTTGCGCAGCTCTGTATCTGCATAAATCTTGATGACTGTGTCACTCGAGTTTGGCTTTAAGAGCTGTCCCAGACAGCCGGGGGAAGACGCAGCCCAGGTGAGAGCCTCAGAATCAGGACTGCCCGTTCTTAGTTCCAAAGTTGCACGAGGGCACCTCAGAGGCTGTGGAGGAAGCTGAATCTCCGTCAGGGCGATAAATTCTCCCACCCCTGTGCACTTCCTTCCAGAGCTTCCCAGCTCTGTGACCTCAGGCAACACACCTGAAGACTTCAGTTTCCTCGTCTGTGAAATGAGGCTGTCGAAAGATGACTGAAGCCCCTCTAGTCTGTAGTTGAAACCTCTGATTCTCCAAGCAGAGAATTAGATTGAAAGACTATCTGATGATGAGTGGCTTGGTTCTTCTTTTCTTTTCTTTTCTAACATTAATTTCATTTGATTGAGGAGTCAGTGAGTTTAAATAGTTCTGAATTTTACTGAAGAAGCTTGACTGTTTCTCTACCCTGAGAAGTCTTTTTGCTCCAGAACCGACCCCTTGAATGATTATTCTGGATGATTATTGTGACACAACTTGTAATCAGAATTGCTCCTCAATACATGTTAAGGCCAACCTAGTTCTTTTTTTTAACATCTTTATTGGAGTATAATTGCTTTACAATGGTGCGTTAGTTTCTGCTGTATAACAAAGTGAATCAGCTATACATATACATATATCCCCATATCCCTTCCCTCTTGCATCTCCCTCCCACCCTCCCTATCCCACCCCTCCAGGTGGTCACAAAGCACTGAGCTGATATCCCTGTGCTATGCGGCGGCTTCCCACTAGCTATCTATTTTACGTTTGGTAGTGTATATATGTCCATGCCACTCTCTCACTTTGTCCCAACTTCCCCTTCCCCCTCCCTGTGACCTCAAGTCCATTCTCTACATCTGTGTCTTTACTCCTGTCCTGTCCCTAGGTTCTTCAGAACCATTTTCTTTTTAGATTCCATATATGTGTGTTAGCATACGGTGTTTGTTTTTCTCTTTCTGACTTACTTCACTCTGTATGACAGACTCTAGGTCCACCCACCTCACTACAAATAACTCAATTTCATTCTTTTTTATGGCTGAGTAATATTCCATTGTATATATGTGCCACATCTTCTTAATCCCTTCATCTGTCGATGGACACTAGCTCTTTAATAAGTTCTCCCCAAATGATGTAGCCTGCAACGCGAATTCTTTCCTCTGAACTCCCACACCACTTATGGTCTATAACATTTGTTTGGCACATATATGCTGCCCTTATTATTACTGCTCATTAACACATATGTCCCAGCTCCTCTACTAAATCATAATTACCCTGAAGGCCAGAACCATTATGAGGTAGACACTTTAAAAATCTGATGGGAAAATTAACTTTTTTATATCCCACCATGTCTTCACTGATGCTTATAACCTATGTGGCAGTCTATTAACCTATTCTAGCATTGTTTATATAGACTGTGACTTTCTGTATTTAAAACCTTGTAATACTGCAGCCTATAACAGAAAATTTGAATACAGACAAATGATGACTGGCTCTATCCTCCGCTGAGTCCTCATTTTCAACAAGGAGCAAGCTAAACTCCTTACCTTCTCAAAGGGACACAGATCAGGCTAACCAACAAACCAGGGTATTTCTGGAATCACTGGCTCTGTGCTGAATGGACTGACCAGTCAGAGGAAGCCAAAGTCAATCCCACTGATGTTTAAGTCAGAGCAGACAAGAGCCATTAAGTGTAGCAAAGCCTAGCAGGGTAGAAAGGAACACACACCAAACCACCCCAAACTCCCTGCATCTGGCTGCGTGCCAGCCCCACTGCTTGTATAAATCTCACAGTCCTGGCTCCACATTTCACAGGAATGCGTAATCCCATCCTGGCAGAACGGATGCATCACTCCTAGCAGAGGTGCAAGCTCAGAAGACCAATGAGACTGGCCAGGTAACAAAAAGCTAGAGACTCAGACTCATCATATAAGGCAGGCAATAGGGGGTGGTGGGGACTGGATCAGCTAGAGGACACGTACCCCACCTAAAGGAGGCAGCCGGGCTCAGTTCCTGCCAGCTGACACCTCACAGAAACTCCTGCCCAGTGCTGCTAGAGTCTTCTTCTAAAGAACTAAAAACGTCTTAATTTTTACATGAATGCTCCAATTTTTACATGTTGGTAGTCAATAGGAATTTTTCTGGAATACTGGGTAAATCACAACTGGATACCAGATGTGGCTCAGGGGCCAACACTTTGCAATGTCCAATTTATCTAATTTGTTGTAACTAAATATAGCCTATGTTCCCCAACACATCCAATATTGGTTTTCATCTGTTTTTACGAGAGAGCTCAATTTTTTTCTGCCTCACCTAAATGTTATTTCTGTTTTTCTTGGTGCTGCCCTCCCAAGTCTAGTTCCCAGTTTTTAATTTGTGGGTTCTGATTCTCCGTTCCTGGTTACATCCTCTTAGCAGTTTGGAAGAGCGCTTCTTCCTGTTTTACAGCATAGTGTTCCACTTGTAACAACAATAACAAAATTTTTTTTTACTCCTTGTTTTTCCTGGATTGAAGGTAAAAAAAAAAAAAGTCCCTCTTCATTTCCTTTCCTGACAATGACCAGCATCGTGACTGATGTCAAAAGAACCAGGAGGGGAAAAAACGGGATTAAATTAAGCTTCTTTTGATGTTTAATTTTTTCATGGAGAGAGAAGTGAATATTCTGAAAAATGGTTAAATTTGTTCAAAAAAATACAGAAAGAAGGTTGTTGTCGGTTCAACACCAGGTGCTTTGGTGAAGCGATAAGATTTTTTTAAAAAAAAGCAGAGCTTTTCACCAGGTGTATGACATCATTTCACAGAGCCATTTGGGTTTAAATGGAATGAAACTGGGAAAAGAATGCATTTTGCATTTGTAATTCAGTTAAGTAGCTGCAACACATGAATTGGTCTGCTGGTAGTTCCCCATATGTTCTTTTAGTCATGTCAACATTTTCTGCACAACCACTAAAAATGATCACTTTTCTATGAGGCTTAACTTCTTATTCTTATATCTAATTGTTAGGCTTTTTTGCTTTTGGATTGATAATTACTATTACCAGAGTAGTTATAAACAACACTCTGAAAATCATTCATCAAGTACTCATCATCATCAAATAATATTCATGTGCACCTGAGATATATAACTCTCCCATGGCAGTGCCCAAAATCTTACATACCACGCAAATTCTCATTTAAGAAAGGGAAGGCAACTCCCCCTTTCTGAGATATACACTGGACTCTAAACGGATGATGTCATACCTTACTCAGATCATCAAGCTATGAGGTAAGAAATGAGTATTCCTGAGGAGAATCACCTTTATTTTTTATTTCAATTACTTGTGGCTTTATTTGAAGAGCTCAATTATTGATATTATAGATAAGATGTCCAAATCATTACCTGAGTATTATATTTTTCAATCCAGTTATAGTTAGATGTTGTTTCATAAATGTAAACAGGGGCCAAAACTACTAACTCTACTTTCACAGTATTTGATGCATTTATCTCTTGCCCTCCATCACTGGACTTTCCACCACACAAATTCAGAATCCCCGTTACCAGTTAAGGGTGGCATCCATGAGCATAAGGTCATTTGCTATGTCTGGATACATATATATGCCCAAAGCTAGGTTCCAACCTCAAGTCATGACTAAGTGATGGGTAGTAGAGTCAGTATCAAGGCATCTCCAGACCTAGAGTCGGGATAATGATCCTAAAACTCCTCAAGGCACTTTGGAATGGCTGTCAGTCTTAAGGAATGTCTGAATGAGAAATTTCATTTCCACTGAGACCTGCCCTGGATGACCTCATTCTCTACGAGGATCTACATGGGTTGAGACCAATGGCTAGGGTAGGATGGGGATAATTTCCATCTAAAATCACTGGGGGAAGGGGCTGGTATGTTAGGTAAATTGAAGAGAGTACCAAGGGCAGGGGATTTTGCCCTGTTTCCTGTTTCAGAGCTACCTATAGTGAAATCAACCTGTGGATTCAACTTGGATGATGCCCAGAAGTTTCCAAAGCTCTTCCAAAGGGAGTTGAAAGCTTAGTGGAGAAGAGTGGAATGCCCAGGACCAGCCATGATGAGATGGAGAGAGACTTTGCAGTGGAAGCTGGGAGTGACTACCAACCAGAAACCAAAGGAAGATATGGAAGAGACACAGTGGGTCTGTGACATCATTGAGAGCCAAGGAAAGACCACGTCAGCCAGGCAGGGTTGCAGATCCCTAGCTAGACTGAGACACACTGAACTACAGATCAAGTCAACCACCAATTTCATTCCCCGAAGACAGCAGTGGGACAAAGGGATGTCAACCCGAAGACCAGAAGAGCTGCAAGACTCCAACACCTCTCCCCACCAGTAGGTTGAGTGAGACAAACACTTCCCAAGTAGTATCCAATGCCATTTTGAAGAGGAGTCAAAGACAGCGCAGAAATAATAATATTTATGAGAAGTAATACTTTTTGCGAACTTAACAATGCCAGGTCCCAGTCTAAGTACGTATGCTAATTCACTTAATTCTCCCAACAACCTTTGAGAGACTTTATTATATTATATATTATTCTTATTTCACATATGTATCAATAGAAACAGAGAGAGAGGGAGAGAGAGAGAGAGACAGAGAGAAAGAGCAAATAATTTGCCTAAGGTCACACAGTTACTAAGTGGCAAAAAAAAAAAACAGGCTGTTTGTCTGTATGGCCCTCACACAGAGCCATTCTATGATGGTGTCTCTCTTTAAAAAATAAATCTCTGCCCCATGGAAACTTACAAGATGGTATAGGAAATAAAGCTTTTGTACAAAAACTAGTAACCAGGAAGTGGAGTAACCTTACTCTTCCCCAGTAGACCCAGCTGCCATTTTGAAGAAGAGCTGGGAAGAGAGAGAAGTATAGAAATAATGATGATGATAAACGTATTGAACCTCTTCTACGGGCTAGGCATTGTTTTAGGCACTTTAGATGTATTAACTCATTTACTCCTCATTATAACCCTTTGATATAGACCAGTGCTGTCCAATAGATCTTTATGCTAGAAATGTTCTATTCTCTCTTCTCCAATCCAGTAGCCACTAGCTATATGTTGTCTATTGAGCCCTTGAAATGTGGGTAGTACAACTGAAGAAATAAATTGTTACCCTCATTTAATTTTAATTAAATTTCAATAGTCATATGTGGCTAGTGTCCACTGAATTGGATGGCACGGAAGTAGAGTTTTTTTCTAGTTTACACACGAGGACATTGAGGCAGAGTAGCTATGTAATTTGTCAAGGTCACGAAGCTACTCGGTGGCAAAATCATTGCTTAAACCCTGACAGTCTGACTCCGGAGTGCACATGTTTAACTCTAACATTTCCATGACAAATTCTGAGCAATCATCCCAGAACACTGAGCATTACCTAAAGGTACTGTTTAAATGACTGGATGGAATATTTTATTTCTTTTTTCCCTAAACAGTTGGGGCCAGATCTATAGCTGACAAAATAAAGACACTAATTTTCTTTTTAGAGTTTCTCAACTGCATTGTCTGCTCTCCAGTAAATATGATGTGTTTCAAACAGCATGGCATTGTCTGCTCTCCAGTAAATATGATGTGTTTCAAACAGCATGGCTGAGGCTGTCCCATTTGGCCTGGTTGCATTTGAAGGCCTGGATGCAGAGGGCTGCCCAATTATCGCTACTCAAAAGGTCTAAACTGGGAAGGGCATGGCTAGCGCGGGGCACAGCCAAGCCCGTCTAATCAAGGCTGCCAGGATGGCAACTCACAGGTGCGAGGACCCTGGGGTCAAGAGGAGGGGATGAGGGTGAGGGGTCACTGTCAGTAATAACAGTATAGAGGGCCAGGAAACTTAAGCAGAGCTTGAAGCCCAGACAGAGATACAAATTTGGAGAGTCAAATTGGAAGAATTTTCTTTAATCAGAGGCATATCCCAGAATTGGCAAAATGCTCAGAACAGATACACCAAACCACAAAATTAAAGCCCGCTTGGCCCCCACTGACATCTTGATTGACTTTAAGAAAAGTTTACCTCTCCATGGTTTAATGTCATCTGTGACTCAGTGACTTGTCTGTAAAGTGTTCATAGCTACCCATGACAGAAGTACCAAAATATACCACCAAGTGCTTTTATTGAAATTAAGCACTCTTGTTACAGTCTCTTAGATGCTTTGAGTCATGCACAAAAAGAATGAAATTTGCCCAGTTTTCTGCTGAATTCAATTCCCTGCATCTCACTCTGGGTTCAGGATGGTGAAGCTGAGAGATCAGTTTCTACGGGTTCCATCTTGAAAAATGGTTTTTGCTGGAAATTAAATCAGGGAATCTTTGTCTGAGGGAACAGTTGGGCTTGAAATAAAGCTGCTTTCTCTTCGGAATAAAAGATCATATTAAATTTCTGAGAAAGGGAAAACCATCAGAACACCCTGGAAACCGAGGACTTTTAAGTGCAAGTTTTATCAAAGCGACAGCCAGTCTACCCACTGAAGTGCTCCCGTTGGAAGAAAGATGGCTAAAGATTTATTATGAAGAACAGAAACCTGGGAAAAATTGTGTGCCAAGGGGGAGAATTTTGCAATTGAAAATGTGCGTGTGTGTGTGACATTTGTGAAATTTCACAAAATGTTTCTGCTTTGCCAGGCAGCGTTCACAAAGCCAAACCTTGGAGCTCTGCACAGCACCTAGGCCAAAAGCAATCAGCAGCCCGAGCCCACACAACAGCACATTAGCAAATAATGCCAGCTTCCCTCACATCACGCAGTCAAAGAAATGAAAATCGCAACACTCAATTGCACAACTCCCAGAAGATGAGAAAAAAAACAAGATTGAAAAAAGGAAATAATTTAAAGGGCAAGTGATTATTAACAATGGTACATGACTGAGAGATAAGCTTCCATTTCTCAATATAAAATATAGGCCGACTGAGTTTCCAAACTTGCTATGAATATCATCAACCACCCTAAGGAAGTCAAGATTTGCTGTTGTCACCTACCTTGATGGCCTTGTAGGAGCGCTAACAGAAGCCCTGATGCGTGTCCTAGAGCAGGGTCAGCAAATGTTTTCTGTAAAGAGCCAGACAGTAAATATTTCAGACTCTGGGAGCCATGCAGTCTTTGTTGCAAATCCTCAACTCTGCTACCACATTATGAAAGAGCCATAGACAATGCAGAAATCAATGAACATAGCTGTTGCAATTAAATTTTATTTACAAAAACAGGTAGCCAATCTTAGTTTACTAACCTCTGTCCTAGGAAATCTGATAAGTGGAAAGGTATCTATTTAGATACTAGAACAAAATAAAATGTATTGGTAATTGGGGGAAGATATATTTATTTCTTCTAATTCTATGCAAGTCTAATCTAGTCCAGATTTATCTGAGCAAATTCTATCTAACATTTTTATATAAGGACCAGAACGTGGACTAAATAAGATTATAAATTCTCGAGTAAATGTCTGCTTTCCTGTCACTAACCAGTTTAAATGTTTCCTCTGCAAAGGAAACTACTTTAAGCGAATTCAGTTACTTGATCCCTCTTCCTCCCACAGACATTCATTTATAGATCAGTATTACCTTTTCTAAATTCCTGTAGCCTAATACCGTGCCTAACAAATGCAGTAGCTAGATGACTAAACAACTGACTGCACTGCTTTTCATTCTTTCACTTACAAAATGATCAAAATTCAAATCCTAAAATATAGTGAAGAAATATCTTCAAAGTTTAGAAGGAAAAAAATTGGGGATATCAATTCCTAAGCCCAGTACTCAGTAAAGCCAATTACAGATTTTCCAGGACTCAGAAAATGTAACGCCCACAAAGCCTTTTAAAAGACTTACTCAAGAGTTTGTGCCAGAAAAATTAAAAACAAATCTAAGGAGGAGAAAGACATGAGATTCAAGAAGCAATGATTAAGTGAAGGATAGCACGAAACTTTCAGCTCGATCAGAATAATTTTTTAGAATGGTGCTTTAAGCTTAATTCAATTATTATTAATCCTTATAAAATAAACGCAAGATTTAAAACAAACAAACAAACAAACACAAGGTTGAAATGGTATTTCTATCAACTCAGAGGAGGAACTAGAGTAGAAAAGAGGTAAGATGCCAAGTTTCACAGTCTCCTCTTGTTTAAGGAGGAGGTGAGAGACACTAACTAATGTTAGAAATCAATAAAAGGGAACATGTTCAAATATGTTATTACAAAATAAGCATAAGCCCTAGATACAGTGGCAGTATGTATAACTTTCAAACCAGTAAACAAAAAAATAACAGTAAAGAAAACTAAATCACTCCAGGAAAGGGGAAAAACTAATTTACACAAAAATAGGAAGACAACTGGGGATGTCAGAGTGAGACCAAATGTTTCCATTTTCCCAGTAAATGGCAACAGATAAACTTCCCAATTCAAAGACAGAGAATTTCAGATTAGGTTTTCCTTTAAACAAAATCCAGGTGTTATCTGTTTCCAAGAGATACGCCTAGAACAAAATGATTCAGAGAGATCAAATATAAAGGGATAGACAAAGATATAGGAGGCAAATACTAATAATATAAAGCAGGACTAGCAACACTTTAGTTAGTAAAGGCAAGAAGCAGTAAATAAGACAAAGGCAGCCGACTCCACAAGGAAAATATAAACTCAGTACATCTAACAGTCTAGTATCAAACTACATTTAAAAAAAAAAAATCTGTTTGAAATACAAAAAGCAATTGACAAATTTAATAACATAATGGAAAATACACTTCTCTCTCAGTAACTGATAGAAAAAAAAAAACCACAAAAAAAAGAGAGAGAGAGAGAATTTGAATAGCATAATTAACATTCCTGATTTAGTAAATATATGGAAAATTTTGTAACAAAGGAAGCAGAATAAACATCCTTTTCGAATACCCATGGAACATTTATAACACTGATGATATATTTGACCACAAAAAATATTCTCAGAAGTGTTTTTAATAGTAGAAATCATGCAAACCATATTCCACGGCTATAACGCAATAAAACTAAACATTAAAAACAAAAAATGGTCAAATTAAAGTCTATCCACTGGAAATTTTAAAGCGTTTTCTAATTAGCCTGGGATTAAAAAGAAATTCATGATTTATATTACAGACTATTTATAAAGTAATAATACTAAGGGCACCACACATCAAAATTTAGGGGCCCTTAGAATCTCATGGAAAGCAAGAAAGGATTGAAAACAAGTGAACTAAGCACTCACACTAAAAGCTAAATAAAGGGCGTCCCTGGTGGCGCAGTGGTTAAGAGTCCGCCTGCCGATGCAAGGGACACAGGTTTGTGCCCCGTCCTGGAAGATCCCACATGCCGCGGAGAGGCTAGGCCCATGAGCCATGGCCGCTGAGCCTGCGCGTCCGGAGCCTGTGCTCTGCAACGGGAGAGGCCACAACAGTGAGAGGCCCGCGTACCACCAAAAAAAAAAAAAAAAAAAAAAGTTAAATAAAGAACAAATGAGTCTCCCCACACACGAAAAAAGGATAAAAACCAGATGTGAATATATAAATAGAGATAGAGATATAAAATAGAAAAGAAAAGAGTTTATTTGGTCAATCAAAGCAAAGAATTGTTACTTGAAGAGTAAGTAGGACTAATATGATCAGGAACAAATAAAAACACAAGTAACAGTAGAAATAAAAGGTACTTAGCTATAGGTATAATAAATAGGTATAATAAATTTTAAAACCTTAAGAAAATACTACATGAGGTTTATGCAAATATACCTGAAAATGTAGATGAAATGGATAATTTTCTAAGTTGTGTGGTGCTCTCAGTATTATTACTTTATAAATGCTCAAAACTGAGTCAAGAAAGGCCAAAAAAAAAAAAAAGTGACTAAATCAAAAACCATAAAATAAATTGAAAATTTAGTCAAAGATCAATCCCCTTCTGGTTTTGTGTAATTGATACTTCAAAAAATAGTAAATAATATTAAATAGTAATAGTAAATAATTAAACAATTAATAGTAAATAATGAAATAAATTATTTAATTTATTTCACACCAAAAAATAAAAGTGTTAAAACATATCATAAGGTGAGCAAAACCCCAATATCAAAATTAGGAAAGAAAGCTATGCATCAGCCTAACTTGTGAATATAAATACAAAAAATCCTAAACAGCATATTGTTAAATTGACTCTTGTAAGGTATTAAAATATAAAACAAAGTATACCAAGGAAGGTTTATCCCAGAACCATGAGGATAATTCAAAATTTTAAAAATAACACTGCAATTTAGTGTCTTAATAAATTAAAGATAACTAATAATGATTATCTCAATCTATGCTAATAAATTATATACTAAAGTTCAATATTTTTTTTCCAAATGTAGAAAACACCTCCTTAACTTGATGAAGGCTATCAATCAGAAACTGATGGCTACCATTACACTTGATGGTGGACATTAGACACACTGCCATTTTAGAATAAAATAAAAATGCTTGCCATGACTACTATCACAGAATACTATGTGCTGGGTACATAGTATGCAAGACAATAAGATATGAGCAATAAATTATACAAATAATGGAATTGAAAAGATAAAATTTCATTATTTGAGGACAGTATGACTATCCAACATATCTAAAAAATCCAAG
The DNA here is from genome assembly GCF_949987515.2 of Delphinus delphis. Classification (NCBI taxonomy): domain Eukaryota; kingdom Metazoa; phylum Chordata; class Mammalia; order Artiodactyla; family Delphinidae; genus Delphinus; species Delphinus delphis. Next base: position 70,853,352 of record NC_082695.1, on the reverse strand, counting down.
AGAAGCAATGGAATAATTTTAATACAAGTAAGAGAGTTCAATTAGATTATCAGATAAAACATCAAAATTTAAAAATAGGGGCTTCCCTGGTGGTGCAGTGCTTGAGAGTCCACCTGCCGATGCAGGGGACACGGGTTCGTGCCCCGCTCCGGGAAGATCCCACGTGCCGCGGAGCGGCTGGGCCCGGGAGCCATGGCCGCTGAGCCTGCGCGTCCGGAGCCTGTGCTCCGCAACGGGAGAGGCCACAACAGTGAGAGGCCCGCGTACAGCAATAAATAAATAAATAAATAAATATAATCTGTTCTCAACACCAACAATAACCAATAAGAAAATGTAGTTTAAAAGAAAAAACTCCATTGAAAGACCAACAGAACTATAAAAAACAAAACTAATAAGAACTGATAAAACTAATAAGAAGTATGCAAGGTATTGATGAAAATTATAAAACTTTTTTCAGGGCCATAAAAAATCTGACTAAAAAGAAAGATTAGCCATAATTATAGAAGGTAAGAACCAATATTGTAAAGCCATCAGTTATTCTCAAATTCGTCTATACATTTAATGCTCAAAATCTCAACTGAGACATTTATTCTAAACTTCAATCTGAAGAGAAAATGAGCAAGAATAGCCTTGACATTTTTGGAAAATAAATAAAGTTTTAAAACAAGAGCAAAACTTACTGTAAAACTATGGTAATCAAAACTGAGTGGCACTGGCATAAAGATAGATATGCAGATCAATGGAACAGAGTACAGAGTTCGGAAATAAACACTCACAGGTATGGTCAAATGATTTTTTACAAAGTGCCAAGATCATTCAATGGGGAAGGGACAGTCTTTTCAACAAATTGTGTTGGAAAAATTGGATATCCACATACAAAGAAATGAAAGTGAACCCTTATCTTACATTATAGAACTACTACATGATCCAGCAATTCCAATTCTGGATATACATTCAAAAGATGTTGAAGCAGGGATGCAAATAGATATTTATACACTCATGTTCATAGAAGTTTGTTATTCACAATAGCCAAAAGGTGGAAGCAACCCAAATGTCTATCAGTGGATAACTGGATAAACAAAATGTGATATATACATACAATGAAATATTATTCAGCCTTAAAACAGAAGGAAATTCTGACACATGCCACAACATGGATGAACCTTGAGCACATTATGCTAAGTGAAATAAGCCAGTCACTAAAGGACAAATGTTGTATGATTCCACTTACATGAGGTCCCTAGAATAGTGGAATTATATTATAGAGACAGAAAGCAGAATGGTAGTTGTCAAGGGCTGGGGGAGGGAGGAATGGGGAGTTAGTGATTAATGACTGTGGAGTTTCAGTTGGGGAAGATGAGAAAGTTCTGGGGATGGATAGTGGCAATGGCTGAACAACAGTGTAAATGTTTTAATGCTACTGAACTTTACAATTTAAAATGGTTAAAATGGTCAATTTTGTATTATGTGTATTTAACCACAAAAGAGAAAAAAAGAGCAACCTGTTTTACTAGATATCAAAATTTATTATAAAGCTACAAGAGTCAAACAGTGTGGTACTGGCAGAGGTGAAAATAATCAACATAATAAAACTAAATGTTCAGAAACAAACACTGGTGTTATGGAAATGATGTATGTGATAGAGATCATATTTAAATCTATGAAAACATACTGTATAGGCTCTACAACAGTTTGTGGCAATTGGTTTTCCATTTGAAGAAAACAGAATGAGGCAGTTACTTCATGTCAGACATAAAAATAAAGTCCAGATTAAAGATACTATATGTATATATGAATATATGCATGTGTGCACACACACATATATATGCACATATAACACAAGAAACTATAGTGACTATCTTATGCCTTTAGGATACATTAGCCTATATATATGATGTTAGCATACTAGATGCTATTAAATAAGTAAAAGGATTACCAATAACTTTTACTGGCAAAATTGTGGGAAAATAGGCACTCATATCCTATTGATGCCATATTATTACAATGTCTAAAGAAATACAGCAGTAACTTTTAGAGTCAAGAATGTATTACTCTGTCCTAGCCATCCCATTTCGAATCTAACAGAAATAAGAATATTAATAAGTAAATAAGGGTACAGTCAGCCCTCTGTATCCTTGTGTGTTCTGCATCCAGGGATTCAACCAACCATGGATTGAAAATATTTTAAAAAAATTTCCAGAAAGTTCCAAAAAGCAAAACTTGAATTTGTTGTTGGTGGCAACTATTTACATAGCACTTACATTGTATTAGATATTATATGTAGAGATTATTTAAAGTATACAGGAGAATGTGAGTAGGTTATATGCACATACTATGCACCATTTTATATAAAGGACTTGAACATCCACAGACTTTGGTTTCTGAGAAGATCGTGGATACTGAGGGGTAAGTGTACTAGTACTTGAAACTATATGTACACAGGTGTTCATTGCTGCACTGTTTACAACAGCAAAAAGCTAGAAACAACAGGAATGTTGATCAAAAGAGGAGAGGAATGGTTGGATAAATAACAGTATATTCCTCATCCAGAATATTACATGGCCAACTTTAAAAATTACAAATGAGTTAAGGTCAGTCCAAATGAGTTAAGCTCCAAAAGCATCCACGACATATTTGTTAAATGAAAACCTTTTTCAGGGGAATGCGTTATCTGGGGGAGAGTGGAAAGATAAGCTCCACTCATGAATCTACAATTTCTACAGAATATACAGCTGATATAATGTTATGTTAGCAAAGCGGGGGCTTGATTGAAGAGGGGGGGAGAAGAGATCGTTTTATTGTAGACACTTCCATATTATTTAAATGGCTACCATTAGCTTCTGTCTTCTACAATAAACAAATACTCTTACAACTAACAAAAAAACGAGGGAGTGGGCAATGGAAATGCCCAGCGAATTACACAAATATCCTTCATAGGTATCAGGTTCTGCCTCTTAGAGATTTCTGGGAGAGTGCGAAAAACAACACAGAGCTCTGGGGTACTCCCTGGGGTTGGGTCCCCAAGTCTCCCCCTGCATAAGCCTCTACTCTGGTGTCTCGAAGAAGGATTCTCTTTCTTGCATGATGATGGGCCAGGACCTGGCATTTGAACATTGTAATCTTCAAAGTAATCTCTTAAACCCTCTTTAACTCTGGGCTCTTAACCCTGTGTTTACTCTGCTGTCACGTTTTTTCCCCCAGAATTTCTCAACCTCAGCACTACTGACATTTTAACGAGCGAATTCTTTGTCACGAGACAAATATCCTGTGCACTGCAGGATATTTAGCTGCTTTCCTTGCCTCTTCCCGCCGCATGCCACTAGCACCCTCTCCCCAAATTACAACAACCAAACCACATCGCCAAGGGTCCCCCGGGAGCGGGGGAGCAAAACTGCCCCAGTCGAGAGCCACTGGGCCCAATCAGCAGGACCAGGGATCTTGACCAGGGAAACTAGTGATTCTAGTTAAAAGGCTTCACTCAACTACCTAATCCGTTAAGTAGTAAGCTATTAAGAGTCCCTACACACACAAAAAATTACATAACACATAAAAGTGTTCTGGATTATTTTTGTTCCATCAGTTCACATCTTATCTTTAGAAATAAAATCTTAAAAGAGGTAAACCATATTATTTGTGTTAAAAGTGAGAATAGAAACCCATCATCTCTTGGATGTCACCAGTCTGCTCCCAGGACACAAGAAGAGCTTACTGAAAGGAAAACCTTTGAATCTACTGGAGTTGACAAAAGAATACCCTCTGTGGCTAAGAAAGAAAACATATATAAGTGCCTGAAACTCAAAGGTAATATTTATTACATGCATCAGCTTTATAGATTGCTTCCAAATCTTTAGGAATCATAGAAGAATTTAGAAGATAAAGTCCTAGCTGTTGTGACTTACAACATATAACATACAACACAGAAAAAAGAGAGAGAGCCATGCATATTTTTAAAAAACCCTCTGAGTAGCAGGGTTTTAAAAAGATTTTCTTTTTAATCACGAAGCAGAGAATGTCTTTACCAGATAGCAGTACATGCTCCAGCTTCAGCACCTCTTCCAAAGAGCTAGGACAAGCGGTTTATTTATTTCTTAAAGCCATTGCCATGTATTTGTGAAAAACAGAGTCAAGGGCTACGAACTTTACAGGGCTACAGACCAAAGGTGGGGAGAGTGGAGGGGGTAACATTTCTCAATGGAGAATGGTGATAAGGTCGCTCAGACTTACAGGAAGTCACAAGTTGTTTTTAAGCCCCAAATGGCAGCTGTTTGGGTTTGAAAGGTTTATTGAAAGTGGACATTATTTACACCATGTTCATACAAAAATACAAGCAGTGTTTCCCCAGCACCTGTGGCAGATGTTTAAGGGGAAAAACTGAGCTCACATAGCCTCAAGAATCATAAACATGCCAACCTTTCCCAAAATAATACCTTTCTTTATGGCAAGTCCAGCCTCCCATTTCGTGCTGGCTCTCTTATCATGATTTGAACTTTGATGAACTGCCTTTTAACACACCTCTTGGCTATGAAACTGTCAGGTCTTATGAGCTAAATAGGTTCCATCCTGGTCAGTGCCACAGTGGACATGCTCCAAAGAAAATCACACTGTTGTCTTACAAACTAGTAACTCAGAAAGAGGTGTGTGAGACTCTAAAGTGGTCAGAACCCAAGTTTCTGGCTTCTGGAAGAAAATTTTAAAAAGCAGAGCTGCAGGTAACCCTGTCGAGGCAAATAACTTGCTTCCAGGGGAGAGTTCTCAATATGGGGTTCATAATAAGTCAGTGTCTGTATTTTGGTTCCTGGCACAAAATGATGATTTACCTATTGATTCATCTTTGTTCTCTCATTTTATTTTTAAAAATTAATTAATTTATTTATTTTGGGTTGTGTCAGGTCTTAGTTACGGCATGCAGGAACTTGCGTTGCAGTGCCCGGGCTTCTCTCTAGTTGTGGCACATGGGCTCAGTAGTTGCAGCACATGGGTTTAGTTGCCGCATGGCATGTGGGATCTTAGTTCCCCGACCAGGGATGGAAATGGCATCCCCTGCATTGCAAGACGATTCTTAACTACTGAATCACAAGGGAAGTCCCTGCTCTCTCATTTTAAACATTCTTTTCTTTTCATTTACTTAAATGAATTTGGTCTTGGTCTGACTGGTTGGTTTAGCTGATTTTGCTCTGGTGATTAGGAGTCAAGACTGGGGAGAGGGAATTTTACAGCCTTGTCACTTACGGTTTGCATGAGTAGGGAGGCTGTATACGGTGACTTGGCCAAGCTGAAGTGGTCTGCAGGTCAACACATTTGACAGCCATTTCTCCCAGGCAATGGAACTCACAGGGTGAAAGCACCAAGGGGTCATTCTATGTCCTATGACATACACAATATATTATCACCATAATAATATGATGCCTATATTGATGTCTTACGGAGTCTTTGGTAGTACCTGAAACAGTCACATGCCCTTCAAGGTGCATCAGAGCACCCTGAAGAGTCTTTATGATCCTTAAAGTTCTCAGCTTACCAGGGAGTCACACTGGCATCAAAGATGGCATATAAGTTGAAGATGGAGGACTCACAATTCATGAACCATTCTTCTTCCAGGCTCTATTCCTAAACAAAATCCCCTCCCCAGACTTCCCTGCTCAGAATCCTTCATTCTCAACAAGCTCACACCTAGGCAAAGAGAATATCTCCTTTGTTCACATTATAAGGAGCAAATTTTCTTCCACTGAAAACTGGTGATTCAACCCAGGCCCATTTTGGACATGTCTGACTGCAACTCAGGAGACGCTCAGCTTGAACAACATGACTGATTCTAGAATCAGCTTATGCCTGAGGGAGCTGGAGGGGAAAGGGCCAACTTCAGAAGCTACTTGATGTTGGAGCCAAGGCTAGAATTCCCATCTCCTGTCTCCCAGAGCTGTTGCCAACTGCATCCTTTCTGGAGGATGCTCACTGAGGAAACACACTTTTCAGTACACCTTTCTCCATCTAAGACATGTGAAGGCAGATAAAGAAGGGTTTATGCACGATTCTCATTATTTTAAAGTTTTAGTGCTCTTGATATAAATGTCTTTCTAAACAATTGTTTTTCCTCTGATTTATCACTTAGTTGAGGCTATTTCCTCTGGCAGCCTTGGGGAATATTTCTCCTTCTATGTGTTTGTGGTGGAGGGTAAAGGGAGGAAGAATGAGCCTGGTAATCACCCTATCAGAAGCCTACTTCAACACAACTCATACTGGAAAGAGAAAACATCTGTGGACTCAAACTCCATGTAGTGGGTGGGTTATTTCCAGCCAATTTTAAAATAATACTTGCCTTGCTGCCTTCTAAAGAAATCTCAACAACAAATCAAAGAAAGGAAACCACCAAGCACCTCATTAGAGTTTGATAATCACTAGAAATGGAAAGACATATTTAGATTCCTAATAACTTAAGTGAAAGTAAGGAAATTAGCCAAAAGGTGTTTTCAAAGGAAGCTGGTAGGTGAGAAGAAGGTGGCATTGGCAGCTATAAAGCTCTATAAAGTCCTCAGTCTCACTAAGAAGCATGGTTGGAGTTTCCCCTCACACCTTCCCCGTTTACTTTTCAAGGTTGCCCCTGATATTCTTTGAAACCTGATTTTGCCTGAATATAATTGCCGATGGAAGGAGTGTAGAGACCTACACAACCCCTAGGGATGGCCTTTGAGCACACAGTACAAGTTAGTAATGTACAACTAACCCTCTACCATGGTGTAATGGCCCTAAGACACCAGATATTTCACTGTTTTTGGTCTTGTATTAAACTTCTCAGCTAATTACATCTGGTTTGCTGGTGGGGAAGTCAGAGGCAGAGACATTTGCAATTAAAGAACAAGAACCAATGGGTACCGACTTCCTTAGTGGTCCACTGGTTAAGACTTCGCGCTTCCACTGCAGGGCATACAGGTTCGATCCCTGGTCAGGGAAATAAGATCCCACAAGACAGGGGGCCAAAAAAAAAAGTAAATAAATATAGCAGATAAAGACGTAGGATGAGAGGGCAGACAGCAGAAGCAAGAAGAGCTACAATCCTGCAGCCTGTGGAACGAAAACCACATTCACAGAAAGATAGACAAAATGAAAAGGCAAAGGACTATGTCCCAGATGAAGGAACAAGATAAAACCCCAGAAAAACAATTGAATGAAGTGGAGATAGGCAACCTTCCAGAAAAAGAATTCAGAATAATGATAGGACCTCCAAAAAAGAATGGAGGCAAAGATTGAGAAGATGCAAAAAATGTTTAACAAACAGCTAGAAGAATTAAAGAACAAAACATCTAGAAGAATTAAAAACAAACAAACAGATGAACAATACAATAATTGAAATGAAAAATACACTAGAAGGAATCAATAGCAGAATAACTGAAGCAAAAGAAAGGATAAGTGACCTGGAAGACAAAATGGTGGAATTCACTGCAACGGAACACAATACAGACAAAAGAATGAAAAGAAATGAAGACGGCCTAAGAGACCTCTGGGACAACATTAAATACACCAACATTGGCATTATAGGGATCCCAAAAGGAGAAGAGAGAGAGAAAGGACCTGAGAAAATATCTGAAGAAATTATAGTCGAAAACTTCCCTAACATGGGAATGGAAATAGCCACCCAAGTCCAGGAAGTGCAGAGAGTCCCAGGCAGGATAAACCCAAGGAGAAACATGCTGAGACATGTAGTAATCAAATTGACAAAAATTAAAGACACAGAAAAATTATTAAAAGCAACAAGGGAAAAATGACAAATAACATACAAGGGAACTCCCATAAGGTTAACAGCTGATTTCTCAGCAGAAACTCCACAAGCCAGAAGGGAGTGGCACAATATATTTAAAGTGATGAAAGGGAAGAACCTACAACCAAGATTACTGTACCCAGCAAGGATCTCATTCAGATTTGATGGTGAAATCAAAAGGTTTACAGACAAGCAAAAGCTAAGAGGATTCAGCACCACCAAACCAGCTCTACAACAAATGCTAAAGGAATTTCTCTAAGTGGGAAACACAAGAGAAAAAAAGGACATACAAAAACAAACCTAAAACAATTAAGAAAATGGTCATAGGAACATACATATCAATAATTTCCTTAAATGTGAATGGAAATGCTCCAACCAAAAGACACAGGTTTGTTGAATGGATACAAAAACAAGAACCATCTATTTGCTGTCTACAAGAGACCCAATTCAGACCTAGGACACATACAGACTGAAAGTGAGGGGATGGAAAAAGATTTTCCATGCAAATGGAAATCAAAAGAAAGCTGGACTAGCAATACTCATATCAGACAAAATAGACTTTAAAATAAAGAATGTTACAAGAACAAGGAAGGACACTACATAATGATCAAGGGATCAATCCAAGAAGAAGACATAACAATTATAAATATATATGCACCCAACACAGGAGCACCTCAAGACATAAGGCAAATGCTAACAGCTATAAAAGAGGAAATTGACAGTAACACAATAATAGTGGGGGACTTTAACACCTCACCTACACCAATGGACAGATCATCCAGACAGAAAATTAGTAAGGAAACACAAGCTTTAAATGACACAATAGACCAGATAGATTTAATTGATATTTATCGGACATTCCACCTGAAAACAGCAGATTACAATTTCTTCTCAAGTGTGCATGGTACATTCTCCAGGATAGATCAGATGTTGGGTCACAAATCAAGCCTCAGTGAATTTAAGAAAATTGAAATCATATCAAGCATCTTTTCCAACCACAATGCTATGAGATTAGAAATAAATTACAGGGGAAAAACCCATAAAAAACAAAAACACATGGAGACTGAACAATACATTACTAAATAACCAAGAGATCACTGAAGAAATCAAAAAGGAAATCAAAAAATACCTAGAGACCAAAGACAAAGAAAACATGACGATCCAAAACCTATGGGATGCAGCAAAAGCAGTTCTAAGAGGGAACTTCATAGCAATACAATCCTGACTCAAGAAACAAGAAAAATCTCAAATAAACAGTTTAAACTTACACCTAAAGGACCTAGAGAAAGAAGAACAAACAAAAACCAAAGTTAGTAGATGGAAAGAAATCATAAAGATCAGAGCATAAATAAATGAAATAGAAACAAAGAAAACAGTAGCAAAGATCAATAAAACTAAAAGCTGGTTCTTTGAGAAGATAAAATTGATAAACTTTTAGCCAGACTCATTAAGAAAAACAGGGAGAGGACTCAAATCAATAAAATTAGAAAGGAAAAAGGAGAAGTTACAACGGACAACACAGAAATACGAAGTGTCATAAGAGACTACTACAAGTGACTCCATGCCAATGAAATCGACAACCTGGAAGAAATGGACAATTCTTGGAATTCAGGTATATAACCTTACAAGACTGAACCAGGAAGAAATAGAAAATATGAACAGACCCATCACAAGTAATGAAATTCAAACTATGATTAATAACTTCCAACAAACAAAAGTCCAGGACCAGATTGCTTCACAGTTGAATTCTATCAAACATTTACAGAAGAACTAACACCCATATTTTTCAAACTCTTCCAAAAAATTGCAGAGGAAGGAACACTCCCAAACTCATTCTATGAGGCTACCATCACTCTGATACAAAAACCAGACACAGATACTACAAAGAAAGAAAATTACCGACCAATATCATTGATGAATATAGATGCAAAAATCCTCAACAAAATACTAGCAAACAGAATCCAACAACACATTAAAAGGATCATACACCATGATCAAGTGGGATTTATCCCAGGAATGCAAGGATTCTTCAATAATGCAAATCAATGTGATATACCATATTAACAAATTGAAGGATAAAAACGATATGATCATCTCAATAGATGTAGAAAAAGCTTCTGACAAAATTCAACACACATTTATGATAAAAAAAAATTCTCCAGAAAGTGGGCATAGAGGGGACCTACCTCAATACAATAAAGTCCATATATGACAAACCCACAGCCAACATCATTCTCAATGGTGAAAAACTGAAAGCATTTCCTCTAAGACCAGGAACAAGACAAGGATGTCTACCCTCACCACTGTTATTCAACATAGTTTTGGAAGTCCTACCCATGGCAATCAGAGAAGAAAAAGAAATAAAAGGAATCCAAATTGGAAAAGAGGAAGTAAAACTGTCACTGTTTGCAGATGACATGATACTATACATAGATAATACTAAAGCTGTTGCCAGAAAATTTCTAGAGCTAATCAATGAATTTGGTAAAGTTGCCGGATACAAAATTAATGCACAGAAATCTCTTGCATTCCTATACACTAACAATGAAAGATCAGAAAGAGAAATTAAGGAAACAACCCCATTCATCAATGCAACAAATAGAATAAACTACCTAGGAATAAACCTACCAAAGAGGTAAAAGACCTGTACTCAGAAAACTATAAGATGCTGATGAAAGAAATCAAAGGTGACACAAACAGGTGGAGAGATATACCATGTTCTTGGATTGGAAGAATCAATATACTGAAAATAACTATACTACCCAAAGCAATCTACAGATTCAATGCAATCCCTATCAAATTACCAATGGCATTTTTTACAGAACTAGAACAAAAAATCTTAAAACTTCTATGGAGACACAAAACAAAAGATCGTGAATAGCCAAAGCAATCTTGAGGGAAAAAAACAGAGCAGGAGGAATCAGACTCCCTGACTTCAGATTATACTACAGGGCTTCCCTGGTGGCGCAGTGGTTGAAAGTCTGCCTGCCAATGCCAGGGACACGGGTTCGTGCCCTGGTCCAGAAAGATTCCACATGCCGCGGAGCGGCTGGGCCCGTGAGCCATGGCCGCTGAGCCTGCGCATTCAGAGCCTGTGCTCCGGAACAGCAGAGGCCACAGCAGTGAGAGGCCCATGTACCACATAAAAAAAAACAAAAAAAAACCCAGATTATACTACAAAGCTACAGTAATCAAGACAATATGGTACGGGCACAAAAACAGAAATATAAATCCACAGAAAAGGATAGAAAGCCAGAGATAAACCCATGTACCTATGGTCAATGAATCTATGACAAAGGAGGCAAGGATATACAATGGGGAAAAGACAGCCTCTTCAATAAGTTTATAAAAGAATGTATCAAGGGCTTCCCTGGTGGTGCAGTGGTTGAGAGTCCGCCTGCCGATGCAGGGGATGCGGGTTCGTGCCCCGGTCCAGGAAGATCCCACATGCCGCGGAGCGGCTGCTCCCATGAGCCATGGCCGCTGAGCCTGCGCGTCCGGAGCCTGTGCTCCGCAACGGGAGAGGCCACAACAGTGAGAGGCCCATGTACCGCAAAAAAAAAAAAAAAAAAGTATCGATTAGTAAGTGTTTATACTTACTATTTATAATTATGGGGGAGGATAAAGCAAATACGGTATCTTATCAGGGGAGAGAACCCTATGTGTCTGGAATACAGGATGAACAAAAAAAAAGGATTGTAGAATGGTTCCCAAATAAAAGACAGAGAGAGAGAAGAAGCAGTGGGAACCATCTGCGTTCAGCCCTCCAGCTCTTCTTTTTCATTGTCTTTCTCAAGGGAGGTAGTAGGTGGTACCTCTGAAGGCCTTCGAGACTATGTAGAGGAGAAGGCACAAGATTCTCTCTGATCTAGCACATACATTTCCCTCAGGTGACCTGAATCCACTTTCCATTTGACCCCAGAGTTGAGCTGGAAACCATAAGGAACTGCTGAGAGGAAAGAAGGAGAGAACTGAAGGAGAGAACAGTTACATGGAAAAAAAAAAAAAAAAAAAGTAGATCCACAGACCTCATAGGCCAGAGGCATACAGAGTCAAATTACACCCCATGAATTATTTACAATATTCCTCTTTGCTAAATCTAAGCAAACATTCCACTTGCATCAAATCTACTCCAGGAGTTTTAACCGTGTATTGTAAAATCAAGTGCACAATAGTTCTTTCATGAAACATTTAGCTATATCTTTAGCACTAACAGATATCACACATATATTATGAATGCTTCCTTATTATAAAGCTAAACATGCAGTGCCTGAAACCTTAAGCTCTGTATTCCAAATCATTAGGAACAAGATGTTTCCTCTCGGGCAATTTATTCTGGTGATGTGGAATCTTTGAGTAAATAGTGACGCGAGTATTTTTAATAGCTGTTTCCCACCATATATTGCAAAGGAAGCATTAACAAGGGCTGAATTCATAACTCAGCATTGTACACATCCCAGATTTCACAACATTTATGGTGAACTATGAATTATTTTTTTATTTTTTATTTTTGGCGGTACGTGGGCCTCTCACTGTTGTGGCCTCTCCCGTTGCGGAGCACAGGCTCCGGACGCGCAGGCTCAGCGGCCATGGCTCACGGGCCCAGCTGCTCCGCGGCATGTGGGATCTTCCCGGACCGGGGCACGAATCCATGTCCCCTGCATCGGTAGGCGGACTCTAAACCACTGCGCCACCAGGGAAGCCCTATGAATTGTTTTATATGCGAATGTTCTGCCACTTGGCTAATTTCACTTGGCTACATGTTCTCCACCTTATCATTTTGAAATGAAAAGATATCCTGTCTATGAAACATCCTTGAGAACGACAGGATATTCTAATAGAACCACTTCAGAAAATGGGATGGCACACGTCTGTAATCATTTTACCAAGCTTTTTTTTTTCTTTGATAAGATGTGTTTCTGAGAGAACAGTGACGATGAGGCTCTAGTAATTATTCATTTTCCCCCTTCTTCCCTTTCTAGTCCCTTTGGTCTGCTTGGCTTCCAATCTAGCAATAACCCATTCCTGTTTCATGTTTTTCTCCAAATATTTATTAATATTCTGAAGGAGTATTTGTTCTTCTGGTTAAAAGAGTGACTATCTTTTTCTGAATGTCTGATCTCAACAGTCCTCCAACAAAGGAGATCATTAAATTTTAACATTTTTCTTTCAATGGTGGAAATACATTGTACTTTATAGATCTCTATATGTTATGAAGTCTTGAACTGGAAACATAAAATATTTTTAAATTAATGCCTGTAGCGAATTTTTGCCCTCACAAAATGTCTGTTACTTTCCTCTTTGTGGAGTATCACTTACAGTCATAGCATGTCATATTTGGAAGGCACAGTAGAGGCTACCAGGATCCAATGAGTCTTAGCCAGGAAAAGCTTGGGCCTCACTCGTTGCGGAGCACAGGCTCCGGATGCGCAGGCTCAGTGGCCATGGCTCACGGGCCCAGCCGCTCAGCTGCATGTGGGATCTTCCCGGACCAGGGCACAAACCCGTGTCCCCTGCATCGGCAGGCGGACTCTCAACCACTGCGCCACCAGGGAAGCCCAAGGGGAAAGCTTTTTAAAACACATGTGCTAAGTCTCTTGCCCACGGACTCAGCTTAGCAGTGTGTATGTACATGGGAGGGGGCAGGATGGGGGTGGAAATCAGGAATCTATTTTTTTCAGCTCCAGAAAATATTTTTTAAAATCTAGTCCTGAGGAATGCCTTTCTGAGCAAGTCACAAAACACAGAAATATAAGAGAAACATATCATTTGGCTCCATAAAAATGAACAATTAATACAAAAACATCCTAATCACAGCCAAAAGACAAAAATGATAAACTGCGGAAAAGGCTTGCAAAAGCCATTTCACATAATAGATAAAGAGCTCTTACGAATCGATAAGAAAGTGAATTTCCACCCGAACTTACTCATAAGAGCTGTCGATTGAAACAATAAAATAACATTGTTACATATCTAATTAGCAAAGACTGAGAAGTTTGGTAGTTCCTGCTTACACAGTCTCTTTCAGTGGGATGTATGTTGGTGCTACCGCTTTGGAGGGTAATTCCCAACATTTACAATGGAGAGTAATTTTTATGTAAAAGGCACTACCAGACTAAAGCCTCCCTACTCATATCTAACAAAATGAGCAATAAGAACTCTCAAAACAAAGTTTTTTTAAAAAGTATCAGCAGCTAACAGCCAAGGAAAAGAAGTGACAACTTCATACCATAATCTTCAAAATGTTGTGGCCCATGAAGTAAACAAAAGATGTTGACACTGCCCTTCATCACTCATCACCATTCTTTTAAGGCCCAGAAATCAAACTGGGGAAAAATATTAGAAGAGGAAATTTTTAAAAATCTCATGAATATTCCCTAGTTTGGAGAGAAGCATAATGAGGGCATGGGTAAGCAGGCTGGGGAAATGGTGGGAACAAAAATCCATGATAACAGAGGCTCCTCCATCCCCCTGCGGAATTCCAGTAATGGAAAGACAGGCACCATCTCTAGTAAGCAGAGTGAACTGGGGGGTTTGAATCTAAAAAAAGACTTTTAAAACTCCATGTGGAAAAAAAAATACAATGAAAGGAAGAAGAAAACCTAATAACAACATGAATTCATTTCAATAAGAGAGGGGGGGAAAGATAATAAAAACATACAAAAGGAAAAGTAAAGGGAGTGTACAGAGTTGGAGAAATAAATTGAGAACCAAAAAAGTAGCATTACAGATTTAACAGAAATGTTAGAAACAGCAAGAGAAAAATCTACATGCCTGAAAATCAAATTGCTGGCAGGAAAAACTGCAGACAAACTTCACAAAAAACAGAGATTAGAGAGAAGACAGTAGATATGAAGGACCAAAAAAATGAGTCAACAGAAAATAATTATGTCAAATTAGAAAATTTTTACAAATGAAAGAGAAAACTACTGTAAAATACAACATAAGAAAAATTTCCCTGGAATGAAGGAAGAAGTAAATGTGCAGATCCTAAATGTATATCATATTCCAAGAAAATTTGACAGAAGAAAAATTACATCAAGACACATTCAGATTAAAGTTTTAAGGTTTAGTGTGAAAAAAGAATCTTCAGGCATCCACATAGCAAAAGAAAGTCATTTTCAGGGTGAAAAGTAAAGGGGAAATCAGACAATTTCCACTGCAACTCTCTATTCTGTAAGACAGTAATGTCTAGAAAATTCTGAGGGAAAATGGGACCTAAGAATAGTATACTTGGCCAATTTGTCCTGTGTCTATAAGAACAACTCAGTCATGTTCTCAAGCATTCAAGCACCTAGAAAAAATAGTAATTTGACTCTTTCTTGAAAAAATAATAATGTCAATTAAATCCAGGTAATCAAGAAATAAATCAAAATAGAAAACTCAAAAATAGAAAAGCCATGGTTTTTAAAAATATAATGAGTCCTGAACCCATGAAATATAAAAATATGACAAAAACTGAGGTAATGATTATTATAGACTATACTGTAATGTTTATAGACCTTAACAATTTTTTTTAATTAACAAATTCTGGAGGCGGGTGCCTCTAAGGAGGCAGAGTGGAATACTGTGTTAAGAGTAGATTCCATCTGCAATAGTTTTAGAATCCTCCTTTTTAATTATAGGGAGAACTTTTAGATACTAATATCGCTTGTGGTAATGAAACATTTACCTAATATTTAGAGATTCCTTCAGTTTTACCTCAGTTTATTTTTATTCTGTTAGACCCAAACAAAAATTAAAGGTAATATACTTTTTTTTTCGCAGTACGTGGGCCTCTCACTGTTGTGGCCTCTCCCGTTGTGGAGCACAGGCTCCAGATGCGCAGGCTCAGTGGCCATGGCTCACGGGCCTAGCTGCTCAGCGGCACGTGGGATCTTCCTGGACCGGGTCACGAACCCATGTCCCCTGCATCGGCAGGCGTACTCTCAACCACTGCACCACCAGGGAAGGCCAAGGTAATATACTTTTTAAATTATCATATATATCACGGTCCCTTTTAATGAAATATTATCTATCTAGCTTTCTACATAAACACTAACAAATGTCTGTTAATTCATCTAATGTAAAAAATAATTTCTAAATGGTTGTGAATTAGAATAACTTCTGCTTTCTTTTTTAATTTTTGTTTATTGCTTGAATTTTTATAAATTTGTATTTTTTTAAAAGAGGTTATTATGTTTTAAAAAATCAGCTGTGCATTATCCTAAAATTATTTTTTAAAATAATTTGGACTGATAATTTTATTTCCAGGAGTCCATTCTACATATCTTTTTGCCTTTATATACTGGCAATATCATATATACAAGTATGGTCATTGTGACAAACTTAAATGTCCATCATTAGAAAACTGATTAAATAAATTGTAGCATACCCGTACAAAGACATAGTATGCAACCACTAAAAGTCATGGGATGGATCTAAATATGGTGATATGGAAAAATCTCCAAGATGCATGTATGCCATTTTATAAAATTCAACTGAACAGTGAGTACAGTACATTCCATTTGAGTTAAAAAGAAAAAAATGTCGCATATCACACACATATGCCTATACACCTGGTTGTATAGGCATAGAATATGTGTCAACACGCTCACAATCTGTTAATAGCAGTTGCACCAAAGAAGGGATAGGAAACCGGAATGGAAGAATTATTTTTTTATTGTGTTTCCTTTTGTATTATTTATTTATTTTTTCATTACATCCGTATATTACTTTTTCCATTGGGGAAAAACATAGTTTAAAAAAGAAAACTTCTTTGGGTGATTTTATTGTTCAATTCCTTTATTTTATGGAGGAGAAGGTCAAGATTAGAAATCAACGGTTAAGTGACTTGACTTAGTTCAGGTAACTAATTTGAAATTATAATTTATATTTTCTGGAGCTGATTCCAGTGCTTCCTATACAGTGCCTCACTTTTGTAATTGTCACTAAGACAACAGCAACCCTAAGTATCATCATAATACACAATTTACATTCTCTCATTTGGATGCATAGAGTTTTAATAATTCCAAAAGGGGCAACTTACAACCCAATTAAGCAAAACTCCTGGGGAAACCTGTGGCTTGTTAGATAAAACTAAATTGCTGGGAGTGGAAATGAATGTGATCATGGTCTCCACTACTGTCACCCAGAAGCTAACATGTTTGTGGGTGATGGTAAATGCACAGATGGTTTCTACCTAGTTTAATCTCAGTAGGCTTTTAAGATCAATTTATCACTGTCTTTAAAAAAAAAAAATTGAGAGCCCACATAGAAACGTTTTCACAATGTGGTTTCAGAATGCTTCCCTTTGAAGTCTACCTTTACACGTCAGCAAATCTGGAGACATCACAAAATTCTAGCACAGAGCATGTTCAAGTGTCATGTTCTGAGAAGCATTTTAACACATGGACTCCACACACACTGTAGATAAACCAATTTTTTTTAAGTTATTAACTTCCTAGATTCCTGTGAGTTTCTTGCAGAATCTTTGCTTGAAAATAAACAATGCAGTATCATTTTTAAAAAAATAAAAAGAGAATGGTTTTATTTGAATTCTTGCTCTGCCATTTCTTAATTAAACAACCTTGGGCATGTTGGTTTCTAGCCATCAGTTTTTCATCTTTAGAATGAGAATAATAATTCCAGCTTCCCAGGATTGTGGAGAGAATCAAATGACATAATACGTGTCAAGTGCCAAAAACAGACTGTGTCAAAAGGAGATACAAAATGAATGTTAATTTCCTTCCTCCTTCCCTAGATAAAAACAAGTTTAAAGGAATGTACACATGTATGCTTAAAGAAAAATTATGTATATTGAATCAAATTGGAAAGAAATCATCCTGAAATGGAAATGAACTCAAATTATGAACGTGGTCATTCAGCGAATTGAAATTAAATACACTTCATCTCAATGAAGTCAGCGCTATCAACAGAAAGAAGGGGAAAATGCATGACTGCGTTGCTCATGTATTTCTTGTTCTTATATTTGCTTCTTTGCTTGTAATTATCAAATACTAATAAGGAAAAGTGATTTGGAGTTGTATAATTAAAATGAAGAAAAGGTAATTTTAGGCAAAGTATGCAGAAAGTGTTCTGATAATGAGGTTGAGAGAAACAAGCATTTTCTAGAGAAAATTGGATCCTCATAATTTGAGACACAAAAATTAAAGTATCTCTATCAGATGTAGTCTACACATATTAGAACTAATATTCTGCTATTATTTTCTAACATGAAACAGGTAATAGTCAATAAGATATCAGCATTTTTACATCAATTTTTGTATAGAATGTACACATATTGGGCACTAGCTAAAATCATATATATATATATCTCACTTTGTTAATATGTGATGGCCCATGCTTACTCAGTAAACCAAAGTGTGAAAGTGTGTATGTCTCAGAAAAAAGAGCTCTTATAATTATATTATATTACCTCCAATTGTATATACAAAGCACTGTACTAAAGAGCTGATAAAAGCCTTATTTGTGTAGAGCTGACAATCTAGCAAAAAACACACATATCTCAAAACATAAACATGGACATAAATAAAATGGAGAAGAGAGGCACTAACTAAGAATTGAAAATAGAATTATTTGTCTTTAATATATCAAATCAGTGATATGATACACATAAGTGATAGCAAATGGTAATAGTGAGATGATACAGACTATGATACAGAAGGTTTGTTTTAAATCTTATCCCAGTTGATGGTCAACATTAGATTCCTATTCTGGAGTCGACACGGCCAATCTGAAGGAAAGAGTTCTTTTAAATGTCAAGAGGTTAACCTAGGCAATAATTTCTTCAGTGATACTTTATTAGGCACCAAGTCAAGGAAATTCACTTTCATCATTTGCTCTAGGAGATAAAATAGGGGGGAAAATCACAGTACACAATACTTGGTGTCCATAACACTTGCTCATGAAGAACTATGATAAAGGGGGACAAAGTCAAAAGTGCCATGAGAAGTATGAACAAATTACTCTCAGAATTCAGAAGAGGATGCGGTATGCTTTATAAAATGAGATCCAGTAGGGCATCACAAAAGGCATTCAATTTTGTCTTAATCACAAAAATAGGAAGAGTGTTACTATACAGGGAAGAGAAAACACAGTAGAAAAAGTTACATAAAGAGGAAAATTAAGGGAAGTAATGGCAGATGAAAGCAAAAGAGAAGAGCGTAAAGTTGCTTTAATACCAACATAAAAAAGTGTTTAATTACGCTGCTACCAAGTGGAGCCGCTGAAGATTTGAAAGAGATTTTACAATGACTATTAGAAGAGTTTTAAGAAGACCATTCTGTCAAAGAGAGTGATGGCTGGATTGGGGGATGGAGTCCAGAGGTAGGAAGGCTAGGTAAAAGACTTTTGTGGTTATTGAGGAGGCAGGTAACTGTGGACTGAGGTAAGGCCATGGCAATGGGAAAGAGGTGACTGGTGAGAGAGGCTGCAGTGATAGGGCTTGGGAGGGAACAGAAACAACGTGGTTGTGGAAGTAAGGGGAAAAAATTCAAAGGTGACACAAGGACTTTCAAACTCCAGCCATAAGAAAGTAACAGGGTCCAGATTTATCATCCTACAATAAACAACCGGAAAACTGAACAAAATATGAAAGAACTGTCTTCAGACATCACATAATTGACAGCACAGGACTGTAATCTCTGAAAAAACAAAAAAGAGAGAGAGAAAATAAGGTGAGTCCCTCAGTTGCACTGTCCTTCTGTCTGGAAGTAATTTGCAAACCTCAAGCCCAGGGAGGGAAAACTCAAGAAGAGCTTCATAGCATTGCTGAGTTGAAGAGATAGAGATTACAGTTCAGAGTCACAGATTAGCTAAAATTTTCAAGGTAGGATATCAGAGAGAAGAAAGCTACATAGAAAAAGAGCTCCAGAAATTTGCATAGGTGTCTTCTTGAGTCTTTGGCTGAATACAAATATAAATAAATAAATATATATGTACACACACACACACACACACACACACACACACACACACACATATATATATGTATATATTACCAGGGAGTTGTAAGATAAAAAATTCCCAGAGCTTACATAGGGTCAGGACTAATTTTTTTTTCCCGTTGGTTAAAGTGGAAATATGTCACTGAATATACTTCAGTAGAGACTCAAGAAAGATCAGGCCTTAGAACTGAGCCTAAGGGTACAGGCTCAGGGTACAGGCTAAGCTAGACTTGCTCTAAAAAAATCCTGAAGCCTTGAAATGATTCAACTGATCTACAAGAAGCTTAGCTACCTGCCAGAACAAGTCTAACTTTCTTTAAAGGAATACAACAAAATCCAGCCCCCAGAAGTATGATTTCACAATATCCCTCATCAAATCAAATAATACTATATGTGAAGAAACAGGAAAATGTGGCTCATATCAGAAGAAAAACTAGCTAAGAGAAACAGACCCAGAAATGACAGAGATGATGGAATTAGCTGAAAGGGACGTTAAAACAGCTATTATAAATATGTGTAATATGCTTAAGTATTTAAAGAAAAAACATGTACATAACAAGGGGAAAAAAGAACAATACAAAAAAGAAAAATATAACTTCTAGAGATTAAAAAGTACAAAATCTGAAATGAAAAAAAATCACCAAATGGGATTGACAGAAGATTAGGATCGACAGAAGATTAGACATTGTAAAACAACAAGAACAGAAAAATCAATGAGCTTGAGGATATAAGCTATTCTACAGGAAGTACAGAGGAAGAAAAAAATAAGAGAACTGTATTGACCTGAGAGAAAATATCAATCTAACATAAGGCAAGTAGAATGAGATGTCAGAAAATATATATATATTTAAAGAAAAAGTGGCAAAAATATTTTCAAATTTGGTGAAAACTATAAACCCACAGCTCCAAGAAGTTCAAAAATTCCAAGTAGGGTGGGCGAAGGGAGTGGGGGGCAAGAGAGATCACAATCAAATTACTGAAAAACAGCAAAAAGAGAAACATTTAAAGGCAATGACAGAAAAAAATCACATTATGAAAAAAGGAACAAAAGATAAAATTGTTAGCAGATTTCTTATCAGAAAATGTATAAATCAGAAACCAGTTTAATGCACTGAAAGAAAAAAACTGTCAGCTTAGAATGCTATACACAGCATAACGTATTTTAGATATAATACTGAAATAAAGACTTTTAAGAAAAACAACTGAGAGAATATTTTACCAACAGACTTTCACTACAAAAATTAAAGGAAGTTCTTCAGGCAGAAGGTAAATGATCCCAGAAGGAAACTGACTTTACTAAAAGGAATGAAGTACAGTGAAAATGATAGCTTTGCGGGGAAATACAAAGAACCATTTTTTCCTGTTTTTTAAAAATTTATTTTAAAAGATAACTGCTTAAAGAAGAAACAACAAAAACTCACTGTGGGGTTTATAACACATGAAGAAATATTAAGTATGATAACAATAGCACAAAGGATAAGGGGTAGGGGACAGAAGTTGTATTATATGTGAAACGGTATAAGATGATTTAGAGGTAGACTGTGGTAAGTGAAAGATGTATTGTAAACGCTAGAGTAACCACTTAGTATAGCTAATAAGCCAGAAGTGGAAATAAAATGGAACATTAAAAAATAAGCCCCCTCCCAAAAAGATAAATAAAGAAGAAAAAATGATTTGGAAAAAACAGATAAAACAAACAGAAGCAAATAACAAGATGGTAGGTTTTAACTTGACCATATCAATAATCAAATACAAAACAAATGATCTAAACTCTCCAATGAAAAGGCATATGTTGCTAAAATGAAAGAAAAATCAAGACAACTATATATTGTCTATAAGAAACTCAAAGTATAAAATCACAGATAATTAAAAGTAACAAGATGGAAAAATACACCATGCAAATACTAATCATAGGAAAGCCAGAATAGCTTATATCAGGCAAAGTAGACTTCAGAACAGTAACATCATCATGGATAAAGAGGGATAATAAATAATAATAAAGTGGACAATTCATCAAAAAGATGTAATCCTAATGTGTATGCTTCTGTGATGGTTAATTTTATGTGTCAACTTGACCAGCCATGTGTGTGTGTATAAGGGTGCTTATGGATGAGATTAGCATTTGGACTGGTGATCTCGGTAAAGAAGATTGCCTTCACCCATGTGGTTGGACATCATCTAATCTGTGAGGGCCTGAATAAAACAAAAGGGGGAGGAAGGAGGGATTCTCTCCTTTTTCACTGCTTGAGCTGTGATATTTCATCTCATCTTCTGTCCTCAGACTGGGATTTATGCTGTAAGCTCCTCAGTTCTCAGGCCTTTGGACTTGGACTGAATTATACCACTGGCTTTCTGGGGTCTTGCAGACAGCAGATCATGAGACTTCTCAGCCTCCATAACTGCATGGGCCAATGTCTTGTAATAAATGTCCTGCTGGCATCTCCTCTTGGTTTTGCTTCTCTGGAGAATCCTGACTAATACAGCTCCCAACTACATAACTTCAAAATACATGAACCAAAAACTGAAAGAATTGAAATAAGAAATAAATCTACAATTATAGTAGGAGGCTTCAGCGCATCTCTTTCTGTCATTGATAGAACCACTTGACAGGAAGTCAATAAAGACATAAGAAGATTTGGGCAAGACAATTATCCAATGGGATTTAATTGACACTCATAGAACACTCACCCAACAGCAGCAGAATACACATTCTTTTCAAGTGCACATGGAGTATTCACAAGGATAAATCATATTCTAGGCCACAAAGAAGTCTCAATAGAATAAAAGGATTGAAACCATAGAGTATGATCTCTAACATAATGTAATTAAATTAGAAATCAATAACTGAAAGATATCTGAACATATCTTTGAAAATTTGACAAATAACCTACTTCTAAATAACCCATAGCTCGGGAATTCCCTGGCAGTCCAGTGGTTAACACTCCACACTCCCACTGCGGGGGGGCACAGGTTTGATCCCTGGTCAGGGAAGTTCCACATGGCGTGCGGCGTGGCCAAAAAAAATAAAATAAAATAACCCACAGTTCAAAAAACTTCAACAAGGACACTGAAAATTATTTTTAACTGGAAGAAAGTGAAAATACAACATATTCAAATTTATGGGAGGCAACTAAAGCAGTGCTTGGGGAAAATTTATAGATTTAAATGCTTATATTAAAATAAAAGTCTCAAATCAGTGATCTAAGCTTCCACCTGAAGAAGCTAAAATTAAACATAAAGTAAGTAGAAATAATAAAGCTAAGAGTAGAAATCAGTAAAATAAAAATCTGAAAATAATAGAAAAAATCAATGAAACTAAAAGTTTATAATATGAAAAGATAAGTAGAAATGATAAATTACTAATCAAATTTATCAGGGAAAAAAGACAAGACAAAAATTACCGATATCAGGAATGAAAAAGGGAGCATTACTACAGATATTCTGAACAATAAAAGGATAATAAAGGAATATATTAACTACTTTATGCCAATAAATTTGACAACCTAGATGAAACAGACAAATTCTTAAAAGACGCAAGTTACTAGAGCTCCCTCAAGAAAGAATAAAATACCTTAAAATTTCTATATCAATTAATAAATTGAATTCACAATTTAAAATCTCCCCCTACAAAACAAAACATGCCATCCCAGATGATATATGGTGAATTCTTTAAAACATTTAATAAAAAAATAATACCAATCCCATACAAACTCTTCCAGGAAACAGAGAAGAAATTCTTCCCAACTCATTTTATGAGACCAGCATCACCCTGATAATGAACCAAGATTTAGACATTACAAGAAAGAAAACTAAAGGAAGAAAAAAAAATTCCCTCATGAACATAAACACAAACATTCTTAACAAAATATTAGCAAAAAGAATCATCGTTACACAAAAAGGATAATACTTCACAGCCAAGTGTAGTTTATCTTAAGAATGCAAGGTTAGCTTAACATTTACTAGTCATTCAATATTATTATTAACAGGATAAAAGTGAAAACATAATTATCTCCGTAGATGCAGTTAAGTGTTTCACAAAATTCATGATAAAAGCTTTCAAAAACTATGACTAGAAAAGAAGTTCCTTGATCTGATAAAGGACATCCACAAAAAACCTACAGCTAATACCACGATATCATTAACAATGTAAGATTAAGGCCTGTCTCCACTTCTAACAAGTTGGGTCTTGTTAGAAGGACCAACGGTCTTCTACGGGAGGCAGGGGCAGAAGACTGGACAACAGGAAGAGAGTAAGGTCGGGGCATTTATTCTCCTGGTTTCCTTCCTTCTAGAACACAGGTCTGCTCCATCTTCTGTCCAAGACCACAGCTACTACAGGGCAGCTCTTTCCTGAGATTAAGTCACTTTCTCCAATTGGTAACTGTTCCCTCACTTTCCACCCTCAGGACTTGGCTCCTTCTTCCCCTTTCACCCCCAATTAGGTTTCACATAATCCTGCCCACACTTTTGTAAACCGTGTTAATAAACTCAGCTCAGTTTCCCTGGCTGAAGTGTACCATCCGATTCCCATCAGGCCCCTGAATGATACATGTCCTCATTTGATATTCACCACCACACATTTACAAAACATTGAACAAACTCTTCTTCAACAGAAAGTTTATATCATTTTCGCCTTGATCTTATATTTCCATTCCATTTTTCTTGTGGAATTTTATCTTAATGAAGTATATTCTGGGCTTCCCTGGTGGCGCAGTGGTTGAGAGTCCGCCTGCCGATGCAGGGGACATGGGTTCGTGCCCCGGTCCGGGAGGATCCCACATGCCGCAGAGCGGCTGGGCCCATGAACCATGGCCGCTGAGCCTGCGTGTCCCGAGCCTGTGCTCCACAACAGGAGAGGCTACAACAGTGAGAGGCCCGCGTACAGCAAAAAAATAAAAGTATATTCTATGCTTGAAAGTCTTTTACTGATCATTGACTCATACTTCTCTGCAACAAGAATATGTATACACATTGAAAAGTTTAAATTGTGTTTGTTTTGGGACTTCCCTGGTGGTCCAGGGGGTAAGACTCCGCACTCCCAATGCAGGGGGCCCAGGTTCGATCCCTGGTCAGGGAACTGGATCCCGTATGCCGCTACTATCCCTGCGTGCCCCAGCAAAGACCCTGTGCAGCCTAAATAAATAGATGTAAAAAAAAAAAAAGAAAATTGTTTTTGTTTCATGAAATAAAAATAAATGATAGATTATTACTAACTTTTTTCCAGATTGAATGCATTATCATTACAGTTATTAATCCACAATTGCTCAAAAAATATAAATGTATCATACATTTTGATTTTTAAATTACTGAATGTAACAAATAAAATTCTTATTGGAAATGCATCTTTTAAGGAGAATAGGAATTTTCTCCCAATTAGTTTATATTTCCATGGATGAATACAATTTATGGCTAGAATTATACAGGGTTCAGAGTAAATCAACAGGAAGAAAAAAAAAAAAAGGATTGGGCCACAGGAAGTTCTGCGCTTACAAAAGGTGCATTAATTCCTGTTGTTAATTTTCTTAAGAGTGGCACTTACAAGGCCTTCCTGTAATAAGCACATGGCAAAAATAAACAAATGAGCAGAAGAGAGGTTACTGGAGAGCAAGACATTTGTGCTTATGTTAAAAATAAAATAGAGGATTACAGTATATAATCATCTGGCAAAAGTTAATGAAAATGTTTTTTTCCTGCAACTCTGAATAACTGGTCAAGAAATATAAACACTAACTAAAATACAACACTAACTTAATATCGGGTCCATTTCCAGAAAACATAATATTGCTATTTTGGAAGTAAACATGGAATTTTCACCTTCTCTTTGAAAATGTGGAAAACAGGCAGCTGGGACACAGAGTGAGGTCTTGGTTTTAGTGGGCTTCCAAGATCCCAGCAGCCCCTTTCTTTGGAGTCCTGGGGGCCGGGGGGTCTTTACACCCTGGAGCTGCGTCCTCTAGTGAGATACCTGATGAGTAAGAGGTAAGGTTTTCTTTTGCAAATGTGAAAAGGAGGGCTTGAGAAAGGGAAGCTATCCAAGGAGAACTAGACACATTCTTAGAACAGTCAGCTTTAAGGAGTGGAAAGCTGATGATCTGGAATGCCCCTCTCCACTCTGTGTGCCCCAGGCCCCCTGAAACTTTGCCGGCTCCCAGGAAGAGATCTCAAAAGTGTGACACAATTAAGTACAGTATTGTTGGCGAAAGGAGAGAAAGGTCACCACTTGAACAAATCATTCAGATTGACATGGTTCTACGCTGCCTCAGACACGATTTCTTTGTCCAAGCTGTTAATACCAAACAGCCAAAGAAGCAGGAGACACAGTTCAGAATGTGAAACTGGATCTTTTGTATATTCTAAGGTCGAGTCTCCACAATAGCGAAGTGTCGGATGTTTTGTCTCTGCGTTGCCAGACATCTGGATTGAATGAAGATTCAACTAAATGGACTTGATGTTCGTCTTGTTCCCTGTCCTAAGGCTGGCTTTGACTCCTTCTGGCTGTGAATGAGTATCCTTCCTTTCCTTTCTTTGTCCTAAGCCCTCTCAGGGACTTTGAGGCACAGGCCATGTCACCCCACATTAATCCATCAAAAAAGGGCAAATAAGGCGGCCCCGATGTCTGCCACCCCAACATTGGTCTCCAGTTTCCATTCTGGCGCATCCTCTTTCTTGCTCACTCTCTCTCCTCAAGGCAGACGAGCCCTGCTCCTGGTAATGTCTCTGCCCCTCTGGTCTCTCCCCGAGTTAAAGGAAAGCAGGCCCTGCCTATCTGAGTCACACAAGCAACGAAGTGACATAATGAGCTGCATTTCGTTGAGGGCTCTCCAGGTCCCCCAAATCTTTCTCAAATGTGATTGTTTATAAAATGTTTGATAAAAATAAATGATGCTTTCAATTTAAACAAAATTTCACACTGTTACTGGTTTTAATAACAGTTTTGACAGATGAGATTTTCGTCATCTGTTTTTTCTTTGTGAAGGCTTCTTCAATAAACTAAAAATGCTTTAAACTAACAGATGTGACTTTAAAGAAAGGCTTGAGTGTGAGACATCAGGAACCAAGGCTTGTCAAATGCTGCAACACAGAAATTTATTCCTCGTGCAAGCATCTCCTGGGTATCAGGAAAGTCACCGACCTAATGATTGCCGGCTAACGTGTGAAGCTTGTTTTAGCAGCAAGATGCCATTTATCCCGAACTGGGAACGTATCTTTGCCGGCTCCTCCCCTTTCACTCCCTGGATCTAGCGATTTCCGCTACTCCAGCTTTCAGAAACCTATTGAAAAGTCAACCCAGATTTGTTTGAGCTGATGTTGATGTTTGACAAACTGATGATCTGCAATTCTTTTCTCCATCAGCTCGAAAATTTGAATTTTCAGTACTCTGCTTACAATAAATAAGATATTTTTGCATACTTTAAAATATATATATATATCCATATTTTTTTTAACAGACTTGAAGGCTGGAAATGAAGACTGCAGTACTCTGATTTCAGAAAAGCTCTTCCTTTTTTGTGGTGTCTTTATATATTTTAGACGGTTATTCTTGCATAGAGAAATACAACCTTCTGAGGCAAACTGACAAATCAGTTTAACAACAAAATCACCCAAAAAGCTTAAATTAAGGGGTGATATTATGTAAAGAATTATTTTTTAAACCTTGTCATATCTCAGATGAAATATCTTCTCACACCAAAAAGTCTATGTCAAAATTTATTAACATGATCTGGGGATTAAAATACGAGATATGGAAGCATTGATTTCCATTCCCAACTCCCTTTCTAACATTATATATATTCTATCAAGTCATTTAATCCACCGTTTTACACTTTCCCTTGAAGTAGGCACAGAGCTTTTGGCTTCTTTAACGAATCGGTCAATATCACGTCTTATCCCACTGGACGTCCTCTAGTCCTCAGGGTGAAACCTGCGAATGGCCGCATAGTGGGTCCAGGCTGCCCAGGACCTGGGCCAGCCCCGGCAGAAGCAAGAATTCATTCCTCCCTGCTGAAGGGCATCCAAAGGTAGTTTTTCTGACCAAAGTGGTTTTCACAAGCGTCACGGCAGTGCAGGGGCTGTGGTAGGGCGAAGTGGGTGGGAGGCTGTCTTGAGCCGACATTTTTTTTTTAATAAATTTATTTACTTTATTTATTTATTTTTGGCTGCATTGGGTTTTCGGTGCTGTTCCCGGGCTTTCTCTAGTTGCGGCGAGTGGGGGCTACTCTTCGTTGTGCTGCGCAGGCTTTTCATTGCGGTGGCTTCTCTTGTTGCGGAGCACGGGCTCTAGGCGCGTGGGCTTCAGTAGTTGTGGCACGTGGGCTCAGTAGTTATGGCCCATGGGCTCTAGAGCACAGGCTCAATAGTTGTGGCACATGGGCTTAGTTGCTCCATGGCATGTAGCATCTTCCCAGCCCAGGGCTTGAACCCGTGTCCCCTGCATTGGCAGGCGGATTCTTAACCACTGCACCACCAGGGAAGTCCCAAGAAAAATAAAAATTTTTAATCCCAACATACCAGAGGCTCACCATTTCTCACCTCATCCCTTTTACCAGGCTCCAAAAGAACTTGGATTTGCCTTACAAACTTCCCAATCCCAGTTACTCTCAGCTCTGTTTAAACAATCATCCTTTCCTCTTTAAGCATCTTTAGTTTCTCCTCTCTCTCTTCTTCTGATATCTACTTCTAAACATTTTTACTTTTACTTACTCATCAATCAACCATTTGCTCATTTATTCATTCAACGAACATGAATTAAGCTCTGTGCCAAAAATTATTCCGGGTATCAAGTATGCAAAGGTTAAAAAGAGATGATCTTTGGCCTCAAGGATATGCCAGTAGAGTAGGGAAGGCAAATTCATAAATACATACATTGCAGGATAGTGTACTCTATACTTTCCTCATCTTGTGTAAGATGTCAATCCACTTCCAACTAATGGCACCCTGGATAGGAGGAGGAGGTCCCTTTTCTTGTATCACCACTGTGGGCCCCACCACCTAGGGTTATTATCAATTAGATGAGGCCCGGAAAGAGTTTTGGGGAATACACAAACCCAGCTCTGCAGCAACATATTGAATGCTGCCCAGAGATGCCCTCACCAGTTAGTAGTGAGGACCACTGGGTGCTGCGTGGACTTCCATGAACCTCATTGGAGTGGGGGACAGAGAGGGCCTTCCCTGGTGGAGACCTGTGGTTTCTTCATCTCCTACTCTCCATTCCTCTGGTACCTTCTCCCCCTGCCCTACCTTGCCCTTGGGAATCTATAATCTACTTTCTGAACTCAGTTAGTCTCTGAAGGCAGAAAAACTTTCTCACCAAGTATGTGTCCAAATCTTCCTGACTTACACTAAGACAGGAGGATTTTCAAATATGCTCAGCCTTTGTTTTGGGTGATTCTCCTTCTAGCTGTGTAATTCTGTGGGCCGGTGGGGCTGTGGTGGGGGAGGAGAGGAAGGGGTGCAGAGAGCAGGGAGATGCGGACAGGGGCTGGGCATGTATCCCTCAGAAGACACGCAGTGAAATGCGCTTACCTCGGGGACAGAAAAACATCTTTAATTTGTTAAAGGTATTAATATATTAAAATATAATCCCTCTACCTTTTTAACATAAACTGCTGAGCAACATATTACATTAAATAAGGGAGAGAGAGGAATTGGGGCTGGGGGACATAGAGGCCAGACCCTTGATCCAGTCTGCCAGGAGAGAGAGCTTTGATCCTGCCAAAAGTTCTACTTCGATTTCCTTACATCCTCTCACTTCTGTGTTGCCTGCATCGCCAACACTTTCTCCTTACCCATTCTTTTCTTAATTCCTGCAACCCAGCTTCCAGGTTCACTGCGGAACTGGGCTCTTGAAGATCGCCGTTCCTTTCTAGCTGGCAAATCCAAGGGATGTTTCACAGTCCTCACTCTCCTTTGTGTCTCTGAAGCTCTAGTTACCATGTCACATGGGCATTAGTACCACCTGCCACATCTGCTTACTCACTAACCGAGAAGATTCTGAACAGCATTTACCTTTGGTGGTTTGGTCATGAAAACAATAGGTACTTAGAATGATTTAAATATGCTTTTTCAAGCTATGCTCTCTTCTCCTAGTTATGATCTGCCATTCTGGTGGGGGCAGAGGGATGGAGAAGTTGTTTCCCCTACCTGATGATCACTGGTCTGCGGGAAAAAATTCCTGGAGCCTGAACACCTGTATGCTAATCCTAGCTCTATTATCTGTTAGTCCATGAAGCCCGGGCAAATCACTCAGTGGCCTCATTTTTAAGAGAGAGGTGTTCATAGAGGTGAAAAGATGGATCCCATGTGGGCAGCGCTCAACAGAGCTGATGCACCCATGCACTGCACCAGGGCACCTGGGCTAGGAGGAGCTGACATAACCATTTCCAGGATAAGGCCACACCAGCCAAGGATGTACCAACACACAGTACGCCCAAGTGCCTTAGAAACTGCTGTAACGACTCTTTACTCAGTACCGCTATGCACCCAGGGAAAGGCTGGGAAAGAGAATAAAGGGAGAAGTTGGAAATGAAGAGGCAGGTTTGGTGGGGCGGCAGCCCCTACGTAGACTTCAGTCAATTGTTCCATCTACTGCTGGCAAGCAGCCTAGGAGAGCAGCCTGACAGCCATGGAATGGAAGTTCTTATGGAAAATATCCAGGGTCTAGAAACCTCCACTTACGGGACAGAGGCTTTGGCTTTCAATTCTTGGGTAAACTTGCTTCCACCACTGCAGAAATAAAAGTACGTCCAAATTTTCCCAACACTTTTCTCCTTAATTAAACAGACCCAGTCCTTTTGCTCATACCAAGAAGAGAAAGAACTCCTTTTGAGCTGAACACAGGCTGGCTCACTTTAAGCTTTCATCAGGACCCATTTTTTTCTGTTCACCCATCAGTGAACACAGGATCACATCATTTCACAGAAATCTAAAGCACTTATATATTATTATTGACCAACGGTAGTCATCTCTTTTGCCTTCCATTGCATGTAAAGTGATTCTTTTTCGTGACTGCCTCTTCTTTTCCTTTTGCCTCTTGAGCTATAACAATGAATATTCCACAAGCCTAACTCAGCGCCCAGAGCTTTTCTGTCTGTACTCACCAGTACAGTTCCCTTGTGCTCAGGACTCGTGTTCTGACCTGTACACTGGTGGCATCCATGGCGCTGGTCCTTATCAACCAATGAGACCCAGTCTTTGTAGCCCAGGACCTTCAGGACGCCCTGACTTCACCTGAGTCGAGGCTCTCATTTAACTCAATTCTGTAGGAGAACAGAAAGTGAGAGGAGCATCAGTAAATGGTCTACTCTGGACCAGAGTCTGTGCCGATGTTTATAAATGCTAATCCTTACCACAGTCCATCTGGATAGACATCATCATCCCTATTTTTCAAGTCACAGAACTGAGGCACAGAACAATGACCTTACCAAAGGTCCCCCAGCTAATCATGTACAAACAACAACTGGTGTGGCCAAGTTACTCACTGTGATGTGTCTGACTCCCTTGCCCATAATTTTTTCCACCATGCTACTTCCCTTGAAAGTTGAGCTTAAGATCATTTCTTGGTTTCACTCAAGAGAGGGATCTATTTCTTTGCACTAAATTCAAATTCCACATTTTTTTAATTACTAAAAGGGTTTGAAAACTTCCTGATGGTTGTCCAAGACTAACTCGTTAATTTTAGTGAAAAAGTTTTGAGATCTTACCCAGTACTGATAGCTATTATGGGTCCTGGCTGGCAAAAACAATCTAGCATACCTCTGGTCATCAAAGAGACTATCATCTTTTTCCTGATTCTAATCTCTTCACCACTTAGATTCCATTTTTATACTATTGATAAACTTTTCTCAGGCACCTATTGTGCGCCATGATGTGTGACGTATGCTTGAGCTACCAGATTTTAAGACACCTCTAACCTGAAAGAACTCACATTCAAGTTGTTCACTTGTATAAAACCATCAGTGGCTTCCTGATATCAACTGCCTCAAACCCAACCTTCTCTGCAAAGAGCTTACTCCAGTGCTCAGTAGTCATTCTCGACTCTAACCTTATAGACTAGGAGTGTCATATTGTTTCGTTGTTCTAATTGTCTCTTATGTTTTAATTTTATCTTGGCAATGACACTGTACTCTACTTAAAAGCAGGGATCACTGCTCACAATCATTCTTTTCGGTCACACACAAGACAAGGAATTACTTCTTTGGCTTTCAATCCAAAGAGGCCTTTCATCTCATGATGATTTAAAGGACTTTAAAGGACTTGTTGATTGATTTCAAGGATTAACTCCAACACCAGAGAATTTTCCTCTGAGTTAAAAATTCCACTTAGTTCTTTAATACAAAAATTATCACTGAGATTTACGAAAAAAATTGAGCTTTAAAAAAGACGTTTGAGCACAAAGAGGAGAGAAAACATCGTTAGTCATATGACATCTGAAGTTTCATCTCGGTTCTTCTTAATTATCAACCATAATTTTGACTTTTCTTTCACCCAATTGCATCTGTCATTTTGCCAATCAGGCCAAGACTGTGTTCCCATTATTTTGCTATTTCAGAGAAATGTAAGGCCAATCCTTTTATAACTTTCTTAGGATAACTATACTCTATGGTCAGATTACTTAGCTTTTGAGTATGAAAGAAAGGAAGTGTCTCACTTTAGGCAAAGCTGTAGAGTAGGGGAGTAGTTCTCCCTGCCTCATGGCCAAACATGAACTGATAACCTGACACTGAACAGAACCAGCTGACAGGATCCAGGACTAGACCTTCTTGTGTCCACTGGGGCAGGGAGAAAGCTACCGATGAGTTCAGTGGGATTAGGTCATAAGGGTGGAGCCCTCAGGAATGGGGTTAGTGCCCTTATAAAAGCAGCTGAGACAGCTCCCTTGCATACTCCACCATGTGAGGTTACAACTAGCAAGTACTGTCTGTGAACCAGAATGTGGGCTCTCACCAGACACTGAATCTGCTGGCACCTTCATCTTGGACTTTCCACCCTCCAGAACTGTGAGAAATAAACTTCTGTTGTTATAAGCCATCCAGTCTATGGTATTTTGTTACAGCAGCCCAAAGTGATGAAGAGAGCAGGAAACTTTGGGAAGATCACTTTTAACTCTGTAGGCCTCATCCTTTAAAAGAGTGATAATAATGTATCTTCCTTTATATAGTAGCTATAAAAATCCAGTGTAATAATACATGGAATGCATCTAGTGCAGTGTCTGGTATGTAATAAGCACTCAGTAAATACTATTTTGCTCTCCATCAGGTAAGAGTAAAATTGTATTCAAGTAAAATTTGCTTCTAATATAAAGCCTATAAAGCAAAAGGGCACCCTTGATAAAGGTACCAATACAGACACTAGCCCAAATCAGCT
The DNA here is from genome assembly GCF_949987515.2 of Delphinus delphis. NCBI lineage: Eukaryota > Metazoa > Chordata > Mammalia > Artiodactyla > Delphinidae > Delphinus > Delphinus delphis. The sequence goes on along the minus strand of NC_082695.1, from coordinate 70,820,289 downwards.
CAATCCAGATAAGGCTGTTGCTTTAATATTGTCAATATCAAAATTTTTAAGAAGATCAATAATCATTCTTGGGCTTTCCTGGTGGCGCAGTGATTGAGAGTCCGCCTGCCGATGCAGGGGACATGGGTTCGTGCCCCGGTCCGGGAGGATCCCACATGCCGGGGAGCGGCTGGGCCCGTGAGCCATGGCCGCTGAGCCAGCGCATCCGGAGCCTGTGCTCCGCAACGGGAGAGGCCACAGCAGTGAGAGGCCCACGTACCGCAAAAACATAAATAAATAAATAAATAATCATTTTTTATTGCTGGGATTCTCTGCAATATCTTGCAAATTGCTTTAAACAGGTACTTAAAGTTTTCTGTAGGACTCTGTCAAATGCAGATAAGGGTCATGAAGGAAAAATTTACATTTCATCAGTGTTAACAATTTATTAAACCTCATGAAAATGTACATTATTGTGCTTTTTGGGGGGTGATGTTTTATATTACAATCCCTGGGACATACTTTGAAAATAACCATTTCACTGTTTCAGCTTACATCTTAAAACATCTCAAATTCTCTCTTCAACTCACAACGCCATTCATTAAATTCCTTATTCCAAGGAACCAAAAATGCAGTAATCTAGACCCTGATAAAGGTTTTAAAGTAGTCCCCTAGGATACTTGGGGTGGAGCAGGATGGAACGTTAGTGTCAAAGAAGCATATTATTTGATTCTCAATATAATTAATAAACTCGTTCTCTCCCCCACAGGAATTTGCTAAATCTCCAACTCTTATTTGTGTTGAAGCAAAAGATTTAGTTACCTACCTAACAGAAAAGGGAAAAAGATCTGAAGAAGGCTTTAGGTATTTAGTAGTTTAAACCCTGCATAAATTGGAGATTTGAATAAAAAATCAGCCCTGGTATTTTTCTATGAAAATGGTGAACAGAAGGAATATATGTGCTCAGAGGAATACCGTTTCATGCCAAACATCAATCAACCCGGCTTTAGAAGCCTATTTATACTACTACGGGGGTTCTGGACAGTGCACTTGACACTGTGAGGACCAACCCATGACATCAGAGAGTGAACAATTGAAGGCTTTACAAATAATTAAAACTCTGTTTGAAAATGGAGATGTTTTCCACAGTTTTCCCATGTATGCACGACATCATCGATATTCAAGAGTGTAAATATTGACTAGTTATTGCTGGTAGCCAGAAGGAGCAAAATCCCCCTTGAAATAATAATGTGGAGTGTGTGTATATAACATATACATATGTATGCACACACATATGCATAGAGATGTTAAATATATAGTCATATAGGGAGAGAAAATATAGATTTCACTTTATATGACAGTTGAATAGCTATACTTTAAACAACCCATGTTCACTGCCAGTACAGTTCTAGTGTGAGTGTGTATGTGTGTGTGTGTGCTATGCAAAGAAGACGCAAAAATATTTCCGAAATGTTTTATCTGTGATCTTTTTCCTTAACATGAGAATGAGAGAGATAACAAAGCACACCTTTTACCTTTAAAAAAAATCTCTCCACTGTTTAAATTGGGATCTAGAACTATGCAATTTTAGAGCTTGAAGGGACAGAATTAATAATCTTGCCTAGTTTTCCTAATATTTTAAGCCCACCTTAAACCCTTCTGGGGTGGAGGCAAAGCACAACTAATACATTAATTAAACTCCTGGAAATGGCGCCTTAATTTTACAGTTTTTCATGGAAGAGACATGGGATTTAAAAAATTTTTGAGATTAAAAAAAAAATCCCTCAGAATTATTATTTCAATTTGCTCATTTAACAGAGCACTGTTATCGGCACACTTTGGTAGTGTGAAGATACAGAAGAAACAAAAGCCATTACCCTTTCTCCAAGGAGCTTCTGATTCGGTGCCAGAGGTAACATACATGTGTAGGTTTTCTAAATCAGGGAATGGGGCTCTCTATAAGGAGAGCTCATTGTGGGGTACAAACAATAAGTGCAGAAAGAGAAGAGAGAGCGATTTGTGCAGGTGAGAATTGTCAGGAAAGAGGGGAGCCTCACTCTAGAGAGTAATTAAATGTAGACACTGGACGGCTGGGGTCGGGGGAGCAGAGGAAAGCAATGCAGACCGGAGGAACGGCCTAGCAAAGAGGTAAAGGGGAATGAGCATGGTGTGCTGGGAGAAATAAGAACACGGGAGTGGAATGAATTTGATCAGTTAAAACCTTCCGTGGTCTTCTGAGTGGGTTTCAGCGCTCCGTGATTAAATTCTAGGAAAGGAGCATCCCAGGAACCAGCGGAAGAACTGGGACCTTCAGATCCTCTTTTGGCTTGACCAGACCCTTGCTCAGCTAGAATTACACATAGAAAAATAAATGTACCCAAAGCTCCCCCTTGCCTTATGAGGTGAAAGAATCATGATAATATCGACCTATTTATTATAATGAACACTGAAGTCTGTCCCTTAGCTGATCTGACCAGGTCTCAGCAGGGATTATGTTCCTGCATTTTTTATACTCCCCATAGTGTGGACCAAAGGCAGGACTAACTAAACACATGTTAGCAAATTGTTGAAGGCCACTGTGGTGAATTTACCCAGTGGACTGCGTGGAATTTCCCCCGCAGCCTTTACCGGTGACCACAGCCCAAAGAGGTCTCTGAACCCAGGTGTCTAAAACGCCATTAAAAGTATAGGATACCATTGTGATAGGAGACATCGTCTAGAATTAAAGGCCCTACTGGTCAAGGTGGTTTGTACCAGAGCCCCGTGATATCTCTCTGGTTTCTTTTTACACAAAGAGAAATGTGTGATAATTATTCAGTCAAATGAATAACCATAGACTAACAAAAGAGAACAATTCTGGACAAAAAGTAATCCAATTTGATTCCAAGAGTAATCCCACCCACAGGGCAACCTGCCACATCCCCACTTCAAATCGTGCTTTGTCAACTTATTCTCTGACACGGCATGGATTCCTCTTCCAACTCTTGACAGAGATGACATTAGCTAATAAAGGCAGGTCTACACTGACAAGGTGACATAAAGAATCGAAAAGACTCAAAGCCTGGAGACCTTGATCTTAAGTGTTCTGCACATGAGCATGGAAGTGTGCTTTTTATTTAAAGAAATAATCCAGATAATTTCTTTTTCCTTCTGCTTGTGTAGACGTGTTTCCTTACAATTCTTTTCAATCCGCCTGAATACGGGAGAGCACCAGGGGGAGCTCACACATCTTCCTTCTTTTTCTCCCCCTCTCGAAGAAGGTCGGCTCTTGTATCCCGGGGAAAGGGTGGGTCAAAACAAGATATATGAAATAATACAGTAATGTAAATGCACAGGTAATTTATCCTGTAAAAATATTCTAGATTCTTTTGGAGTGCAGTACAGTCTTCATACTGGGCACACCTCAAGTCAGCAACCAGTCAACTCAGCTGGCTTTGAGATGTGGCCTCCTAAAAACTCCTGAATCAAAAAAACATCCCTGAGCGGCCCCTGTGTCTCCCTTACAAAAAAAAAAAAAAAAAGAGAGAGACAGAGGCAGAGACAGAAAGAGGCAAAGAAGGTGGGGGAGGCAGAGAGAGAGATTCTGCTTCAATTTGAAATGACATTTTTTAGAACACTTCAATTTTAATCACAGTGGAGGGTAATGGAAGGGATTTGGGTCTTTGGTTTTCCACATTGATCAATGGGATTGATTTTTTTTTTTTTTTTTTGGTATTTTAAATATGAGAACTAGTCACCTTTCTCTCTCTCTTAATCTCTCTCTCTCCAGAATTGAAAACATGAGACAAGGAGGAGAAACTCAAAATACATAATTAACTGTTATATTATCAATATGAGTGGAGAGACTCAATGGCACAAAGAATCCTAAAGGACTAGATAATCCCCAGGTCTGACGCCCTGATTATGTGTTTGTGGCACTGACATTCAGAGTGTGGAGAGCCCTAGCCTGCCCCAACTGGTGAGAGGGAGAGAGAAAAGACCCCCTGCATCTGATACTTGATGCACAGAAAATGCTCTTCACTCACTGCTTTAAAGAAATGACATATTTCTAATCCTAAATTTCAAATCCTCAGATTACAAAATCATTAGAGATTTTAGCCCTGCAAGATCCTTCATGAGGTCATCTGACCAACCCCCTACTTGAAGGCAGGTGAGATATAACTGTTTTAAATTTTACTTTATAGATGAAGCAATTCAGGTTCAGAGAGGAATATTAAGAGCCTGGGTCACGCAGTGAAACGATTTTTGTCTGCAAATTAAAAACTCACTCAGCGTCCAGTTCCCCATCCCCACCGATGCCCCCTTATAAAACTGTAAATATAACGTGTTTTTTTTTAATATTCCAGGTCTAAAATTTGAACGACCCACAACCTTAAAGAGGAAAGAGATGAACGAATCATAAGGGAGTGTAGAATAATTAAAAATCGAGGTCGCTGAACACCTGGGGGAAATGCTGGGATTGATCAAAGATTCCCATCAAACGTGGATTTCTCCCGGATGGGAGGCGGCTGAACAGGGAAACCGCGGGGCCAGCCGACGAGACTGCGCCTCTTGGGTCCCCCGTGTCGCGCTGCAGCACGATCGGCGACAAGGCCGGACGAGGCAGCTGCGGGGGTGGGGGTGGGGGGGCGGGCGGAGGCACCGCGTGGCGAGGCCGGCGGCGACAGCGGCCGGACCCGGACGGGGCTGCCGGGCGCCCCGGGGCGGCGCAGCGACCGTGAGGAGCGCGCTTCGAGCCCGACTTGCAGGAAGATCGCGTGGCGCTCGGCCCGCGACAGAGACAGCGGCGCCCCAGGAGCGCGCGGGGCGCACGGGGGGGCACGCCCACCGCGGGACGAGGGGCTGCGGTCACCGCCGCCGGGGCGGGGACAGCGACGCCACCCCACCCCCCGCGGCCCGGGACAGGCTTAGGCCCCGCCGCCGAGCCGGTCCAGACCGCTCGGAGTGATAGTCAAGATGCAGCCAGCGGAGGCTCAGACCGCGAGGTGCAAATCCAAGGCTCTTCGTCGGCGTGGAAGGAGGGCCGGCGGCAGAGGGACAGGGGCTTTAATCGGGACAATCGTCCTGGGCGTAGTTCAGACTCATTTTTCCCCCTCCCCCTACAGGGGTCGACCATCCGAGGTTCAACTGCCTGCGACTCACATGTCACTGCAGCAGAGTTTCCCTGCGACTTCGGTGGCGGGAGGCCGAGCACCTGTGCTCCGTGCCTCTATCTAGTAGGGACAGCTGTACGTATCCCTCGGGCCCGCCGACCGCACCATCTGACCAGCGGGGAACGAAATCTGAGCCTCGGAATTTATACGGCCCCGCGCACGTTCCTTTTCGGATAAATCTCCTAGGGAGAGAGGATCGTTATTCTCCACTCAGATTATTCAGGGAGATGTCCTCGGCGGGATAGGTAGACATATGACAGCCCAAGGAAGACATGTAAAACTTTAAATTGTAGACACTTAAGCACCAAGTGTCTGGAGACCTGAAGAAAAAAAAAAAAAAAAAAAAGAAGATTTTCCATCATCAGAAACTTCCAGGGCATTTTCTAAATCAGTGGATGTACTAACCAGAGAGTGTGGGAATTTTTGAACACAGAATTCATATTCCTTAAACTGGGGAAGTGGGTGCTTCTTTTCCAGCTGTAGGATTTTAGGTCCCTAATTCCTTGGTTTTGACCACCAGGAAGAATTCCTTATAATCAAGTCGGCAAAAGCATTGCCATTTAATATTACTGGGTGGGAAATATTTCGTTCCCCCAGCTCGTATCATATTCACCATAAACATTTCTGTGATCCAGGATGTTTGATATTGGCCAGGCTTTCACAAGAGCCAGGGCCAGGTGTTAAACGTCCCTGCAGCACCTTGCCCTTGTGCAGAGAAGGGACCCTAACGGCTGCTGCTGTTGGACGATGAATAGGAAGTTGGTTAGGAAAAGCATCTTTTTGTTTTTTCTTACTTTAAACCTACGCTCTTGACAAGCATTCCTTCTTTGACCACGGAAGGAAGATTATTTAATCGATAACTTTGAATGCCTTGTTTCTCTGTCACTCCGGGTTTTTTGGGTTATTGTTGCTTGAGGGGAGGGTTTTTTGTGGGGAGAGGAGCTAAATGGAAAGGGAGACGGAACAGAGATTTATCGCTGGCTTTATACAAACCCTGTTAGGTCTTGTTTTTAACGTGATGTGGAATGGGGAGGTTACAATAAGTACATGATTGGAAAATAAGGTCTCTTGGAAAAGAATTAAGGAATAGAAATTTAGTGTCCTGGAGAAAAAAGGTCAAGAAAACCTTTAGGATGACACAGTAACTTTTACATAGAGAAAATACCAATATACAAAGGAGGGGGGGAGTGGAATACGGAAGTATACCTTCCTGAGCCACCCATCTATCCAAAACTTTATTTGCATTGTATCATTTAATTCTTTCCACAACTTTAGGAGAAGGGTATGAATTTTAATCCAATCCTCCTTTTACAGAGGAGAAATCTGTAGCTCAGAGGCCCAAAGTAAATTGCCTGAGGGCCCACAGCTTGTTAGGAGCTATAGAATTGATTAAGGAGTAAAGAAGAATTTCTTGAGAATTAGTGTTTTTAAATCTTGATTAGTTACAGAGGGAAAACGGGAAATTAAGAATTTCTTGAGAATTAGTGTATTTAAATCTTGATTAGTTACAGAGGGAAAACGGGAAATTAATTACCTTCTGGGAGGATCTTTAGATTAGTGGGGGGAAATGATGTTAAGAAAGACAAGCCCGTGAATTTTCTTGTTCCCTATTATGTGGCTTCAGGAAAGGTGTGATAATTTGTGACAACTGAATGGTGCCCAAATCCATTTAGTAATGTTCTTTTCAACTGATAGATCTACTAGCTATAATTAGGCACATGTCCTTATCCTTCAGGAAATGTCTATTATTTGGGAGAAAACTGAAAAACTTCAGACTCTTTCCAATTTAAGAACAATTGGAATTTTACTTGGGAAATAGACAACTATCTTGTATGACTGAATTTAAAAGGCTTGGAAAAGAGTCCTGAGGGTCCAAAGTACTGGCCCTACCAACTGCGAATAAGCGTGGCTCTTGAATCAGACAACTCCAAAACCTGTACTAGCGATGGCTAGCTGTGTGACCACAGGCAACTTTCTTAACCTCTCTGGGCTACAGCATTCCCATCTGTAAAATGAGGCAAATAAACCTTTGCAAGGTTATCGTGAGGATAAATAAAATATTATGGGTGAAAGCCTTTAACAGGATGCCTGGTGTATAGTAGATGCTCAAAAGTGTTAGTGTAGCTTAGTGTGATTAAAGCATGTGAGAGCAGATTTTGAGAGGGTGGGAATGCACCAGACGTGGGGCTGGGGAAAGGAAGTGCCACTAACTTCAGATCTTTGACAATTTTGCCTGGGGCTGGATCTGGGTGAAAGACATGGGTTGTCACCAGTGTGTGAATCTACCAAGACTCTGGGAAGAGGACAGATAACTATAAAAGCAAGCCAGGAAGGTCTGAGAAGGTGGAGGAGGATGGTTATGGAAAGCTTGGAGCAAGTTATCTCCACATTGTAAATCTTCTTGATCTTGAGATCAAACAATACTTTCAGAAACTGCAAGGCTGAAACGAAATGCCACTGTGAAATTTCTACACTAGTTAGTAATGATGGCATAAGACAAAAATGTCTGTGTTCTCAAAGAAACCTTGAGCTGCTAAGGAAATTTTATTCTTCTATTTTTTCAATAGAGATACTTTAACCATTTTTTTTAAACTAATTATACACGAATTTTGCCTAGTTATTATTTACTACCGCTCTGCCAAAAAAAAAGAGGTTATTACTTTGGGGCTTGTGTTTGAATAGAACTGTGAAATTCTGCTTTAAAAAATATTACAAAACAATTCACCAATATGGTTTCCTCTGATGTTTTCTGCCAGGTAAAATCTAGATTAATTCCAGAGATTTTTCTTTTAAAATAATGATTTCTTTTCTGATTATGAAAGTGACACATGCTCATTGTAGACAACTTAGTATAAGTATACAATGAGAGCATAAACTATAAAGAAGAAAACAAGTATTTATTCCCATCAATAAGAGTTAACTACTGTTGCTGTTTTGGTGTTTTCCTTCCAGTCTTTTTACCTTTCTTTTTTTTTTTTTTTGGCTTGAACTATTGTGTATAAAATTTTGCATTCTACTTTTTCTACTTACTTTCCCCCATGTCACTAAAAGTCATCTGTTACTTCATTTTTTTGTTGTTTCTATTTTTTTTATTATTATTAGTTTATTGAAGTTGATTTAAAATTTTGTGTGTTTCAGGTGTACAGCAAAGTGATTCAAATATATGTAATACATATATATATATATTCTTTTTCAGATTCTTTTCCCTTACAGGTTATTACAAAATATTAAGTATAGTTCCCTGTGTTACACACTAGGTCCTTGATGGTTATCTATTTTGTATATGGTAGTGTGTATATGCTAATCCCAAACTACTAATTTACTTCAATTTTAATGACTGCTAATTTTGCATCATGCCAGTATAACATAAATACTTCTCTTGCTGAATGTTTGTAGATTTGGGGTTTTGCTATTGTAAATTATGCTAAAATGAAGATCTGTGTGCATAAGTCTTTGAGTTGAAGATTATTTTGTAGGGTAGACTTCTATAATTAGAACTACTAGATCCATATATATAAATCTTTTTTAAGGCTCTGAAAATATATGATCGAAATGATTTTTAGGAGTAGTTACAGCAATTTTCAGTCTTAGCAGCAATATGTGAGTAATGCTGCTTTCTCCTACTGTCCCTAGTAGTGATTAATATTATTGCCCAAAAAAACCTTTTCTAACTTGATAGGTTAAAAAAACAAAAGGTTTTCTTGTCTTATTTTTTTATTTATTTGGGATTACTGTCATTAAACAGCTTTTTCAGATGTTCCTTAGCCATTTCCTCTTTTGTAAATTACCTATTAATGTCCTGTGACAATATTTCTATTGAGACCTTAATGGTTTCATAGTCTATTTATATAAACCCTTTATAGCAATCCTTTTTTGTAATTGTGGCAAATGGTTTCCTCCCCATTTTACCCTTTGCTTTTTAATTTTGTTCATGATTTTTGATATATAAAATTAAAATTTTTTATTTAGGTAAATGTATCAAGCATTTCTTGATGATTGTTTCCTTTGTTTTCTGCTGCTGTACGGAAAATGAGATGATCACCTATTTTTTTCTACTTCTATTTTAATAACGGTTTTCTTTTTTTAACATTTAATTATTTATTCCTTCTGTAATCTATTGTCCTGTGAGGTGAGATATGATGTTTTCACCCAAGTGTTAGGCAGTTTTTCCAATACCATCAATTCAACATCCTTCCCTTCCCCACTGATTCACTGCACATCTGCGTCAAAGACCTCTTTTGATTGATACAGATACAGAGATGCACACCAGTCACAACAGAGTAGTAAACTGCCAGTACTGCAGGGACATCAACCAATTAGAACAGACACCAATTACCATAAGCATCAGTTTGGCCAGTGAGTGTATCCCAGCTGAGGACTAGCCCTACAAATATGACCTGAGAAACTCCTCCAAAAACATAACATTTCCTTTCAAAGAAAGATCTCGGTTAATTGATCTTACTTAACATGTTTTTTTATTATGGAAAACTTTTTATTTTTAACTTTTTATTATGGAAAATTTCAAACATACACAGAAGTTGAAAAAGGAGTGTAATACGTCCCCATGACTCCATCAATTAGCTTCAAGAATTATCAATACATGACCAGTCTCATCTCATCTATATCATTCTCTTGCCCCTCTCCATTTTTTTTAATATACAGTAGGTCCTTGAGAGTTATTATTTATTTTATTTTATATTACTTTTTTATTTCAACTTAATTTCTTTCATTATGAGATTGCACAATTTTTACATATTCAAGAACCATTCGTATTTTTTTCTATGAACCATGTGTTCATAACTTTTACCTGAATTTTATTTTAGGTATTTTTTATGCAGCATATTCTTATTCGTCATCAATTTTATACACATCAGTGTATACATGTCAATTCCAATCTCCCAATTCATCCCACCACCACCACCACCCCTCGCTGCTTTCCCCCCTTGGTGTCCATACGTTTGTTCTCTACATCTGGGTCTCTATTTCTACCTTGCAAACCAGTTCATCTGTACCATTTTTCTACATTCCACATATATACATTACTACACGGTATTTGTTTTTCTCTTTCTGACTTACTTCACTCTGTATGACAGGCTCTAGGTCCATCCATATCTCTACAAATGACCCAATTTGTTCCTTTTTATGGCTGAGTAATATTCCATTGTATATATGTACCACATCTTCTTCCATTCGTCCGTCGATGGGCATTTAGGTTGCTTCCATGACCTGGCTATTGTAAATAGTGCTGCAGTGAACATCAGGGTACATGAGTCTTTTTGAATATGGTTTTCTCTGGGTATGTGCCCAGTAGTGGGATTGCTGGGTCATATGGTAATTCTATTTTTAGTTTAGTAAGGAACCTCTATACTGTTCTCCATAGTGGCTGTATCAATTTACATTCCCACCAACAGTGTGAGAGGGTTCCCTTTTCTCCACACCCTCTCCAGCATTTGTTGTTTGTAGATTTTCTGATGATGCCCATTCTAACCGGTGTGAGGTGATACCTCATTGTAGTTTTCATTTACATTTCTCTAATAATTAGTGATGTTGAGCAGCTTTTCATTTGCCTCTTGGCCATCTTTATGTCTTTTTGGAGAAATGTCTATTTAGGTCTTCTGCCCATTTTTTGATTGGGTTGTTTGTTTTTTTAATATTGAGCTGTTTATATATTTTGGAGATTAATCCTTTGTCCACTGATTCACTTGCAAATATTTTCTCCCATTCTGAAGGTTGCCTTTTCATCTTGTTTATACTTTCCTTGGCAGTGCAAAAGCTTTTAAGTTTCATTAGGTCCCATTTGTTTATTTTTGTTTTTATTTCCATTACTTTAGGAGGTGGGTCAAAAAAGATCTTGCTGTGATTTATGTCAAAGTGTGTTCTTCCCATGGTTTCCTCTAAGAGTTTATAGTGTAATAGTCTTACATTTAGGTCTTCAATCCATTTTGAGTTTATTTTTGTGTATGGTGTTAGGGAATATTCTAATTTCATTCTTTTACATGTAGCTGTCCAGTTTTCCCAGCAACACTTATTGAAGGGGCTGTCTTTTCTCCATTGTATACCCTTGTCTCCTTGGTCAAAGATTAGTAGACCACAGGTGCATGGGTTTATCTCTGGGCTTTCTATCCTGTTCCATTGATCTATATTTCTATATTTTTATGCATGTACCATATTGTCTTGATTACTGTAGCTTTAGTCTGAAGTCAAGGAGTCTGATTCCTCCTGCTCTGCTTTTTTCCCTCAAGACTGCTTTGGCTATTCGGGCTCTTTTGTATCTCCATAAAAATTTTTTAAGTTTTTTTGGTTCTAGTTCTGTTGTCCCTATCAAATTACCAATGGCATTACCAAAATGCCATTGGTAATTTGACAGGGATTGCATTGAATCTGTAGACTGCTTTGGGTAGTAGAGTCATTTTCACAATATTGACTCTTCCAATCCAAAAACATGGTATATCTCTCCATCTGTTTGTCTCATCTTTGATTTCTTTCATCAGTGTCTTATAGTTTTCTGCATACAGGTCTTTTACCTCCTTAGGTAGGTTTATTCCTGGGTATTTTATTCTATTTCTTGCAATGGTGATGGGATCGTTCCCTTAATTTCTCTTTCTGATATTTCGTTGTTAGTGTATAGGAATGCAAGAGATTTCTGTGCATTAATTTGTATCCTGCAACTTTACCATTTTCAATGATTAGCTCTAGTAGTTTTCTGGTGGCATCTTTCGGATTCTCTATGTATAGTATCATGTCATCTGCCAACAGTGACAGTTTTCCTTCTTCTTTTCAATTTGTATTCCTTTTATTTCTTTTTCTTCTCTGATTGCCATGGGTAGGACTTCCAAAACTATGTTGAGTAATAGTGGCAAGAGTGGACATCCTTGTCTTGTTCCTGATCTTAGAGGAAATGCTTTCAGTTTTTCACCATTGAGAATGATGTTGGCTGTGGGTTTGTCATACATGGCCTTTACTGTGTTGAAGTAGGTTTCCTCTATGCCCACTTTCTGGAGATTTTTTATCATAAATGGGTGTTCAATTTTGTCAAAAGCTTTTTCTGCATCTCTTGAGATGATCATTTGGTTTTTATTCTTCGATTTGTTAATATGGTGTATCACATTGATTGATTTGCACAAATTGAAGAATCCTTGCATCCCTAGGATAAATCCCACTTGATCATGGTGTATGATCCTTTTAATCTGTTGTTGGATTCTGTTTGCTAGTATTTTGTTGAGGATTTTTGCATCTAAGTTCATCAGTGATATTGGCCTGTAGTTTTCTTTCTTTGTGACATCCTTGTCTGGTTTTGGTATCAAGGTGATGGTGGCCTCATAGAATGAGTTTAGGAGTGTTCCTTCCTTTGCAATTTTTTGGAAGAGTTTGAGAAAGATGGGTGTTAGCTCTTCTCTAAACATTTGATAGAATTCACCTGTGAAGCCATCTGGTACTGAACCCTTGTTTGTTGGAAGATTTTTAATCACAGTTTCAATTTCATTACTTGTGATAAGTCCGTTCATATTTTCTATTTCTTCCTGGTTCAGACTTGGAAAGTTTACCTGAATTCCAAGAATTGCCCATTTGTTCATGGTTGTCCATTTCACTGGCATACAGTTGCTCGTAGTAGTCTCTTAATGATGCTTTGTATTTCCGTGTTGTCCACTGCAACTTCTCCTTTTTCATTTCTAATTTTATTGATTTGAGTCCTCTCCCTGTTTTTCTTAATGAGTCTGGCTAAAAGTTTATCAATTTTGTTTATCTTCTCAAAGAATCAGCTTTTAGTTTTATTGAACTTTGTTATTGTTTTCTTTGTTTCTATTTCACTTATTTCTGCTCTGATCTTTATGATTTCTTTCCGTCTACTAACTTAGGGTTTTGTTTGTTCTTTCTCTAGTTCCTTTAGGTGTAAGGTTAGACTGTTTATTTGAGATTTTTCTTGTTTCTTGAGTCAGGATTGTATTGCTATAAAGTTCCCTCTTAGAACTGCTTTTGCTGCATCCCATAGGTTTTGGATCGTCGTGTTTTCTTTGTCTTTGGTCTCTAGGTATTATTTGATTTCCTTTTTGATTTCTTCAGTGATCTCTTGGTTATTTAGTAATGTATCGTTCAGTCTCCATGTGTTTTTGTTTTTTATGGGTTTTTTCCCCTGTAATTTATTTCTAATCTCATAGCATTGTGGTTGGAAAAGATGCTTGATATGATTTCAATTTTCTTAAATTTACTGAGGCTTGATTTGTGACCCAACATCTGATCTATCCTGGAGAATGTACCATGCACACTTGAGAAGAAATTGTAATCTGCTGTTTTCAGGTGGAATGTCCTATAAATATCAATTAAATCTATCTGGTCTATTGTGTCATTTAAAGCTTGTGTTTCCTTACTAATTTTCTGTCTGGATGATCTGTCCCTGGTGTAGGTGAGGTGTTAAAGTCCCCCACTAAAATTGTGTTACTGTCGATTTCCTCTTTTACAGCTGTTAGCATTTACCTTATGTCTTGAGGTGCTCCTATGTTGGGTGCATGTATATTTATTGTTATGTCTTCTTCTTTGATTAATCCCTTGATCATTATGTAGTGTCCTTCCTTGTTCTTGTAACATTCTTTATTTTAAAGTCTATTTTATCTGCTATGAGTATTTCTACTCCAGCTTTCTTTTGATTTCCATTTACATGGAGTATCTTTTTCCATCCCCTCACTTTCAGTCTGTATGTGTCCCTAGGTCTGAAGTGGATCTCTTGTAGACAGCAAATAGATGGTTCTTGTTTCTGTATCCATTCAGCAAGCCTGTGGTTTTTGCTTGGAGCATTTAATCCATTCACATTTAAGGTAATTATCGATATGTATATTCCTATTACCATTTTCTTAATTGCTTTGGGTTTGTTTTGTAGGTCTTTTCTTCTCTTGTGTTTCCCACTTAGAGACGTTCCTTTAGCATTTGTTGTAGAGCTGGTTTGGTGGTGCTGAATTATCTTAGCTTTTGCTTGTCTGTAAACCTTTTGATTTCTCCATCGAATCTGAATGAGATCCTTGCCGGGTAGAGTAATATTGGTTGTAGGTTCTTCCCTTTCATCACTTTAAATATGTTGTGCCACTCCCTTCTGGCTTTTAGAATTTCTGCTGAGAAATCAGCTGTTAACCTTAAGGGAGTTCCCTTGTATGCTATTTGTCGTTTTTCCCTTGTTGGTTTTAATAATTTTTCTGTGTCTTTAATTTTTGTCAATTTGATTACTACATGTCTCAGTGTGTTTCTCCTTGGGTTTATCCTGCCTGGGACTCTCTGCACTTCCTGGACTTGGGTGGCTATTTCCATTCCCATGTTAGGGAAGTTTTCAACTATAATCTCTTCAAATATTTTCTCAGGTCCTTCCTCTCTCTCTTTTCCTTCTGGGACCCCTATAATGCAAATTTTGGTGTGTTTAATGTTGTCCCAGAGGTCTCTTATATTGTCTTCATCTCTTTGCATTCTTTTTTGTTTATTGTGTTCTGTGGCAGTGAATTCCACCGTTCTGTCTTCCAGGTCACTTATCCGTTTTTCTGCCTCAGTTTTTCTACTATTGATTCCTTCTAGTGTATTTTGCATTTCAATTATTGTATTGTTCATCTCTATTTGTTTGTTCTTTAATTCTTCTAGGTTTTTCTTCTGTAATTCTTCTAGGTCTTTGTTAAACATTTCTTGCATCGTCTTGATCTTTGCCTCCATTCTTTTTCTGAGGTCCTAGATCCTCTATACTGTCATTTTTCTGAATTCTTTTCCTGGAAGGTTGCCTAAGTCCACTTCATTTAGTTTTTTTCAGTGGTTTTATCTTGTTCCTTCATCTGGGACATAGTCCTCTGCCTTTTCATTTTATCTATCTTTCTATGAATGTGATTTTCATTCCACAGGCTGCAGGATTGTAGTTCTTGCTTCTGCTGTCTGCCCTCTGGTGGATGAGGCTATCTAAGAGGCTTGTGCAAGTTTCCTGATGGGAGGGTCTGGTGGTGGGTAGAGCTGGCTGTTGCTCTGATGGGCAGAGCTCAGTAAAACTTTAATCCTCTTGTCTGCTGATGGGTGGGGCTGAGTTCCCTCTCTGTTGGTTGTTTCACCTGAGGTGACCCAGCCCTGGAGGCTACAGGCTCTTTGGTGGGGCTAATGGCCAACTCTGGGAGGGCTCACACCAAGGAGTACTTCCCAGAACTTCTGCTGCCAGTGTCCTTGTCCTCACTGTGAGCCACAGCCTCCCACCGCCTCTGCAGGAGACCCTCCAACACTAGCAGGTAGGTCTGGTTCAGTCTCCTATGGTGTCACTGCTCCTTCCCCCTGGGTGCTGATGCGCACACTGCTTTGTGTGCGCCCTCCAAAAGTGAAGTCTCTGTTTCCCCCAGTCCTGTCAAAGTCCTGCAATCAAATCTTGCTAGCCTTCAAAGTCTGAGTCTCTGGGAATTCCTCCTCCCATTGCCGGACCCCCAGGTTGGGAAGCCTGACATGGGGCTCGGAACCTTCACTCTAGTGGGTGGACTTATGTGGTATAACTGTTCTCCAGTTTGGGAGTCACCCACCCAGCAGTTATGAGATTTGATTTTATTGTGATTGCACCCCTCCTACTGTCTCACTGCGGCTTCTCCTTTGTCTTTGGATGTGGGGTATCTTTTTTGGTGAGTTCCAGTGTCTTCCTGTCGATGATTGTTCAGCAGTTAGTTGTGATTCCAGTGCTCTCACAAGAGGGAGTGAGCGCACGTCCTTCTACTCCACCATCTTGAACCAATCCCTCTATTTATTTTAAATAGAGCAGTGTGTACATGTCACTCCCAAACTCCCTATCCTTCCCCCTCTTTGTTTAACATGTTTAAGAGAAGGCTTTTCTGTGAGTTTCATTTGGAACACTTGTAGTTTAAACTAACTCCACTATGTTCATTCAACAAATATTAATTAAGCCTCTACTATGGCAGGCACTATTTTAGAATCTCCCTCCCTCCCTCTCTCTCTAATATTGTCAACAAATGCCACTGAACTCAGTGAAATTCATAAGTAGTTGTATCAATTTCCTATTCTTTTTTTATGCCCAATCTTTCTCCCTCTGTTAAAATAACTGTCACTGTTCTTTGCAACATGGTCCTGGTCAGCTCACCCTCTTCAAATATGACACAAATCACATCTGCCAGTAATTCGGTTAACTTATCTGAAAAGTTGATAAACTTGGTCTTTCCTCTGCCCATCTGTTCCCATCGTTTGATCCTTAAAGAATTTGATATTTATCACTTTCCATTTTTCATTTTTGCAATTTCTTTTTCATGATAACTGTAACAGAAGAACGTCCCAATTTTACCTTCTACCGTTCCTTTTGCTTTAAAATAATTTAAATTACTTCCAGAGAAATTGATGAAGAAATTTGATTTTATCAAACTCTCTGTGAAATTATGTTACTGAACTTTCTGGAATCAAGGAAGAAAATCAGATTTTGTGATTTTGCCCAGCATACTATAGGATGTCTATACTGTTTTATTGTGTAAGAATTAGACAGCAATAGGACAATTTTTGCTATAAAGGAAGACTTCTTGATTTACTATAGCCCACCCAGAGTAGACAAGGAGATAAGGAAAGCAAGATCCAGCTAGGATCTAACATCTGGGATGAGGTGCTTCCTGGGGGATTTGGCCAAAGCTCTGACTTTGGATAGGCAGCCAGAGCAGAGGGACCCATCACCAGACAGAACAGGAGGGGAGCAATTCAGGGGGCATTTATGACCACAGGGTTTGGCAAGTGAATGCCAACCAGGAGGCTGCTAACAGGATAAGACTCTCCCAGAAAGAAGGACTGGACAGAACCAGGCAGTCCTTACCATGGGGCATGGAAGGGAAACAGAGTCCCCAAAGTGTCTGAGAACAGAACCAAAATGAGTTTAAAAAAAACTGAGGTGATCAAGTAAACAAAGATTAACCAGATTAAACTTTCTGCCATTAGGCAGAATGGTGATTCAAGATAAAAATTTAGTTTAGTAGAAGAACACAGACCTGGGGCTTCCCTGGTGGCGCAGTGGTTAAGAATCTGTCTGCCAATGCAAGGGATGTGGGTTCGAGCCGGGAAGACCCCACATGCCACCCAGCAACTAAGCCCAGGTGCTACAACTACTGAGCCTGAGCTCTAGAGCCTGCGTGCCACAACTACTGAAGTCCACATGCCTAGAGCCCGTGCTCTGCAACAAGAGAAGCCACCACAATGAGAAGCCCGTGCACCACAACGAAGAGTAGCCCCCACTCACCACAACTAGAGAAAGCCCACGTGCAGCAATGAAGACCCAACGCAGCCAAAAATAATTAATTAAAAAAAAAAGAAAAACACAGACCTTTTTATACTTCTCACCATCATAGTTGTGACAATGACACTAGGATGGGTCCTGGGCATTGGCATTTTTGTGGAGTGTATACCTTACTGTGTTCCCTAGCGTGTCTATAGGACTGGACTCCTGCCATTCCCTGAAAACTTAACCTGCTCTTGCCAGAGATTGAGCCCTTTCCCAATGCCTATTCCAAAAATAGCATGTCAGCTACAATCACGGTGCAGTCACTTGCCTCTCTCTGATCATCCCCTTGAAAGTCTGAATGCCCCCTTCCCCAGACTGGATTCCTTTGGAGTTAAATGCTGGCCTTGGTTCAACTCGAGTTTACCATTCTTCCTTCAACCTCGTGGTTCAGACTTCTAGTTGTTCCACTCTCAAAAGACAAAGCTGCCAAGAAGGGGGTTAGAATCCTAATGAAAAAAAAATTATTTTCAGGCATCCCCAGCAATGGTGGATTTGTGTTGATATACAATATAATCAGCCCCTGGTACCTTTCTGGATGGCTGGACCCAGTAATTTGTACCAGCTTCTGACCGCTGTTAACAACCTAGTGCCACTTCTGTGAACACACCATATCATCTCTACAGAATACAGTGTGGCATTTGTAGTCCCACAGACTTAGACCATGGAAGGACTGTTACTTTGCTCTGTTCTAGACAATGTAATATGGCATTTTATTCTTTTTTTTTCTTATTTTTGGCTGCATTGGGTCTTCATTGCTGTGCGCGGGCTTTCTCTAGTTGCGGCGAGCGGGGGCTACTCTTCATTGCGGTTCGTGGACTTCTCATTGTGGTGGTTTCTCTTATTGCGGAGCACGGGCTCTAGGCGTGCGGGCTTCAGTAGTTGTGGCACGTGGGCTCAGTAGTTGTGGCTCGCAGGCTCTAGAGCACAGGCTCAGTAGCTGTGATGCACGGGTTTAGTTGCTCCACGGCATGTGGGATCTTCCCAGACCAGGGCTCAAACCCATGTCCCCTGCATTGGCAGGCGGATTCTTAACCACTGTGCCACCTGGCAAGTCCCTGGCATTTTATTCTTAAACAGCTTTAACATCTTGTTGACTTTGAGCTTGTGGTTTACTATGAGCCCCAGGTCTCTCTCACAAGGATAGTTTTGAAGTTTTAGTCCCTGGACCTTGTACTTGTGTAATTTTTCAATATTTATTCAATTATTTTAAAAACTATTATTTTCTTTCTGATCAGTAAGGTAATATATGCTTACTGTAGAAAAACTAGACAACACAGAAAAGCATAAAGAGACAAATAAAAATAAGTCATTATCCATCTGCCCAGAGATACCTTGTTAACATTTTGAAACACTGTATTTCCTTTTGGCACCTTCACTTTGCATACATTTTTTAACATTTTCAAACATATTGCATATATTACTTTGTAGTCTACTTTTTTACTTAACAATATATCATGTTAGTAAATATTCTCCTAAAGAATGATTGTACTCGTTTAGAATTTTAGACCAAAAAATTTCACTTCTAGGAATTTACCTAATAAATAACTATTGTATAGCAAAGATTTAGCAACAGTTTACTGCAGCTTCATTTATAATAAGGAAAAGTTGGAATAATACAAAAATATCAAAAAATATAGAGTGACTATTCATATGTACAATGAAATACCACACAGCTGTTAAGTTATTTTTAAAAGGATATTCTATAAAATGGAAAAGTTGGGACTTCTCTGCCGGAGCAGTGATTAAGGATCCGCCTGCCAATGCAGGGGACATAGGTTCGAGCCCTGGTCAGGGAAGATCCCACATGCCACGGAGCAACTAAGCCCATGTACCATAATTACTGAGCCTGCACTCTAGAGCCCGTGAGCCAAAACTACTCAGCCTGCGTGCCACAACTACTGAAGCCCACATGCCTAGAGCCCGTGCTCCGCAACAAGAGAAGCCACCACAATGAGAAGCTCGCGCACCACGACGAAGAGTAGCCCCTGCTCGCTGCAACTAGAGAAAGCCGACACGCAGCAGCGAAGACCCAACACAGCCAAATAAATAAATAAATAAATAAAAATTTAAAAAAAAAATGGAAAAGATTTCTTGAGGATTCCTAAGACGAAAGGAAATTATATGGCTGTATGTATAGCATGATTTAATTTTTAAACAGTATATAACTATATTTAAAAAGATTAGATGACACAACAGATACTACAACAAAAGTTATAATGGTTACGTCTGGTTGAAAGAATTATGAGTGATTTTAGAGTTTTGTTTAATTTTGAGACTATTTTTCCAAATGTCCAATGATGGGTATGTATCACATGTATACTAATAAAAATAAATTTTTATTCATTATTTTAATATATATTTCACCACTTCAAGATATCACAATTTATTTAATCAATTCCCTCAAGCTTGGCCATATAGGAAGTTTGTAACTGAATAATGCCACATCGTAATTACAAATACCACTTGCACCTCTGGAAGTGAAGGAGGGTGAAGGCATGGGGAGAAGGATGCATAAAGGGTTTCAACTCTATTGATAATGATTTATTTCTTCATCAGCAGATAAAGAATGGATATTGGGGGCTTCCGTGCTGGCGCAGTGGTTAAGAATCCGCCTGCCAGTGCAGGGGACATGGGTTTGAGCCCTGGACCAGGAAGATCCCACATGCCATGGAGCAACTAAGCCCGTGTGCCACAACTACTACACCTGCGCTCTAGAGCCCGTGAGCCACAACTACTGAGTCCACGTGCCACAACTACTGAAGCCCGCGCACCTAGAGCCCATGCTCCGCAACAAGAGAAGCCACCGCAATGAGAAGGCCACGCACCGCAACGAGGAGTAGCCCCTGCTCGCCACAACTGGAGAAAGCCTGTGTGCAGCAACGCAAACCCAACGCAGCCAAAAATAAATAAAATAAAATAAATAAATTTATAAAAAGAAAAAAATAACTGTTGGGCACACTGTTGAACAAGCACTGTTGTTCATTGCATTAATCTTTATGCTTTTTGCATCTTTTAAATACTTCATAATAAATTTTAGAATTAATACTACAGGAAGAAATTCATATAGCTACATATATATACATATATATATGATTATTTCTTTGAAATGATTTGCTAGAAATAGAACTACTAGGTATAAATGGGAAAATATATTTAAAACTTTTGATATATATTACTATATTGTCCTCCAGGAAACCTGAAACAATTTATATTCTCACTAGAAGCACAGAAGTGCTTGTTTCAGCTTGCCCTTGCCAACAATGCCATTAGCATCTTTTAAATCTTTGCAAAATTAGGTAAAACAGGTTATCTCCCTATTGTGTTAATTTGAATTCTTTTGATTAGCAGGGAGGAAAACATTTTCATCTTTACTGGTCATTTGTCTTTCTTTTTCCTGTATTGCTTTGCCCATTTTTCTTTTGGTTAGGCATCTAGTTATTATTAATCTTTATATATTAAGAATATTTTTCCCAGATGGCAATCTGCTTTGTATTTGTGCTTATGGTGTTTTGATGTTTGGAAGTTTTACTTTTTATATAATGCCAATTACATAAAATTTTCTTTTGTGATTTTTTTCCTTTACCTGAATGTTTAGAATGGCTGTGTCTTCTATAAAGCCAAATACACACTTATCTACAATTTTTTCTAGCTTGTTGTTGTTTCATGTTTTACGTTTAACTCTGTATGCTATCCATGAATATGGTGTAAAAGCTCTAATTACATTTTTAGCAAAATAATTGGATCATAATATTCCAGCCCCTCCTTCCCTATTTTTAAAATAATGTGTATTTTCCTCCCTGGTGTGAAATGCTCTTTTATCAATTACTAACTACTAGAGTCTATTTCTTGGTTTTTTGTTCTGTACACTTATCTACCTCCTTTTGGAGAGGTCACCCTGCTATTTTATTTATTCCACCTTTACAATGTATTTCAATATCTTGTAGGTCAAGTTGCTTCTTTTTCTAATTCTCCTGGGTTAAATTTCAGATTTCAAATCTTTCAGATTAAATTTCAAATCATTTTGTAAATTTCCAAAATATTCTATTGAGCTTTTGTTTGGAGTAGTATTAAATCTATATATGAATTTGGAAATAATGGGAATCTACACAATATTGATCCTTCCAGTTTAGAAATATAACACTCCATTTATTCCAATTCCATGAATTGCTCTTCAGTTAAGTTTTATAATTTTCTTCATGTATGTCCTATAAGTTTATAATAAAAATTTATTCCTACATATAAATAAACTTTAATACATTATAAAAATGGCATTTCTATAAGTATTAGAAAAATACTTAAACACTGAGGTGGAGAAAAACATGTATTCATCTCATACGATTCACAGAGGCAAAACTCAAATGAATTAAGCATTGTAACAAAAAAAAAAAAAAAAGAAGGCAAAGGAAAGGATACTAGAAGAGAATATATGAAGAGATATTCTAATCTGATTGTAGGGAAGACTTTTTATAACATGACACTAACATTAGAAGCTATAGAGTAAAAAAAATGGAATAAACTTTAAAACTACAAATTTTAAACTTTTTAAATTTTGAAAGTATGGCAAAATACACTAAAAACAATAAATAGGTAAATAACAAACTGGGACAATTATCTTTAATGTAGAAAGTGTTTCTCCAAATTAGCAAGATAAACACAAAACAGGACAAGAAAATGCAATAATGGAAAAGGAAATGAAATAGCCAAAAGGCATTTGAAAGATGATTTTACTTATAAACACTGTTAAGGCTACAATGAAGTACTACTTTTCTTCTATTATCTCATTACCAAAGATTTTTTTTTTAATCACGATAATTAGTGTTAGGCAAAGTTATGAAAAAATAGGCACTTCCACACACTGCCAGGAACTGTGAATCGACACTGTCTCCTGGAAGGGCAAACAGTCAGATTTAGCAACATGTAATGTGTGGCTGCATGTTGATCTACCAATTCCATTTTCAAGAATTACAATTAGGAATTGTCCCCCAAGGTGCACAAAGATGTGTATCACAGCACTGTCTGTATAATCATTGAAGCAGTGCTTTTCATTTTGAAGAATGGGAACCAAAATAATAATAATAATAATAATAATAATAATAATAATAATAATAATAATTGCCTGAGTCAAGAGAGAAGCCAATTCAGGTGAAGACACATGAGCTGAGGAGTGACAAACTGGACTGTGATGTTAAACCAGCTTTGCATTCTGAAATAATCCCTATTCTGATAAATATTATTCTTTTACTACACTACTGGATTAAATTTGCTGGAATTTTATTTAGCAAACTTTTTCACCTATACTTAAAACTGAGATTTGTTATCGTTTTTAAACTCATTTTAATAGAAAATCAAGATGACATTCATTTTGGTGATTTCACTTGGTCAGTTTTTATCCTAGTTCAGCCTTTGAAGATGGCGAAGTTTATTGTCTGGTTGGTTGGTTGGTTTTGGAGGTAGGACAGCACTGTGCTTAGCCAAGATATATATACGTGTTTCCCAGCTTCTCTTTCAGCTAAGTGACTTAAGTTCAAGCCCATGAGTTAAAAGTAAAAGTTCGTGGGAACTTCTGGGGAGTCTTTTTAAAGGAAAATAAAGCAGCTGGGCAGTGTACTCATCTTTCCTTTATTCTTCTTTTTTCCTCTTGCCTGGAATAGGAATGTTACGGTTGAAGGTCCAGCTGTCATCTTGGACCATGAAATAAGCTTGAGAATGGAAAGCAAAATGGTGGAGCAGAAAAACAGAAGGAGCCCGAGTCTTTGATGCCCGTGCCATGGAGACGCATGTCCTTGTACTTCTTTTATGTGTGCAATGCTTTTAAACTTTTGTTTGGCTTTCTAAAACGTTCTCTCTCATAGTTTTATGTCATCTGGAAACTTGACACACATGTCTTCTTTGCCCCAATTTAATTTTTAATTCCTCCAGGTTAATCCACTATATAATAATACCCTTTGGATATAAATACAATATTTAACTAAGTATGAATTCCAATGGCTATATCATTACCTATCCAATATTTCTACATATTTTCCACCAAGATGGAAAGATATTCTGTCGAATGTCTTGCTAAAGTATAGATAGCTTAGATTTGTTAAATTCTCCACATCTACCTGTGGTGTAATAAGGAATTTTTCTGGTCTTGTCCCAGGTTCCTGGCAGGAAGCTTCAAAAGCCCTTGGAATTTCCTGAGCGATAGGAGTGTCCTTGTTATGCTAATGAGGGGAACTCAGCAGGTTTCCAGATAGCTTTAGGATATGGACTGGTCACCAGAAAGACTAACCACATGATTGGCCTTTTTTGTGCTTTGGGGTTTTCCTCTTTAGTAAGTAAATTGCGTTCCAAATAGGGAGACTCTTCTAACACGTTATCCTGACTTAATTTAAGAAGACAGGATTACGTGAAAAAGCGTAGGTATGATTTGTATGGGCAGCAGAGGATGTTGTTAT
Source organism: Delphinus delphis (assembly GCF_949987515.2). Lineage (NCBI taxonomy): Eukaryota > Metazoa > Chordata > Mammalia > Artiodactyla > Delphinidae > Delphinus > Delphinus delphis. The sequence continues at coordinate 70,796,455 of NC_082695.1, read as the reverse complement.
GTCACACATCTATTTTTAAGAGGGACCAACATATCACTTAGAAAAGTACAGCCTACAAAAGAAAGGGTGGAGTCACACCATCTTGGCCCAAGGGATAATGGCTGTTGTGTGAGGGAAAGAGCTATTTCAAAAATAGTTGATGGTATTGTCCTTTTGTTCCACCATTCCCACCAAGGATTTCTGTCAGACTGCCGAGGAATAAAGATGGTAACAGAAAATCTAAATGAGTTTTCTAGAAAGCTGGTGTCTGGGAAGGAGGTAACTGTCCGTCCTCAGTGGAAGCATTGAGACTGACACAGGAAGATGCAGAGAACGTCCCCTGGGTTAAGACCCTGGAGCTGGGGATGCTGACCCACGTCCCCTGACCATCAGATCAGTCCACTTCTGAGCAGTATGCTGAAGACAAGAGAACCGCAAGGCCAGCCCCCAGAGCCACGGAAAAGAAAAAAGCACGTGCCACACGGGAGCCGGCAGGGTTGCATTTTTAAGCACGGGTGAACTCTCCTGCAAGTGGGGAATCTGACATTTTTGAAGGGTCCCTGGAATTCCTCCAGTCACGAAAGAGGAGGATGAGCTGGGGAAACAATGAGATCCAGGGAAACAGGTTATAATCCTAAGAGTATTTAAAACAGCTTGGCTTCTTGAAACTAATTCAATCTTAATTAAGTCAATGGTGCCTACAACAGCTCACAGGAAGTATTCCTTTTCCAAATATAGAAAGGACCATGATTATTCCAAAGTTAATTCAAGGACTCACACACATACCAGTAATTGATTGACTGACTGACCTCTCTCTCTCTTTTTTTTTTTTTTCCTTTTGCAAGGTCTGAAATTTCTTTCAAAAGAATTTTCACACAAGATTGAAAGTTATTAAGGCAAAGCTTTGGTGACATCCAGGAACTGACTGCAGGGCCCCCAAGTGAAATGTACTACCTAGGGACATTGAACTTGAGGTCAAACTGGAGTCTAAACTGCAGACAAGAAATGGTATGCACTGATTACTGGCAGCTGTAGGTCATCTCTCTCTCCTCTGAGAATTTCCTTAGACTCTGTCCTCTTAGCCCTATCTATGTGGTATTATAATTTATTTATAATTCTCATCTCCTCTCTCAGGCCTTAGTAAGGTAGCACATTGAAGGCAGGTTCTAGAACTGAATGTCCTCATACCCCCTTTCAGATGAGAAGTCCAAATTGTTTACAGCCAACGTATATTATTATAGCATATTTTGGTTCACCTGCCGTGTATCAGCGTTGGCTATATTTACATGAGATGAACACATCTCTCTAACACACTCAGCAAAAACATTAGTCAAATTACTTTATATGGACCAAATATCCAAATCAAACAATGGCGTCCCTTTCACTTTTCAACTATTTCTACTGTGGCTATGGCTTTTGTCAAACTGAATTTAAAAATGCACATCAGAGACTTTTTCAGTGATGATAAATCAGTATGAGAGCTTCTGTTGATAGCGATCATTATTATATTTATTTTTATAGAGGCTGAAAGATCACTGCAGGGTGGTGCCTAATATTATTGGGATACTCACACAATAACTTTAGTTAACTTGATTTCTATATCGTCCATCCAGTTAGACTTAGCGGTTCAAGGTCTCCCAAGTTCCATTTGATGTGGACATTTTGGTCACCAGGATTTCACAGCTTGGTATGCTTTCCCTCTTCCACCCCCCCTGCATAAACCCCACTTATCCTCCAAGGCCTGTTTCCAGTTCCACCCACAGGAAACCCCTTTCCCACTAACCAGGCTATACTAAGCTGCCCCGTGCCTGAACTCTCGCTCACACAGTGTGTCTCCTAATAGCCCTCTGACCGTTCCGTGTTATGTTGATGTTGTCTCCCCAGTGGATCATAAACTTTCTGGTACCTATCCGCTCCACATCCTAGCACAACACTGGACTTCCTTTTGCGCCCCCCAAAATATTTGTCCACTGACCGTGGTCAGAAGCCACAGTACACAGTTGGGGTGGGGGAAAAATGAAAAGCAGTAGGCAGATCTCAGAGATGGTTAAATTTCGATTCAATCTAAACCTTTCTGTTTCTTTAAAAATGAGCAGCCCAGTCTTTGGGTCTGGAGCTAGGAGATTGGTCCGCTGGGCCTCAGAATTCAGGGTGTTATTGCTTGTCTGGCTTTCCTGGGATTTAACTTTGGGAAGACGGATTACAGTGTGTTCCTAATACACTCTACAGCCTATTGATTTTATATGTCATCAATGTATACTGTACGTCTACACTATTACCGGGAGAAGCAGGAGGTACGTGTAGTTATGCCACTGCCGCCGCCCGTCATCCCATGCTGTGCCCTATGGGAAGCCACTGATTCTTACACTTGGAGCTGGGACAATGCAACTTAATCAGACTGACAGGAAACAGGCAGCAATTACAGTGTGTGGTTACATCTGCTGGGTTCCACTTCACTGAAGGAAGAGTTATCTCAATTTTAATGTACGTCCCCTTTTCATGTTTCATTTAACCTCTGCTGTGTTATTAAACACATCCAAATATAATGACATTCATTAAAGAAGAAAAAGAGGACAGTTGGGATATTTGGGCCTGTATCTCCTATATTTGTAACTTAATTGTATCATTTTTGCTTCTCTTCAACATCTCCCCCTGGTGAATAACTAATTCAGGATATAGGTATTTAAATGGCGAGTTGGGGACTGGCTGTTTAAACATCGACATCAACACAGAGTTCAGCTACAGTGAAATGTCCCTCAATCATTTGTCTGTTTTTACTAGGAGTGTTTCTCTTTTCATAAACATTCTTTCTCAATGTGTCAAAATAGCTAGTTTACCCATTACTGCAGTGCACATAAACTGCTTTCAAAGCAGCTCAGTGCAATTCCCCAGGAATGTATTTGGACTATGACCCGCGAGACCTTTAGAACTTAAACTAGCAGGTTGCTTGTGTGCTGGCCCACCCTAAAACCAGAGCCCCATCAGCGAGCCAAGCCTGCTGACCTGAGATGCAGGACCCATTAAACCGTTCATTTCTGCAAGACAAATGTGATGACACAGCAGGCTGAGCTGGGGTTTTTCCTCCCCCTTTCTACTTTGATTCTCTGATCCCCTATATTTCTTTGAGCTCCAGTTTTATAATTGCATCTGAAGTATTTAGTAAATCTTCCTGAGAATTAAGTGTCCATCAGAGATTAATTGTGACCTCCCAATGCACACTCTTCCCTTGCACAAGTTTCCAGAGAAGTAACAGAGATACCATACTGGGCTTCCACTTAAACTCTTAAAATATTATTTGACCAGGAAGAAATTGCAGATGTTTGGGGATGGGGGCTGTTGGGGAAATGGAGAAAAATGGTAACAGTTAAAGACATGCTTCTATATAAACAGATGTTTAGGCCAAAACCTCCAGTGCCCAATTTTTTTTAATTCTTTGTCTTCTTTCTTTAAAGAGTAATCTAATCGAAATGCTACAGGCATGTCCATCATGAATAACAAACAGGTTGCTGTGAACTAAGATGACACATGACACAAAGTGATACCACAAAGAGGCTATGTTTTCAGTGAGCTAACAATGTAGTTGAATCAAAAACAAATACAGAAAAAGATAAGACAGGGCTCAAAGAGGTTCCTATCAGGGTTGTGGCACACTCTAAGGCTTATGTCCATAGGTGGATGAACCAGAGAAAGCTGTGGTCCCTGAGATCTGCTTTGGGATAAAAAGAACCTGTTGTCCAGCCAGGAGCACTTAAATAGGCCTCCTGAATTTATATCACCAGCATCCATGCTGATTATTGTTCATTCTCCTGCCACATGGTTGTGAATAGGTTAAGTAGTACTCCTGGATAAAAGAGTTCAATGAAAGCAACACTGTTTCACTCCTGCTTCACTTCTGTGCTCATTACAGGACCATGATCATCATTAAAAAGACAGAATTAATACCATTAAGAGAAAAGAGGACCCAAGCTTGGAGCAATGATTGCAACTAGCCATGTTGACTGTACTCAGATCTCCAGGCCCAGATAAATTCTATCCTGGATACCCAAAGTACTTGCAAGGGTCATTGCAAAGCCAATGTCAAAAGGCTTTGAAAAGTAATGGAGAGGAGGAGAGATATGAAAGCAATACATGGAAATATAGTCCTGTCTTCCAAGAAAAAATGGGGCAGGGAGGAGAAGAAAAAAGGTAAATTTCAGGAACTATTAGACTGGTGAGTTTAATGCTTATCTTCATTAATACTTTCTAATGAATTATTAATAGTTGATTTGAAGAGAAGAATAATTTTGAAGAGAAGAAGTGATCACTGGGGGCTAAGATAGGTTCACCAAGAACAAGTAAATCCAAGAATGAGATGCTACTTCACACCTATTAGAACGGCCAAAATATGGAACACTAAAAATAGCAAATTCTGGCAAAGTTGTAGACTGACAGGAACCCTCACACAATGTGAGTGGGAATGCAAAATGATACAGCCAATTTGGAAGACAGTCTGGTAGTTTCTTACAAAACTACATGTACTCTTCCCATATGATCCAGTAATTGTGCTCCTTGGTATTTATCCAAAGAAGCTGAAAACTTATGTCCACATAAAAACCCACCCATGGATGTTTACAGCAGCTTTATTCATAATCGCCAAAGCTGGGAAGCAACGAAAATGTCCCAGAGTAGGTGAATGGGTAAGTAATCTCTGGTACATCCAGACAATGGAATATTATTCAGCGTTAAAAGAAATGAGCTATCAAGCCATGAAAAGACATGGAGGAATGAGCCTTAAGTGCATATGACTAAGTGAAAGAAGCCAATCTGAAAGGCTATGTACTGTGTGATTCTAACTCCATGACATTCTGGAAAAGGCAAAACTATGGAGACAAAAAGATGAGTGGCTGCCAAGGGTTAGAGGAAGGGGAGAGGGATAAATAAGTAAAACACAGATGATTTTTTTGGACAGTGAAACTACTCTGTGTGATACGATAAAGGTGGATACATGTCATTATACATTTTTCCAAGCCCACAGGACGTACACCAAGAGCGGACTCTAATGTAAACTATGGACTTGGAGTGATTATGATGTGGCAGTGCGGGTTCACTGACTGCCGCAAATGCACCACTCTAGTGGGGGGCGTTGATAAGGGGGCAGGCTGTGCATGTGTGGGCAGGGGCAGAGTTCCCAGGACTCTCTATACCTTCCTCTCAATTTTGCCATGAACCTCAAACTGCTCTAAAAAGGAAAAGGAAGGGAACGAAGGAAGGAGGGTATAATGGAGAGAAGGAAGAAGGAGAGGAAAAAAGTTAAAGAAGAGAGAGAAGGAAAGAAGGGAAAGAAGAGGGAGTCTTCCCTTAGCCTAGCCTGGCTCTCTGATTCTTTCATTTACTTCTGCTTAATTTTTACCTCTAATTTGTATATTTTCTAGGCTGTGTGCATATAATGCGCCTTTATTTTAGTTCTCTAGTCTCCTCAGTAAGCTACCCCTCCTTACTTATCCTCATGCCCCCTAAGAACCTACAGAGTCACACTAGACTCCGTGCTGCTGTGATACTGTAGGTTGCATTTTCTCTTCCCTTAGCTACGCTACATAAACCCACCCACGTGCTGATGTAAAAGAGAAGACTGCTCACCTGTGTTCTCCTTACCTCGATCATCCATGGTTGACAGAAATTTGGCACGAGAACCACTGTCTTCCTGCAACAATATCCATCCTCTCTGCTCTGTGCTTGTTTTTCTTCCACTCTCTCTACCTCCGTGATTCCTGTCACATCTTTTACGTTTCAGCTTTCTTTTTAAGAAACAGTCATTTTTCCTCCCCTCATTTATCCCTGACCTTGCAAAAGCGCTTTAAAAAATGTTATTTCCTGGGCTTCCCTGGTGGCGCAGTGGTTGAGAGTCCACCTGCTGATGCAGGGGACATGGGTTCGTGCCCTGATCCGGGGGGATCCCACATGCCGCGGAGTGGCTGGGCCCGTGAGCCATGGCCGCTGGGCCTGCGCGTCCGGAGCCTGTGCTCCGCAACGGGAGAGGCCACAGCAGTGAGAGGCCCGCGTACCGCAAAAAAAAAAAAAAAAAGTTACTTCCTGGCACACAGTACTTCTTTACATTTAGCTTTTCTCCCACTTATTCTTGCTCACGTTTCTGATTCTGATGTGAATTTTGGCTTTTTTCTCACAATTCCAAATGATGTCATTAAAGGCAGAAGACCAATATACTTACTATCCACGCCACCAAACTTGCCTTTTCTCTCTGTCTTTCCTGTGCCTCGGCTTCTCCCCTTGGCCCTCTAGCTTCCATTCTGCTGTGATGAGTTGTCCTGTTCTCATTCCTACCGCCATCTCCTCTTGGACCCTGCAGTGACAGGCAATCCACCCTCTGCCCAGACAGCCCCTCATCCTGTGTGCATTACACATGGGGAGGCAAAATCAATTCAGTCTGTCACAACTAGCATTGCTTTAAATGAAAAAAAAAAAATGTAATATAGTATAAAGGAAAGAAATGAAAAAGAAAGCATCAGAGTACATCACAAGAGTTAAATATTGTTCCGTGAAAGATTGCTTAAGAGATTTATATGCGGGCTGTGGGCTGTGCCTTAATTGTGCAGAAGTGTATTTCCTAATAGAGATCATGGGCAAAACTGTTTGAAAACATTATTCAACCCTATACTCTTTTTTTTTTTTTTTTTTTTTTTGCGGTATGCGGGCCTCCCACTGCTGTGGCCTCCCCCGCCGCGGTGTGCTCCGGACGCGCAGAGCTCAGCGGCCATGGCTCACGGGCCCAGCCGCTCCGCGGCATGTGGGATCCCCCCGGATCGGGGCACGAACCCGTGTCCCCTGCATCGACAGGCGGACCCTCAACCACTGCACCACCAGGGAAGCCCTCAACCCTATACTCTTATCTGACCTAAGTCATTGTTGTGTTTCTTTTCCTTCCCCTTTTTAAATCCCAGATCTCTCCATTTTGTTGAAATCTACCCAGCGAGTTCATCCTCAATGCTCCTGTGCCCTCTTTCTCATTTGCACATTCCTTACGTGTGAGAAGGATCAATGGTTCTGAAGCAACAGCACAGCCTGGCATCTAGTTGATGCCCAATAAGTGCTTGCGGACGAAATGAAGGAAATGAATGAGTGGGTGGAGGTAGCGGTGGATTTACAGCAAAGCAGATGAAACAAACTTCAAGGTCTCTTACTTGTAGCAATTGCTTCTAGAGTCCTATAACCCACATCATATCTGTAAGTTGTATTATTTTTCTGAAAGAATGTTCTCCCAACTTTGTGTACGTTTCAGGTCCCGTAAAACCTGGTTCTGCTGCCGGGTGGATGGATAAAGTCCCTTCACTAAAGCAAAATATTCTCAAGTTCAATCTAAAGGGAATGTTTTCCCCCACAGGTGTTTGAATCAGCTGGATGAAGCATAGCAGTACCATCACTCTCAGGAGGGAATATTCTGTATCACTCTGCATCCTCTATCCCCATTTTCTATTTTGCAAACGATGCTCTACATGGTGCAAATCTCGTGGCTCTCTGCAGAGCACTGGCTGGGAAGGTTCCCACCCTGCCTCGGTGGCCACTCCCTCTGCCCTGAAGCAGGGACAGGACAGGACTCCTGAGCAGGCAGAGCTGCAAAGCTCGCAGGTGAGGCCACCAGTGCCCCTGAGTTGTAGCCTCTGTGCTGTCAGCACCCACTCGGCTCGAGAAAAGCCTCTTCTGGACCTAAAGGCAGCAGCTGTGCCTGAGGATGAAGCAAGGGTCCCTGCAAAGAGGGAAAGCCTGACCCCCAGTGAGGCCATGGCTGGTCCCCACTCCCTCCTGGAGAGACACCAGGCATGTGGTATGATTAACTTAGAATTCGAACTGAAAGGAATTTGAGCTGGAGGGAAACTTGGAGACTGTCCAGGTCATCCCCCTGTTTTACGGGTGAGAAGACCCAGGCCAGGACATTTAAGAAACTTGCTTAGGATCTCACACGTTTGGAGACCAAGACCAACGAGACCGTATCTCCTCTGGCTGACTCACTATTATTTCCCATACATGAGTAGTCCTCAAAGTGGTCCCCAGACCAGTAACATCAGCATCACCTGAGAAACTGTTAGAAATGCATATTCTCCTCTCCCATCCCAGTCTCCTTCATCAGAAACTTTAGGGGTGCAAGCCAAGATTCATCCTGGTGCTTCCTCAAGTTTAAGAATTATTGCACTACACAAGATTCCCACTCCTTAAAGGAACCATGTGCCTGATAATGGAATTCCTGACACCGATCAAATAGAAGTGAGTTATTTAGGTCAAGCAGTTCTTTTTTTTTTTTTTTTTTTTTTTTTTTTTGGTACGCGGGCCTCTCACTATTGTGGCCTCTCCCATTGCGGAGCACAGGCTCTGGGCGCGCAGGCTCAGCGGCCACGGCTCATGGGCCCAGCCGCTCCACGGCATGTGGGATCTTCCCAGACTGGGGCACGAACCAGCGTCCCCTGCATCGGCAGGCGGACTCTCAACCACTGCGCCACCAGGGAAGCCCAAGCAGTTCTTTTAATATCATCCTTATGTAGAAATTTCCCGCAAAACTAACCTCTTTGACACTGGGATTTCTACTCTTAGAGATTCATTTCTTTAGTTAAAATGTTACTCTAAAAATTTCTGTTTAAAGGCATAGGTAAGGCAGTAAACAGTAAAAATTTATCATTTGAGAATAGATAAAAATAATAACAACTCTTACTGAATTCTTATTAAGAGCCAGGCCACACACAATATGAGAAATTTTATAAATAAATAAATTATATATATATATACACATATATATATATATATATCTATATAAAATACAAATAAAACAGCAGTCAGAATTTCCCACTTCTTAGATATTGGTTTTTCATGTTAGTTTAACCTTTTATAAGGCCAACATCTAAAGGACAGATAAGGAATAATGAAAAGAGACAGGGCTGGGGATCATACAAGGTGCTGATTCCAGATCCCAGCCCAGAGGGCTAAGAACCCATGGGAAGTTCCCTAAGAGAGAGTCTGGGTCACCAGGAAACAAGATGAGGGCCAAAGTATTCAGAGGAAGATGTTCAGGGAGCATCTGGGACGCAAGAGCTGGAGGCAGAAGGGAGCTACTGTGTATGGCTGTATACGCTGCACACTACACAATTCCAGAGGACAGTAGCCACGTAGACAAGATGCAAAGTGGCGACACTGAGGCAAAATTTCAGGTACTTCAAACATTCCTGGCCACTGGCTTTTCCCTTAGGGTTGAGCCCTGCAGTTGGAATGCCATGAGGTGTCACTGGGACTTGAGAGTTGTGGCCACAGCAGTCTCACTCAGGCTGAGTGATTTGCTGTGAGGTTTGTTGATTTCCTACACTCATAAAGAAAAGGGTTGAAAGCTGACACTCCCAACCTTTCTGCCCCTGAGCCTCACTGCTTGTGCTCCTTGAAGAAAAGAGCCATGAAATGGTGTTGTGATTTTTTTTGCTTTTGCTTTGTTTTATAAGTGAATTTAAATGTCATTCATTTACAGAATGACTGAAAGCTTCCCTGCAGTCTCTGAAAAGACATAAGACCTCCTGAGTCGACCAGAAATAACCTGGATATCAAAGATCTAGTCTGGGAATTGCCAGGAGCTAAAGCAGGACATCAGCTACCTTGGACGTGGGCACTATCCATCTGAAGCTCAAAATTATCGATTTATTATATTTTAGGTTTTGAAATAACCTGTGAAACACTGTTATTTCTTTATGCGATTGTCATTTTCCTCTAAGTTAGAAACACAGGGGATTTTATTTGTTCAAACAGGTTCCAAAACAACTCAGCATTCTGCAGACCCCAAGTCAGATGCTTGTGCTGCAGGTTAGAGATGGTAAAACATAGACAGTTCAAGATTCAGAAGAAAGAAACCAATGCATAGAAAGGGCCAAAAAGACGTATAAGGAAACCAAAGGTGAAAAGTCAGGAAAAGAATTTGGGAGACTGGATATCAAAGGAAGATGTGCGGAATTAGGAGACGAGCTTGTAGCAAATGGTAATGGGTACCACACAAAGGCTAGGGATTGCTCTTGCATCCCCACTAGAACTTACTTGGTTACCTAGTGTTCCTTATCTGCTTTTATTATTACTACAACTCATGATAATAATAGTTTAGGAGGTCACTTTCATCTCCAGTTTCTTTAACCTCATAAGAAGAAGAAGAACAGCCACCACTTAGCATTCATTGCATGCCAGGAACTGCCTGACACGTGTTAATGAAGTCAGTCCTCACAACCACCTTGTGAGCTAGGTGCTCTTGAACAGAAGCTGTGCTTGTCACCATGGCGCCGCACTGCCTACACCCTGCTACCCTGCATGGGAGAAACAGCAGTGCTATCCCTGAATCCTGTACGGACGCACAGGAAGTAACTTCCACCTTGACAATGTAGAACAAACTTGCCTCTTTGACAACTACCGGTCAAGAAAAGATCCCCACAACACTGCTTTGTGTCTTAAAATGAAGGAATACCTACTTCTGATTATTGATTAAGATCCATTCCATATCAACTCACTGTCATAAAACTGAGCATTTGAGATCAAGATTGTATGAGTTTGCTAGGGCTCCCGTGATAAAGACTGGGTGGCTTGAACAACAGAAACTTATCTTCTCCCAATTCTGGAGGCTGGAGGTCTGAGATCAGAGGGTCAAGCAGGGTTGGTTTCTTCTGAAACCTCTCTCCCTGGCTTGCATATGGCTGTCTTCTCTCTGGGTCTTCACTGGGTCTTCTCTCTGTACATGTCTGTGTCCTAATCTCCTCTTTTGGTAAGGACACCATCATATTGGATTAGGGGCCATCTTAATGATCTCACTTTAACTTAACGACCTCTTTAAAGATCCAATGTCCAAATACAGTCACATTCAGAGATACTAGGGGTTAGGACTTCAACATATGAATCTGGTGGGGGTCAAAATTCAACCCATATAAAGGTCTCTGTGATAAATGGATTCATTTTCTCTTCCTTGCATCAGAATTTAGAAGCCGTGTCTGCACCTATGAACATTTGCTAGAATCAGAGCCCCTAACGCCATTGTCATTTTTATTACCTTCAGTCAGCAGTCACTGCCCTTATTTCATGCCTGGTGTCGGGTAAGGAGCTCACCGTAGTTCCCAAAGTAGATCATACGCCCATTACGTCATTGTCTGGTAAACATCTACTGGTATAAGGAGCCTCATTTTAAAATCTTTCAATTTTATGTTAAATATAAGCTCTAACCAGATCCTAACTTCTATCTTTATGAGGAAGTCATATGTTAGAAGCCAACACGAAAGGAAACTCCTTTATTTGAAATTAAAAGAATTCATTTTGTTTTACTTCTTTAGTGATTTACATTGTCCTGGATTAGTCACTCTAACTGAGATATTTTTGCAGGGGACACTATCTAAGAATAACACGCTGCTTATTCAAATTATGGCAGCACTAACAGGTCACACTCAGGTAAGTATATTCAGACAAATCTAATTTAAAGAATCACACAGTACCATACACTGAGTTATAATTTGCTCCAAAAATGTTTACTAAAAAATAGACCAGGGACAATTCATATAATAGACACCTAATCGTTAACTTTTAACTATCCAAGGTATTCAGGAGTCAAATAAATTATTTTACAAAGTAATGCATGGCACATTGCCTTTTGTGCCTTTTAAAATTTAGTTACATAAACCTGCTAAATGAAATGGATATTTTGCATATATTTCAAGCATTTGAGAAGTGACCAGTGTCTGAAATTTGGATGTCACATGAACTGGACTTTAAGCTAAGGTGTCTGACAAATCTATGGCAAAATTACTTGGTAAAATGACTGCACTGAACTTAAACTAATTCCAAATTAAACCTAAACTTAAAAAAAAACAAAAACCCATCAAATCCTGTGATTTGCAATAAACTCTACATACTCTCGAATTCTGTAAAATGCAAAAAAATTGATCTCTAATAAGGAGCAGCTGGGATACACTGACTTAACTGGGAGCATGAAAGAGGATATGACCTGAAAGGGTAAATCTGTTCAAAGGAATTGAAGTCCCCTTGACTGGATTATTATAATGATTCATATATTAATACTTCAAATTTTGATATACATTCATGATAACTGTGGAATTATAAAAAGAAGATTAAAAATAAATTGATTTAAAATCCAAAAAGTTCTAAAGAATGTGTAAAAAAAAACTAAAAAGAAAAAATTTTAAAAAGTAAAAAATAAACTAAAAAGGCAATGGAGCATACTATTTGAAAAGCTGGCAAAAGAAACCTAAAAAAAATGCAAAAAAGTTGGCAAAGTAGAAAATTTACTTTGAAAAGATCATAAAGGAGTCAATACTAACCGAATGAATGTATATTTGGAATACAGAAATTTGGCTCCTAATAATGAAGCATATTTTTGTATACTAAATATTTCATGAGAAAATTAAACCACCCTGTATCGATTAGCAACCTCCACATAGAATATTCCTTGAGCTACTGCTATGAAGACAGAATGAAAACCAATCAACGAAAACTTAACAGAACCTGTTAAAACCATCCCATTCAACGTGAATTGCTATAAACAACAGTTAAATGAAACATTCTGGCTAAGTATCTAAGTTCAGCAATTCGATCACTAAGCAAGTTGATTGGGTGCATTTTGATCTAGAATCAAAAAAGAGACCCTTCCTGTCTAGTTCACTCTAACATTTCTGGAGCATTCTCTCCTGGTTATCTCAACCCTAAGCCAAATTCTCGGATTCTTTTCCTCTTGACACAACTCTATGATCCCAAGAATTACAGAGTTTGAATTTCGTCCCATAACAGAAGGACAGAGGCTTGGACTTGGATTTGTGTTGATTAAACAATATTTATATATAACCACTTCACATTCACTAAGGTGGCCATAATCAAAAAGACACACAGTAACAAGTATAGAAGACGTGGAGAATTTGGAACTCTTGTTCATTGTTGGTGGGGAATATAAAACGGTGCAGCCACTTTGGAAAATAGTTTGGAAGTTTCTCAAAATCTTAAACATAGGGTTACCATTTGATTCAACAGCTACACTCCTAATAGCCAAGAGAAAACATATGTCCACATAAAAAGTTGTGGGCTTCCCTGGTGGCGCAGTGGTTGAGAGTCCGCCTGCCGATGCAGGGGACACGGGTTCGTGCCCCGGTCCGGGAGGATCCCACATGCCGCGGAGCGGCTGGGCCCATGAGCCATGGCCGCTGAGCCTGCACGTCCGGAGCCTGTGCTCTGCAACGGGGGAGGCCACAACAGTGAGAGGCCCGCGTGCCGCCAAAAAAAACAAAAAACAAAAACAAAAAGTTGTACCTGAATATTCATAGCAGCATTATTCCCAATAGCCTCAAAGTGGAAACAACCCAAATGTCCAACTAATGAATGGGTAGACAAAATGTAGTAAATCCATATAACGGAATGGTACTCACCCATAAAAAGGAATGAAGTATTGATCCATGATATAGCATAGAGAAAACTTGAAAACATTGAACTAAGTGAAAGAAGTTGGTAACATTGTATGATTACATTTATAAGAAATGTCCAGAATTGACAAATCCTAAGAGATAGGAAGTAGATTAATAGTTGCCAGAGACTGAGAGTAGGGGAATGAGGAGTAACTGTTAATGGGCACAGGGTTTCTTTTGGGGTCATTTAGTAAGTGTTCTAAAATTAAATAGTGGTAATGTTTGCACAACTCTGTGAATATATTAGAAACCGTTGAGTTGGACACCTTAAAATGATTAATTTTATGATATGTGAACTACAACTCAATAATTCTGAGCTATATATACACATACATATATACGCATATACACATATATGATTATTTCTTTCATATTTGAGTTTAGGGACTAAGATATATTTACATATATAATTTGATGGAAATGAGACTATACTATTCGCCCTTTTTTTCTAACATGGCATTTCATTTCACTCAAAAATATGGCTTGGATATTTTTCCCTGTTAATGAATATATATACGTGTATATATATATATATAAAATGATATATATGTATAAACATCATACATATGTATAAAACATCATATATATATGAAAAATCATTTTAAATACCTCTACAGTATACTATTGTGTAATCCTACCATGATTGCTTACCCATTTAAATCATTCCCAGTGTTTTAGTATTGTAACAACATAGTAATGGATACACACACGTGTGAATATATACATACACACGTGCGCACATGTATACTTGTGCACTTCTTTGATTATCTGCTGAAGAAAAAAATCTCCTAGATAAATTTCCACAAGTGAGAAGGTATTGCTCAGTAATACACCGTATTTGTTGGTTTATTTTTTCTCTTCATCTTTTGACCCCCTTCACCCATTTCTTCCACCCCTTACCCCCTGCTTATGGCAATTACCAATCTGTTCTCTGTATCTAGGAGCCTCTTCTTCTTTTTTACATTCCACATGTAAGAGAGATCATATGGTTTTCGTCTTCCTCTCTCTGACTTATTTCACTTAGCACAATGCCCTTGAGGTCCAATACACGTTGGTATAAATGTCAAGATTTCAATCTTTTTATGGCTGAAAAATATTCCATTGTATATTTACATACAACAATTTCTTTATCTATTTATCCATCAGTGGGCACTTAGGTTGCTTCCATAGCGTGGCTATTGTAAATAATGCTGCAATGCACATGAGGGTGCATATATCTTTTCAAGTTGGTGTTTTCATTTTCTTTGGGTAATACCAAACAGTGGAACTGCTGGGTAGTTCATATGGTAGTTCTGTTTTTAATTTTTTGAGGAACCTTATACTGTTCTCCATAGCGGCTGCACCAGTTTACATTCCCACCAATAGTACACGAGGGTTCACTTTTATTCATATCTTGGTCAACACTTGTTATTTCTTGTCTTTTTGATAATAGCCACTTAAAAGATGTAAGGTGATATCTTATTGTGGTATTGATTTGCATTTTTCTGATGATTAGTGATGTTGAGCATCTTTTCATGTGTCTGTTGGCCACCTGTATGTCTTCTTTGGAAATATGTCTGTTCAGATCTTCTGCCCATTTTTAAATCAGATTGTTTTTTTGCTATTGAGTTGTATGAGTTCTTCATATATTTTGGATATTAGTCCCTTATCAGATATATGATTTGAAAATATTTTCTCCCATTTAGTAGGTTGCTTTTTCGTTTTGTTGATGGTTTCCTTTGTTGTGCAAAAGCTTTTTAGTTTGTTGTAGTCCCACTTATTGGTGTTTGCTTTTGTTGTCAGATTCAAAAAAATCATCACCAAGACTTATGTCAAGGAGCTTACCGCTTATGTTTTCTTCTAGGATTTTTACAGTTTCAAGTCTTTAATCTATTTTGAGTTATTTTTTGTGTATGGTGTAAAATAGTGGTTGAGTTTCATTCTTTTGCACATGGCTGTCCAGTTTTTCCAACACTGTTTACTGAAAAGACTGTTTTTACTGCATTGTATATTCCTGACTCCTTCATTGTAAATTAATTGATCATATATGTGTGGGTTTATTTCTGAGATCTCTATTCTATTCCATTAATCTATGTGTCTTGTTTTATGCCAATACCATACTGTTTTAATTACTATGGCTTTATAATTTGGTTTGAAATCAGCATGATGCCCCCAGCTTTGTTTTTCTTTCCCAAGATTGCTTTCTCTATTCAGGTTTTTTCATGGTTCCATACAAATTTTAGGATTATTTCTTCTATTTTTTTGAAAAATGCAATTGAAAGTTTGAAAGGAATTGCACTGAATCTGTAGATGGCTTTGGGTGTAAT
Source organism: Delphinus delphis (assembly GCF_949987515.2). NCBI lineage: Eukaryota > Metazoa > Chordata > Mammalia > Artiodactyla > Delphinidae > Delphinus > Delphinus delphis. Next base: position 70,780,713 of record NC_082695.1, on the reverse strand, counting down.
GGACATTTTAACAATATTAATTCTTCCAAACCATGAGGACAGAATATCTTTCCATTTCTTTGTTTCTTCTTCAATTGTTTTCATTAATGTCCTGTTTTCAATATACAGGTCTTTCACCTCCTTGGTTAACTTTATACCTAGGTAGTTTATTTCTTTTAATGTGGTTGTAAATGGGATTCTTTTCATTTCTCCTTCTGATTGTTCATTATTAGTGTATAAAAATGCAACAGATTTTTGTGTATTGGTTTTGTATCCTGGAACTTTACCAAATTTGTCTATTAGTTCTACCAGTTTTTTTTGATGTAGTATTTAGGGCTTTCTATATATAGTATCATGTCATCTGCAAATAATGACAGCTTTATATCTTCCTTTCCAATTTGGATTCCTTTTATTTGTTTTTCTTGCCTAACCACTCTGATTAGGACTTTCAATACCATGTTGAATAAAAGTGGCAAGAGTGGGCATTTTTGTCCTGTTCCTGATCTTAAGGGAAATGCTTTCAGCTTTTCACTGCTAAGTATGATGTTATTTGTGGACTCATAACATACTGATTTTATTATGTTGAGGTACACTCCCTCTATACCCACTTGGTTGAGAGTTTTTATCATAAATGGATGTTAAATTTTGTCACAGCTTTTTCTGCATCTATTGAGACGATCATATGATTTTTATCTTTCATTTCGTTAATGTGGTGTATCACACTGACTGATTTGTGGATGTTGAACCATCCCTGCATCCCTGGAATAAGTCCCACTTGATCATGGTGTATGATCCTTTTAATATATTGTTGAGCATTTTTGCATATATGTTCATCACAGAACTGGCCCATAATTTTCTTTTGCTGTGTCACCCTTGTCTGGTTTTGGTATTAGTGTAATGCTGGCCTTGTAAAGTGAGTATGGAAGGATTCCCTTCTCATCTATTTTTTGGAAGTGTTTGAGAAGGACTGGTATTAATTCTTTAATAAAAGAATGTTTAGTAGAATTCACCAGCAAAGCTATCAGGTCCTGAACTTTTGTTTGTTGGGAGGTCTTTTTTTCAGTACTCATTCAATCTCCTTGCTAGTAATCAGTCTCTTCAGATTTTCTATTTCAACGTGATTCAGTCTTGGTAGGTTGTCCATTATGTTGACATATAATTATTCGTAGTATTCTCTTACGATTATTTGTATTTCTGTGGTGTTGGCTATAACTTTTCCTCTTTCATTTTAAATTTTATTTATTTGAGTCCTCGTTTTTTCTTGGTGAGTGTAGCTAAAGGCTTGTCGATTTTGCTTACCTTTTCAAGGAATCACACTTTAGTTTTATTGATTTTCTTTACTGTTTTTCAGTCTCTATTTCATTTATTTCTGCTCTAATCTTTCTTATTTCATTTTTATACTAACTTTGGTCTTTGTTTGTTCTTCTTTTTCTAGTTTCTTGAGGTGTATAAAGTTAGGTTGTTTATTTGACACTTTTCTTTTTTCTTGAGGTAGGCATTCATTGCTATGAACTTCCCTCTTAGAACTGCCTTTGCTTCATCCCACAAATTTTGGGGTTTATTTGTCTCAAGGTATCTTTTTATTTCTCTTTTAATTTCTTCTTTGACCCACTTAGTAGCATGTTGTTTAATCTCCACATATTTGTGAATTTTTCCAATTTTTTTCATGTAGTTAACTTCTAGTTTCATACCATTGCAGTCAGAAAAGAAGCTTGATATGATTTCAATCCTCTTAAATGTATTAAGAATTGTTTTGTGCCCTAACATATGATTTATCATGAAAAATATTCCATGTGCACTTGAGAAGAATGTGTATTCTGTTGCTTTTGAATGGAAATATTCTATATTTATTTGTTTAGTCCATCTGGTATAACATGTCACTTAAGGTCAATGTCTCCTTATTGATTTTCTTTCTGGATGATTATTCACCAATCTTCCATTCTTACAGTTGTTCTTGGTCAATTCTGTAGTCAGCCACCCTAGGTTTGATTGTTTCCGGCACAACCTCTCTGAGATTCCACTTTTTCATTTGTAAAGTGGGATGAGAATTGAATAGAACAAGTCATTTGAAGTGCCTAGCACTGTGTCCAACCACCCAAGGCCCTGAAAAATATGCTTCCTCTCTTTAGTCATCCCTCTGCTCCCTTCATCTTTGCAACCTGCATATAATAGATATATGATAAATATTTGATGATTGGCTAAGTTAAGTCTAGTCATATGTAAATGTGCATAGTCCTGTAGGCTCAGTTAAGGAAACTGAGCAATTAGTGTATTCACGAGTGTCCCTTCACCATCTTCCATTCTGGAGCAACTGGTAATTGATGCATGAGAGGCAACGTCAAGCTTTGTGTTGACAGGTGCACAGCCTGCACAAGCAGTCCAAGACTTGAATAGCAGTGTCAGCACTAGACACCCAAGATGACAATTGAGAAAAAGAACAAACAACTCCAGGGGAAAGATGTCCTTAAAAGTGGTGAGCAGCAGCGTCAACAAGCAAGTGGATATAAAGGAATCAATCACTCAATCACCACTGATAGCTGGCATTGTCTGGGGGGATATTATCTGTTGGATGCAGCTGTGCAGAGGTGATCTCAAGACCTGCTTTGAATTCCCAGGTCTGTCTCAGACTCTTTCTCTAGTCTAAAGAAAAATCATTTCACCTCCTTTTTGCTTTCAGCTCCATTAATAACAGCTCACCATTACTGAGCATATACTATGTGCCAGGCATGGTTTGATTTTAATGATAGCCTTAAAAGGTAGGTACTTTTAACTGTTCCAATGGTATATATGAGGAAACTGAGTCACAGGAAAGTTTAGGACCTTGCTCAAAGCTAGGACTGAAATCAGGACAGCTTATTTGCAGAGTTCTTGTGCATAAATCCTTAACTTTATTGTCTCTCATGCTCTAGAAGGATGAGTAAAACTGTTCAAAAATTAGCAAAGCAAATTTGTTATTGAATGTTTGGACTCATGTTCAGATTCCTTGCTTTTAAAGACTGAACAATGTTACAATTGTCATGTGTCAGGTGTAGAATAACTTCCTCAAGTGCTTTTAACTGAAAGCATGTTCTTGATGCGTTTCATTCTGTTAGATGAAGTGACCTAACATTTCCTTAATGCTATCTTGAAAATTATGAGTCATTATGACCATACATCGCTCATCTCGAGCTGGCAAGCGCCCAGAATAGTTTTATATATTCTCACAGGGCTAGAAGCCAGCCCTCCTTCTACTCAGCAGAACACGAAAGCTCCAAGACTAGGTACAACACCAGTGCACACCTGCATGTCATCAGCGAAGTCATTAAGTGAGCAGACAAGAACAGCCTGCCATCACGTCTGCTTATTGTCAACGCTGAAGAGGTATTGACAGTGTTGAGACAGGCTGTCACTGGAGGAAGCTGAGACCGAATCAACAACCAGCAGAACATCCACCCTGATGGAACCTGTTCCTTGAGGTGCTACATCAAAACAAAGCATACGGAGGGCCTAATATGTGGACAATTCTCCACCTTGCCTGCTCAGACACAAAGGATGTGGGATCTATACAAAGCAGGTAAAGTATTGCATGGCTACACTGGTGAAGAAATGACTTCTAAGCTGAGTTTGAACTCAGAGTGTACATGACTCACAGACACAGAGAACAAACTTATGGTGGCCAAAGGGGAAGGGGGGAGGGGAGGGATAAATTAGGACTTTGGGAAGAACAGATACACATTACTGTATATAAAACAGATAAACAACAAGGACCTACTGTACAGCACAGGGAAGTATATTCAATATCTTGCAGTAACCTATAACGGAAAAGGATCTGGAAAAGAATATATATATAATATATATATACATGTATATACACTATATGTATATATATTTATCTGAATCACTTTGCTGTACGTCTGAAACTAACACAACATTGTAAATCAGCTGGACTTCAATTAAAAAAAAGAATGTAAGGGAGGTCAGCACCTATTTTTCCAAGGTATAATTGAATCCTATTCCTCTTTTGTACCCACAGATCAAATAGAAGTCACTAAAAAGCCATATCATACCCTTGCTGAAAGATCAGGCCATCTCTTTTCACTGAGAACATGAGAATGTGCAGCATTTGGGGAAAAGGCCAAGCATAACTCGCAGGAAGATTGCATTAATTATGTGGGCGTATTTTTAAGGAATTAACCCTAAATGAAACACCAACATTCTTAGAGACATCAGTGACTTGGTAGATTATAGAATGAGAAATATGAGTTCATAGCATCTGAGAATTCAAGCTGTATGAAAGAAGTAAGGAAAAAAACAGAATTTATTTCAAAATCTGGGCAAAGTGAGAGAAGAGAAAACAGAGAGAAACAGAGAGAGAGAAAGGGGGAGGGAGTGTGTGTGTGTACGCTCCATCTGTGCCTGAAATTTGTTCCATGTTTGCTCAGGGTTCCAGTTGCTTGGGAGAATCCATAGTAGATGAGCCTGTTTCAGGTCTCACGGAAAATAGTTCCCTCCTCCATTGTTTGCAGTTAGACTCCGCCAGTGACGGAAGAAAACTCTTCAACACAATTACACTGTCAAGGTGTACAGTGAATGAGTCAAAGGCCTGGACCAGCCTGGCCTGAGACGATAGAATAAATCTCCAGCTGCGTTAGAGTGTTTGCCACGATGCTGAATGAGCCTGTGGCCCTGTTCGCAACAATGGGTGATGGATGAGCCAGAGTGACATCAAAACAGGTGGGAATATTACAAGGAATATTAACAAGAAGCTTGATGAAAGAGCCCCAGCAATCAAGTCCATGGGAAAGGCTTAATCCAAGTCATAAAGGACATTGTAGATGGGGATATCATTCCATCTGACCAATTTAAAAAGGCAGGCCATACTTGTACTGGTAACCTCAAAGTCTTCCTAATATGTCCATGAGATAGTGTATTATTATTAGAATTAAAACTTGACCTTTGCTTTTTCCCAAATAATTGGGGGAATAGGTGACTATAATCTGAATTCTAGTCAATCACTGATTGCTCTCACTTAACTCTATATCACCACTATTCATAAAGCTGTTATTGATCATAATCTTTCAGAGAAGAATAAGGATTAGTTATGTTGATATGATCTTTGACGTTTAGGAAAAGGATGAAGTTAAATGGCACCTGAGGCCATGGGAGAATTTCTTGTAACTCTGTCCCAGTTCTCCCCTCCCTTCCCCTCCTCTCCCCTGCCATCCTTCCTCCCTCCTTTCCTCTTTTACCCTTCTCCCCTCCTCTTCCCTCTCTCCCTCCTTTCCTTCTTTTCCTTCTGTTTCCCGCCTCTCCCCACTTTCCTCTCAATTATATTTAGTCGTCTACTCCTCCCCTTCCCAGCTCATCCTCCTCACTTCTGACCACAGGCTCCTGTGGGCATCACTTCGTGTCTCTGGTATCACTCAGGGCTCAAGTTATGATTGAGCTTTTAACGGTCCTGACTCTCTTCACGCAGAGAGATTCACCTGCCTCTGGGACCAGAAACTTGTGCTTCCTGCAGGGCTGCTCGCCTGAGATGGGACTAAGGCAGGATGGGAGCAACCATCCTAGACTGTGGAGTCATCCACATGGTAATGGTAGCAAAATATTGAAACAGTGATCTGCTGAGCTGCTAAAATTAATAAGAATGTTTAATAGACACAAGCAGGCTATGTCCTAGCGTCGACGTTCCTTTTTTCCTGAAATAAGAAATCCATTTCCATCTCAAACTAAGTATGAAAGTCACTTTCCTTGCCAAAAATAAAAGCAACATCAGACCGCCATCTTCTCTCTTCTGTAGCAAGCAGAACACATTGCACAGGGCAGAACACAGAGGCAACTGGCCATGCCAACAAGACAGAGTTCCGAGAAGAGAGAGAAAGATGTGATGGAGCTGCGGCATCATGCAAGTAGCAGAAGAATAAATAACTGATGTCAAGCTTTTGGCAGAATAGGTGTTGGAAGAAGCCAACTCTTTTAACGCCATTGATAAAAGCTGTACTTGTATCAACACTGGGCAACTGAATGAGAAGAGAATGCAAGGTCATGTAATACAATGTAATAAGGCATCAGATAGATGGGAATGGCATCCCAGCATGGACCTATGTGTGACAAAAAAGAAAGTGGAAAATGTAGAAGAACCTTAGGCAAAAGAAGAGAAATCTAAGTCCTGATCAGAAAAGCGATGATTTCCTAGTAGTTGCTGATGGTTCCTTAAATGACATGAAATTAGACATTGATATTAGAACCCCAATCCGGGTCACTTGTAGTTTTAGGTATATAATTATGCTTAAGATTATTCTAGAGCAGATCTTCTCAAACTAGGCTACACTTTAGAAACACCAAAGAAGCTCTTAATTTCCAGGCCCTACCTCAGAACAGTGAAGTCAGAATATCTGGGAGTGTTGCCTGACCTCCGATTTTTTTTTTTTTTGTACATTTCCAGGTGATTCTGTCAATATTGGGAACCACCATTCAAGAATAAAGAGTATTTTGATTTTATTCCACAGTGTGGTCCACAGTTTGGACCTCTTCAATAAACTTTGATTGTTTTCATCAAGCAGTGAGTGGAGCAATGCTTTCCAAAGCGGGACCCACGGAGCACCAGTCATTTGAGATGTTGGAGAGAATAAAGGACTCTTTGGTCAAGAAGTCCAGGATGGCTCTATACTATACTTTAACCTTGATGATTCACAATGCTTATTAGCCTATTAAAGAATCTGGGGCTTCCCTGGTGGCGCAGTGGTTGACAGTCCGCCTGCCGATGCAGGGGACACGGGTTCGTGCCCCGGCCCGGGAAGATCCCACATGCCGCGGAGCGGCTGGGCCCGTGAGCCATGGCCGCTGAGCCTGCGCATCCGGAGCCTGTGCTCCGCAACGGGAGAGGTCACAGCGGTGAGAGGCCCGCGTAACAAAACAAAACAAAAACAAAACAAAACAAAACAAAAACAAAAACAAAAACAAATTTAATCTGCTTGCTGCTTTCTTGATATTGTTCACAATAATCGTTGTATCTGCCCTTCACTTTCTATTCCTGGTGCTCTCCCAGAATCAGGGGTTTCTTTAAACCTAGACCATTTTATAGCCTCATTTATTTTTTCCCTTCCTCCAAGCATCCAAGTCAGTAGTAACAGATTAATTAATAACAATATCTATTTGGGGATATTATTGTCTCCTTTCAAAATTTCCATTGTCTCCCCAAGTAATTATTACATCATTAGTAATAGTGTTTCCCTACATTATTACTAATTGTAAATACTATTTAAGTAGTAACTATTACTACTTGTTAATTATTACTAATAATTAGTAATGAATTATTACTAACGTTTGTTGAGTACCCACTATGGGCCAAGCTCCATGCTAAGCATCAAAGGTACAAAGACAGTAAGACAAGACTTGGTCCTCAATGACATTACAGAGAAGTGAGCAGACAAAGGGTCGCTATACAGTGGGCAATGGTGACATTTTACAACATGACATATGAGTGTTTGTAAACACGGATGAGAGCGTGTGTGTGAGTGTATGTGTACACACATATATACAATTGATTTTCCCTGGGGAAGGAAGACTCCCAAGAGGCACCATTTAATCGAGTGCTTACCTAGCAGACTTGACTGCAGGTAAATGGAAGTGCTAGGTTAACCTGGGCTTGTTTTCCCTTTCCATTTGGGTCCCAACCTATCCCACTTAAATTAGATCTCAGTAATTTTCCCACCATGAATCCAATTGCTTTACTCCCCATTTTCCAAATATGCTTTGCTGGCATCTGGACTTTTGCTCAGTCCACTTCCTCTGCTGATAATGCTCCCTTCCACCACTTTCTTCTTTGCAATTCATTGGTTCAAAACACAAGTGTTAAGCCCCTACTAGCATCTGCACATTTTGTGTACTGAGGTGCTCCTCAAAGCAAGATTACTGATAATGAAGGCGGTCAATAGCTACCAGTAAGCTTGCACACATCTATGTCAGTGAGGCATTGTGTTTGGCTATAACAGAGACTAAAATGTAACAGCTGAAATAAGACATTTATTTTTCTTTCACATAGAAAGAAATCCAAAGGTTGGCAGTCTATAGCTGGCATGGCCAAAAGAAACCTTGGCTCATTCTAGTTCTTTGTCTGTAGTCCCAGTGGTCAGAGCTAAAGTGCTCTGGTAGCAGCCTCCATGAGATCAAGAAAGGAATTGAGGAATTCAGGATGATAAAAGAAAACTGAGAATTAGGGAGGTGCATCGCAGGGAGAAAGCACAATCAAGAAAAGAAGGATGAATAATTTCACTGAGTAGGTACTTACATGTTAAACCTTCTCATTTGCACTGGCAGGAGTTAGTCACGAGCATAGTATTTTTTTTTTTTTTTTTTTTTTGCGGTATGCGGGCCTCTCCCCGTTGTGGCCTCTCCCGTTACGGAGCACAGGCTCTGAACGTGCAGGCTCAACGGCCATGGCTCATGGGCCCAGCCGCTCCGCGGCACGTGGGATCCGTGGGATCTTCCCGGACCGGGGCACGAACCCGTGTCCCCTGCATCAGCAGGCGGACTCTCAACCACTGCACCACCAGGGGAAGCCTGAGCATAGTATTTTTAAATAAAGGCTATAATAGATCCAAAAGGGAATATTTAATGTGGTTTTAGATAGTTAGCATGTAATAATTTCTTCCTGCATTAATCCCTTGGGTAATGAACGTTAACAAAAACAACCCCAAAAGATATATAATCTGCAAACATCTGTAATTGATGTTTGTGATCTGTGAACACAGTGTTAGTTTAGGGTAGACTGAAAAGAACAATCATTAAATGAAGGCTTCCAATGCTTGCACTTCTTTAATAGAAATGTTCTAAGTAAGAAAGACAATCTCTTTGTACTTCTTTGGTAAGGAAAACTGAAATGCAAAGTGTCAATAAAAGCATGGGTATTGGTTAAGCAGAAAAGCTGAATGTCTTGAGTAAAGATGTGTTTCTTGCATGAATAATTTCCAAACAATCTGTTAAAGGAGTGATTTTGTATCAAGCTGAAACCCCAAACCAGCATCATTTTAATTTGCCAAGCACCTGTGAAGGAATACAGCTGCAAGGCCATGGGAAAACAATAGGAACTGTGACAGTTCATTAATATAAACCAGCAACTAGATTTATTTAGAAAAGTCATTGATATAGAATTACCCTGGAGGATGCAATGACATTCCTGAAGCAGACCAGCAAGCAGCTAACTAAGATTATAGATGTGTGCACATCATTTGAAACCGAACAGTAATTTGGTAACTATTACGATTTATTGTATACGTCAAACAGAATAACAAATGTATAAAGAGCCAGTGATTGCTTAGGTGTGCGTTGTGTTCAGTTGTTTGGCTTTTTTTGCATGCAAGGTTATTTTGTCCTGGAAAATCAAGATAATGGTGTTGCCTCTAAAGTGATTACTTTTGTGTATATGTGCATAGAAGGAAAATATCAAAGTACACGTTCTTGTCTAACTACTCCGAGCCTTAATATAACGCTGATATGAAGCTAAAGAAGTTGTTTATTGCAATCAAGTCATCACAGTCTTATGTTGATGGTGACTGCAAATATTTCAGGTATGGTAACTCATAAGCAATCTGGCTTGCAGAAAATGAAAGATATCAACAGATCCGGAGGCAGAGAAATAGATCTGCTAACCACTCACTTTTACTGCAAACAGTAAAATGTAACCCTAGAAAATGGGAGCAAAGCAAGATTCTTCTTTCATATACTTAAAGCATCTGGGAAAATCTCAGCATCTGGCACAAAAGCAATAAGCCTGTCCACTGAACTTGTTCCCAGCCATGAGACAGGCAACATTAGCCAACAATGTGGGAGCAAATGAGAAGAATGTCCCCACACCTCCAACGTTTCCTCTTTAAATGCAAAGGAAATCAACAATCCTCCAGCTAATTTCCTTAGATGGTTTTCTTAAATCTTTCACCACCAGTAGTAGTCAGCATCCCTGGTACTGTTGTAATCATGGGAAACTGATTGACTTGAACTGCTGGTCGTAAAGAGTTAAAGTTTAGAGCGACCACCGAGGACTTAATGAGTGCGTAGTGATGAGTAAGGACACCTTAACGATATTGCCAACCACTGGGTCCCAGGGCCCTTTTTATGAGCGCCCTGTAGAGGTGATCACGGTATGCTGGAGTTGGAAAGAGACATGGGAAACGTACAAGGTACATGTGTATAAACTGCCACTGAGAGGTAGGGGGTTTACAGACCAAAAGCATATTGCTGGCCCTTTAAAGCGCTGTCTTCATTCTTAAGATAATAAAGCTCTTTTTTTTTTTTTTTCATCCTGAACAAAGCAAAATGATCTCAAATCCAGGAAAGATCTGATTTGAAACAGAAAAACCTGGGGTTTGGGAGGGGAAATCCATTCAGAGACTATTTAAATGTATGATTCTAAAGAGGGGCTCATTTAAAATCTCAGGAATTGAAAACATATTAAATTATTTGTGCTACAGGGTTCTTCATTTTAGCATTACTCTCACCCCTTTTTCAAATCCTCGGATTCTAAAAGACTTTTTGAGTGTTTGGAGCTGCAAAGTACATGATGTGATGGGAGAACATCCAAGGGCTGGTTCTCATTTTGTGAAATTCTCTAATGGCTCTGCTCAAAAATACAACCTTCCAAACAAACGCCAGCATTTTTTGTTGTTGTTTGTTTGTTTTTCACATCATGAATGAAAAGCATTCTGAAAACAGGAAGCAATTATAAAATTCTCCAGGTTCCCCTGTAACAATAGTGCTGAAACATTCAAAACAAAGGCAAATAACATAATAAGTAAGTGAAAGATGCTGAATTTCCTGTAAGGCCCACATGGGCTTTGGGCCTTCAAAGCAAGTTGACAGGGCACCCATGTGAATTGAGGCAACTGCCCTCGTTTTTGCTAGGTCAGTCCCACACTGTTTGCGTGAGGCAAACGTTGTGTCTGGCTCATGTGTGAGAATGCAAGTCCTGGACGACAGGTCCGCCCTTCACAGTTGTTGTTGACAAGTGTTTTGAGGAAAGAAAACAGAGGTTGAAATCTAGAAACTTAGAAAAAAAATTTGGTAGATGGATATATTCTATTTAGCTCTTACTTGTAAATTAGTTGGCAACATTGAAAAGTTGGGACTTCTGCATTAAAACCTGGATTTCCAGCTTTTCTTGAAAAATTAGAAGATATGATACTTGAGACCACAACTCTTTACCACAAGTTTATCACATCAGGGGAGGGGCAGTCCTGCTCAGGTGGGGCAGAGGCTCTCTGCTTATCTTTCCAGATGATTCACCGGGCCTGCTGATTCCAGCTATTCACACGTGCTACTGGGTCAGGGATAATCAGTGAGGTTTATTCCAACCCTCAGGTCTCCAAAGATGACCCAGTGCCCTAAGCAAGCCCAGCTACGTAATTGTAGGGCCCACTGCAAAATGCAAACACTTTTTGTTCAAATATTATTAAGAACTTTAAGATGATGACAACAGAGCATTAAACCAAATATGGGTACCTTATAATCAGGGGCCCTATGTGACTGTGTGAAGCCAGCCAGTCCAGGACTTAAGAAAAGCTTTGGATCTCAGGGCCACCTTTGTTTCACTCTGACAACTTAAGAACTGTATTGAGTGGTTTTCCTGAAAGATAAAAATTTCTGAAAAAAGTGAATTCTGAAAGGACCAAAAGCCCACAAGGGATTGTAAAGCAAGTAAATTTTCACAGCATTCAAGTGAGAAAGCAGTGATATCTTAAGGACTTTTTTGCTTGCTTGTAGAAAGTTTAAAAAATCAATGCTATTAAAAAATTATTATTTTAGGGTTTCCCTGGTGGCACAGTGGTTACGAATCCACCTGCCAATGCAGGGGACATGGGTTCGAGCCCTGGTCCAGGAAGATCCCACATGCCGTGGAGCAACTAAGCCTGTGCACTACAACTACTGAGCCTGCGCTCTAGAGCCTGTGAGCCACAACTACTGAGCCCTCTTGCCACAACTACTGAAGCCCGCACGCCTAGAGCCCATGCTCCGCAACAAGAGAAGCCACCTCAATGAGAAGCCCACGCACTGCAACGAACAGTAGCCCCTGCTCATCGCAACTAGAGAAAGCCCGCGCGCAGCAACTACGACCGAGCACAGCCAAAAATAAATAATAAAATTTAAAAAGATAACTATTTTAAAATTCTAAAAGTAGTACATCTAGGTGGGAAACATTCTGTCATATAAAAACATGTAAAATGAAAAGCTAAAATCTTTCTTCAGGGACTTCCTGGTGGCGCAGTGGTTGGGAATCCACCTGCCAATGCAGGGAACATGGGTTCGAGCCCTGGTCCAGGAGGATCCCACATGCTGTACAGCAACTAAGCCCGTGCGCCACAACTACTGAGCCCGCAAGCCACAACTACTGAAGCCCAAGTGCCTAGAGCCCTGCTCTGCAACAAGAGAAGCCACTGCAAAGAGAAGCCCACGCACCACAACAAAGAGTAGCCCCCACGTGCTGCAACTAGAGAAAGCCTGTGTGCAGCAATGAAGACCCAACGCAGCCAAAAATAAATAAAATTAAAAAAAAAAATCTTCCTTCATTCTCTCTCAGAGCTTCACATTCAAGTTGCTCCTTACAGATCCTTGTTACAGATCAGTTTTTACATATTGTTCTAGAAATTTCCTACATGCATTTATTTATCATAGTGGGATTCTACTATATAGATTTAACACCCAAACTCTAAAAAGTTTTTAATGTACCTTAGAGAACATTCTATTATCCGTACATGAGAATTATCTTAATCTCTTAAACCACTGTGCACTATTCCATTTCCTAATCAAATCTGAAAAGAGGAACATCACATTGTTTCCATTATTTTTGTTTGTTGGTTTCCTTTGCTGTTATACATGCTCACTGTTAAACTAAATATGTTCTTTGCCCAAGATGCTATCTCCCTAGATTTTCTCACGGTCCTATTTTCCATAATTTGGATTCAACTGTCAACTTCTCAGAGTGAACCTCCCTCTGTTACTCTTTTTCTTAATTTATTTCACAGCACTTCTCATCATCTGAAATTATATTTCTTTATTTGTTCATATAAGTTGCATGAGGGCAAGGTTTTGTCTGCCTTTTTTGTATCCCCAGTAGAGACACCCATACTTGGTCACATATAGGGACTCAGGAAATATTTGTTTAATAAACGAGTAAAACCATCACATACATGTTTTCTCTGTAGGATAGAGTTATAAATGTCGTAACGCAAAAGCAAAGGCTACGTGCATTAATTTTTATTTAGATAGTGGGAAATTGCTTTACCAGGATTGTACCAATTTATATTCCTGCTTACATTCCTGTTTCCTCTCACTCTTGCCAGCATCATTTTTAGAATACTTTTCAATCTTCAGCAAGTTGTTTTATTTGCATTTCTCTAAGTATGATCTGTATTAGTATGCAGGGCTAGTTTTCTGCTGTATGAAGTTTGGAAGGAAGGGGGCAAAAGAGACCAGAAAAATCTGGTAAAATTACAAGTTTCCTTGCTATGGAATTCTCCATGAACTACTGAATGGATCTGGGTATTTAATGCTGCCACACTTGTGCAGTGGCTGTCCCTTGAGCCTGGAGAATTCATCATTCCTCCTCTCCTATCAACGTCCCATGAATTCTTCACTCAAGGACCAGCTCAGAGGCCATTTTCCTCAAGAAGACTTTTTCTATCCCCCTTCTCCCATCTCACCCAGTCAGAATTAACCACCCCTTCTCAGTGTTCCCACAGCATGTCACCGGTCACCTTATCTGGTCTGATTTATAGCCTGCATTGCGGTCCAGCCAGTTGAGGGCATGCCTGACCACCCCCTGTGACTATCTGGTTCTTGTATGTTGGAAGAAGGTCATATCTGTAATTCCTCCATATATGAATGTCTTCAAATGATGACATGATTTGGCATTTTGAGACCAAGGAACACTTCCTCTCTGCAGGCAGTCAGTTGACTGACAAGCCCCCAAGCTCCCAGTCCATTCTTCGTAGAGCACCACCCACCTAACCTGGCCCTGGATGGCTCTGCCCAGGCTCTGAGATAAGCAGAACAAATACAGTAGCAGGTCAGCCCCGATGTCACCAACCCCCCTCTCCCAACCCTCCCAGTCATGAGGAGTCATTTTCAACCCACCTGGGGCTTTTGCCAGCACTTTATCTGGGTCACCCATATCTCGTCAAGTATGGGCAAACAAAACCACAGAGCTTTATCAGGAGTTGTAATTCCTTACATCTCTCTTATCACCTAAGATTACCCAGCCCTACCAGAGCCTTAGGGATCTGGTGGAGGATAACAGGACCTTCTGGTAGCAAGTGGTCTTATCACCCTCATAGCACTTGAAGGCTTGGGGGAGGTTTCATTTCCACCCTGGTAATTTTCCTGCTATACTCTCAACTTTTCTAAAAGGCCTGGCTTTATAACATGGTTTAACTGTCGTTAGGAAACTTCTTGCATCAAAATTCTACAGCAGTTATGTCTGAAGCATATAATACTACTACCAATCGCTGTGATTTTGCAAGGGTTTCCTATGTTTCAAACTCCAACAACATCTCATTCCATCTTCACAACTACCCTGTGAGAAAGATAGCACTGCTGTTTTATAATGAGGAATCTGTGGCTCAGGGCGGGGAAATGATTCCTCCAAAATCACACAGCTTTTAAGTGTTGAAGCAGGAATTTGAAGCTGGGTCTTTAAAGCCAAACTTCCACATTGTGCTTGGAAAGAGGCAGTACTGTGTGGTGGTTGGATACTAGATTCTAGAACCTGGCTGCCTGAGTTTGAATCTTGACTCTGCTACTTACTAGCTGTGTGACTTTGGACAAGTTCCTTACTTCTCTGTGCCTCATTCCTTATCTGTAACATGGGATTAATTATAGCCTCTATTTCACAGAGTTGGGAAATAAAATGTTTATGTGTGTATATGTATGTGTGTGTACACTTGGGTCAATTTCTACTTTATAAATGATACCTATTAATAATTCTATTTCCATTATAACTGCTGCCTCTCTGAAATTTGGCAAAGGGGAATTGAACAATTATTCCAATGACTCAAAAATTAAATATAAGGAAGATAGGAGAAAGATATAAGACAAGAAAACACTGTTTACTTGTTTCACTGTCTTTGTTCTTTCTTCTGTTTTTCCTTTTTCTGGAAGTGTATCTATCTCCCTTTTTGCCTTGATAATAGAAGTCTGTCCTTCTTTTGACTTTCCACCCTAGAATGCTCTTTACATTGAAAAAATGTTACAACACACTGAAATGTAACTATTTACTCATTCCTGTACTTTTCTCCTTTCTCTCTGTCCTTCACATTCACATGTATAAAGACACATAAAGGCACACATGTACACACACACACTCTTACCTTTTGTTGGCATCTGAACTCAGGCTACTCCACTCCCACAGAGGTGCGCGTGTGCGTGTGTGTGTGTGTGTGTGTGTGTGTGACAGACAGAGACAGGAATCAATTCCTCACTCTCAATTCCTTGTTTATCACTGGTGTGGTAGCTTGCCTTTCATGAAGTTAAATATTTGTCTTACTCAAAAACTCCTACACTCTCAGGGTTGGGAGGGATTATAAAAGTCACCTAATCCAACCACCTTTCTGATGTTTGACTCACCTCTACTGGCTACGTGGCAAAAGAGCCTATATTTGAATATTCCCAATGACGAGAAGTTCACTAGCTCCTAAGGTAGCCAATGCCATTCTTCCCATCTTGTTAAAATCCATAGTCAAAGATGGCACTAATGCTAACTCTCATGCTAATAAGGAGCATCTTTTGAATTAAGATTTAAAGCCATTTTGGAAAGGAAAAGCTATTTTCAACATGTCTGAGAAAGGATTAATGTCCCGACTCTTCAAGAAGAACTTAGAAATCATATGAAAGTGACAAACACTTCAACAGGAAAAATGGGCAAGGTATACATAAGTAATTAACAAAGGAAGGAATACCAATGGCTAAAAAGTATGTGCAAGACATTCAACCTCAGTAGTAATCAAATAGATGCTATAAACACAACAATAACGAATCTTCTGTTAGATTTGAGAAGCTATGGTAAAGATAAACTCTGAGGATACTCAGTATCGAGGATGAAGGTGTGAATGGGGGAAAGGGTGGTCTCCATCATAACTGGGGGTAGACTGTAAACTGATAAAAGATGACTTATCTAAAGAATCTGAAAAATAACAGATATATGTATATGTATAACTGAAAAACAGTAACTCTTCTAAAAGGCTATTTAGCAATATGGATCAATATTAAAAATTCCCACAGAAATCTCACTTGTGGGAATTTATCCAAGAGATTTTTCTCAGCAAACAATCTTCTATTTAAGAATGGAAGTGATGGGTACATAAGTGGAAGAAGTGAACATCACTTGGGTCCTTAAGACACAACAAGACACATTTTCATTTGCACTCGAGTGTCTTGTCCCTTCTCCTGGCTACAGTTAATCCCTTCACTGGTACCTTGGATCTCATCCTTTGTTAGGCCACAAGATCATTTTTCTTTCAATACCAGGTCACCCCACCTTGTCCTAATCTCACTCCAGATGTTCTATTTCTGTACACGGTTCTTCAAAGGTGTTGCTAGCCCTCTCCAGCCCTGACCCAGCCCACTCACTTGTAACCCTGAAGAGCATGGATGAAAGTCAGGGGCAAGATGCATCAGGAGAGGGAATATAATACACTCATCAAGAGCTCAAGCCATGGACCCAGTCTTACAGAGTTAGTATCCTGGTTTCATCATTTACTATCTTTGCCTTAGTCTCTCCATCTATAAAAAGCTCCACATGCAGGGACTCGCAGCTTGATCAGTGGAAACAAGGGGTATTTGTTGAAACCAATTAGTGGCAATTGTTTAATAGCACACCTGCCTAAGGCAGCATTAACAATTGAGGCAAACAAAAAGTTCACCAAAAAAAATTTTAATGAAGATGTGGAAGATAATACGCCCATAGGATGCTTTGCAAAGCTCTAACATATTCTTGAGAATCTCTGGGCTATATGCATGCCCAAGGCTGTGAACATGTCCAGGGCTGTGTGATACCCAGGGAGGACCTGAGAAAGCCTAAACTCTCACCTCTTGCTAACCTTGAGGCTCTGTGCAAGGAGGAAGTAAAAGCTAAGGCAGAGTTGTAAACTGCCTGCCTGAACATTAAAAGGCATGCCCCAACACATGGAGCCTCTCAATAAAGCCTGGCAAACTTATTGGTTCCAGGCATTTAAGGAATTTCTATACAAGCATCAGCTGACCACTAATCTAATCAAGCAGAAACTGCAGTGGCCACAGTGAAAAACAATACAGACTTACAGAATTAATTCAGGAAACCCACAGAAAAAACAAAAGGCAACAAAAACGAACAGCAAGACCAGCAAACCCTGGAGTGGGTGTAAATATGTATTCCAGAGTTGCCACATGATTTCAAATGTCAAATTTTCAACAAAAAAATTATGAGACATGTAAAGAAACAGGAAAGTATGGCCACACGCAGGAAGTTACATTCACATGAAAAAATAAACAGCACTGGTAAAGGTAACTACATAGGTAAATATGAAAAGCAATATTGAGATACTTTTTGTTTGTAACCATTTTTTCTCCTATCTGATTTAAAAGACAACTGCGTAAAGCAATAATTATAAATCTATGTTGATAGCATGTAATACATAAAAATGCAGTTTGTATGACAATATTAAGTGCCATGCTAAACCAGTCCTGTATGACAATATTAGCACAAAGAAGGATGGAGGGAAGAGGCTCTATAGCTGCAAAGTTTTTCTACACTGTTAAAATTAAATATTTATTGATCTAATCTAGATTGTTATGTTAATTTTAATCTCCAAAGCAACCAAAACAAATTTTTTAATTATAATAAAAGAAATAAGGGAATTAAAATGGTATACTAGAAAATATGTATTTAACATAAAAGAAGTCAGTAATAAAGGAATAAATTAAAATACATAATAAACATAGCAAAATGGTAGACAGGAATCCTACTTTATCAATAATTACATTAAATGTAAATGGATTAAACACTCCAGTCTAAAAGCAAAGACTGGCAAAATTGATTTCTTTTTTTAAATTATCCAGCTATATGCTGTTATAAGAGACACAATTTAGATTTAAGGACACAAATAGACTGAAATATATGAAGCAAAAACTGACATAATTGAATGAAGAAACAGATAATTCAGCAATAATGATTTGAGACTTCAATAGCCCACTTTTAATAATGAATAGAAAAATTATACAGAAGATAATCAAGGAAACAGAAGACTTGGAAAATACTATAAGTTTACCACTAAAATGCCTATACAAAAAAGAATACACTCACTACCAGAAATAAATATGAAGTGAGTTAAAAAAAAAAAAGATCTCAAGTCAATAGCCTACGCTTCCCTCTTAAGAGACTAGAAAAAGAAGAGCAAAACCAATTGGCAACACCCAGACCAATTCACATAGTCATTCTTTGTGAAATGGGACCCTGTAGCTAATGAAGATGACTATGCCTGATTTCCCAGATAGAAGGGTTATCTTTGACCTAGAAAATATCTGTATCTGTCTCCTGGATGAGGATTCACAGGTACCCCCTAACTGAGCAGACTGAAACCCTGGCTGTGGGTCACCCCAGGAATGTAGACATTCTCACCTTGCCCATTGTACTGGAGGCCCTGGAGTGGGAAGGCTTAGATTATCCAAGAGATCCAGATGTTACTGGAGTTCCCAGGGCTCATCAGGAATGATCATCTCCCACTTCTCAGCCGCAGTTGACCCAATAACCAGTCTTCTTGGGAAAGGGAAGAAATTTATATGATTCTTGGCCAGGTTGCATCTTTTCAGCAGCTGAAATTGTCCTCTCTCATTCCCTAATCAACTTAACCAAACAATTCAATCAACCGCTCAACCCACACCTACTACTGAAACAAATTTCCGAGTGGGTAACTGCTGAAGTGAGAAGTAACATGTCATAGGCTAAAATCCCTGGAGAACTGGCTTGCTTTATACACTGATAAAGTCACTGCTTTATACAGAACTGCAACTGCCCTTTCAAAAATCCAATGAATATTCCTTAGTACTCACATTTCAGGGTTTACTGTGGTTGGAATATACGCCTTTGAAATCTGTAGTGAAAGCTTTGTGATTGTTGGAGATGATACTCTCACTCCATTGTTCCCCTCCCAATGCTGAATCATTCATGAAAAGAGGAGAGGGTAAATGACATGGGCCTTTCTGGAGAACACTGCACAGCTCCTCAGGAACTCTGCTCTTGGGACCCTCCCAGAAAGCCCTGAAGGAAAAATCACAATGGGAGTGAGGTCATACGCTCATGGTATTACCTGTGCTACTATTATATATTATTGCTTGCAACTGTGCTGCTGTTTCAACTAAAAGAAACAGCTTGTTCTCTGAGAAACTGTGTCGTCTTTGAGATGATGTGAGTCATCAAACTCCCACAGTCCTAGGGGAGTGGAGATAAGAGTTTGTGTTTGTTGGCTGCTGTTTATCTGAGGTGGAGGGGAGAACACAGAGGGCAGGTAATACCTTTTTAAAACTGGGGGCTGAGGACTTCCCTGGTGGCGCAGTGGTTAAGAATCCACCTGCCAATGTAGGGGACACAGGTTCAAGCCCTGGTCCGGGAAGATCCCACATGCTGTGGAGCAACTAAGCCCGAGCGCCACAGCTACTGAGCCTGTGCGCCACAGCTGCTGAAGCCCGCGCACCAAAGCCCGTGCTGCACAACAAAGAGAAGCCACTGCAATGAGAAGCCCTCGCACCGCAACGAAGAGTAGCCCCCGCTCGCCGCAACTAGAGAAAGCCTGCGTGCAGCAACGAAGACCCAACGCAGCCAAAAATAAATAAATAAAATATTTAAACATAAATAAATAAATAATAAAATTGGGGGCTGGATAAACAATGCCAACTTCTCCAGCTCTGTGTGCAACACCTCTCCCTTTTATTCTGGAAGATTTTCAGCAACAAACAAATCCTTAGCAATTCTGACTAAATTTCCAACCATTAAAATAACATGTGAATGAAACAAAAGGAGCACACATTCTCACTACATATACTTTTTTGTCCAAGAGCAACAAAATGCATCTGTGTGTTTTCCACAGAAAAGAAAACACCTGGAAATGGTAGGAAAATTCTGGTGATCTCTTAAAATTTCCCAGACAAGGTTTTTCATATACAGATATGACTGGATGTGTATAATCTCTGTCATCTGGCTGCAAGTGTACCTATTCAGATTTTATACTTAAAAATCTGTCAAAATTGCCTTGGATTCAAAACTGAGGTCTTGATTTGTATGATACAACGTGCACTATCTGTACCTAGGATAGTACTTATCCTGATCAGGTCATAAATGGAAACTCACCTGGTCATTGGTGGCTTGCCTACCATTGATGGGTGTGTTCGACATCACTCACTCTTACCATATGGGAATCTTCCATGACAACTCCCTTACTCCACGGGAAAATAATCTGGGAGGGGCAGGGGGAAAAAAAAACTGTGGATAAGGTTGCTTTCTTAAAGAAAGGCCAGACCAAGAGCCAGCACAGCACTTCATATAACATATTGCTTGATTCAAATGAAGCACAGAAATGCAAAGGAAATTTTAGAATTTTCTAACACAAATTTCAGATAGAATGCTGTGAATTTTTATGGTAGAAAGGATTACAGCACGCATGTTTACCAAAATCCTTTTTTCCTCAAAGGGAAAAATTCCATATGTTTATATTTTATACTTATTACAAAGATAACATTTGAAATTACACATAGATCTTATTTTAAGGACAACAGTTCATGACAAAGAAGTTTCTGTGCAAGATAAATTTGATGGATAAAAATTCACTTAAAATGGATTTCTGTATTTCAAATTTACCATGGGATTTCTCCTACTGAGAAAGTACAAATAAACGGTTTGATTAACAAAAATGGAATTTGTGAAACATCATATCGCATGGCGGTGGAGAAGAAATGATGGTGCCTGACTGCCTGGATTCGAGTCCCATCCTTGGCTGTTCAATTTCGTCATCTTAAAATAGAGTTAATGGGGGCTTCCCTGGTGGTGCAGTGGTTGAGAGTCCGCCTGCCGATGCAGGGGACGCGGGTTCGTGCCCCGGTCCGGGAAGATCCCACATGCCGTGGAGCGGCTGGGCCCGTGAGCCATGGCCGCGGAGCCTGCGCGTCCGGAGCCTGTGCTCCGCAACGGGAGAGGCCACAACAGTGAGAGACCCGCGTAATGCAAAAAAAAAAAAAAAAAAATAGAGTTAATGGTAACAATGCCTAACTCTTAGAACTGTTGGAAGGAGTAAATAAACAAATAGTTGTAAAGCCCTTAAAACAATACCTGATACATAGAAAGTGCCAAACAAGTGTTTGCTAAGTAAATAAGAAAGTTTTCAATGACACATCTACTCCAGAAAGTAGGGAAAACTTGTATATGACATCTGATTGTGTGTTAAGATGCCAATATGGGGGGTATATCATATATATTTTTATTATTTATTTATTTATCTTTGGCTGCATCGGGTCTTAGTTAAGGCACACGGGATCTTCATTGAGGCATGCGGGATCTTCCGTTGTGGTACGAGGGCTTCTCTCTAGCTGTGGTGTGCGTGTTTTTCTCTCTCTAGTCGTGGCGCGCAGGCTCCAGGGCTCGTGAGCTCTGTAGTTGTGGCGAGTGGGTTCCAAAGCACATGGGCGCTGTAGTTGGCAGCACGCGGGCTTAGGTGGGATCTTAGTTCCCCGAGCGGGGATTGAACCCTCGTCCCCTGCACTGTAAGGCAGATTCTTTACCACTTGACCACCAGGAATTTTTAAATTCCTAAATCTGCTCCCATATTTGAGTATTTCAAAAGACATCTCACGGACAGTAATAAGTCTTGGGCAAATTTTCCTACTGCACCCCTGAGGTGATTTTTACTATAATCATAAGTAATGATAGGTAATGCTCTTACAAATATTTATATTTAAGGATTGCAGCATGTTTTCCTATGGCCCAAAACACAATGTTGCATGCTTTAATGATAACAGAGTTGGATTCATTTATTTTGTTTGCAAGCCCTGCCTCCTTGCCTCGCCAACCACTCCCCCTACCTTTCCCATCATTACCTGAAAAATAAAGAGTGGAGGGAGGGGCAGAGAAAGAAAAGAAGTACTAAGCACAGAGGGAAACCAAACAGTTTTCAATAAATTGGTCTTAGCATTGGATTAAATATCAACATGACCAGAAAAATAAAATTTAAACATATATATTTCGTTTATCTAGACAGCATATCTCTGGAACTCATATATTTAAAACAAAATCCTCCAGTGGTCCAAGGAGACACCGGAATCCAATTCTCAGTCTCACCCTGGGAACTTGGAAGAATAGGGGACACTTCAGGACTTGGACGGAGTATGAGGGAGGAGCGTGAATCCTTTGCTTGAGGGGTTCAACTTGTCTTTTCTCCTTGTAAGAAGACTTTGTGGTCTTGTTGTGCAGATTTACTTTTCTTGGGGACACAGACCAAAAAAATGCCTTTCTATCCTTATGTGTTCACTCGTGAAAGAGAGACTTGTCCTGCAAAAACTGACCTGTTTCTAAAGTGAACAAGTGAGCAAAATTTAGGAACTTATCTTGAAAAACAAATTAGAAATTTTGTTTCTATACTATACTCAGCATGTAGAAATTATGATACAAAAATTCCCTTTCTAAACACAGGGTTGCTGGAATTGGACAAGGAAGGTTTCATTTGTGTACTCTTCTAAATAATGGCTTTCATGTCCAACTTCTATTTATCTTCAAGTTATTCACTCATCTAGACTTTTCTCATCCCTTCAGGCTTAACAAACTCATTCTTGTTACCTCTCATATAATCATTTCTCATTTTTGTCCTGTTGTAGTTTGTTGATTTGATTGCTTTTTTAAACCATATTTCCAAGCCAACGTTTTATTTTCGACATAAACCAAGGAAGGATAGGAGAAAAATAAATTAGTACAAAGAGGTACGTGGAAAACCAAGGAAGTTTTAGGGAAGTCACACTTCAACAGAAAAAAAGAAAGGAAGAATCTCTATGCGTGTAACTTCTGTTTTACAAAATCTATAGCTTTTGCATTACCGTATTAGCTTCCTAGGGCTGTTGTAAAAAAGTACTATAAACCAGTGGCTTAAAATAACAGAAATTTATTCTCTCACAGTTCTGGAGACTAGAGGTCCAAAATCAAGGTGTCAGCAGGGCCATTCACCCTCTAAAATTTGGGGTAGAATCTTTCCCTGCCTCTTCCAGCTTCTGTCAGTGGCCAGCACTGGCAGCCGTTGGCTTGAGCTCGACCACTCCAATCTCTGCCTCTCTTGTCACATGGCCTTCTCCCTGTGTGTCTGTCTCCACATCTTCTTCCTTCTTCTTCTAAGGTCACCAGTCATATTAGAGTAAGGGCCCACCCCACTCTAGTATGACCTCATCTTAATTAAAATGATCTCTACAATGATCCTATTTCCAAATAAGTCATATTCAGAGGTACCGGAAGGTAGGACTTCAACATATCTTTGGGGAAGGAGGGGACACAATTCAACCCATAACAACTACTAATAGTGATAATAACCAAGACAGCATATGCTCTACATGTTGATCTCAATTTAATAATAACCATTTTCCTCCCTCATTTTATAGACTGAGAATCTTCCACTACAAGAGAGCAAGTCCTTGCCCCAGAGCTGATCAAGGGGAGAGTCAACATTTGAATAAAGACTCTAGAGCCTGACTCCTCACTGTAGCCTCTTATCAAAGGATGTGGTTTTACCATCAAGAACCCTTCAGCATGGGCTGGGTTTAAGTGCTTTATTAAGCCTTAAAGGTCTCTAACACTGTTAACATAACAAGTTGAACTATAAGAATAATAAATGAGGTGGGGACGTAGGGTGCCTCTAAATGTCAATACCCTTTAATCACAGGCTCTGGAGTTTCAGATCTTACGGTTGGAACCGCCCTTGTGCCCACGATATAACCTGAAACAAAAGGTTTTGAAGACTTCCAGATTGCTTGAATGGTGCATATGTACTTTTGAGCTTTAAAATGCCCACCTACGCTTTTTCCAAGCCAGGAGAAAAAAATGTTGTTAAAATATTCAAAATACTATATTCCTAACCCTATTATATAGTACTTTATTGAATCTGAGATTTCTAAAATATTAATAATCACTTATATACAAACCTCAAAATTTTGTTTTATCAGCCTGCCACCTACACTGAGAATTTTTCTTTATTCACTTGATTTACTTAAGTACTTTATTTTAGAAAGGAAACTTTAACACTTTTGTAAATTGAAAACCAGTATTACATGCTATAAGTAGAAGTGTAACTTGTATTTATTTTTGGACATAAAAATGCGATTCAAGTAAACAACATCATGAAGTTTTTAAACTAAGAATAAATAATGAAAGTTTAAAGAAAAGGGAGTCAACTTTGAAAATGTACATCTGTAAATTAAGTTTCTCAATGAGAAGACCTGGAAGGGTGTAGGATCTGTCAGCAGTACGGGGTTTTTTTGACCCTGTGTTATGTGGTTCAAGATCAAGATGAGTACTACATCAATGGTAAGATTCATTTCTTAGTTTCGATGATAGTTGGCATTAAGAACCTGACATCCTATGAGCATATATTTGAAAACAGGGAAAGATACTTAACCACCTTCTCTGATAAAATGGATAATCAATACTAATTCCTAATCAAAATCATTTAGGTGACTTTGCTTCAACAAACTTGTATTTCAAGAAACCATATGAATACATCTGCAGAATCTATTTTTCTGATGGTATCAAAAAATGTCACCGGTGTCCCCAAAATGATCGAAAATGGGTTAATAAGGTACCCTGACAGTGGGTGCTGCTTCAGCCCCAGGATTATCCTGGCACATACACTCAGCTGGCCAGGCACCCTGAGGGTAACTCAGTGCCTTAGGGAGTGTGAGCCCTGAGGGGTACCTTCAGAGGCCCAGGGTATTTTATCCTGCTTCCTCCATCTCCATCTTTGACTCCTCTCTGACCATAGACCCTGCTCTGGCAGCCTAAGCAACTTCCAGCATATTCTCCAATATCAGTTCACATGCCACCATTGTCAGGTGCCTCAAAGCTGCATTCAAATGAATATCTTATTTTGTTAGAGGAAACAAGCTTTCAGTTACTACTTTTCTAGGTTTATAGTTATATCATTCATTGCTTCATTCAACTCAAGCACCTATTGTGCACCAGGCATGGATCAAAAGACTGAGTAAACAGCAATGAAGTTATACTATCCTTAAACTTATCTATATATGTTATATATATAAGTTATATTTGACTTCACTCTCCCTTTTTCTCCATCTTAGCTTACAGTCAGGAAGCAAGGACAAGCATTGAACACATAATCAATTATAAAGGTAATGTGCGTTGGGAAGTATAGGATGCTACGGTCACTTATAGCAGGAGACTAATGTATCTTGAAAATGGGGAAGATCTCCTTGCAGGAGTGACCTCCAGGTGATAATTGAAGAATGAGTAGGAATTTGCCTGATAGAAAGGGAAGAATGGCTCCTGAAACAAAGGAGAGTGTAAGAGATTATTAAGGGTTGTGTTAAAGAAGGGTCTGATCCTAAAGGCAAGGGGAAGCAGCTGAGAGCTAACTAAGCCAGGTACTGTCCTATACATTCTATTTGTGCTATGAGATTTAATTCTGATGACCACAAGGTAAATATTATTACCACAATTTTCTTAAATGGAAATTAAGTTTTTTAGGTGAAATTAGCATCATAAAACACAAAGCATCATAAGCTAAAATTCTGGCTCCATATTTTCTAAATAACTTAATCACAAAAATCCACTTTTTAGAAAAAATTCTAGCAATTTCCCATTAAAATGTGATAAATGTTTTTCATTTCAACAAAGAGCTTACAATTTTTTTAAATGAAAAGGACAAGAAAATTGAGATCCATGTACCCAAGGAGAATAGAAATTCTCTTTCTATAATTTCAAAATACTCCAAGTTGACAATGAAAAGAGTACGGCAAATTGTGCTTGAAATTTTTTTGTAGGTTTTTAATGATCATTGTAATGGACTACTGGAAATTCTTTTTTTGTGTGTTTGATGCATACAACAAGAGCTACAGTTAAATCAGTCAGATGCACAGTCCTCAAACCCTGTATGTGACACTCAGCCCTCCCCACCCCGTAAGGCTGCTTCAAAGCAAAGAGAAATAAATAATGCTAGGACTTGCTCCTTACTCTCAAATAGGATTTAGTTCCAAAACACTTTCACACATCTGTTATCACCACTTAGCCTCACAACCTCCTTTTCAGTCATTTTACCCTGTAAGGATACTGTTAGCGCCATTCTATGGATGAGAAAACAGAGTCACATGACTGCACGGGACTTTCCCAAGATCGCGAAGCTGCGACAGATTTAAAAGAGATGCAGATCTCAGAATCCTAACCTCATGATCTTTCCACTGGGGTTTCTCAGTCTCAACATTACTGAAATCTTGGGCTGGATGAATCTTTGTCCTGGGCATTATAGAAATTTCAGCAGCATCCCTGGCTTCTACCCACTAAATGCCAGCAGCAACCCCCTACCTCCAACCAAAAATATCTCCAGACATTGACAAATGTCCCTTAGAGGATAAAAATCACACCTTAGTTGAGAATCACTAAACTCAATGATTCTGCCTACAATGAATCCCTCTAAGAATGTGTATCTTGACTGTTACTGTTAGACAAGTATTTTTTTATGGTCTCCTTATTTGTATTACAGATGCATATTTTTAACAGTCCACTTTTCTTTCCACATAAAAATTAATGATTGCAAAATTAATATATGTCTTTGAAGAAAATTTGGAAAAAGAAATTCATAAACACCCCCTTAGAGAGAGCCACAGTTAACAGCTTGATGCATTTTTTTGGAGCTTATGCATATTAGTTTTGTATTTTTTAATAAAATTAATAATACTGAATAAACAACTTAATAAGTAGCATTTTCAAATCTCATTAAATATTTTCAAATAACTTTAAAGACTAGCTACCATTCCATTATATAAATACATTGCACATATAAATATATCACGTCTTATTTTGAAATTCTCGAAGTTCCATTATTATAAACAATTCTGTTGTGAACACTTTTGTATTGAAATCTTTGAGGATATCTCTGATTATTTCTTTATTCCCAAAGTTGAGTTACCAAGTTAAAGGAAATAGGTGGTTTATTGTCATATTGTCAAATCAAATTACACTCCCAATACAGAGAATAAAAGTACTCCTTTCCCCAAACCTCTGTCAACATTCAGTTGTCTGTTGTCACTTTTACCAATATTAGCATTTGAAATTTTTAATTGTGTTATTATTTAATTTGTCTATTTAGGGTTATGAGATAGAAGTTTTTTTTAATTCCTTTTTTCATAATTTTGTAAATTGCCTGTAGTACATGTTCTTTGTCAGTTTCTTCTATTGACTTACTCATCTTTTTCCTTCAAGAATTGCAAAGACTCTTCAGAATTAAAAAAACTGTAGTTGTTTATCAAAGACAATGTAATTTTTTTATTCAAATTTTATTTCTTTTAATTATTGGCAATGTCACTCGATTTTAATTAGGGGAAAAATTTTTTTAAATTCCATTTTGAATTGTATTACACCTGAAAATTGATGTGAAGGAACTGGTGATGGTATAATACTGAGCTTTCCTATCTATGAATATTGTTCTCTTCTTTTTTTTTAATGTCCTTCAGAAAAGCTGTCTTCTTCATAAAGGACTACATATATCTTAATTCCTAGCTTTATAATATTTTATTACCATCGAATGGGATTTAGTTTTCATTGATCTTGGTAACTGGTTATTTTTGCTATGTTCTCTCTCCTTTATCAGAGTCTTTAATTCTAAAAGAATATTGAGTCCTCTGCACACAGTGGGTATTTTTAAAATGATACTGACTTGCAGTTGTTAATATCTCAAGGCTTTTAAAAAGTTACATTAGCTGTTGGTCTGCGGGTGGTGTTTTAAGAAATTGCTTAAATTCATATTCTTTCCTTTTTGCATTATGCCATAGGGCACTTATATGACATAGTACAAATAACTCTGATAAAAGCATATTTAACAATAGGGCACATTGATACATTAAGAAATCTTCTACAATACAGTTTAATAAAAAAGCAACAAAACAGGAATCCGAAAACAGAGTTTTAGACATGTATACTAGTTTAGAAAGTAAATTTTGTATTACCTCCTTATTATGCTTATTTAAACACTGATGGATAAAACTGAAATACTAATTTATATAATGATATAGATTTTTATGTCAAATTCAGAAGTTGTCAAAATAACAGTATTTACTCCTTTTTAGGGGGCAGAGGATAAAGAAAGGCAAAAGTTTGGGGGAACTTTATTACTTATAATGTTGCCAGGTAGAGACCTTTTGATTAGTAAATCTAAATCTTTTCTAATTAGCACGTTTGACACTCTATGTAAAGGAGTGTGACTAAAGGGATTTTAAGAACTTGAAAGCAGTTAAGCCAGGCTAAGCATTCCTTTTGCAATCTCTAGACTTTGAAAATGCTTACTGTTGGAACACTTTTATTTTTCATACAGAGTGCAAAGATAAGGCAGCTCCCACTCATTACCATGGTACAGTTTTTATGATATTTATTGCCTCCATGAGCAGGTGCTGTAAATCACTGACAACCTGTGCAACCTTGAGTAAATCACCTAATCTCTCTGGACCTGTTTCTTCCTTCATTACAGGAGAAAGTTAGAATCAATGTTGCTAAGATTCCTTTTAACTTTAAAATTCTAAAAGTCTACAACTCAAAGTTGCATGGTAAGGGCTATCTTTTAGCATGTAATTTGTACTCTGCCAAAAAAAAAGAGATAAGAGTTCATAAAATCAAGAAGACTGCTTAAAATACAAAAGAAAAGGTTAAAAATGAGAACTCCGAGTTTTCATTTCAAGCTGTGATTGAGTAGCTGGTACTGGACTAGCTCTCCTACCACCACAAAACTAGACAAACATTCAAGACGTTGGAAAACAGGCAATACAAGGATGTGATCCTAGAGAGCAGAGTAAGTCACTATTGGAGCTCCACAGTCAATTGAGCCCTCTACTTCCAATCTGTGGTACATATTTGATACAAATAGAAATAAGTATGGTAGACCCACTGGAGTGAGGACGCAGAGGTCAGAGTTTGGAGCAGCTGGAGTGACTAGAATGTGCAAGGCAAGAAATAAATGGGCCCAGTGAGAGATCCAGAAGTCTGTGTTTCCCTAAAAGTTCTTGGCCAAGGGCACAGGGTGAAACTACTTGAGGCCTACCAGAGAGCAGCTGCTATAAGGCTAAGAGAGAAACTGACACACCAGAAGTTGAGTATTGCTAGGGAAGTTGAATTTCCTGCCCAGTCAGAGTGGAGAGATAAGTTTAACATCATGTAATATCCTTTGGTATCCAGTTGAAACATCAGCAGAGGAGTAAGGACCATGTCCTGAAGTAAATCCCACTTTAGATCTTCCCACCACAGGATAAAAGCAAGTCCCAGCAGGAGAGAGTCCCATCAGTTAAGAAAGGCTTAGGAAACATCTTGGGCTTTCCAAAGACCAATGTTGACAAAGTATAAGAACAAGCTTACACAGTAATATCAGCCAATGATTGAAGTTGCTACTAGAACAAAGATCAACACTTTTCAGAGGAAGACAACAAAATCCAGTACCATGTGCAATGTCCAGAATGGAATCAAAACTGCTATGATATGTAAAGACAGAGGAAAATGTAACCCATGGTCAAGAAAACAAAGTCAACAGAAATCAAACCCAACATGGCTCAGATGTTTGTTTAGCTGATAAATGTATTAAAGTAGCTATTATAAATACATTCAAAGAGCTAAAACAAAATATATTCAAACAAGTAAAGAGAAATATGATCTTATGATCATCCCAATATTTACAGAAAAATCATTTTTAAAAATGCAACATCCCGGGCTTCCCTGGTGACGCAGTGGTTGAGAGTCCACTTGCTGATGCAGGGGACACGGCTTCGTGCCCCGGTCCGGGAAGATCCCACATGCCGCAGAGCGGCTAGGCCCGTGAGCCATGGCCGCTGAGCCTGCGCATCCAGAGCCTGTGCTCCACAACAGGAGAGGCCACAAAAGTGAGAGGCCCGTGTACCGCAAAAAAAAAAAAAAAAAGCAACATCCCTTCGTGATAAAAACTCATCAAACTAGGAATAAAAAATAACTTCTTCAATCTGAAAAATAACTCTCCAAAAAATAAATAAATAAACAAAACACAAAACAACAATAAAAAATCACTATAGCTAACATGATTAACAATGATAGATAGAATAGTTCTTGCTAACATCAAGAAAAGGCAAAGATACCCACTCTCACCACTTCAATTCAGCTTTGTACTGGCATCCTAGCCAGTGCAATAAGGCAAGAGAAAGAAATAAAAGATATACAGGATGGAAAACCATAAGCAAAACTGCATTTATTTGCAGATGACATGATGTCTGTGCAGAAAAATAGCGAATCTATAAAAAATCTACTAGAACTAGTACATGAACGCAAGGCCAATGTATGAAAATCATTTTTATCTCTATGTGCTAACTACCATCAATTTGAAAGCAAAAGCATCAATATAAAACCACATACAATGGCATCAAAAACATGAAACACTTAGAAACAAGTGTTTCCACAAAAGATGAATAAGACTTCTCCACTGAAAAATAGAAAATATTAGTGAGATAAATTTAAAACTACCTATATAAATGGAGAGATATGCCCGATTCATGGATAGAAAGACTCAATATTAAGATATCAATTCTCCTCACAGTGATCTAACAGTCAAAGCAATCTAAATGACAGTCTCATCAATCTTTTTTGTAGAAACTGACAAGCTGATTCTAAAATTCATACAGAAATGCTAAGGTCCTAGAAATATAAAACATTCTTTAATATATAGTTGGAAGACTTATACCACTCAACTTTACGACTTATAAATTAACAGTGATCAAAAGAGTGTAGTACAGGCATAAAAATAGATAAATAGATGAATCAAGTAGAATATAGAGCCCCAAATGGACCCACAATTATACAGTCGAATGACTTTTGACAAAGGTGTCAAAGCAGCTCAATAAGGAAATGGAAGATTTATCAACAAATAATGTGACAATAAATGTGTACATGTATGGGAAAAAATAAAAAGTAATGAAACTCTAACCCTCCCTCAAATTGTACACAAAAATAATTTAGAGATAGATCATAGACCTAAATATTTATAAAATAAATAAATATAAACTTCCAGAAGAAAACACAGGAGAATATTTTTGTGACTTGGGATCTGGCAAGGGTTTAGATTGAACACAATTAGCAATATATATAAAAAAAAAATTGATAAATCAGACAACAAAAAATTTTAAACCAGCTTATCAAACAATACCATTAAGGAAATAATAGGAAAGCCAAAAACTAGGAGAAAATATTTGTAAAATATATCTTAGACAATGTACTGGTACCCAGGGAATATAAAGAATTAATACAATCAATAACAAAATGACAACCAAATTTTTTTCAAATAGCAAAAACTTGAATAGACACTTCACAAAAAAGAAGAGCATATGAAAAGGAGATCAACAGCTTTAGTCATCAGGGAAATGTAAGTTAAAACCTCAATGAGATACCACAACATACCCACTGAAAGGGCTAAAATTAGAGATTGACAACACCAAATGTTGGCAAGGATGTAGTGCAATCTCAAATTCCACACATGTTGGTGGGAGTGTAGAATGTTAAAATCGTTTCGGGAAATGGGCCTGGCTGTTTCTCATATAACCAAAAATACACCTATTCCAGCAATTCTACTCTTAGGCATTTACTTAAGAAATATGAAAGCATATTCCACAAAAAGACTTGTACAGAAATGTGTATGGTTTTACTCATAGTATTAAGAATTGCAAACAGCATGGTATCCATCAATAGGAGAATGGATAAACAAACTGGTATGTTCATACAATGAAATACCGCCAGCAATTGAGAAATATATATGCATGTAACAACATGGATGAAACTCAAAAACACCATGCTGATTAAAAGAAATCTTCCCCCTAAAGAGTACATACAGCATGGTTGTATTTGTATAAAGTTCTAAAATAAGCTAAACTAATCTATCACTTAAAAAAATCAGAACAGCAGTTGCCTCTAGGGTTATGGGAGCAGAGATTGACTTGGAAGGAACAGAAGACAACACAGGTGTTATGCATTTGTCAAAAGGTATCAAACAGTACACTTAAGATTTGTACATTTCACTGAAAGTAAATTTTACTTAAAACAAAGAAAATACAAACAGTAACTGAACTCCAGTTAATGATATACATGCTGAAGTGTTTAGGGTGAAGTATATACAACATCTGCAACTTACTTAGAAATACATCAAAAAATATGATAAATAAGAAGAATAAATGTATATAAATGTGATAAAGGAAATACAGCTAAAAGTTAACTCTAGTATCTATGTGGTGAGTACATGGGAGTAATGTAGTTTTATTTCAATTTTTCCTTATTTTAAATTTTTTTCATACTAAAATATGATTTAGCAAAGTTGCCGGACACCAGGTTAATATAAAAATCAATTGTATCTCTGTATATAAGCAAAAAAACAATTGGAAAATATTCTTATAATGGTATCAAAAACCATAAGATACTTAGGAATATATTTAATGAAAGGTATGTAAATCTATACACTGCAGGGTATAAAAATATTGATGAGAGAATTTCTTAAAGGTTTGAATAAATGGAGAAATATACCACAATTGTGAATTAGAAGACTTAATATTGTTATCACTTCTCCCCATATTGATTTATAGGTGCAATAAATTCCCAATCAAAAGTCCAGCAGGCATTTTTTTAAATTAACAAGATGATCCTAAGACTTGAACTGCATAGAACCTAAAATAGCCAAAACAAAACTGGAAGAATTAAACCACCTGATTTCAAGATTTATTGTAAATATTCTAATCAAGGCAGAGTGGTAACGGCATAAGTATAGACTAATAGATTAATGGAACAGGACAGAGAGTTCAGTTGATTTTTGACAAAGGTACCAACATAATTCAATGGGTAAATGATGACCTTGTCAACAAACAGTGATGAAACAACTGGATATTCATATTTAAAAAAAAAACCCTAACCATTACATCATCACATACACAAAATTTAATTTGAAATGGTTAATAGACTTAAACATAAAAGCTAACCTATAAAACTTCTAAAAGAAAACTTCTAGGAAAAAAAACTTCATGACTCTGCAGTAGGCAAAGACATATGTTCTTAGAACACAAGAAGGTGCCGATTATTTTTTTTTTAATTTATAAGTTGGACTTCATCAAAATGTAGGTCTTCTGCTCTTCAAAAGACATCAGTGAGAAAATAGATAAAAAATAAGGCACATACTGGGAGAAAATATTTGCAATACATACATTTGAAAAAGAGTTTCTACCCAATATATATTAAGCATTGCTACAACTCAACATCAGAAGAAAATCAATCCAATTTTAAAAAGGCAAAAGTGTTTAACAAAGACCTCAAAAAATGATATATGAATGGCCAATAAAAACATGCATCATTCCATGAAATACAAATTAAAACCACAATGAGATATCATAGCACACTCATTAGAATGGCTAAAAGTTAAAAAGCTGACCATACCAAATGTTGGTCAGAACTCTCATACACCACGGAGAATACAAAATGGTAGGATCACTTGGAAAACAGTCTGGCGGTTCCTTACAAAGTTAGACATTGACTTAACTATATGACCCAGAAAAAATATGCCCATAAAAACTTTTACACTAATGTACAGCACTCTTTCCATAATAACCAAATACTAGAAACAACCCCTACTGTCCTTCAAAGGTGAATGGATAAGTAAACTCTGGCATATTCATACGAGAGAATACGAGTCAGCAATTTAAAGGAACAAACTAATGATACACTCAGCAACATGGACAATCTCAGTAATGTCATGTTGAGAGAAGTAAACCAGACATAAAATAGTGCTCTCTGATTACATGAAGTCATGCAACCAGCCAAATGAATCTATAGTGATAGATTATACTGGCTGTTTGCTCTGTGGTGGGAGGAGCTGAGGGATTGGCCTCAAAGAAGCAAAAGTGAGTTTTCTGGGATGGTTTGATTGGGTTGATGGTTATACAAATATATATACTCGTCAAAACTTATCGAACTGTGTGCTTACAATGTACGCATATTATTGTATGTAAATAACACCTCAGAAAAGGTTTGAAAAATTATTTTCTTGAAGAAAAGAATGATTATCATTGAAAAAAATTATTTACCGATGAATAAACAAGAAAAATTTAAAAATAAATAGCAACTAAGACTAATTCAGGGGCCATTTTCTTGGTAATGTTTGGGGAGACCCTGACAGTTTTGCATCCATTTTTCTACACGTGTTTGGCTGCACTATGTAAAGCTTAATGCTAAAGTCACATCTTAACTTCTTCCACACATTAAAACTGTCAATCAACTTTTATTACGCAAATGAAGTACTTTACGTTAAATCTGTCAAGATAATTGCTAAGATCAAGCTAAATGGAAAGGAAAATAAAAGTAAAATGTGAGAAGTTATTTTTAAATTAAGAGCAGTTTCTATAAGGAATTATAAAGCAGTATGGCGATATGATATACTGGCTTTTCTATATCTTTCCATCTTGGCAAATGTTAGGGAGGGCTTAACTCTCCCAAACATACTCAAAGAACCAAATGCGTCAGTTGCTGTGCCTTCAACAGCAAGGAACAGGAAACCCTGCTTCTACTGACTTAAACAAGAAGGCATTTATTATCTCATATAACAAGAAGTTCTCCATGCATAGTTAATTCCCTGGCTCAACAACATCTTCCTTTCATTGTGCGTTTGTCCTCAGAGCAGCACCCCTCAAAGCTCCAAGATCATGACTCTGAACTATGACCACATCCAGGAAAGAAGATACCATATCTTTCTACTTGTCTCCTTTACATCAAGTATTCTTTCCCACCACACTTCTCACATTTCTCAAGCCAGAATTTCATCACTTGCCCACACCTATATAATTCATTCGCAAGAAAAATGCACATCAACATGATGGACCTAAATCAGCTCTTGTTAGCAGGTGGCCAAGAGGAGAGAGGAGATCCGAAAAATGTTGGTTCTCTTGGGAAGGAGGGAGGACCAGGTGGGAAGGGAAGTTCAGTAGATGATCAAAAGTAAGTGCAACAGGGCTTCCCTGGTGGTGCAGTGGTTGGGAGTCCGCCTGCGGATGCAGGGGACCCGGGTTTGTGCCCCGGTCCGGGAGGATCCCACATGCCGCGGAGCGGCTGGGCCCGTGAGCCATGGCCGCTGAGCCTGCGCGTCCGGAGCCTGTGCTCCGCAACGGGAGAGGCCACAACAGTGAGAGGCCCACGTACTGCAAAAAAAAAAAAAAAAAAAAAAAAAAGTAAGTGCAACACTGGGCAAAAAAGAAATTCTCTTCCCTAGTTCTGTTAAGTTGTTGTGTTACCTTCACGTGAATACCTCTCTCTGGGGGCTTTTTCTACCAGTAAAGGAAAATCGAATTGAAAAACTCCAGCTGCCAAAGCCAGTCTGTGAAATCCTTTGCCCCCTTTAAGGGGCTCAAGAACATTTGCTGACTCTAGCACAGAGGAAATTAAAGCAATTCTCACTTCTTATGTGGCTATTTACTGCTCTCTACATCACTAACCCATATTTATTTCTCGGTTTGCAGCGCAGTGATTGTAGAGTAACTGCCAGGCAGCAAATAACTTCCTCGTCGCTGAAACTGCTCGTAATTTTGCTCTCAGCAGAGCATGTTACATGACTGTTCAATGCTGGTAAATGGCCATGGGCTTTTCCTCCACTTCTAATTGCCATGATGTGTAGGATGGGTGATGGGTGGCTGTCTCCATCTCACAGACAGTCAACACCTTTACGTGGCAGCATAAGAAGATACTAAGTAGATACTAAGATACTAGTGGTTTCTCTACATAATACACACTGCTAGCCAATGTCCAAATAGTCTTTGTCTAGCAGGATGCTTGTGTTGTACTTTAGCGTATTACTTTTCCACGAGTCGACATGCCTTGTGCCATTATGGTGTCACTTCTGCACACACAGAAAGTAAACTTGCAAAATTCCCACACTCAGATGAAGTTGTGTTACATGTTATTAATGTACGTTGGTGTCAGATTGCGGTTTGAATTAATGTGCATATCAGTTCACTCCATCTCATTTTTACCCTTGAAAGAAGCTATATTTCCTACTCCATTATTATCAATATCCCAGCCTAAACATTTCTTAACCAAACTTAGCACAACTCTTAGCTTCAATGTGTTCGGTTACTTCAGATCATTAAAGTATCCCTATCCCCTGCGGTTGAGCAATTACGACTGTAAAATCGTATCAGGTTTCTCATGTATAAAATGTGAATGTAGCTAAGGGAAGGCAATAAGTGGCGTGTAATCATTTCCCACTAACTCAAGACATGGAATAAGAAAGCTTTCAAAGAACTTGTTCTCAAACATGGCAGTACTGGAAGGATCTGGGTAGCATTAAAGAGTTTGTATGCCATGGTGCCAACCTCTAGTAATTGAGGTCTGGAATGCAGCCTGGGCACGGGGCTGTTTTGTAAGCTTCCCAGGTGATTCTAAATGTGCATCTAGGGTTGGAAACAGCGCATTTAAGTAGTGGTTCTCAAAGTGTGAAGCCTCAGCACTACCTGGGAACATGTGTGAAATGCAAATTCTCAGGCTTTGCTCCAGACCTAGTGAATTAGAAACTCTCGGTTGGATCTCAGTACTCTGTGTTTCACCAGGCCTCCAGGTGATTCCGATACATGCCTAAGTTTGAGGACCACTGCTCTACAGGTAAGTCTTTCCACGTCTAAAATCCTGTGATTCTACCCTCCTGATAACCTCCACCAACTCAAAACTGTAGTGGACTCCATATATTCTCACTAAGCAGATCTCATGGCCTTAACAGGAGATGCAAGTCCTTGAAAACCATTAACGGTGTGACCATGGAATTCCTTGGTATCAGTGTCTGTCTGAGTCTTGCTACCTTCTCTGAAAGATCTCGGCAGCTTTTATAATTCACTGGGCACCCACAGGACCAGTCACACGTGGCCTATAACGAGCTGTCTCCTTACCTTGTTGCTGCCGGGGAACCTCCACTGGCTCTGCCTCCCACCTGCTTGATCAGCGCACGAGCCCTGGTGCTCTGTCGTGATGTGAATATCATTGCCTCTCTCTCAGCCCTTGTGATCTTAACGCTTTCGGCCATTTCTTAGGTCACCAAGCCTTTGACTGCTGGTGTGTGTCTTCAGAGTCCCTGTGCTCTACTCCATGCCTTTTTCAAGGTCGGAAGGACCCACTCTTGCATCTGTTTTCCCAGCAGGTGAGTTTTGGCAACACCTTGATTGACTTGCACCTATTCCACATGAGAATCTTGAAAAGAGTTTAGGAACCTTCTTTCTCTGGGTTTGACCACGAAAACTGTACCTATACCTCTTTTGCTGGTCCCCAGTTGTTGTAGTAAAGCTCAGGAGTTCCCAGTTCTGGCTCTGATTGAGAAGCTGTGGTAATAATTGACCAGGTACTCCAATCACTGCTCCACTTTCATCCTCTAGCCCTACTCTGGAGCCCTTAGTCCCTGTTATGGGCTGAGTTGTGTCCTTCACTCTCTTCCAACAAACTCTTATGTTGAAGTTCTGACCTCCAGTACCTCAGAATATACTATATTTGGACATAAGGTCTTTAAAGAGATAATTAACTCAAATGGAGCCTTTAGAATGGGCCCTAATCCAGTATGAATAGTGTCCTTATAAGAAGAGGAGATCAGGACACAGATGCACACAGAGGGAAGGCCATGTGAAGATATAGGGAGAAGACGGCCATCTACAAGCCAAGGAGAGAGGCCTCAGATGAAACCAACCCTGCAGACATCTTGATCTCAGACTTCCAGCCTCCAGAGCCATGAGAAAGTAAGTTTCTGTTGTTTCAGCCACCTTGTCTGTGGCCCTTTGTTACCACAGCCTTAGAAAACTAATAGGTATTGGTGCCTAATACTAGTTTCCTGGCCTGCGATCCAGCTCCTGGCCCTGTTCCCAGCACTCCCTTCAAACCCATGACAAATTCCTTAGGGAGGAGAAAGCAGCAGCTTCCATATTTACTGGCGTGAGATGAAAGACCTGAGAGTCAGTGATTCCTACAAAATTCCTGAGAGAGGAGGGCCTATGATGAGCATACACTGGGAATATTTTCGTGTGTTTTATGCTACTCTCTCCTACCTTTTATATTTCCTTCTAAATACAACATCAACCTCACGGTTCCCCAGTGCTGTATGTGCACAAACTGGGACTCGGGCTTTATTGTAGCCAACAAACCCTGTCTGAACATCTACCATATGCGAATCCCTGTGCTAGACCTTGTGGGTTAGGGAGAACTGTTTGCCAATATGCATATGCATGTGTAAATCTATATATAGTCTCCTCTCATGGGGAGATAATGGATATATACCCAAAAATGTAACTGTGAGGCTAGGTAGAATAGGAAAACTTCCCAATGAATGAAAGCCACTGATATCAAACAGTATGGTAAGAAAGAAGCTCCAATTTGAAAGCGACATTTGAAATGGGTTGATTTTGGACAAGTGGATAAAAAATGAGATTAAAAAAAAATTTTTAGGGGTATTTATTTTCTGTACTATGTTAAACATGTTGAAGAAGAGACTAGGAAGAATGCATGTTGTCCCCTCATTTGTACCATTCATTATAGTCACATGATGGTGTCATTGTGCCCCATAAGGTAAAGAAAATAGAATATTTAAAATATTCTTTACCTTAAGTGTGGGACATGTGAGCAATGAGCAGTTTCCTTTGATTCGCATTCTTTGTGCTGTCTCCCCTGCCTAGTGAAATCGTTCCTGCTCTTTAAAACCTGGCACCACTATTCTCTCCTCCTCCATAAATCCTCCATAAATCATTTCCTCTTAAATCATTTCCTCTTCCCCTGAGAAAAATTCTTTGCTCCTTTTCAACACTTTCAAAGCCTTTTGCACACAGTATACAACTTTCCACACTATGTTTTGTTTTTTGTTTTTTTGTTTTTTTTTCGATACGCGGGCCTCTCACTGTTGTGGCCTCTCCCGTTGCGCAGCACAGGCTCCGGACGCGCAGGCTCAGCAGCCATGGCTCACGGGCCTAGCCGCTCCGCGGCATGTGGGATCTTCCCAGACCGGGGCACGAACCCGCGTCCCCTGCATCAGCAGGCGGACTCTCAACCACTGCGCCACCAGGGAAGCCCCACACTATGTTTTAATAACTAGTGTGCGTCTATCTCTCTGTTCTAGTTTATTAGGTTCTTGAGGACAAGCACTGTTTTATTGACCTAAATACTCAGTATCTCAGTATCTGACTCAAACCAGGTACCAAAAAAAAGTGATTGTTAGCCAGGACATGGAAGCAACCTAAATGTCCATCCACGCATGAATGAATAAAGAAGATGTGGCATATTTATACAATGGAATATTACTCAGCCATAAAAAAGAAAGAAATAATGCCATTTGCAGCAACATGGAAGGACCTAGAGATTATCATACTAAGGGAAGTAAGCCAGACAGAGAAAGACAAATATCATATGATATCGCTTATATGTAGAATCTTTTTAAAAAATGATACAAATGAACTTATATACAAAACAGAAGTAGGCCCGCAGACATGGAAAACAAATTTATGGTTACCAAAAGGGGGGGGGGGAGTAATAAATTAGGAGTTTGGGATTAACATATACACACTACGATACATAAAATAGATAACCAAGAAGGACCTACTTTATAGCACAGGGAACTATACTCAATATTTTGTAATAATCTATAACGAAAAGAATCTAAAATATATATATATGTACTATATATATATATATATATATATAAATGAATCATTTTGCTGTATACCTGAAACTAATACAACATTGTAAATCAACTATACGTCAATTAAAAAAATTTTTCATAAAAAATAAATTTTAAAAAGAGTGTTAAACTTGATCAAATTGAAATTGACAGAATAGGTGTGGTTTAGAGCTGGAGATGAGAAAATGAGACTGCAGTGGCTCTGCAAAGCAAAATACTAACTACACTGTGTCAAGGATAATCTCTTCTGAACGTATGGTTTTCAAATAAACCTTTCAAATAAGGTTTTCTTCCTTAGTGTGGATTTAAGTTCTACCATCCTGGAGAATTACCATTTGTCCTTTGACAAAGAGTGTGTGTGTGTGTGTGTGTGTGTGTGTGTGTGTGTGTGTGTGTGTGTGTGTGTGTGTGTGTTGCATCTAAGAGTTCCCTAGAGGAGACCAAAATAACACAGGAAGAAGGGCAGGCACAGATTTTTGCAGCCTGCTCATGGAAAGATGTTGAAGGAATCACAGAATGTAAATCCCGCCCTGAACTGTCCTATTCAAGTCCTTATTCTAGACCGAGTAACTCAAGTATGTGGACTTTTGCTATTGTGAATTATTGTATATATGGATTAGTTTCATGGTGGGAAGATGTGAGACCATGCCAGTGAGTGGAAGATAAGGTTTTCCAAAAGGGGAATGGAAGGTTGCAACGTGAAGAATTCAAGAAAGAGATCTTGGGCTTCCCTGGTGGCACAGTAGTTAAGAATCCACCTGCCGATGCAGGGGACGTGGGTTCGAGCCCTGGTACGGGAAGATCCCACGTGCTGCCGAGCAACTAAGCCCGTGCGCCACAACTACTGAAGCCCAGGCACCTAGAGCCCGTGCTCCACAAGGAGAAGCGACCGCAGTGAGAAGCCCGTGCACCTCAACGAAGAGTAGCCCCCGCTCACTGCAACTAGAGAAAGCCCAGGCGCAGCAACAAAGACCCAATATAGCTGATTCACTTTGTTATAAAGCAATTATACTCCAATAAAGATGGTTAAAAAAAAAAGACCCAACGCAGCCAAAAATTTAAAAAAAGAGAGAGAGAGAGAGAGAGCTCTCTCACTCTCTCTTTCCCTCCCTCTGGATGAAGAAGAAAAGGGGGAAAATGAGGAGGATGAAATGGTGAGATTTGTAAGACAAGGAGGCAAAGCTTTTCCTTTTCTCTCGGTTTCTGGAGATCGTCATATTTAGAATCCAGTTTTTTCTACATTATAATTCCCTCTAGTTAGTCTTCTCCTCAGTCACCAACCTTTAATAAAGGCTGTTATACAGAAAGCAACTTTGTGTTAGCTGCATGGGGATAATTAGAGCCCAAGGCAATAAAAGGCACCACAGCCTTCTTTGGCTTAGTTGGAACCCTCACGGCCGTGGTGACATTGTATCATGGGTAATTATTTATCTCAGAGCTCCAAGAAGTCGAGTCAGCAGTAAAAGAAGCTGAGACCCAAGGTGAGCTGAGACTAGGTAGCAGGAACAGGCAGCAGTGGTCAAGTGGCTAAGGCATCTATTCACTTAGGAATGATGGTGAGAAAAATTATCTTAACCCCAAGGTAAAGTAACTCCTGAATGTGGAGCTGGAGTTACAGTAAAGATAAGAGCCAATGATGCTTTCTTTAGTGGAAGACTCTTCTATCAGCTACAAAAGTTCTCAATGTTGGATCACACGCGCTGTCATCATACATCTCATGTGTTATTTTTGTGTGGATGGTACGATACGCATTAGTTCCTCCAACTAATTTTACTAAGGTGATAAAAAAATTTTGAGCATGCATTCCCAGCACCTGTACAATTTTGCAGATATTTTCTACACGTGCTGATGTACTTTCCTGTCTTGTGCATTGTAAAACAGACAGAAATTTCAAAAAGACAACACATATCCAAGGAAAAGTTCTAACACACTGTTCCCACACTCCAGTGTATCATCCAGCACAGCCCCTGAGGTGCTCACACCATTTAGAGCCCCTGATTTAGAAGTGAAGGTGACTGGACTTAGAGTCAGACAAACCTAGATTAGAATCACTCTTCAGCCACTTACAGGCTGTTAAGTCTCTGAATCTGTTTCCTAGACTCAAAGGGGGTAAGAATACCCCTCAAGGGTTTTTTTTAAAGATTTGCATAAGATGATATTTACAAATCATGCAGCATTGTCCCTAAGCTTTTGTGCCTACCACAGAGTAGGTGCTCAGCGAATGCCAGCCATTGCACATTACTCGTCACCACTGCACATCTAAAGCCCTGCTGGGGTCAGAGGAACCAGGATAATGTTTTTCTCAGTTAAAAACAAGACCACATGTCCACAAAGACATGTTTCTATGCAAGGAAAGAGTTAATGAAAAGTTCTTATTGATAGATAATAAAGAAAAAAACCTACCAGGACAGACATAAGTGATGGTCTAGGGGATGGTAAGTAGTTACTCATTGTATTTATTATCCAGAGAAGAATACAGACTATATATTTCATGAGCCAGATGGGAATAGTTATTTAATCCACCGTAATGATGACTCTAAATGGCTCTATTGAATCTCTACTTGAAAGTATACTTCAGAAGAGTTGCAGGCTATGAAGGGATAATGCAAGAAACAAATGTAATGGTTAAAGGATATTTTTGCTAAAGCTTAATTAAACTTGAGATTTTGTACCATTCTGTGTATAATCTTCAAATGATTTTTTTTCTGAAACAGGCACCAGAAACGGTGCTAAGAAATTAGCCTTAGAGCTATGCAGATTTTGAAGGGCCCTTAAGGGGAAAAAAATGCAAGAAAATACACAGATTTCAATCTGAAGCACAGAATTGAAATTGCTTTCTGCATCCCACACTTCCAGCAACATTGGTACCTACTTGAAATGAACAACTGCTAAAGGAAACAGCTGGGAAAAAGCTGTTACTGCAAAGCAAAGTGCACTATGCATGCTGTAATTAGTCTGCAATCGTTCTTCAGTCCACTGCTCGTGAAAAACCTTGATTTGATCACACCAAAAGCATTCCTATCACTGAGCAAAATTCAGGACAATTCTCCCCCCCCCACAAACCAAAT
Organism: Delphinus delphis; assembly: GCF_949987515.2. Taxonomy (NCBI): domain Eukaryota; kingdom Metazoa; phylum Chordata; class Mammalia; order Artiodactyla; family Delphinidae; genus Delphinus; species Delphinus delphis. The sequence goes on along the minus strand of NC_082695.1, from coordinate 70,737,749 downwards.
AAAACTCTCACTTTCACCGTAGTTGATGATAACATGATTTTTTTTAATGTGGTCAAAGTGACAACTGGACCATAGAGAGGCATGTAAAACCAATATTTTTTTGTTTACAGTGAGAAATGCCTAAGAATAAGAGCTAAACATTTTTGAGTGTTTACTGTGTGCTAGCTTGGCACTGTCCAAAAGAAATATAACACAAGCCACAAGTGTGAACCACACAAGGAAAGTAAAATTTACTAGCAGCCACGTATTTTTTTTAAAAAGTAAACAGCATCTTAACTTAAACTGCCATAACAAAATACCATAGATGGTGTGGTTTAAATAACAGACATTTATTTCTCACAGTTCTGGAGTCTGAAAGTCCAAGATCAAGGTGCCAGCAGTTTTGGTGTCTGTTGAGAACCCTCTTCCTGGTTTGCAGATGGCAATGTTCTTGCTGCACCCTTACATGAGGGAGAGAGAGAAGGCTCTGGTCTCTTCCTCTTCTTATAAGGACGCTAATCCCATCATGAGAGCTCTACCCTCATGATCTCGTCTAATTACCTCCCAAAGGCCCACTTCCAAGTACCATCACATTGGAGGTTAGGCTTTCAGCATATGAATTTGGGTGGACATAAACGTTTAGTCCTTAGAAACAAGTGAAATTAATTTTAATACCATATTTTATTTAACACAGTCTACCTAAAATATTATCTTTTCAAGATGAACTCACTAAAAAGCTATTAATGAGATATGTTACATACTTTTTTCCTACTCATCTTCTAAACCTAGTGTGTAACGTACACAGTTTGGACTAGTCACATTTCACATGCTCAATAGCAGGATGTGGCTAGTGGCTTCCGGACTGAACGACACAGTTCCAAATGCTTTATATGGATTATATCCTTCAATCCTCTCAATAGTCTGCTGATGTAGTAACTATTATCCCTTTCTACAGATGAGAAAATGGAAGTACAAGGAGACTCAACAATAAGCTAGAGGGGCAGACTCAGAAAGAATCTAGGCAACCTCATTTCAGAGCTACTTAGCACTACAGTGTCCTGCCTCGTGCGCTATTTGGTGTAGCTAACAGACTATTCTTCCTGACCAGCAAGAGGATTTGAAAATTATAAAGATACCCATGGAGAGTTAGCAATAAACTATAATAATAGCCTTCTTTTTGAGCCTTTTCCATAACAACCATCTTAGAGGGTAAATACTGTTATGTGTTATGCCTATTTTACAGATCTGGAAACTGAGGCACAAAGATATTAAGTCACTTGCCCAAGGTCACAGAGCCAAGATCTGTGGGAACTGTGATTCAATCCTATGTCTTCCGACTCCAGAACCTAAGCACTAACCACTAGTTTGGTACTGTTAACAGGTCTATCAAAATAGACAAAGTAACATTCCACAGCAGGTACAATAATAACAGCCTCTGAAGGCTACAGAGTGAAACAGAGAAAGTGAGCCAAATCAACTACTTTAAGAAACGAAATAGAAATGATAACACGTAAGGGAGTCACTTTTAGTGAAGATTAAAATTTGTCCCTGTATTTGCTGTGCAAGAAATAATGTTTAGGGCTTCCCTGGTGGCGCAGTGGTTGAGGGTCCGCCTGCCGATGCAGGGGACACGGGTTCGTGCCCCGGTCCGGGAAGATCCCACATGCAGCTGAGCGGCTGGGCCCGTGAGCCATGGCCGCTGAGCCTGCGCGTCCGGAGCTTGTGCTCCACAACGGGAGAGGCCACAACAGTGAGAGGCCCGCATATGGCAAATAAATAAATAAATAAATAAAATAATAATGTTTAGTAAAGAAAAAGACATGGAGTTTTCCATGAAAGAAGACAAGCTGTTACACAGCAGTCAGTATAAGGAAAAAGGATGGATAACCCAACAGCCTCCAGAATTTTTATTTCATGGCCCACTATGGTGTTATGTTCCCTTGTTACTTATTCCAAAATTTCTACCATTACGATTAGATGCTAAAGACCAGCATATCAAAGCAGGGTTGCTATGTACCATTCAAGATATACATCAGAAAGATACCCCAGGTACTGCAAGTGAATAAAACAAGTTACAGAATAGTACCTATGAAGTATGATTAACCATTTCTGTTGAAACAGTAAAAACAAAAAGTTGGATTCCATATAGAAAACAATTTGGAAATAATGCCTATCAGTGGTTATGGGAGTATAAAGGACATTATATGGAACTTAATTTTTATATTATATATTTCTGTAATGTTTGAATTTTTATAACCAGCATAGATTACATTAGTAAACAAAATTAATAGGTGCTAGGTAGATGAGAGAGAGAGAGATGGTGAATGGAATAAGACAGACACAAGAGTACTGATACATATTGAACGTTTCTATCCATATCAAGTTTTTTTAAAAGGGAAAACTAGGGCTTCCCTGGTGGCGTAGTGGTTGAGAGTCTGCCTGCCGATGCAGGGGACACGGGTTCGTGCCCCAGTCCGGGAAGATCCCACATGCCGCGGAGCGGCTGGGCCCGTGAGTCATGGCCGCTGAGCCTGCGCGTCCGGAGCCTGTGCTCCGCAACGGGAGAGGCCACAACAGTGAGAGGCCTGAGTACCGCAAAAAAAAAAAAAAAAAAAAAAAAAAGGGAAACTAGTATTTGGTATTAGAAATCTGGATGCTGCTTACCTTTGGGTGGTCATGCTTAGAAGGAAGGTGTCCTTTTATGTCTTGATGTGAGTGCTGGTTACATGGGTGTGTTCAGTGTGAGACCATCCATGATGCTATACAGTCTTTATATATATTTCTGTATGCATGTTTTAGATTTTTTAAAGTTTCAAAATATATTTGAGAGAAGATCTCATAAACTGGCAAACTTATATTTTCAGATAAAGAATGTAAACTATTTTTTATATTCCCTGAATAATAAGAATTTTGCATACTGAGTCCTTCTCCACCTCCTTTGGTCTTAGAAATACAGGTCAGCAGACGCCTTATCCATCTTTCAGGTGCATTCTTTATAAGAGGTCATCTGCTGCCCCTACCGCTTCTTCAAAGTCTGATACGTTGAGCAATATTCACAATGCTCGTGTGGTTAATTTTATCCAAGTTGTTCAAGTAACTGCTAACTACTTCTTCTATGATTGCACAGAAATAAAAACCAGATTTACGTTTTACTTTGCAACTTAAAAGATAGAGAAGCTGAGATGAAAGTCTACAAACTGATTTGCACAAGGACACTGGGAGGCAAGGTAGTGGAGGAAGAGTAAGAGACTGGAGAGGGAAGGTAAGAGGTCGGGGCGGGGGAGAGATACCGGAGACTGAGGCAGAGGGAAAATGCAGTGGGAGGGGGCAGGGGGGAGAAGGAGGAAGAGGATTTATGTCAGTCTACAAAATAGGAGGCAGACACATTGGTTTGGAAACGCCCTGCAATTTGTGTTACTTGGTAAAGGTGCTGGCTTCTTTCTCTGTGTATCATCTGGCCTTTAGGACTAAGCCATGAGAATAAAATCAGAAGCAGAAGGCTATAACTTAGGGACAAACAAATAAAAGTCAAAGGCCAGGAAGGAGAGGTAAAAGAAATGTCCCACATCCCTCAAAGCTAAGCCTTGAACTAGGGAGATGCCTACAGAAACACGAAGATGGGTAAAAAAGAATCCTGAAAGCATCAGGGTTGGTGGATACTGTGGGCTCCTGGAAATGCTTTTGGCTGGATACTTTGTTCATCATGGTGGTGATGGTGGGAAAAGGCATGGATAAATGTCCCTGAGATGGAACAGACGGGAAAACAGACATTTCCCATGCTGCCATAAAGGATCTCCGAGGTGCAGAGAGTGCCCGAGGACCCGCCTTGATGAGAGTACAGAGGCTGCAGTGTGTGCGGAGACCAGATGTAAATGACAGAGTCCACCATCTCCAGCATCAGGGGCCCACGCAATGCCCAAGGAGCTGGTCCCAACCAGCCAAATGGTCAAAGTCCAGCCTCCCCAAGACAAAGAAATGCAACGGTCAGCCCCTCCATCACCCCCAAGCAGATAGTGAAACCTTCACACCTTCCTGCTGGTGCCATGTTGCAGAAAAGACAGTGAATGGGGAAGATCTCTGAAGGTCTGGCCATCTTCCCAGAGAGATCAAGTACAGAGACTATTTAAACAAAGGGCATTGAACTTTGAACTGAAGGGAAGCTGTTTAAACCGGAAGACATTGAGCTATTTAATTGACAAGTTTAAGTTTCCTGAGACCCCACAGAGGTATGAGTTCTTAAGGGAAAAACAGCTTCCTTTGGAGAAAATTCAGAAGCTATATTTTCTTTGCACATACGAGTGCAGTATGAGCATATCAGGGGCTCTACTAAGCTAGACAAGAACACCTCAAGTAATTCATGCCTTGTTAAATATTCCAAACAGGGAACTCTTTCCAACCAAAATGCATATTAGATCAACCGTTTTTAAAATATTATTGCTTTATGGGGAGGGTGGGAGGGAGGGAGACACAACAGGGAAGACATATGGGAACATATGTTTATGTATGACTGATTCACTTTGTTATAAAGCAGAAACTAACACACCATTGTAAAGCAATTATACCCCAATAAAGATGTTAAAAAAAAAAAAAACATAATGTGAAGAAAAAAAAAATATTATTGCTTTTATGGAAGATATTTGATGAAACCTCTTGAAAACAATTGTCTTTGATTTCTTTTAACAAAACAGATTAGTGACCTCTACGTATTTTCCTCTATCACCATGATTTTCATCAAAATGGCAGCTATAAAAAGCATCCTGAAAGAAGACACCAAATACAGAGACCTATATCTAGGATGAAATACAGTTGTGTGGACCATGGAGAGAAAGGATGATCTCTCTTTTTAACACTGTTACTGTGAAATGTATATCTTTATATATCATATCTATAATATATATTCTGCTAGGAGTAAAGCTGAGTTGTCAGGTAAAAGACTTCAGTTTCTTCGAATGTAAAATGAATGGTGTGAAATGGAAAAATCACAGAAGTCCCTTCTTGTTCTAAAATACTCTGGCTTGATGATGTGAGAGCTTTCAAGATGGAATGACCATGAAAACAGTGTCAATGTTATTGCACCTGCTTAAATGGCATTAGTTTTACCTTTAGACCCCAGGCAGCCCCCAGCAAAGCATCTTGGACATAATAGTTATTGGGTATTGTTTAGTCTTATAAAAACTCCTACAAATGGTGAATGTGTCTTCTGGTGTGCACCTCATAACCAAATTCCATAACGAAATACCGTGTGCTTCTGGGAAGGAGAGCTCAGCTCAAGGGACATGAAATACTTGACCTGTATCAGGTTTTACAACTACTGATTTTTTATTAATTTTTATTGGAGTAGTTGCTTTACAACATTGTGTTAGTTTCTGCTGTACAGCAAAGTGAATCAGCTATACGTGTACATATATCCCCTCTTTTTTGGATTTCCTTCCCATTTAGGTCACCACAAAGCATTGAGTAAAGTTCCCTGTGCTATACAGTAGGTTCTTATTGGCTATCTATGTTATACATAGTAGTGTATATATATCAATTCCAATCTCCCAATTCAATGACTGATTTTTTTAAAATATCAAATTGATAACACGCCTGTGATATCAATTTGCTAGCTCAATTTCAGAGAATCCCAGAGCTAAGAGGCAAGTTAGTGATTAACTAGTAAAATTCCTGAATTTGAAAGATGAGAAAACTGAAGAGGTAGGTAACCTTTCAAGCCCGACATTTATTCCAACGGTCCATGATGGAACCAGGTTGTGGCTCTTGATCCAGCGCCTGGTCTCTGTTCTCTACTACCTTACACAGTCATCTCATAAGCATGAGTTATTGGCCAGGTATTTCCGCCTGAAACCTATTATTACTAATAACCAGAAACCAGGATACTTGGCTCCTAGGTGCATTACTAACTAGTCATGTGACCTTGGGCAATCACTTCACCTCACAATATTTCAGCATTTTCAGTTTTCCTTTCTATAAAATGACAGGTTTGCTTTAGATAATCAATAGTGCATTGATATGTTTTCAGGGTTAGAGATATAATTTTATCCTTAAAAAGAGCAATCTTTTCCTTGTGTGTACAGAACAAGTCTGCAGCTACAGGGTAAACCAGAATTTCGCTTTGATCAATGAAGATATTTAACACGTCAATTTCAGACAAACGAATCCTTTCTTTGTCTTACAAGCTGATAGGTGGAACCATTGTCCCATTGTTCTCACCTTTCCATTGAAACACTGGAGTCTACGTGGAGCAATTATTCAGCGGATTTGTAGCATGTAAGCCCAATCCATAGTGCTAGGCACAAAATAAGCATTCAACTATTCTAGTTGCTTAAAATTCTCAAAATTCTGAATTACTAAGTACATTTGCTGTCATATGGACAGATCTTGCCTTTTGAATGCTTCACTTAAAAGGAAAAATACTTCGTAGGAAGAATTACATACTATTTATATATACTAGTTGTAATTGATTTAAGGTTATTTCTTTAAAATCTATTAATATAAACTCTGAAGGACGCTTACCCAGTAAAATTCTAAAATCTTCCTAGACACAGTATAATGTAGATTGTTCTTATTCTAGGGTACTCTTGTGAGTTGCGGTAAACAGCCCAATTCTTGAATACTATATACTAGGTTTACTTGGATTACCACACAAATCAAAACAGCCTATTCATTTCTCATCGCATTGTTATTCTCATTAATGTAAGTCACACAGGTGCAGTGTGTGATGGGAGCCATTTATAAATTAATAAGTAAACACATTTCAAAAGGACTGTGACTTATAAAAATAATGCCTTACTAAAAAAAAAAAAAAAAAAAAAAATGGAGACTATTGTCCAAAAGCCATTTGCTGGGCTATTGGTTTATAAGCAAACAAATAGAAAAATGACAGTGAGAAATTTCAAACAGTAACCTCTCTGGAGGGAAACAAAGCAGTTCAACAGAAGTATACAGCTGTACATAAAAGACTGAATTAAGGGTAATTAAAAAAAAACTCTGAGAAAATGATAAGCTCAGTGAATATCCTTTCAAAAGCAAGGAAGAGAAACAGAAACCTGGGATTGAAATAATATCTCGTGGCTTTACAAAGCTTTTTTATCCCAGGGCCCATCCACTTTACAAAAAGTAATTCATTCATTTTCCACACACCCTTTGGATTGTGGGTAAGTGCTATGTTGTAACATCCTTTTGTGGAGACAAGAGATGGAGGCAGAAGGAGCACCCACACACAGGATCAGTAATCAGCGGGGGATTCCTCCCTCAAATTCAACTACTTGTGCAACTCTTCTACTTGACCATTTTACCTGGATGAACTCAGACTGCTGGGTAACACAGATGAAAGCACTGTTACCATAACACTCAGTATTTAGTACTCTTCTTCTAGCCCATGTGCTAGCTTTGCAGACATTACCTCACTGACCTTCAAAATATCCCTGAGAAAGGAGGAGCGAATGGTCTCTGTCCTCAGTTCATGGATGGGGTAGCAACTGCTTCAGGCCAGTACATGATTCAGTGTTGCAGCTTAAAACAGAGCCATATTCCCCAAACCTCAGACAGGGCCACCATCAACCACTCCTTGAGTAAAGTGTAGCTCTTTGCGGGTGGCCAATAGGAAAGGGATCCAATTCCTAACGCTGGCAGATGTGGAAGCAGACGGCAGTAAGACACTACTCATTGTTCCCCAAAGCCTCCAAAGACGCTTCTCATTTGTTATTTACAACAAATTCTTATTGTGGGGCTGCTGGAAGCACTTCCTGTTGGAAGAAGCAAGGAAGGAAAATGGGGGAAGCATGGAAGAAGGACCCATAAATCATATGTGAACATGCCACTCAAAAAGTTACATCCATTCATTCATCACTCATTCAAGAAATGGAAGCCTCCCAGGTGCCATTCAAGGTGTGGAGGCGACAAATGCCAGTCGGACCTTGCCTTCAAGATTAGTCTAACGGCCTAATCAGAGTTTTTAAATTGGGAGCACAGAGCCATACATGTTAAATAAAAGTCATGTCCAGATTGTTATGGAAGTGTGAAAGGAGAACACTGATGTCAGCTTACATGAGTCAGGGGAGGCTTCTCAAAGTACTTGTGGCTCGTGCTGAGACCTGCAAGATCACTGAAGTTTAATTAGGGGAGGGATATGCAAGTAGAAGGATGAGTTCCCAGGGGGTGCTGTGTGAAACTGGAAGTTTTGTTTTAACTTTAGCAAGTGGCTCTGCTGGTTGAGGTCAGGTTGTAGGTGGAAGGGTGCCAGGCCCTGAGAAAACAAAAATGGTGAAGTCAGAGCAAGAGGAAGTTCATGCATCAAGTTCAGGAGTTTGAACTTCACTGAGAAGACTTTGGGGACCTATGAGGATTACAAGGACGTTTTGGAGGATGGAAGTAATATATAGCACATGGGCTAGAATGGGACATACTAGCCATCCCTTTTGTTGTATGGGGCCTGGGTATTCAAAGCTTGGTTATCTGGTCCCATCAAGGATGGAGGTGATGGAAGCCCCAGGAAAGAGGGGCAGAAGTTCAGGAGACAGAGGTTAACTCCTCTACTCTCTGTTCTGGCCTCCCTGCCTTCCTTGGCTAGACCGGACTAGAAAATCTGGAGTTAACACAAAGCAACCATCTAGGATAACAGTGGAAGACTAGACCAAGCATTTTCACCATTTTCTATCCAGAAGGGGACATGGGGCGTTCAAAGAACTCAGCTTCCTTCCCAGGACTCTGGGACGTATTGTTGCATAACGAGCACACCCTTGGCGCACACGTTCTCCTTGCTTGTTACCATTTTGTACTGAGACAGGGCAGGGTAGGTACGGTGAGCATCTTCACTGTCTGTGTGTACATCTGCATCACGGGATGTAATCGTTAACTAGTCTGACTAAACACTATTTATATGTGAGGGTTTGTATAATGTTTTATCTACTTTTCAAACATGTTGCCCCACAAATTACCTTATTTCAATCTTTACAACATGCCTGGGAGTATGCAAGACCTGTAATACTATGTCTGCCGATGACTAGGGTAAACGAAGCTCGGAGAGTTCAAAGACCTGCCTGGGTTAAGACAGAAAATGCGATAAAAAGCCAGACTCTACACAAGGCTTCCTGACTCCTTCCCCATTCAGACATTTCCTCAGACCGCGTAATGAGGTTGAGCGAGTCTGAAAGACGGGTGATGGATAAGATCACTGGTTGACCAAAAACAGGTGAGATCTATGAGAGAGGCAGAGTAGGATCCCTTCCCCTCAGTCCCTGATGTGTTCCAGCAAGTTCTCAGGTGTGTCAAGGACTGAAAAGAGTTAGGAAATCCTCAGAGGAAGCATACAGATAGGATCAGAACCACCCCTGTATACTTTCAAACTCTTCCCCCACTCCGCCCCGACTTGGTGGAAACAGGAAGCCAGCTCTGCCTGAAGACCTCCAACCTAGCATTTCTAGTGCCTATGATTCAGGCCCACTTGTGTGTCCAGGAGGAAATACAGACATATCTCATTTTATTACACTTCACAGTTATTGTGTTTTACGAATTAAAGGTTTGTGGCGACCCTGCATCAAGTCTATCAGTGCCCTTTTTCCAACAGCATTGGCTCACCTTGTGTCTCTATGTCACATTTTGGTAATTCTCTAAATGTTTCCAACACTTTCATGATTATTATATTTGTTATGGTGATCTTTGATGTTATTATTGTAATTGTTTTGGGGTAGCATGAATCACTTGTAAGGATCACTTCTAAGCATAGCCCTTATGAGACGGCAAACTTAATGTTGTGTGTTCTGACTGCTCCACCATCCAGCTGTTCCCCCATCTCTCTCCCTCTTTTTGGGCCTCCCTATTCCCCAAGACAAAACAATAATGAAATTAGGCCAGTTAATAACCCTACAATGGCCTCTACGTGTTCAAGTGAAAAGAAGAATCGCACATCTCTCACTTTAAATCAAAAGCTAGAAATGATTGCGTTTAGTGAGGAAGGCGTGTCAAAAGCCGAGATAAGCTGAAAGCTCAGCCTCTTGCACCAAACAATTAGCCAAGTTGTGAATGCAAAGGAAAAGTTCTTGAAGGAAATTAAATTGCTACTCCAGTGAACACACAAATGATAAGAAAGTTAAACAGCCTTATTGCTGATTTGGAGAGTTTTAGTGGTCTGGATAGAAGGTCAAACCAGCCACAACATTCCCTTAGCCAAAACCTAATCCAGAGCAAGACCCTGTAACTCTCTTCAATTCTATGAAGGCTGAGAGAGGGGAGGAAGCTGCAGAAGAAAAGTGTGACGCCAGCGGAGGTTGGTTCATGAGGTTTAAGGAAGGAAGCCATCTTCATAACATCATGGTGCAAGGGGAAGCAGCAAGTGCTAAGGCAGAAGTTGCAGCAAGTTATCCAGAAGATCTAGCTACAATAATTAAAGAAGGTGACTGCACTAAACAGTTCATTTTCAATGTAGATGAAATACCTTCTACTGGAAGAAGATGCCATTTAGAACTTTCACAGCTAGAGAGGAGAAGTCAACATCCGACTTCAAAGCTGGAAAGGACAGGCTGACTCTTTCGTTAGGGGCTAATGCAGCTGCTGACTTTAAGTTGAAGCCAAAGCTCATTTATCATTCTGAAAATCCTAGGACCCTTAAGAATTATGCTAAATCTACCCTGCCTGTGCTCCACAGATGGAACGACAAAGCCTGGATGACAATTCATCTGTTTATAACACAGCTTACTGAATATTTTAAGCCCACTGTTGAGACCTACTGCTCAGAAAAAAAGATTCCTTTCAAAATATTACTGCTCACTGACAATGCACCTGATGGAGAGGTACAATGAAATTAATACAACATCCATTCTGCAGCCCATGGATCAAGGAGTAATTTCAAGTATTATTACTTAAGAAAAAAACTTTTGTAAGGCTATATCTGCCGTAGATAATATTTCTCTGATGGATCTGGGCAAAGTAAATTGGGAAGCTTCTGGAAAGGATTTACCATTCTAGATGTCATTAACAACATCTGTGATTCATGGGAAGAGGTCAAAGTATCATCACTAACAGGAGTTTGGGAGAAATTGATTCCAGCTCTCACGGATGACTTTGAGGGGTTCAAGCCTTCAGTAGAGGAAGTAACTGTATATGTGGTGGAAATAGCAAGAGAACTAGAATTAGGAGTGGAGCCTGAAGATGTGACTGAATTACTCTAATTTCATGATAAAACTTTAAAGGATGATGAGTTGTTTCTTATGGATGAGTAAAGTGGTTTCTTGAGATGGAACCTGCTCTAAGTGAGGATGTTGTGAAGATTGTTGAAAAGACAACAAAGAAATTAGAATACTACATGCACTTAGTTGATAAAGCAGCGGCACGGTTGACAGAACTGTCAATCCATGCAGGAAACTTCATTTATTGTCTTACTTTAAGAAACTGCCACAGTCATCTCAACCTTCGGCAACCACCACCCTGATCAGTCAGCGGCATCAACAGTGAGGCAAGACCCTCCACCAGCAAAAAGGTTATGACTCACTTGAAAGCGCAGATGATGGTTAGCATTTTTTAGCAATAAAGTATTTTTTAATTAAGGTACATACATTGATTTTTACACATAATGCTACTGCACACCTAACAGACTTTAGAATAGTATAAACATAACCTTTATATGCACTGGGAAACCAAACATTGTGTGTGACTCGCTATATTGTGATATTTGCTTTTTTGCGGTGGTCTGAAACCGAACCCACAAAATCTCTGAGGTTTGCCTGTACCACCAACAGCAGACTGTATTATCTTTCACTGCGAATGGCAACAGCTCTTGGAGGAAATTCCATGCCACCAACCACAATATTTGCTTAAACATGTGCTCACACTAAAGTCAACATGGAGACGATGAACATAGGGGAACGTAATGGCCGTGTTACACATCTTGGAAAATTAAAGGAAGAGCACAGTTTCCTGGGGACAATGTGAAAATACCTTTACTGCTGAAGTTCCTCCTGGCTGTGCTTTTGGGATACGATTTGAATCAATGAAATAAATCCTCATAAGCCTAATATTTCTCTATGTCAACTTAAACTTAACTTCAAAACTAGACAATCTCAGTATCCTGCTCTGGGTATTGAAATTATTGCCAGTGGCCAAGTTTTCCAGGACACCATCAGTGGATCCAGAGTGTCACATGCTGACACCCCATCTCCTCCCTGAATCCAGTTCCTCTGGTGCCCACCACCCCCTCATCCCTAGCTTTGTGCCTTTGCAAAAATATCTCAGAAGGAGTCCCCTGTTGTCATCCAGGAACCTTAGGAGACAGGCCTTCCTCCAATGGCACTGAGAGGGTGTATTGTGCTTTATCTATTGTTAAACTTTTCTCATCTTATTTACGTGGTGAGCTCCATTTCCTTCATCTTTGTACTCCGGTGTCTAAAACCCCATGTGAGGCAAAGTTGTTTGAGGGTAGTCAGAGGAAGAAATGAAGGAAGGAAGGTAACAAGAATAGGTATGATATGCCTGGTTTACAAATAAACACAGAAAACTTAACTGGCCCGACCTTGGCAGTCACACAGCTGTACAGCAGCAGATCCAGCCGCAATCGCAAGGTCTCTGATGTAAACCCCAAACTCTGCTGACAACCATCTGGGTGATGGGAGAACTCTAGCTCCTTCCCAATTATGGGCGGAGAGAATGGGAAGTTTGCTCGATTTCCTGTTTCTTCTCCTATATGACTTTCCTAGGTCTTTCCTCTCTGCATCTTGTCCATGTCTCTCCTCTCAGGCCTCGCCCTTCGACCGTTTATGTGTGTGAATCCCTCACAAGGCTGTCCCATGCCCTGACATCAGGACTTAGCATACAGGCAGTGGTCCGAAAATGGATGAATAAGGAGACAGAAGAAAGAAAGCAGAGGTGGAAAAAAGAAAGTAATGTGGCTTTTAGTTTATTTATCAAGCGAGCATTGGTAAGACAACACCCTAGGCACTATCTGATGACATAATACTGCCAAGGAAATCAGGGAGAAAGAGTCCCAGAAGTTGTTTTTGTGGAGCAAAGCATACATCTAGGTTACTGCTGTGCAATATTTCAGTATTAAACACATTTTTAGCAGATAACAAAAGCAGAGACATGGAGCTCAAATCCTGAAAAATACACAAGCAGGAGTTTGGAATGGTGGTACCTTTTCTGCCAACAGGCAGCAGAGTTGAAGCATGTAAACCAACTCTCCCTCCACACACATATATTCCATCCCATTAACACCAGATGGTAGGGAACAGGCTACTGGTCACAGGCTTCCTAAGAGGAGACACAATGCAAAGCTCTACAAACATGAATGCAGGGGCTCTGACCAATGCCATGGTTCCCAGGCCCTTGGATTTCAGGGTCCAGCAAAATCCCATTGGAGTAAAAACGGGTTTCTGATACAAGGTTACACACAGTTTATTTTCCCCCAAATATTCTATTTTATCATTGTAGTAAAAATTCATATGAATTTTTAAAATTAGGGAGGACATGATCTCAGAGGAAAAAGATTTTTTTAAGTAGCATAAATCTTGCTTTGTCAAAAATCACTTAATAGGAGCTTCCCTGGTGGCACAGTGGTTGAGAGTCCGCCTGCCGATGCAGGGTACACGGGTTCGTGCCCCGGTCCGGGAGGATCCCACATGCCGCAGAGCGGCTAGGTCCGTGAGCCATGGCCGCTGAGCCTGCGCGTCCGGAGCCTGTTGCTCCGCAACGGGAGAGACCACAACAGTGAGAGGCCCGCGTACCGCAAAAAAAAAAAAAAAAAAAAAAAATCACTTAGAAGGAATCGGTTTCCTATCTTGTTGCAGACTGGTGCAAACACTGTCAGGGAGCAGTCCACTGTCCACAGCTGGGCGCTAATTTACAAACGGGCATCAGGGAATTAATGCTCTAGATCATCACAGCTCAGGTACGAAAAGGATGAGATATTAAGCTCAGGGGAAACAGAAGCAACACGTCGCAGCACGGAGGAGGCTGATGGGCACTACAAAGACAGTGAACGCATGGGACTCATTTTCTCTGGAGTATTATAGAGCGGCGATCTAATAACTGAGCCTGGGGGTGTAGAAGGTGACGTGGCAGCCACGCCTTTCCATTAACTCCATCAGTGGCACTAGACCCACCACCAGGGATCAACCACGGGAACATTCTCAAACTTCATACTCAGTTTATCCTCAGGAACATTAAGCCTATGGCAGAGAGAAGAGATCCCCAAATATCCCAGGACAGCATGTTACTGATGTTGTGATAACATACACTAAAACAAGTTTAGCAAGCATTTGCATTTCCAGAAAATGGAAACCATAGCCACGAAAAGCAGAACGTTGGTTAAATTAATTATCTCCCTTGCTTTCTTTTTGTTTCTTAAACATGTCAAATTTGATAGCCCTCGGGGCCTTTGCACGTATAGCTCTCTCTCCCTGGACCTCTAATATCCCACCATTAAAGGTTTGGCTTCTTGAGGTTCAGATCTCAGTTTAAATATTGCCTCCTCAGAGGGGACTTTTGGAGCACACTCTTTAAAACAGGTATCTATGCAACTACTCCCACATCACTCTATTTTGTTTCTCTGCTGAGCTCCTATGACTATTTGATATCTTTCATCGATCTTTTATTATCTTGTTGCTGGTCTCTGCCCAATAGGATATAAGCTCCATGAGAACAAGAACCTTGTCTGAATCAACGCCACCCTATCAATCCCTGGAACCTGGAACATGGGAGGTTTCATTGTAGATGTTCAATATATATTTGCTGAACAAAATGAATACCTAGTCAGCATAAGCCTCCTTTTAAAGATAAGGAAAAGAGATTCAGAAAGGTGAAACCATCTCAACACACAGCTCCTGGGTGGCAAAAAAAGAAATGAAAAAGAAAAAGACAAATCAGTTCTTTTCCAGACCTGTGTTTTTCCCCACAGTTCTGTGTTCGTTTTACCCTGATTTTGCCTGTATATACACACACACATATATATATATACAGAAAAAATGGAACTGTAAAGGGGGTATAGAAGGATTTGCAATATAACTTGACAGGGCCTTAAGCCACTGAGATTATTCTGCCTTTAAAATTCTAACCAAAGTTAAAGAATAGACATAATCACCTACATAGTATAAATTAGGGACCATGATGATCAAATACCCTCACCTTAAATATTTCTTTACAAGCTAGTTAGAGTGTCTGTAAGTTCTGGTCAAAAGCAAATTCCCCCTGGATGCTATTAGTTGATTAAGCCAACACCATTCTCAATTTTGTTCTCCCCTGCACGCTTTAGAGGCTGGAAAAGCTAAATATTACATTCCCAGCATTCCTTGCAACCAGGGGATCACATAACAAAGGGCTAGCCAATGAAACAGTGAAATCTACAAGAAGTTTGAGGAAATTTTTCACTTTCCTAACAAAGTGTCAGACATTGAAGCTTTCTTCCCTTCCTCACTTCTTTCTGTCTTGAACATGTACTTGATGTCTGGAACTTTGGCAGCCACCTTGTAACCATGAGGGAAATATCAAGGTGAGCTCAGAGATTCCAGCTGGACATCATTGAGCCACCGAAATACCACCAGCAGCTACTTGCCTTCAGAATCTTAGGATGTGAGGAAAAATTAAAATTTATTTGCAGAAGCCACAGTTGGGGTAACCCACAGTTCATTGGATTCTTTTTTACAAGCAGCTAAGACACAAAATTTTAAATTACTTGAATTGTTGTGCAGGGAAAGAGCTAGGGGACTAAAGACCCCTGCCTCACTCTCCTGCCCTCAATCTCTTCCCAGTTCTTCAGAAGCCAGATGGCAAGAGAGCCCATGGATGTGTATCAGTCTCCAGGGACCCAGAACAGGAAGGAGAAAGACAGAAAGTAGATATGGAGAGGCAAATGGAAGACAGACAGGACAACCGGAAGTTTTCAGACTTCTCTTCTTACCAACAGAACCATTACATCAAGTCAAATCAAACACCCAATGCCAATACACAAATCAGACGATAGCAGAGCTTCTTCAGTGGAGGAAGAGCCAGTGCGCCAGCCTCCCACCTCCCTCTTACCCCTGTGGCAGCACCTCTCACATCCAACCTCCAGCCCAACCCCCAAAGTCACCTCTGCTGAATTTTAGACATGCTTGAAAAGTACATTTGCAAACCACTAATTTATAAGATTGTCAGATAAAATATAGGACATCCTTCAGTTAAATTTGAACTGGGATATACAACAAATACTATTGCATTGGACATAAACTAATTTTTTATTTGTTATATACCTGATATGAAAACTTAACTGGGCATTCAGTTATTTTTATTCTCTAAGTCTGATAAACCTGCTAATTCGTAACATTATTTAGCACAGATCTGAAAGGACAGGACACAGGACAGTCAAGTCTTTATAAAGGGGAGAGATGTATAAATAACATAGACAAAAAGCCTAGGGGTGCTAAAAGTGGAAGAGAAATACAGAAAAGTAACCTCGAAAGGCTTGAACATAGAATTTATTGTGATTTTGTTCAAGATGGGATTTTCCCTCTAGACTGCATCTTTCTGGCATTTCTAAATGACCAATGTGGTGTCCATTTGCTCTTTTCAAAGTTGAAAAGTCCAAGACGCCCACAGCAAGGAGGAAGAGGAACACGAAACACCGCTCTTGACAATGTCCTCAAAGCCTGGCTTCTCGACTCCCAATCTGGGACATTTGGCTGTTTTCACAGGCAGAAAGTGTTCCTCATCCAATTAAATAAAATGAAGCAGAAGCCAGGTGGAATGCTTCCAGTTAAACGCTTGCTCCTCTTATCTTCCCGTTCACACCCTTCCCCTCATTATCACAACAGAGCACATCAAGAGCACTCTCCGTTTCTAATGAAGATGTTCCTACTGTATTCCTAATGAAAACAGCATGCAGATAATAGCCTCTTTCCTTTATGAAAGATATGAGTGACACAGAAGCCCCAAAGTTGCCTGGGAAAGCTGGCACATTGCTCCATTTCCCTCAAGGATTCCTGGTTATGGTGAAAAGAGGGAATTTAGAAATTCCGTTATTAGAAAGTCAGTTCAGCAGACATCATGTCCGATCCCAATTTATAAAAAAACTTTAAAAGAGTCGTACAGAAGTTATGTTCAGAGTCTTCTTAGAAGCTAAACAGAAACACACAATCAGAAAGGGGTATCAAAATCTGTACCTTTAGGGATACCCAATCGTTCCAGTTCGTCAGGTGGAAAACTGAAGCAAAGATGACACTGTGTTGATTCGAAAAAGGAAAACAAGTTGGAACAAAGAACCAAAAGCACTGCTCATCTTTATGAGCAATGTGGTTTATTATAAGAAAAGCCAAGCCCGAAATACTAAGTGACTCTGATACTTGTGAAACAAACGTTACCTGTGCAAGAAAACAGAAGAAAACTCCTTAGAGGATTAATGATTCATTTGCAATTTTTTAAAATTCAATGATGGAGAAGATTGGGACATATGTGGGAGGTAGAAAAATGTGAAGCCATCTCCATTTTATCCTATTTTTAGAATAGGAGATGAAATCACTCCGGGAAATGAGAAAAAGACAGAGTACATCATTTGATACAGTTTTCCTATGTCTCCTAGTTCAATGACTGTACTACCATACTGTACTAGTCTAGGTTACTTAGAGACTATGCTCTTCTAAATGGACTTTGAAACATTTTTCCTGATGTTACAAAATAATCACTTCAAAAATAAACATTTAAAAGCTGATAGTTGATTTTTGGATATGTTGCAGGCATAAATATGTATAAAGATATCTCTCTCTATATATATCTCTCTATACCTCTTTCTTTATATATTTATATGTTTTTGTCTATATATATTTCTCTGTCTCCAAAATAATATCTCCAAAGCAGACAGATACATAGATATATAGATACACAGATATATCTGCTTCTAAAGTAGCCCTCTTCATCTAATGGTAAAGAGGACTCTCAAAATTCCTAAATAATAAGGAATTTTAATTTTATTTTATTTTATTTTTTTTTATTTATTTTTTTTTTTGGTGGTACGCGGGCCTCTAGCTGTTGTGGCCTCTCCCGTTGCGGAGCACAGGCTCCGGACGCGCAGGCTCAGCGGCCATGGCTCACGGGCACAGCCGCTCCGCGGCATGTGGGATCTTTCCCGACCGGGGCATGAACCCGCGTCCCCTGCATCGGCAGGCGGACTCTCAACCACTGCGCCACCAGGGAAGCCCAATAGTAAGGAATTTTAAATTATGACATCCACCTTATATTAATTGTTCCACCAGCCAAGTCCAGTTGGCTTGTTAATGTCCCTAATGTGAAAAAGATTTTCTCTCTTTTAATTTTAGTGCCTGTATTTCTATCCCAAAATAGATACAGTTTAGTTTAAACTAACTTCCTGTGCCCTGCTGGGGGTCTGTGTGATGAGAACTATTTTACCCAAACTCCACACAATTACCCTTCTGCCGGTCATGCAAGGCTGGAGTAAACAAAAACATTAAGGGGAGTTAGGATGTTATTAGCCAAGTGTTTTCCTCCATTTCTGCCTATGTGTTGAGGCAGCTACCCAACCTGAAAAAAGATCAGATGTATTCAGGCACATTTCTTAAACCAGCAGACATCAACATTCAATGACTTAAAAGTCATTTTCCTTGACATCAGTTTTGGATTTTAAAAACAAGGAGTTCCAACTTTATCATGAAGTACAACTATATCAACAGCATCATATCATGGGTCACATTTCACGGAACTGCAAAGCTGAATATACAGCATCCTTTTCAAAGAGTGGTAAAAACGGATGCAATTTCTTTGAAATCACCGTAGTAGGAATGATCTGATTTATTTACTTTCTTATGAAATTCATTCAGTAAATATTAATGAGCTGCCTACTAATGTGTGAGTTATCGTGCAAGGCTCGTGGGAGACTCAAGAATGAAATTTCTATTAACGAGCACATCTGTACTTTTACGGAATACTGACCTTCACATATGTTCACTGATTCTTTTCAACATTCCCAGCTTGCCTGCTAGGTGGTAATCCTAGGCAAACTGAGGCATCAAAATATTCTAGAGCTCCTTTTGCATCATAAACTGTAAATGCACCTAAGCTGTGGTGCCTCCCATTTACCTCACAAACTAGCAGACTAGTCAACCTGGAATCTTCTCTCCAGACTTCCCAACAGTTTGGAAAGCGCCTCATTCCCATTCTGCTTACAATATCTGGAACACTTCATTTTTTGGCAACTGAATTCTTACTAATACAAATGTGTTTTATTATATCCTAATTTGAAATCTATGAATGAAAAGCATGGCAATCCTCTATTTCATTAAGCGGAATACTATTGTATTAACTAAAAAGACTGAGCAAAAGCATTTATTCTCTTCCCTGTGCCACAAAGAGTCTTCATCCTACTCTAACAAGTCCTATTTCTTCCTATCTCCTTGTCTTTGACCACGCTGATCTTCCACCAGGCCTGTATGCCCTCTGGCCCATTTTTTTATGGTAGACTTGTGTTTACTTTACAAAATGCAAATCAAACTTTCTCCTCTGAGGGGCAGGAGGAATAAACTAGGAGTTTGGGATTAACAGATACACACTACCATATATAAAATAGATAACCTACAAGGACATATTGTATAGCACAGGGAACTATATTCAATATCTTGTAATAAGCTATAATGGAGAAGAATCTGAAAAAGAATATCTATTTATATCTATATATCTATATCCATATCTATATCTATCTATAAAACTGAATCCAGATGAATGGATAAAGAAGATGTGGCACATACATACAACGGAATATTACTCAGCCATAAAAAGAAATGAAATTGAGTTATTTGTAGTGACGTGGATGGACCTAGAGCCTGTCATACAGAGTGAAGTAAGCCAGAAAGAGAAAAACAAATACCACATGCTAACACATATATATGGAATCTAAAGAAAAAAAAATGGTTCTGAAGAACCTAGGGGCAGGACAGGAATAAAGACGCAGACGTAGAGAATGGACCTGAGGACACGGCGAGGGGGAAGGGGAAGCTGGGATGAAGTGAGAGAGTGGCATGGACATATATACACTACCAAACGTAAAATAGATAGCTAGTGGGAAGCAGCCTCATAGCACAGGGAGATCAGCTCAGTGCTTTGTGACCACCTACAGGGGTGGGATAGTGAGGGTGGGAGGGAGACGCAAGAGGGAGGAGATATGGGGATATATGTATATGTACAGCTGATTCACTTTGTTATACAGCAGAAACTAACACACCATTGTAAAGCAATTATACTCCAATAAAGATGTTAAAAAAAAATCACTTTGCTGTACACCTGAAACTAACACAACACTGTAAATTAACTCTACCTCAGTAAAAGAAAATTTTTAATTAAAAAAACAATTCTCCTCCTTGAAGCCATTCCTGATACTGGCTTCTGTCAGGGATTGAACCCGAACCCGGTGCGGTGAAAGCGCAGCATCCTAACCACTGGACCGCCAGGGATTTCCCACATAGCACCCTTTTCAAAACTCTGCTTAGCACTCTTCATTCTAACTCACCTTAAATTGTTCAGAAAGTATTGCAAACTCAAAATTATGGTTTCCTAAAAATGAAAAAGTTTCTATTGATATAGTAACTGAATCTCTCTCCCATATCTGGCTCTGGGACCAAAAACCTTCACCTGAAAACTCCAGAAACAATTTGGTTCCGCTTGGTGGGTAGGAAGAGAGGAGGATGAAAGGACCTTGAGGTCAGCCAATCGGAGGCTTTACTGCTGCTGCAGATCCCATCATTTGCCCGTGATTCTTCCCCCAACCTTGCGGCCAGTCAGCCTCCCCCTTGTATCCAAATTGTATGAATGAGTTGCCTCTCTTATCCCCTGAGTCCCTGCTAGGAAGCGATATCTCTCCTACAGAATCCTCCCCATGTTCCCAGCACAATATTTTATCCTAGAATTTACCAGCACTATGCCTGACACTAAAGTAGGTTTCGAGACTTCTCTGGTGGTCCAGTGGTTAAGAATCTGCCTTCTGGGGAACTAAGCCCACGCACCGCAACTAGAGAGAAGCCCAGGCACCACAATGAAGAGCCTGTGTGCTGCAACTAAGACACAATGCAGCCTAAAATAAATAAAATAAGTAAATATTTTTTAAAAAATAAAGTAGGATGCAAAAAGAGATAAACGAGAATAACAGTTTCGTAATGTTGAGACTCATCCACATTGCAGCCCCTATCATCAGCACATTTGCTTTCACTGCTAAGTCGTTTTCTATTATATGTATATACCACAATTTGTTTACCGTCCGTCTATTGATAAACATATGAGTTGTTTCCAGTTTGGGGTTATTACAAATAAAGCTGCTACAGACATCTGTTTGCAACACTATGTCATGTCTCTTGGCTAAACATCTAGGAGTAGAATGCCTGGATCATATGGTAGATGTGTGTTTAACTTTTTTAAGAAACTTCTAAAATGTTTTCCATACTGGTTGCACCATTTTACAGTCCCACCAGCACTGTATGAGAATTCCAGTTGCTCCACGCCCTCATCAATATTTCACTTGGTCTGACTCTTTAATTTTAGTCACTTTAATAGTTGTATAGTGGTATCTCATGTGTTTTGTTTTTTTGTTTTGTTTTGTTTTACGGTACGCGGGCATCTCACTGTTGTGGCCTCTCCCGTTGCGGACCACAGGCTCCAGACGCACAGGCTCAGTGGCCATGGCTCATGGGCCCAGCCGCTCCGCGGCATGTGGGATCTTCCCGGACTGGGGCACGAACCCGCGTCCCCTGCATTGGCAGGCGGACTCTCAACCACTGTGCCACCAGGGAAGCCCTCTCACGTGGTTTTAATTTGCATTTCCCTAATGACTAATGGGACAGAATATCTTTTCGTGTGCATAATAAAACTCTGTATCCTCTTTGATGAAGTATCTGTTCAAATCTTTTGCCATTTTTAATTGTATTATGTATTACCAATGACATTTGACATTATATTTTCTGGATACAAATCCTTTATCAGACATGAAATTTAAAAATATTTTCTCCCATTCTGTGGCTTGTCTTTTTATTCTCTAACAGTATCTTTAGGACAGCAGAAGTTTTAATTTTGGTAAAGCCCAATTTATTAGAATTTTAGGTTGGCAGGTTTTTTTCCTTTGGTATGTTAAAGATATATTCCACTGTCTTCATTGTCATGCATTGTTTCTGATGAGAAATCTAATATAATTCCTATCTTTCTCTGTACATAACTTGTCTTTATTGGATTGCTTTGAATATTTTCTTGTTGTCACTGGTTTTAAGCAATTTGATTACGCTGTACTTGATGTCATTTCTTTGTGCTTCTTGTGCTTGGGGTTTGTTGAGTTTCTTGTATCTGAGGGTTCTATAGTTTTCAGCAAACTTAGGATTTTCCAGCCATTATTTCTTCCAAAAAGTTTTCTTCTTCTCCCCTCCCCAATTAAACTTACATTGCACACTTGAAGTCTCCCCACTCTTTTAACATTCTCCATGTTTCTATTTAATTCGATCTCTCTAATCACTTTTTAAACATATGGACTAGAATTACAGTAAGTGTTTTTAAAGTTCCTGTCTGCTAATTCTATCATCTGTGTCATTTCTGATTGAAAAATGATTGATCTTTCTCCTCATTATGAGTTGTTGGGTTTTTTGTTTTGGTTTTTGGTTTCTCTGCTTCTTTGAGCGCCTCGTAATTTTTATTAGCTGCCACTTACTGTGAATTTTATCTTGTTGCATCCTGGATCTTTCTGTATTCCTGTAAAAATTCTTAAGCTCTTTCAGATACAGTTAAGCTACTTGAAAAGTTTGGTGCTTTGGGGTCTTGCTTTCAAGCTTTATTAGGTGGAGTCAGAGCAGCATTTAGTCTAAGGCTGGTTTTGTCCTGAAACTGACCCAAAGTCCAAAGAATTATGAGGTTTTCCACTCTGCTTTGGGGGAACAGGAACTACACTAAGCCCTGTGTGAGTTCTCAGGATTGTTGCCTTTATTCTTTTTTTTTTTTTTAATTTTTGGCTGCATTGGGTTTTTGTTGCTGTGCGTGGGCTTTCTCTAGTTGTGCCAAGTGGGGGCCACTCTTCGTTGCGGTGCACAGGGCTTCTCACTGCGGTGGCTTCTGTTGCGGAGCATGGGCTCTAGGCATGCGGGTTTCAGTAGTTGTGGCATGTGGGCTCAGTAGTTGTGGCTCGCAGGCTTAGTTGCTCCATGGCATGTGGGATCTTCCTGGACCAGGCCTCGAACCTGTGTCCCCCGCATTAGCAGGCAGATTCTTAACCACTAAGCCACCAGGCAAGCCCCTGTTCCCTTTATTCTTACCCAGTAGTTCTTTCCCCACCCTCACCTAGTTTCCTCACATGCACAAATTAATCAGCACTCAGCTGAAGACTCAAGAAGGACCTTCTGCAACTCTCCAGAATTTCCTCTCTCTCTCCCTGCAGCTCTCTCCTCTCCTGTATTCGGTCCTGTGAACTCCAAGCCACTGGCCTCCCCAGACTCCCAACTCCATCTACCAAACCCAGGGAGACAGTCATCCTCTGCCTGGATCCCCTTCCAGCGTCATGCCCTGGAGACCATATCAAAGCAATAAGAGGAGGCAATTGTACTTGTCTCCTTTGTCTCAGCACTGCCTTTTACCTGATTTCTTTTTTTTCTTTTTTAGAAAATGTCTTACCTGATTTCTAATGTCTTAAAAACAATTGTTTCATATATTTTATCTAGTTTTTAAGTTGTTTCATTTATGATGGTAAGTCAAGTCCCCACTAACTTAACCTTGGCTAAATACAGAACTCTTCTTATTCTAAATACAATTCGTCTCATACATTTGGATGCCTTGGTATTGTTTTATACTAAAGTTATCTTTACCCATAATTGCTTAGATCATCCCCCACTCGGGGACTTACAATTAGAATACTAGATCTGTTGGGATTAAGAAACCTTCGAAATTGTTAGCCTAAGTTTACCTTTACACACGTGAGGAAAATGAAGAGCAGACAGTTCAGGCGAATTCCCCAAGGTTCCACAGTCACTCGAGGGCAACGGCACCAGTAACAGACCTCAGGCCAGTTCGTGCTTGGCCTTGCCCTCTCCTAAAACCTGTACAATATTATGAGTCTCTCTTCCTCTGTCAGAAAAGCTGCCATTAATCGGCAGAAGGCTCCAGATTTATAGTTCAGGATGTGGTCATTGATTTACCCTGAGGGTTTTAGTCTAGTTGTAAAACGTGCCAAATTCTCTGTCCCTAATAGGAGATAAAGATTTCCAGCCGTGGCAGAAAGGAAAGGAGTCCTGCCGTTAGAAGGGAAAACTGTGAAAGCAGAGGCCTGACTGTGGGTGTTCATGTCCCATCATCCTTTATTAAACTTTACCCCATGAACGCTTCACTATGAACTCCAGCTTGTCTGGCCATCACTGACCTTACTTGTCACCTTCGTCTTTGCCACAAGCAAACTGAATACGGGTAAGTAGGAAAGTGACAGAAAAAGTCTTCATTTCTATTAAGAATTCTTTGGAAGGAAGGCAACAAGTTCCCCTCTCTGTAATCATAATTTTACAAAGACAACAGCTTCAGTCAATGAATTGTCTTCTAGAAAATTTCTGATATCACAAGAAATTACATTTTCTGGCATTTTCCCTTTGGAATATACCATTTGATAAGGATGATTTTTTTTTACCTTATGTAATATGTATTTTCTTGAGGTTAATAAAGAATTTTCAGCATACATACCATATAAAATAAAATATACCAGGGAGAAATATGTATCCTTCTGTGTCAAGAAACCTCTGATTTCTTACGCTTATTCTATGCTACCTCGCACAAGTTACTTTACCTCATATGAAGCTAATTTAATTTTCGGTTAACTTAAGCCTCAGTAAATGGTAATTCCCACTTGCTCAAAGGAAATGCCTTGAGAATCAAAAAGTTATGGTTAGAACAAGGCTGTGATGACATAAAAATGTGAAGCATAAAGGAAAATGCGTCTAAGGAGCCTCTGATAGAACTCAGCTCGATCTGCCCATTTACTGGGACTTCCATCAGTTGGGCAGTAGATGAATTGGGTGTTAAAAACTGAGTACCAGGTATACAGAGGGCTTCATTTATTTGCGAAGATTATTTTAGTTCTTTGGCTCTATCCTTGCTGATGCATTGCTGAAGCACCAGACTATAGGAAAGTAGCCTGCTTTCATCTAACAGGTTTTAATTTATAAATGATGCCTCTTTGGTACAGCAGTTTTACCTGTTCCTGCTCAGAAAGGGGCAGTTGTGTGAATCAGTTTGAATACGTTCCACTCAGGGTCAGGGGGACATACCAGTATCATTCCCAACGCTCCAACCAATATTATGATTCTATGGGTCACAGAATGGAGGTTATAAAACCAAAGTAGAAGGCCATAATCCTTTCTAAACAGTTTTTGCAAAATAAGTAGTCTGTATTTTGCTCAAATAACCACTAAACAAATCACATAATAAAAGTTAATATCATTTAAAAGTGGACTATATAAATAAATACGCACACATGTGCATATAACGTACTATCAGGCATATTCTAAATATGTCTAAAACATTATTTTAATGACAATGAAGGACAGCAAAACATCGGTAAGTGGAAAATCCAAAGGTCTGTGATTAAAGACACACTTTCAAACTCTTCCTGTATCCTTCATTAGTGGCCTATTCTTCAGTAAGTTGGTTATACTCAATGAAAATGTTTCCTCATCTGTAAACTGGGAATGAGTGTGTCAGGGTTGTCGTGAAGTTTAGAGCTAATACAGGCCAAGCAGCCAGCACAGTGTCTGGCTCCACGCACGGCAGCTGTTACTGGAAGGGAAACGGGGCGGGGGTAAGAGTGTGAGCCTGTAAACCATACACACTCAGGCTGGGTTTCCAGCTCTAAAACTGATTTCCCTGTGTCTTGGGCAAATTACTTAAATTCTCCGAGCTTCAATGTCTCCATGAAGTCAGTGGAGATAATCATAAAAACGTCTTCCTGTCAGGGCTGTCGAAAGGACAGACACTATATACACATTAGAGAAATTCTTGTCCCTCTCTCAACTTTCTAGAAAGAAGGGTCCTTGCAATATGGTGGTGATGGGTGGTGGAGGAATCAACTCTTCCAATTGTTTTCAGGAATAAATCCTCCCTTCCCAAGGGAGAAGGAGTGGCTCTCTGATCCTGACAGAGGAAGCCAGTCCTGGGTTCTAGAAGTAGGCAGGGCACTCAGTAGATTGGGTATCAATACAAATCCTGGGTAAAGACATTTAATCTGTCTCCCTCTCATTGCTCTGGCTGGTGGGCTCTGCAGCAATCTCTGGGGCCAAACCCCTTTACAGAGGTCCTGAACGTGCTTCCGAAAGAGGACTGGCTCCCTCCTCTGCTTATTCCCAGCTTGGCCTGTACACAAAGCAAAGCTGCCCTAAACCCGCTCCAGAGGCACATCACCAGTGCTGGGGGAGCAGAGGTCAGGCTGTACCTCTCCCTGTTCCTCCTGAGTCACTAGACTGAGTCTGCTTGGCCGAGTCATTTCTCTCTGAAGGCAAACTGCCATGCATGTCTTGCAGCTGAGGTTTGGTACAAAAGCTAGGAGGCCTCCATTTACCCTTCGTGGCGTGTTGTGTATCCCATTAAGACATCCATGTTTTTGTCTGCCATCTAACAGTAGTTTTAAGTATATCCTTTATCGTCGTGAATGCTAGAAATAGTGGAAGGGTGACCTTTATAAATGTATTTATTTACTTATTTTTAATTTTACTTTTGGCTGCGTCGGGTCTTCGCTGCTGCGCACAGGCTTTCTCTAGTTGCGGCGAGCAGGGGCTACTCTTGGTTGCGGTGCGCGGGCTTCTCATTGCAGTGGCATCTCTTGTTATGGAGCTTGGGCTCTAGGTGCGCGGGCTTCAGTAGTTGTGGCCGGCGGGCTCTAGAGCACAGGTTCAGTAGTTGTGGCACACGGGCTTAGCTGCTCCGCGGCATGTGGGATCTTCCCGGACCAGGGCTCGAACCTGTATCCCCTGTATTGGCAGGCAGATTCTTAGCCACTGCGCCACCAGGGAAGCCAGTGGAAAGGTGACCTTTAGACCCTAGACTCTATATGATAAAGCACAGAGCACATGGTCAGTCATCAGTCAAGGCAAGTATAATTACTAATGTAGTTGTTTGGGTTTTGCACTTAGAGATAGTGTCACGGTTAAGAGCAAGGATTTTCAAATCAAGCTGGCCTGGATTTAAACCCTGACTCTGCCATTAACTAAGGGGATGATTTCGGACAACATCCTTGGCCTCCGTAAGACTCAGTGTCTCCATCTGTTAAAGGGGAGTCACCCTAGCGCCCACGTCCCTGGGCTGTTGTGAGGATTCATCGGGCTCACGCACCGATGGGGCTCGGGCATGTGCCTGGCACACAGGAGCTGTGTGAGAAATGCTTGTTGTGGTTTCAGCTGCGATCTCAAGCATTCCATCTGGCCTGTTCTCATTCTCAGCCTCAGCCTCAGCACAAAAGCAAGTCTAGGAAGAATCCCGACTCCTGCCAAGTTTTCCTGACTACAGTTACAGTGTCTGGGCAACTGTCCCTTCTTTCCATTCTCAGCTTCACCAGAATAGTTCAGGTCTCATGATCTCACAGGTAATTTAGTATAATCACTTAGGTACTCGTCTTCCCTCCAAAGTTGACTCCCACAAACCATCCTACATGCCACGGCCACTGAAATCTTCATCAATTCTCGTCTTATCAACAGTTCCCCGCTGTCTAAGATTCCTCGGCCTGACAGGCAAGGCTGTCTAGAACATGCCCTCAGCTAGTCTTTCCAACCAATTTCCTACCTTCCTCCTGCATTTTACTAGCACTTGTTGAATATTTACTTTGTGCCAAGCACTTCACACACCTACTTCTCATCTTGTCTTCACGACCCATGGATGAAACGAAGCCCACACAGCCATTCAGTGGCTGGATCAGAATTTAAACCCAGACCCACCTTTTAATTCTAAATTCCATGCCCTTCCCACTGTGTTCCTTGAACTCACATCTGGCCCTGAGGTTCTTGCCCGGCCACGCAATCACACTTCCAAGCTGTCGTCTTGGTCTTGCTTTATCCCCTGCCATTCCCATCCATCTCAATAACACTGCAGGGTTCTGAGCCCCACAGGTCCCTGCAACACTCCCACCATTTGCACCTAACAAAATCTAGAAATGCATAAATATTCATTCACCATATGACTGGAACCACCCCATAACCTTTACCACACCCAGCTTTAATACATAATTATTATATACATCTTGTCTCCCTACAGGACTTTCCTTCTTGAGGATGGGAATCTTGTGCTCCTGCCATCCCTCTCAGTACTTCTCAGGTAACCTGAATTGAGTGAATGCAAAAACCTTTAGGCTAAGACTTCTGACACCAGGCAGTCTTTCAACTAGTATTTATTGATTCTCCAGTACCGCACTAGATTCTGGGGACACAGCAGAAAACAAAGGATACACGGTCTGTGCTCTCAAAGTTTAGCCTGGAATTCTAGACCACTAGACTTGTGTTACTAGTCTAATGGCCACGTTGGGAGAACATGTTGGGTTCCTTACTGAACCAGGCTGGTGGTAGTCCCAAAGCAGTACTTCTGATACCCTAATATCTTGCAGAGTTTAACTCTTTCAATCTGGGCTTCTAGCTCTTCTTCTCCCAGTTAGAATCACACAAGATTCCATGAAGGCTGGGCTAGAAAACAAATGCAAAATATAGACTCTGACTTATGTAGAAGCTCCCTACTCCAACATCTGAGTCCCTATTACTGGGCCAATTTTGTCTCCTGGGCTCATTCTGCCCTTTGTATGACACCTCTCTCACTAGGACCCTCAAAGCATCATGTAAATAGCCTTCTGAGGGCCTATCCCAATTTTCTGCTGATCATGTCCAAGCAATTGCAGTTTTTTAAAAAAGACAACGCTTTCAGAGTGGTTTAAGTTCACAACAAAATTGAGAAGAAGGTACAGAGTTTTCCCATACACCCCCTACTCCAAACATGCATAGCCTCTCCCATCATCAAGAACCAGAATGGCACATTTGTTCCCAAGGATGAACCGACATTGACACACCATGATCACTCAAAGGCCATAATTTTCACTGTTGGTATTGTACACGCTATGGGTCTGGACAAACGTCTAATGACATATACCCATCGTTATATCATACAGAGTGTTTTTACTGCCCTAAAAATTCTCTGTGCTCTACTTACTCATCTCTCCCTCTTCCCACCCTCAATAACTGATCTTTGTATTGTCTCCAGATTTTTGCCTTTTCCAGAATGTCATATAGTTGGAATCATACAGTACAAGAGCCTTTTCAGATTGGCTCCTTTCACTTAGTACTCAGGCATTTAAGGTTCCTCCATGTCTTATCATGGCTTGATAGCTCATTTCTTTTTAGTGCTGAATAATATTCCATTGTCTGGATGTATCACAGTTTATGTATCCACTCACCTATGGAGGGACATCTTGGGTGCTTCCAAATTTTGACCATTATGAATAGAGCTGCTATAAATATCCATGTGCAGGTTTTCATGTGGACATAAGTTTTCAACTCCCTTTGGGTAAATACCAAGGAGTGAGACTGCTGGATTGTACAGTGTATGTTTAGCTTTGGAAAAAACCACCAGACTGTCTTCCACATTGCTGTACCTTTTGCATTCCCACAAGCAACAGGTGAGAGTTCCTGTTGCTCCACGTTCTCACCAGCATTTGGTGTTGTCAGTGTTTCAGATTTGGGCCATTCAAAAGGTGTGTAGTGGTATCTCGTTGTTTTCATTTGTATTTCTCTGATGACACATGATGTGAAACATCTTTTCATTTACTTATTTGCCATCTGTATATCTTCTTTGGTGAGCTATCTGTTAAGTCACTGGCCCTTTTTTTTTTGTGTGGTACTCGGGCCTCTCACTGTTGTGACCTCTCCCGTTGTGGAGCACAGGCTCTGGACGCGCAGGCTCAGCGGCCATGGCCCATGGGCCCAGCCGCTCCGCGGCATGTGGTATCTTCCCAGACCGGGGCACGAACCCGTGTCCCCTGCATCGGCAGGCAGACTCTCAACCACTGCGCCACCAGGGAAGCCCACTGGCCCATTTTTTAATCAGGTTGTTCATTTTCTTATTGTTGAGTTTTAAGAGTTCTTTGTATATTTTGGATAACAGCCCCTTATCTGATATGACTTTTGCACATATTTTTCTCCCAGTCTGTGGCTTGTCTTCTCATGCTTTTGACAGTGTCATTTGTGGAGCAGAACTTTTTAATTTTAATGAAGCCTTGCTTATCAACTATGTCTTTCATGGATGATGTCTTTGTTGTTGTACCTAAAAAGGCATCATCATATCCAAAGTTATCTAGCTTTTCTCCTATGTTATCTTCTAAAAATTTTATAGTCTTGCATTTTACATTTAAGTCTATGATCCATTTTGAGTTAACTTTTGTGAAGGGTTTAAGGTTTGGGTCTAGATTCATATTTTTGCAAGTGCATGTCCTGTTGTTCCAGTACTATTTGTTGAAGAGACTCTCTTCACTCCATATACTGCCTTTGCTCCTTTGTCAAAGATCAATTTGCTGTGTTTGCAAGGGTCTATTTCTGTGCTCTCTACTCTGTTCCACTGATCTATTTGTCTATTTCTTCCTCAATACTACACTGTCTTGATTAGTGTAGCTCTATAGTAATTCTTGAAGGCAGAAAGCATCAGTCCCCCAACTTTGTTCTTCTCCTTCAATATTGAGTTGGCTATTCTGAGTCCTTTGCCTCTCCATATAAACCTTAGGATCAATTTGTCAAACTAACTTGCTGGGATTTTGAATGAGATTGCACTGAATCTACAGATCAAGTCGGGAAGAACTGACATCTTGGCAATATTGAGTCTTCCTATCCATGACCATGGACTATCTCTCAATTTATTTAGTTCTTTTTGATTTCAGTCATAAGAATTTTTCAGTTTTCCTCATACAGATCTTACACATATTTTGTTAGACTTACACCTAAGTATTTCATTCAGGGGGATGCTAATGTAAATGGTACTGTGTTTTTAAACTCAAATTCCATTTGTTCATTTCTGGTATATAGGACAGTGACTGACTTTTTTTTTTTTATTAACCTTGTATCTTTCAGTCTTCATATAATCACTTTTTAGTTCTAGGAGGTTTTGTGTGTGTGTGTGTGTGTGTGTGTGTGTGTGTGTGTGTGTGTGTGTTTGTGCGTTGATTCTCTCAGATTTACACAGGCGATCATGTCATCTGTGAACAAAGGCAGTTTTATGTATTCCTTCCTGATCTGTATACTTTTTCTTTTCTTTTCTCGCTTTATTGCATTAGTAGGACTTTCAGTTTAATGTTGAAAAAGACTGGTGAGAGGGGACATCCTTACCTTGTACCTGCTCTTAGTGGGAAAGCTTTGAGTTTCTTACCATGGAGTGCAATGTTAGCTATAGGTTTTTGTAGACAGTCTTCACCAAGTTGAGAAAGTTCCCCTCTATTCCTAGTGTACTGAGAGTTTTTCCATGAATGAGTGGTAGCAAGTGCGTTCTACATCAATGAAAAACACATTCTAGTACTGTCCTGATCCCTGGAGGCTTCCAATATACAAAGAATAAGAGAATAATCATAGTACTGCCTTGAAATAAAAAATGCTTAGGGATTTCTAAACATAGGGAATTGAACATCCACACTTTTTTCTGCTCCCTCCAAAATTCCACTAAAATGATAGGAAAGGATTTTAAAAAAAAAAAAAAGAAAAATTATGAAGGCATCAACCAAGAAGAGTTCTGACAGCAGCCCAAGAGATGTCAATAATGTGCTGGAAGCATGAAAACAAAACCTAAGTAGCAACTGACTTAGCAGAGAGGAAAAGGTTAAAAACTAGGTACCTGTTGGAGTGGAAACCAAAAAGAAGTAAGCCAATTAGTGCCACAAAACTCCAGAAGAACTGAGGGTTGGAGGTGCTGAAAACATGAGGGGCTCTAAGTTGCTCTAAGGAACACTTTCAATCCTGGATCTTTTCCATCCTTTTCCATCACAACCACCATGGTTTGGAAAACTGCTCCTCGGCCATAGCCCACAGTCTTCACTATAACCAAAAGCTTCTGGACTTAGGAACATCTGGCAGACCCAAGTGCGTGGGCTAAAGAATTCTGGTGAAAATAGTGGGATCAGGTAAAAGGCTACCTACTGAAAACTGATCCCCCTCCACCCCATCCTTGCTTTCTTCTACCAATCAGAACAATATCATATTGCCAGCCCAAATAAAACTACTGATGAGGAATTGTGTTAGAACCAGCATCGCCTTCCACGATGTCAAAGGAAACATTTGTACTAAACATATGAAATGAGGTAGTGAGCTTTCTGTATGTCATTTACGTTTTCAAGCAATTACCCTGATTATAACTTAAACTTCTCTCATTACATCAGCTTGTCCAGAGAGAGTCCTCTAGAATCCTACCTCCTGTTGATATTA
Organism: Delphinus delphis; assembly: GCF_949987515.2. Classification (NCBI taxonomy): domain Eukaryota; kingdom Metazoa; phylum Chordata; class Mammalia; order Artiodactyla; family Delphinidae; genus Delphinus; species Delphinus delphis. The sequence continues at coordinate 70,705,374 of NC_082695.1, read as the reverse complement.
GTGATTAGGAGGCCATGGAAGGTCAGCAAGAAACACACAGATCTGCCACTCGGAAAAAAATTCTACAGCAGAAGGAAGAGAGATCCCATTCCTTTGGCAAAGCACCACCAAGAAGGCTTATTTAAAAATCTGTTAAACTGTTTCTAGGTAATATTTTAGCTGTGAGGGGTTTTAGTGTTGTTGTTGTGGTTGTTTTTTTGTTTTATTGTTTACTATTTGGAAAATCTGCACATTAAAATGCTTCTATTTGGGAATCACTCTAATTTTCCAAGCAAGTTTCAACATACTCAATATACTTACTATTTACTATGCCTTATCTAGTATACCCCATTCTATTTCGTTCTCCATTCAGCTTTGTAGAATGTGGTGTTACAAAGGAGTTTTATGCTGCTGTAATTTGCTGCTGTTGTCTGCATTTATTTCTTTAATGACATAAAACTGAAAAGCTGACAAAGTAACAAGTTAGTACATAATTTAGAAATTTCTTTGGAAAAATAACCTTCTAGAAATATTCAGAATGGTTTGTTATTAAAATGTTATCAGAGTACATAAGCCTTTTTAATATACAGAACAACAGCCATGCTGTCATAGAGACAAAGCATTTCCTCAGTAAAACATCTAGTCTCAGTTCCCAACCCAGGAGCACATAAACTTGGAAATGACCTTGGCAAGTCTCCTTCAAACTTAACTGGCTTCTCCTGATTGTATTGCTAAAAAAATCTGTGAAAGAGCAACGAATTACAAAATGCACGTGGAATATTTTATTAACACAAGTCCGACTGTCTCAACATAAAAAAGATGAAATAAACTTTTTCCATATGGCAAAAATTTAACCTTAAAGTTTATTTAATAAACTACTGTTGCAATACAATGCAACTAGTACAAAACCATCATAGAAATTTCGATATTTCATTAAGTAGCATCTACGTTTTGGATATAGTCAATTTTGTAAATCCCTCAACAAGTAAATGAAGCCATTGCACATAAACTTGTTGCTTAAAGGGAAATCTTCAGGGACATATCTTAGGATTATATTATTCTTAATATAGTAGTTACTAAGATGAAAACCAAATGCCATTCTCAAGCTTACCTACCCTCTGTCAGTTGAAATCACTTATGCCCTATGCCTGAAAGTTCAGTTTCATCATGCTGGGCCAATCGTAGCCAGAGAGGTCATATTAGAGTTCTCCAGTGAAACTGAACCAATGGGAAAGAAAGAAAAAAGGAAAGAAGGGAGGGAAGGAGGGAGGGAGGGAGGGAAGGAGAGAGGGAGGGAGGGAGGAAGCTCTTCATAAGGAATTGGCTCACATGACTGCAGAGTCTGAGAAGTTCCAAGATCTGTGGTTGGCAAGCTGGGGACCCAGGAGAGCCCATGGTGTGAGTTCCAACCCAAAAGCCGGTAGAGAGGGTCAAGACCTAGGAAGAGTCGATTTTCCAGTTCCAGTCCAAAGGCAGGAAAAGACTGATGTCCCAGCTCAAGGCAGTAGGGGAGAAGGAGTTTCCTCTGCTCAGTCTTTTTTTGTTCTATTTGAGTTTTCAACTGGATGAGGCCCACCTCCTTTAGGGAGGGCAATCTGCTATACTCAGTCCACTGATTCAAATGTTAAGCTCATCCGGAAACACCCGCACACACACACCCAGAATAATGTTTGACCAAATATGTCTGGTCACCTCTTGGCCTAGTCAAGTTAACACATAAAGTTAACCATCACAGAAGTGCACTGGGAGCCTGAGACCGGGCCACTGGGACTGCAGAAAAATTCCAAACCCCTTAGAGCAGCATCCCTTCCTGACAGTGACAGTCACCAGCATCACTCCCCATGCCATGCCACTCTAGCGGTGCTCCGCTATTTGTATGTAGTTCCCAGAGTACACCACATTCTCACACCTTCCTTTCCTGGCACAGGGCACCTCCTCTGTCTAGAATGCCTCTCCCCAACTTCTTTTCCTGGATGACATCTATTCAGTATTTTAGGACTCAGGTTGGCTGCCATCCATTCAGGAATTTCTTTCCTCACCCTCACTATCCCTGCCCAGCCTGCTCTACTCTTCTAACAAAACACTGCATTGCAATTGTCTAGTTAGTAGTTACTCAGCTGTCTCCTTTGAGGCCGGGTCTTACTAATTTTTGTATCCCCCGTAATTAACACAATGTTGAGCATAAAATGAGAACTTGAAAACCAAAATGTCTGATGGATGAATCTGAAAGTACTTCAGCTGCCAAAGACCTAGGATCCAACGAACCTGGCTGAGCCCTTGAGGCAAACTTTCCTGGGCCTTGAGGCAAACTTTCCTCTTCCCTGGCCTTGTTGCCCCAATCTACAGGACTCTTCCATTTGGTTTCCCCAACCATAGGCCAGCTTTCCTCTAGGTCTGAGCCCTGTCCTGAGCCCCAGGCTAGAGGTCAGCCTATTTGTGGGGTGGAGAACCCTACACTTCACATACTCCTCCCCATTCCCATGTGGTTTGTCTGCTCTGGCCTGTTTCTTCCTACCTGATCCCACCCAACACACTGACATTCTCTCCTCAGACGTGAATTCCTGTTCAACACAAGCATTTACTCACTACTCCCTCGGAAAATGAGCTGTCTATGGACCATTTAGAGGCAAGCCTACTGCAAGGTTAACTTTTCAAGTCTCCTGGCCACACACTGCTAGCTTCTTTCTTTTATCTCCCAACCTAGATGTGATCAACTTACTCTCCTTCCACCTTCTGTTATAATCGCTAGCTTCCTTCACAGAGATAACGTGAGTGACAATGTATTTAATTTAACTCGAAGAAGAAAAAGCAAAGCCAAAAAGTGAAAAGATGCATGAGTGGTCACTGACCTCCTCTGATTCAGGTACAAGGTCTAATTACAAAGTGAGACTAATTTCAGTCTATCAAATATGTCAAGATATGAAGTTTTATCTCCCTCAGAGTAGTCGCTGATGCATCTGAGCCAACGTGTTAAACATATGAGGAAATTCAGCCTAGAAGCTTTTATTTTGGGTTACCCAAAAGTTTGGCTCAAAATAACTTATAGTTATTTTCGGAAATAAAAGTAGCCCTTAGGGGGCTTCCCTGGCAGCACAGTGGTTGAGAGTCCGCCTGCCGATGCAGGGGACGCGGGTCCGTGCCCCGGTCTGGGAGGATCCCACATGCCGCGGAGCGGCTGGACCCGTGAGCCATGGCCGCTGAGCCTGTGTGTCCAGAGCCTGTGCTCCGCAACGGGAGAGGCCACAACAGTGAGAGGCCCGCGCACCACAAAAAAATAAATAAATAAAAGTAACCCTTAAAAATAAACATGGAACATCACTGAGGATATTCGCATTAGTGAGCTGCAAGCTCTGAAAGTATTTCTAAAAGAGAAGTGTAATTAATATTTTGAGTAAAGTTGTAAACTTGTACATTTAAATATACATATCTGTTGTATCTGCCTTCAAAAAATCTCATTATCTCAGGCTTCTATTTCCTTTTCTTGCTCAAGCAATTTGGAATATCAACCACATAATTTATTTTATTGAAGAATCATACTTTGAAAGACATGTATTGAAAACTTTTTAAACAAAATGTTTTTCAAATTAAAATGTCCATTGCCTAATGTGGCCATGCAGTATCTTTATATGTAATATTAATTGCGACTAACTCACTTGGAGAGATAAAGGATAAACTCATGTCTTTTTCCACAACAATGCCATCAGCTTTCAAAACACTGACAAATTGTCCAAATTATTTTTGTTTCCTGGACCTCCCACTGGAGTGTCACTTTCTTCACGTCTCTCCTTTCGTTTGCTTTCAGCTGCTTTAGCTTCAGTCAGGGAGCAGCAGAGAGGTCTCCCTAAACCGTCCACCTGTTGTGATCTCTACATTAACCAAAGTCCATCAGTTCTGTGGGTCCAATGGGGACTTTTCTCTCTAACGAGAAAATCAAAGAGTGCCACACCATAGGAAAGAAAAGTGTCTCTCCCCTATTCTCACTAGTCCTTTTTTTTGGCTATGTCTTGTGGCTTGTGGGATCTTAGTTCCTGGACCAGGGATCAAACCCATGCCCCCTGCAGGGGAAGCACGGAGTCCTAATCACTGGATGGCCAGGGAATTCCCCTCACTACTCCTAATACATATATCCTGATATAGTCTAACTACTCCCATTGTGGTTAGTATGATTGCCCAGTCTGCCTGAAAGAGAACAGTTGAAGAGCAACCCCCCTGCAAGGTAGCAAATGGTTTTTGCACCTGGATGAGTTATCAGATACTTGGAAATGTGGGGACTTAGGGGTTGGGGGGATTTGAGGTACCTCTCCCAGGTTGCAATCTGCCTACAAGCTTTGGTTTTCCAGCCTAAAGATATAATAGTGAAGCAGTTAAAATTGTTGTCCACTTTTTGTCAGCCTTTGATCTTTTTTTCCTTCAAGTCTGCATTTTTGTTCAATTTTACTTGAGTTCAACCACTTAAAATTACGGTGAAGAAACATCATCCATGGCGGCTCTAGACCCCGAGGGGAATGACGCTTGGGCAACTTCAACCTTTCTCTCCTTCAGGGAACCACAGAGATGGCCCGTCTTCTTCCTTCTCCACTCTAACCACCCGTTCCTCCCCACAAGGATGTCTTCCTTTCAGTCTACTGAGAAAAAGAAGCACTTCCTCTCACTATCCCCATCCTCCTGTTCCTAAAGCATCCGCTGAACACTGGTATTATAACACAATTATCCTCCAGTATTAGCAACTATTGCCACATAACAACCTCGAATCTTCAGTGGCACAGACAAGAGCATTTATCTCCTGTTCGGTCAGTGAGCTGGGGTAGGTCTATGCCATGCATTTCTCATTCTCCTCCTTAGACCAGAAGGCCAGCCAGAGCATGTCCTTCTTTGGAGGAGGACAGAAATGCAAAAGGACAAGCCCCATCCTCAAGCACACTTCAAGCCCCTGCCATATCATATGCGCTAACATCTCGCTGGCCAAAGCAAGTCACAGGATGAAGCCCACATTCAAATGGCATGGAAATACACTACCTCTTTTGTGGGAAGGATACTCTGTTTACATGACAGTGTGAAGGGAGGGGTGAAGTACTGGGACCAATAATTCCATCTATCATATCCTCAAACTTCATCAACTTGTAGGTACAGATGACATAACTTAGCCTAAATACCTGTATGTCAGCATTTTTACAACTCAGTACCTCCCCCTGTCTAATGAAAGACCCTCAGCCCACTTCCAAGGCTCATGAACACTTTCACTATGATAGAGAGAGTACTCTGGAATGAGGGAGGGTCTTCTGTGTTCTCTCATCTACCCAGGCTGCAGACTGTGCCTCCGAAGTCACTAGAGACAGTCAGACCCTGTTGTCATCTGTCTCACTTCCAGAACCTTAATTTCCCTTCAGGACTGAGGCCACTGATACCCAGTTACCTGGTAATATCCTTGAGTATCTCCAGAGTCCTTAGCATCTAGGCCCAGAGAAAAGGGGGAGTTCTCTCATCACCACTCTTCCAAATGTCCACTTTCTGTTGTAGAATCTGACTCTTTAATGGACTATTGACAGCAGAAAGGTCAATTCTCTTCATGGAAGACTGCCCCTTGTCTTCAAGGGTTTCCACTTGAACAAAAGATTCTGCTACCAAAAACTCTGAAACTTACCATTAAACGAATGGCCCACCCAAAAGCTGTGTTTATTTTCCCCTTTTTTGCAATACAGTATGTTTGGAAATAACTCCTAAACTTGTACTATTCCTCCCAAACTTTTTTTTAAAAAAGTCTTGTTTCAGGGCTTCCCTGGTGGTGCGGTGGTTAAGAATCAGCCTGCCAATGCAGGGGACACAGGTTCGAGCCCTGGTCTGGGAAGATCCCACACGCCGTGGAGCAACTAAGCCTGTGCGCCACAACTACTGAGCCTGCACTCTAGCGCCCACGAGCCACAACTACTGAGCCTGTGGGCCACAACTACTGAAGCCTGCACACTTAGACCCCATGCTCCACAACAAGAGAAGCCACCGCAGTGAGAAGACCACACACCGCAACGAAGAGTAGCCCCTGCTCGCCACAACTGGAGAAAACCCACGTGCAGCAACAAAGACCCAACTCAGCCAAAAATAAATAAATTTATTTATTTATTATTATTAGTTTTTAAAAAGGTCTTGTTTCAGTCAGGACCCAGTTTCAAAGTGCCAAAAACAATCTCAGTAATGATACAAAATGTTCAGTGGTTGACAACCGTAGAGGTCTATTTCTAGTTTACATCCCATGTCAGTTGTAGGCTGGCTGTAGATCTGTAGTTCCCTTCTGCATGTCTACATTTCCAGACTCAGGCTGAAGAACAGCCCCTATCAGCCCCGCTGTTCATAAGGCAGAGGATACAGAGAGAGAGGCAGACCAGACAATGTCTCATAAAACTACTCCCTGGATGGGGCACATGTGTCACTTCCATCCACATTCCATTGACTAGAAGAAGTCAATGGCCAAGCCTGACGCCAGTGTGGTGAAGAAATAGGCTTATCCCAGGGAACATACCCAGAGTCAAAAAGCCATAGACGGGGGAGTCAGAAGAGTAAAAACTTGGGAGCAAGAAAACAGTCAGTAGTACTGAACTTCCGAATTTCTACACCACTGCTTTGGGGATCCAATCCCTAGGCCCCTAGGGAGGAGAGGCAGTTGAAGAGGTCGCTTCCTGCTTCCAATCTAGTACTAGTGGTGACCTGAGAAGTAGCTCTTCCTCTGGTGGGTCAGTTCCTACTCCCTGCACTGAGCCCTGACCGATTCCAAGGGTGCACATGGCTATCAATGCTTTGTCTCTCTGCTCTTTCTCTCTGCACTTAGATCCATGCAGGGTAGAAAGACAGCACCCATATACAGTAAAGCTGAGCACACAGGGCTAGAAGGAGATTCTCCCACATCTCAGAAGAACAACCAAACTCAATGACTCTCCTCTGGTTGATGCAGGAAGCAGCAAAGGTGCACGTGGGGCCAGCGCTCGACTAGGAAAATGGCAGCAGAGCTGAGGAGACGGGCTGGAGGGAAGGGTGCCTGCTGGGAGCTGCTGTTTCTCTTTGACCACATCCGTGTAACTACTATGGATCTTGCCCTCTACCAGCTCTTGGCATAAGGAGAAGGCATGTGAGTGGGGAGCCGGGCTTGGCAAGTTTGGGGCAGGAGGAACGTTGACTGGGAATCCCAGTATTCAGGAGAGGACACAAGAAAAGAAGGGAAATGGTGTATTTTTTTAAAGGGAGTCCTGTGTCCATCCATCTAAGCTGGCAGTTCCAGGTAAACAGCATGTGTGAGCTGGTAGGTGTATTTCTTAGACCCTTGCATAGGTATCACTACAGATCTATTTGGTGATCTGTAGTCAAACCAGACCACAGTTAACTTTTATTTCAGTCATCTCTTAAAGGCACTTCAAGGTCTTGTCCATCTTCATTTTTGCAGGACACCATGGATCCGAGCTTTCTGAATGACAGAATTTTATTGCCAACTTTTTGTTTCACTAATGACTTGCCCTACTGTCTTCTTTCTCTCCTGTGTGTGTGTGTGTGTTCAATATATGATATAGCAGAGATGTAAAAATGTATTTGCACACACTCTCACACATATATACAGAGAGAGAGAAGAGAGATGATTATAAACATGATATTGAACATGATGCGACTCATTCTCCTATATTGGTACATTATTACATTATATTTATTTGACATCTCCATCCATGGAAGGCCTTTAGGGGAAATGTGAACTATGGCAGTATTAGTATCAGTTTAAATGGAATGTTTTAATTTTATGTAAATTGTATTTACATAACAATACCATTTAAAATTTAACTATTATGTTGGTCTTTAACTTTCATGATAAAAATTCTCTATACTTCAATTTTTTAAAAATATAATTTAAAAAATTCTGTATCAGCAACAAATGCTCAAAAAGATAGTGATGCTGAGATTTCTTTGGTCAATTCTTTTCTACTCTGAAACGATCAGGGTTTGTATATTCATCTGCATCTAGTGTATGAAAACATTCTTCTACTGCTCTCTGCATCTTCCCTTGCCAACCATCTGATTGAGTGTTTTGCTTGATTTGAATCTGCTTAAAGGATATTTGCCTTTATCCTTTTCTTATTCTTATTGCATCTTTCAGCTTAAGTGTAAAATCTTCTGGTTTTGCCATTTTTATCCCACCGGACATCACTATTTCTCTTTAATCTTTTGTATTCATCTGATCTAGCTTTCCACTGTGTGTGGATTTCCCATTTGGCTTTAAGCTGCTTATAGAATTCTTATTTTGGCTAATTAGATTTAATTCTGAAAGCTGAGAAAGGACTGCATGGATCACTTTCTGCCCTTCCATCCCCCCAAAAAAGTTCTGTCTCAGAGGTAGGCGTCTGGAGCCTAAATAAATGCAGGTCCAGACATCCGTGGCATCACACACATGGTATCATCTTATGGGACACAATAGAAATTCCTATGCCCCAACCTGTCTTCCTGCCAAATTTCCCCCACCTCCTGCCTGCTGTCTGCTGCTTGGAATATCTTTATCTGGGAGGTAAGCTTTGCATTCCACAATTACAAGTGGAATGCACAGACACGTGGGGGAGGAAAAAATTATTTAAACTTACTTAAATTTAAATTTTCCTAGACTTGAGAGAATTTTTCTTTCTTTCTTGAGAGCAAGTTTCACTAGGACACAGACCCTAGGTGCCAGAAAGTTAAGACAATGAAATTGTTCTACTGTGCCTGTTGTCCAGGCTTACCAAAGTACCAAAATCCAGGCTCCTCCGGGGATCTGGCTCACATGAGAAGGAATGGCCATGGGAAGGGGATCCAGACTGCTTTGGAATGTACTTGGGGGGAGCAAAGTCAGCCTAGAGCCCCCTTGCTCCTCCCATTTTACTTCATCTCTTCTGGAAGGCAACTTGAACTCAACTAAACTCCATACTCTAATGTTTGGAGCAACACTGAATAGAATAGACAGATTCTTTTCTACTTCTACTGTGACCATAATTTCTGTTCTAAGTGGACAGCCTGTGAACAATTGTTGACATTATTTTGAGTGTACAATTGACTTATTCTATCTACATGTGTCTATAGGCATAACGATAACTTCTTACCAAAAGTGAGATCACACTTTAAATGCTTTTGGCAGAGGTCAAGTTAAAGAATCTATCAAAACAAAACTAAGCAAGAAATGACAACCAAAAATCAAAACAATTAAACTCATTTTCTTACGGTAGGTTATTTGAGAAAACTACAACAAACCCAGAAAACCTTTTACAATTTAATTATTTTTCGATCTACTGAAAATATTAAACTTAATATTAAAATCATTTCACCTTAGTTCTGAAATGCTTCAAAGCACGCCTACATACAATTAACACCAACGTATCCAACTAAGTATTTCAAAGTATTACAGTAAAATCATCATTCTAATAATTCCCCGAAGACCCAAGAAAATCCATCAATCAATCATAGAATCGAAAACTCTTAGACTTGAGCTTACAGATTTCCCAGAAACTCTGCAGAAACTCTCTTCTGATTTCTGTACCTGGCCACCTCTACTATCTCTTGGGTCTTGATTGTGTCTCTTCCTTTCACATCCTTGAACTTGCCCTATCATCAATTATTGTGTGTACATATACATATATTCAATCCTTTCTTCTTTGCAGGCTCCCTTGTCTTTATCTACTAACATGCTCTACTATATCAATGTCCAAGATTCAAAGAACAACATGCTGCTCTTATAAAATGTTTTACAGTACTATCCAATTTTCTATCAGACAAGCAATACCGATCAGCTCACTTTTGACTTCTTTTTTGAACAGATAGTACATGTTCGTGGTACAAAATTCAAAACAATACACATTCTTTAAAGCATATTTTTATTTTCATGGTTTTTACTTTATAACTACCTGTAAATATTTTGGAACTGAGTTTTTCATTTAACATATTGCTAACATTCATCCATACTGTTGCGTGCCACTACAGCTTATTCAGATCGACTAAAATATTCCACTCTGTAAATATAACAGTATATTCATACACTTTCTTGTTAATGGACATTTGGGTTATTTTCAGATTTTTGCTGTTTGGAGAACACACTATGTGTCTTTGTTTGTACATGTGCGAAAGTTGTTCTTGGATAAATACTAGGAGAGGAATTGTTGGATCCTAAGGAATGTAAATATTCAACTTCAAGAAAAAATATCAAACTGTTTTCTAAAGTAGTTGAATCAATTCACACTCCCACCAGTGGAAAATAACAAACCCTGTGGAGTTACATCCTCTCCAACACTTGGTACTGTCAGATTTTTCTATCGTGCCAATAAAAGTGATATAAAGAGTTATCTAATTAAGATCTAGATATTTTCATTTCCCTGACGATGAATGATATTGAACATCTCTTCATATATTTAATGTACATAAGTGTTTTTTCATCTGTAAAATGACTGCTCCTGTCTTTTGCCCACTTTGCTATCAATTCTTTGCAGTTCGTTATTGGTTTTAGGCTTAATTACATACTTTTTTTTTTTTTTTTTTTTTTTGCGGTACGCGGGCCTCTCACTGTTGTGGCCTCTCCCGTTGCGGAGCACAGGCTCCGGACGCGCAGGCTCAGCGGCCATGGCTCACGGGCCCAGCCGCTCCGCTGCGTGTGGGATCTTCCCGGACCGGGGCACGAACCCTTGTCCCCTGCATCGGCAGGCGGACTCTCAACCACTGCGCCACCAGGGAAGCCCTTTCATTTATGTTTGTTTGCTTTAATATCTCTTAACAAGGATTTATAATTTCCTGTAGAAGTCTTGCTCATGTTTTGTTAGATTCATTTCTAGATAAGTGATATTCTCTGATCATATTACCAATGGCATCTTGTCTTTAACTTTCCAGTTGTTTGCTGTGTGTTTATAGAAATGCAACTGACTTTATTATCTTGCTAAACTCTGCAATTATTTCTAATAATTTATAAATTGCTTTGTGTTTTCTGTTAACAATCATATTTCTGCAAATAATTAAAATTTTACTTCCTCTTTTTCCAATTCTTAAGCATCTCATTTTTTGTTGTTGTCATTTTATTTCACTGGCTAGGACCTCCAATAAAATGTTGAACAGACGTAGTGATAGTGGGCATCCTTGTCTCATTTCAAATATTGAATCTGCCTTACATCCCTGGAATAAATACTTGATCACGGTATATAATTATTTATTGCTGAATTCTATTTGTTAATATCTTGTTAGGTATTTTTGTATCTATATTCATGAGAGATACTGGTCTGTAATTTTCTTTGTTTGAACTGTTTTTTTTTTCTGGTTTGATATCAGAGTAATACTAGCATCTTAAAATAAGTTGGGAAGTGTCCCCTCCTCTTTTATTTTTTGGAAGAGATTGTGTAAATTTTGATTTACTTCCTCCTTTAATGTTTGGTAGAACTCTATAAAACCATCTGATCCTGGAGATTTCTTTTTGGGGAGTCTTTTAATTACAAATTCAATTTACTTAATATTTATAGGGCTATTCAAATTATCTGTCTCTTATTGGGTGAGTTACAGTAGCTTGTGTGCTTTGAAAAATTTGTTCATTTCATCTAAGTCGTTAAAATTATGTGTGTAGAGTCGTTGGTAGTATTCCCTTACTACCCTTTTGGTATCAGTAGGGCCTACAGTAACATTCCCTGTTTTATTCCTGGTACTAGTAATTTGTGTCCTCTCTTTTTTCTTTGTCAGTCTTGCTAGAGGTTTGTCAATTTTATTGTTCTTTTCAAAAAACCAGCTCTTTATTTCACTGATTTTCTCTATTGTTTTTTGTTTTCAGTTTCATTGATTTCTGCTCTTTTTATTTCCTTCCTTCTTCGTTGGATTTATTTTGCTCTTCTTTTTCTAGGCCACTGCAGTTGGAGCTTAGCTCATCAGTATTGGATTTTTTTTTCCTAATGTATCCACTGTCATGACAATTGTTTTCTCCTATAGTTAAGTCGTCATTTCTCTTGCTGCTTTCAAGATTTTTCCTTTATCTTTAGCTTTCAGAAGTTTGGCTATGATATGTCTTGGTGTAGACTTCTTTGGGTTTATCTTCTTTGGATTTTGCTCAGCTTATTAAATCTGTAGGTTTATGTTTTATGCAAACTTAGAGTTTTCAGCCATTATTTCTTTGAGTTCTTTTCAGCCCTACCCGCTTTCTCTTCTCTTTCCAGGACTCTGATGACACAAATGCTAGATCTTCTGTTATTGTCACATAAGTCCCCAAGGCTCTGTTTTCTTTTCTGTCTCTCCTTCTCTGTCTCTGTCTGTCTCTCTCTCAGACTGTCTTCTCTGTGATGTTCAGATTGGGTAACTCCTATGGCTCTATCTTCCAATTCACTGATGCTTTCCTCTGTCCCTCCATTCTAATCCATGTATGTCTATCCATTGACTTTTTATTTTGGTTATTGCATTTTGCAGTTCTGGCATTTTCATTTAGTTCTTCTTTATATTTTCTATTTCTTTGCTGAGACTTTACATTTTCTTATTAGTTTCAAGTTAGTTCAAAATTGCCCATTGAAGCATTTTTATTATGGCTGCTTTTAAATTTTTCTTGGGTAATTCTAACATCTCTGTCACCTCAGTGTTGGCATCAGTTGATTGCCTTTTTTTAATCAGTGTGAGATCTTCCCGATTCTTGATATGAGTGGTTTTTCAGTTCATTTTGGGCATTATGTTACGGTATTCTTGATCCTACTTAAACTTCTGTTTATCTGGCGTCTACTAACATCACTCCAGCAGAGGAAGGGGAGGGATGCCTTGTTAGCACCAGGTTGGGGTAGAAGTCTAGGTTTCTCTTAAGAGTCTGTTGACATCTAAGGGGTGGGTCTCTTCATTATCGCCTGGCAAAGAAGGAGAGTCTAGCTCCCCAGTAGACCTCCACTGATAAGTCCATGGGAGGGAGGGGTAGGAGTGCCTCATTATCACCTCTCTGGTTACCTCCACCACACCATGATGGGGGATGGAGGGTGGCCTCATTACCAATGTGTGGTGTCAAAAGTCCTCTCTTACTAGGCCTTCCCTAATACCATCCTAGTGAGGAAAAGGAGGGCAACTTGTTACTGCCACGTGGGGGTAGAAGTCTCGGTACCCCACATGGTCTTCACTGGCATGAAGGAAGGACGTCTAATTACTGCCCAAGAGAAATAGAAACCTAGGCTCCTTACTTACCTTGCCTCTGACATCATCCCAGAACCAGGATTGGGGTATCTCTTTCAATTTTTTTTTTATATATTTTGAAGTCATTTCATGATTTATCATTATTGTCATCCCTAATGATGCTCTTCTTTGGAAGGGGGCATCCTAAAGTCTATTTAATTAGATATACAATTTTTTTTCATTAGTATTCCCCTGCCCTTTTTTTTTTTTTTTTATCTTTTTACCTTCAGTCTTGTTATATCATGATGCCTGAAGTTCGTCCATTGGAAACAGCATAATTCTGGGTTTTTTTCCAATCTGTCAACATCTGTCTTTTTGTCCTTTTATATTTATTATAATTATAGATTTTTGAACATTTTTTACCTACCTAATTTTTCTACGTCTTTTAAAAAAATTCATTCTATGATTTGTTTTTTAATTGGGTATCTATATTTACCTCCTAATAAAACATCTTGAACACAAATACCTCACTTTCCCTTCAACCCTCATTTTGTTGATATTATTCAGACTTCCGTACTTTTCAGATTATTATGCATAAACTATTTTATTTTCTTTCATGTTAGTAACTTTTTAAAGACAACAACAAAAAAGCTACCAAGGTATTAAATCATCTTTACTTCATATATTTATTGCGGCTTCTCCTAAATTTGCCTCTTCATTTTTTTAACTGCATCATCTAAAACTCTTTTCAATGAGAATCTTTGAGTGGGAAAACTTCTGAGGTCTTATGCATGACAGAATATTTTTATCCAGCTCCCACATTTAAATGACAAAATCCTAGATTCTACATTGTTTTCCTTAAATATTTTTAAAATACCACTATTTCTTACATTGTTATTTTTTTAATATGAGCTCAATCTAATCTCGTTCCTCTGAATGTGATCTGCCCTTTTAGAACTTTCTCTTGTTTCTTTGATACTATTTGACTGTAATATGTTTAAGGGCAGGTTTTCTTTATCACTCTAAGGTCTCTTTTAACATGAGTTCTTTCATCTTTTATTTTAAATTGTGGGAAATGTATTTCTTCAAATATTTTCTCTCCATTATTAGTTCTTTTATGGGACTCCTATTGTTCAGATCTTATCACTGTTATTTCTTTCTTTCATAGCCTTTCTTTCGCATTTGTAATTTCTTGTCCTTTCATCCTTCTGGGAATTTCCTCAAGTCTATCTTCCAATTTACTAATTCATTTCTCAGCTGTATTTATTCTGCAACTTATCCCATTAGAATTCTTTATTTCAACTATCATACTTTTTTACCTAATATTTCTGCTTGATAATTATGTTTTGTTCTTATTTCATATTGTTAGTATTTTCCTTTTCTTATTTTAAATTTTTATTTTATTTTTTTATTTTTATTGCCCTAGTTTTAAATTATTTATATGTCTTTCTAACAGTTCTGCTTCTGATGGAATATGTAATCTAGTGATTGTTTTTCTTTTGAAATAGTTGTGCTATTCCTACAATCTGTTATTTTGGGCTGGGAGCTCATTCTCCTCTAACGGCATCAGTTATTTTATCAGGCCAGACTTCAGCCCTTGTCAGCGTAATTAGTGCAGGAGAGGGGGTGGGGTGAACGGGAGATAGGGTGGAGGCACCAGAAAACCACACTTAATCATTCCTTTCCCAACAAAACAGCTCAGGTCAGGGCTTTGCTGTTTGCCCTTCCTGGGAGAAGCTACATTAAAAGACACCCCATAGTTTGTAAATACTCAGTTTTGGGGATTTGGAGGAGAAACACAAGAAGTGGACAAGTAATCAGAGGTTGGTGTTTTTCTCAGCACCTCACAAGTTCAAGACTGCTGCGCTGTTCTGATTTTATTTTCGAGATTTTTGGATCAGAGCTCCCACTGCAGGTAAAAGGTGGGGACTTTCTGGTCCCCAGGCAATGTTGGGAGAAGTAAGAATAAAACTCCAAATTCCTAAGCTCTATTCCTATCGTACCCTCACACAGACACGCTGAGTCGCCTCTTGTCCCAGGTCAAAGTCTCACCTCTCCCCAGACACAAACTCACCACTTCCCATCAGCTAAAGTCACTCCAGGAATTTCTCATAGTTTTCTCCATAGTTTGGTATTTTCTCTCCACAGGCAATGATTCTCAATCTTGGCTGCATGTTAGAATTACCTGGGGAGATTTTTAAAAATCATAATGCTTAAGCCACGCCCTAGAACAATTAATTTAGACGCTCCTGGGATGGGAAAAAGGCATCATTTTCAAAAACAATGTGCAGCCAAGGTTGAGAACTACACTCTAGCTCCTGCAGGTTGATCTTGCAGGTAGAAACCAGCAGTTGGGCTAGTTTAGTATCTTGGTAAAAACTAAAATCATAAATGACCTCTCCATAGCCAAACAGAAGTCCTTTCTAGCTCTTCAATCTCATGGGTACCTACCTCCATGGCACTTGGCCTGCTCTCTTGAAAGTCTTCCCTCTGGTTGCTGAGACTGTACACTGCCTTGGCCCTTGTCTAACCATCTGCACAGCTGCTCTTTCTCCCTCCTCCCCATCAAAACCCTAAAGTTGGTTGCTTTTCAATATTCGTAGTCTATGGTTCCTTCTCTCCAAGAACTCTGCCACCAAGTATGTTTATAAAACAACATCTCCAGCCCTAGTCCCTCTCGCAAGTTCTTTCTCTTACACACCTCTATGTGGATGTCTTGTTGGCATCTCAGATGCCACATAAATGTGTAAAATAGAACTCATAATTTCTGCATAAAACAGCTCCCCCTATGACTTCCTTTCATCAATCCAGTCACCATTTTCAGGGTCATCTTTAGTTCTTCCTTCTACAGTCTATTTCCAAAGTGCAGTTGGACTTTTCTGTGCACTACCACTTTTACATCCTGATTTCCGTCTTTCAAGTACACATCCTAAGAATTTCCTGTCTAGACTACTGAATCAGCCTTTTGTTTAATTTCCCTTCTCTTGATACTCCCTACCACAAAGTAATCAATACCCCACAGTCAGATTATTCAATACAGGATACAATTCCAATCATGACACTCACAACCCATTGCTCAAACCCATTAATAACTCATCAACCACTTACATTCAAAACAAACCTCCCGGCATCCAATTCCCTTAAGCAAGGCCCAAACTATCTTTCTGGCCATGTATGCTAGTACTTCTTCACATTAGATTTTTTTAAGTGGGAAGAACACAAATTTTAATAATATCTGGTTTCAAATTCCAATCTGCTGTTAGAATCTTGGATAAGTTCCTAAACCAACATGAGTCTCAGTTTCCACAACTAAAACGACAAACAAAAAAACAAAAACAAAAAATAGAGATAATAATTGACAGGACTATTAAGTATATTAAATGCAATTATGTATAAATTATAATATTATGATATTCTTATTAGCTCGTCAACCCCCTACTGCACCTGGTTTAAGCCTTTTATGTATTAGGAGATAGGAAAGATTTTTTGATTTTTGTCTTCTGTTTAATTTAGTCATTATATGTAGTTGTTTCTCCTGGTTATGTTCTAGGCCAAGGGCTGACAAACTATTGCCCATAGGCTGAACCCAGCCTGGGCTTAACCCAGACTCATCCAATCATTTCAGTGTTGCCTATGGCTGCTTTCACACTACAACAGCAAAGGTGAGTAGTTATGACAGACAGGACATGGCCTGCGAAGACTTAAATATTTATCTTTCCCTTTATGGAAAAGGTTAGACCCTTCTAGGCTCTCTTCCTTTCCTCACTCCGTATTCTCTCCCCAGGTGTGATGGTTTTAAAATATGTTCACAAATTCTTTAACAAACTCACTTCAAAAGGTGGAGCCTACCTCCATCCCCTTGACTATGGACTCAGTTTAGTGACCTCCTTATAACAAACAGGATGTGACAGACATGACAGTGAGTGGCTTCTTAGGTTAGGTTGTAGAAGGCCTTGTGACTTCCATCTTGCTCTTTTGGATCAAGAAGCCAACCACCAGGTCATGAAGACGCCCAAGCAGCCTAAGGGGAATCCCAGGTGGAGAAGAACTGAGGTCTCCTGCCAACAGAGACCACCCTGCGTGAATCACTTTCAGGCGCAGTCGGAGCCTTCAAATGAACTTGCTGACTACAGCCCCAGGCAACGTCTTGGCTGCAAACCCCACAAGAGACCCCAGGCCAACCACCTGGCTAAGCTACCCTGACCCATAGAAACTGTGAGGATAATAAATGCTTGGTGTTGTTTTAAGCCACTAAGTTTTGGACTAATTTTTTATACGGCAATAGGTAACTATTACACTGGCCAACATCTGGTTCCCATCTACAGGCCAAAGACTTTCAAATGTACAACCACAGCCTGGACCTTTGTATGTAACTGCCTCTTCTGCATTTCTGAGATATCTCAAAGGTATCGAAAACCTAACGTACGCAAATTTATGGTCTCTTCCCATTCAAATATGATCTTTCTCCAATACTCTCCTTCTCAGGAAATGGCACAATGAGTTGAATCCATAAGCTGCAAAACTGGACACATGTGATATTTCTTTCTCCTTCATACCCTATATCCAGCCCATTGCCAAGTCCAGCCAAAGTACCTGCTAGATAGCTCTCAAATCAGAGCACGGCTCTCCAGCAGTACTTGGAAGATAGTTTTTCTTTGTCTCTGGCATCTGTTGCTTATGAGAAGTCTCCTATCAGAGCAACATCCTTTGGAGCTAAGCTGTCTTTCCCTCTGATAGCTTTTGAGATTTTCTCTGCATCCTGGAGCCCAAAAGTGGATTTGTTTTTATTTATCCTACCTAAGATGTAGTGTAATTTTCTGTCGGAAGACGTAAATAGCTCTTCAGTTCTCGGAAACTTGTAACCATTGCCTCCTCCTTTTAACTATCCTCTCTATTCCCTCTCTATTAGTCAGAGTCCATTCAGGAGACAGAACCCACACCAGTGATTTTAACAGGCAGAAGTGAATCTAAAGAATTGTTAATCAGGCAAGAGGTAAAAAGGAGGGACCAGGGTATGTAGGTAGTAACTGCAGTAGGCTGTTACCCCCACTAGGGTTAGGGGAATAAAAGGATAAGAATGGGATTATTAAAATTTAGAAGCTTAGGGCTTCCCTGGTGGCGCAGTGTCTTTAAGAATCCGCCTGCCAATGCAGGGAACATGGGTTTGATCCCTGGTCCGGGAAGATCCCAAATGCCGCGGAGCAACTAAGCCCTTGCGCCACAACTACTGAGCCTGCGCTCTAGAGCCCGTGAGCCACAACTACTGACTCCCATGCCCTAGAGTCCATGCGCTGCAACTACTGAACCCACGCGCCATAACTACTTAAGTCCACGTTCCATAACAACTGAAGTCCGCGTGCCTAGAGCCCATGCTCTGCAACAAGAGAAGCCACCACTATGGGAAGCCCACACACCACAACAAACAGTAGCTCCTGCTCGCCGCAACTAGAGAAAGCCCATGTGTAGCAACAAAGACCTAATACAGCCAAAAAGAAAATAAATAAAATTTTTTTTAAATTTAGAAGCTTGGAGGAGAGAGTCTGCATAACTAAAACTAATACCTTTGAGGAAAGAGTGCCGGCCAGCTGGTACTTGGTTTCTGAAAGGATACAATGAGGCTGGTTATACAAGCTTTGGGAAAACTGCAAATTGGAATTACTGCTGCTACTGGAATGAACTGCTACTACCAGGACAGGCATTAAACATCGTTCCCTAAACCCACTTATCTACGCTCAGAACCCAATAGGCCAAGTTTTTGGCATATGTCAATTTCCCCCTTGCTTTCAAGCTCAGCTGTATATTATAAGTGTGTCTGGAACAGATAGGAGTGATTCCCTCACCTGCTTTGTCATTTGTTTGGAGTCTCTGTCCACAGCTCTTCATCTCCACTGTCCTCACCCTAATCCAGGGCTGGCAACTCTTCTTGGGACTATTAGTACCGTCTTCTAACTTGTCTACCTGCATTCATTCTAGCGTGTCTACCATCTTGCCTTCAACTCTAACGCTAATGTTTTCTTAATGCCAATCTAAGAAGATCATGTCTTACTTAAATCCCTTCCCATTGCTCTTAAAATACAGACAGACATTCTTCCTATGTCCCACAGGGCCTGGTACATCCTTACCCTGCTCACTGCTCTGGTACCACCTTACATCATGCTCCCTTTCTTCTGTGTTCTCTGGCTACTCCGGCCTTCTTTTCTCTTCTCAAATAGGACAAAGCCTTTGCATGTGCTGATGGCCCTGCCTGGGGCCAACTCTCTGCGTGGTTAATCATCACTCATTCTGCAGATCACAAATCCAATGGCATTTCCTCCAGGAAGCCTTCCTTGCTCCCTCAGACTAGTTCAACTCTCTATTTATATGGTCTCACAGCCTTGGGCATCTTGCCGCTACATAGTCTATTACAAATTATTTGATAACATCTCCTGCTGGGCTGTAAACTCCAAAAGAGAAGACATGTAAGCATCCTAAAGCCCTGGCAAGAACTTCTGCACACAGTAGGCATGTAATAGCTGTTTACAAGATGAATAAGTGAACCATACTGAATGTTGATTGAACTTCACCATGCTTTGCACAAATCAGCCTGTAACACTCACCTCTTCCTCTGATCTTCTGACACATTCATATAATTCACCTGGCATATTTCTTTTCTTTTTCTGCCATGGCCCTGGTATTCTCAGCATATTATTAATTAAGGTCAGGGGGCTCTATAATATTTCTGAATTCCCAGTGTCTAGCACAGTGCCACTGTGATGGTATGCAACTGACAAATTCTTATTCATTACAGTAAGAACTTAGTGCCATTACAGTTGATACAATTTGCTAATTCAATTATTCCTCCAAGTAGTATACAACTTTTAAAGCTGCTCTTCTCAAGTAATTAAACGTTATAATTATCTAACACACTATTAGGCAATGCGAAGCTTCATGGCTGTTAGTCCATTATTTCCAGCTCTTTATATTTTAAATTAATGACATATTACAGTAATTTAAAGAAAAAACTTTTTAAATGCTTTACTTTGGCTGAAAATACAAATATCTTCAGAGGGTTTCAAATGGTTTAAATTACCCAGATGTGGTGACCATGCAGTGAAAGCTTAGAAAGGCCCCAAAGAATTCCCTAAGAATGATACACGAGCCAAGGACATGACATTCATCTTGGAGGTTCTTTCTCCCCCTGAACAAGTTTGATAAAATGCTTTTTCTTCCACTTTGACCTTAACACTTTGAAATCACTTATTTTACAAAAGCCCTGTGGTCCAAGATGATGGCAAGCGGAATAGTGACTTCTGTCTCATATTTCTATTGTGCATGCTTTATGACTTTGGTTTAAGGGAGTGCTTTTCCATAAAAGTTTTTAGATTGATTTCACTCCCATGCCTCTGTTGGCCTCCTCTGTACTTCCACGAACAACAGCTTTGTGCTTTCAAAGCTGGCGTCAAGCACAGCCCTCTACCTCCACGGCCTTGTCCAATTGTTCCAGGAACCCAGTTTTACAGCAGCTGAACACATATGTGTACTTATCCAGGTTTCATGCTTCAGCAAACTCCTTATCTCGGCTATTTTTATGAATTGCATTGATTTTATTTTAGCGCCCAAGCACAGTAGTATCTTACAGCTTACTTTAAGAAAGAGGTGTTCAAATATTTTCTAGTATTATATTTGTAATTTTTCTCTGCTAAGCCATCAGCCTTATTACAGCACGACTTACCTTGCAGACCTCCCTAAATTCAGCTTAACTTTCTTCCATCAGTTATTCTAATCTGGTATATCTAGGAGGATGACAGCTAATGCTTTGCCAGAGAGCTATAAATATTGCCATGAATTTGTTTCCACTTGACATCCAGAGTGGCTCCACTGATAGTGTTCACAGGCCCTCTTGTCAACATACCAAATATATCAACAGGCCTGGTCATGAATTCTCAAGGTATTTGTAAGATCATGAAAGTGTTTTCAAATCGAGAGGAACAAATATCTCATGAAACAAATATTCTTTTCCTGTAAGATCATTTTTATGTAAAATATAATACAGTCTCCAATTTTATGCCGTATATAACATTACATGGGAACTTTATGCATTTTAAAATTATTTACTACTAACTATAAATTTATAAAGAAAGATTTAGCATACTATTCCGTCCTCAGGTTTTTTTTAATCTGTTGGGTTGTGTCTGTTTTTCTAAAGGATTATCCTCTGCCATCTTCTAACCTGGCATTTTAGGACATATGCACGATTCTTTCATAAAACTAGATGATGTCTGTTTATCAGCCTCACATACATACTTATTGTTGTCATTGGCTTGACAGTTTGCAGACATTAAAAAAAAAGGTTCTTGATGCCTCTTGCTCTAAACGCTTTCTAGCTTGTTTCAAGGATGTGAAGTTTTGGTTAATTCTGGCCCAGGTAAGTATTTTCCACATCAACCTAGAGCATCCTCATACTTATCTCATAAAACCAAGCTGCCAAAACACGTTTTCCAATGACCATCAATACTTTATATTTAGCTAATAGGCATATCTAATATTTTAATTTTTCTAAGACTTTCTGTTAATAGGGAAAGAGGGGAGTCCCAGTACATACCACGTTTAAAAGTAAGTTACTTTATATTACTGAAAAAAGGTTATTAAAAATCATAGGTGCTGCTTCAATAAAAAGCAACTTTTTAAAGTTTTTAAAAATAGCTGAGTCTTTCAAATTTAGCCTGAAACGGGAAAGTGGAAATAAGAAAACCAGGGATTTAACTGGAAGGTTCGTTGTTGTGATATTAGTGGCCACATCAGGTGCCAGGAAAGCGGTGCCTCTCCCTTCTTATGCCATCCAGCTCCTAGAGAAGTTTCACCATGCTCCCTCTGAATTCACTGGGCAAACTATCCAGCAATCCCACTTCTGGGTGTATATCCAGAAATGAAAACAGGATATCGAGAAGACATCTGCACTCCCATATTCATAGCAGTATTATTCACAATGGCCAAGATAGAGAATTAACCGAAGTATCCATCAATTGATGAGAGAATAAATATACAGCATATACATATATACACATATATATACTCAATGTAGTGTGTGTATATATATATATACATACACACAATGTTGTGTATATATATACACAATGTAACATATATATATGTACATACACACACACACACACACACACACACACACACACACAGGAATATTATTCAGCCATGAGAAAGAAGAAAAGCCTGCTATTTGCGACAACATGATGGACCTTGAGGACATTACGCTGAGTGAGATAAGTTAGACAGAGGAAGACAACTACAGTATGATATCGCTTATATGTGGAATCTAAACAAGCCAAACACATAGAAACAGAGTAGAATGGTGGTTACCAGTGGTGGGGCAGGGGAGTAGAATTGGGGAGATGCTGTTAAAGGGTACAAATATGCAACCAGAAAATGGGTAAGTCCTAGGGATCTAATGCACAGCACAGTGATTACAGTCAACAATATCATATTATACACTTCAAATTTGCTAAAAGTCTTGATATTAAATGTCCTCATCACAAAAAAGAAATGACATGATAATGATATGACATGATAGAGTTGTTAGCTAATGCAATATTGGTAATCATATTGCAACATATAAATGGAAAAAATCAACACATTTATACCTCAAACTTATATCTCAATTTTTTCTCATTTATTTATTATTTTCTCATTTATTTATTATTTCTCAATTATATCTTTTTTTTTTAAAGAAAGAAAAGTCAAGGTCACCTATCACTAACAAGTCCTGAAACCAAGCAGTTATCTACCTTAGAAGTGATTCTCATGAAAAACCAGCAGCTTCAATGTCCTCTTGGAAGCCTTTCCTGACTCTCCTGGATACACTTGACCACTCCCTTCTTGTGTCACCACTGTACTGATATAAACCACTGTTGGGACATATATGACACCTTCCTTTGTGTATTTGTATACCTGTCTGTTCTCTCTACTGGACCATAAAGCCCGTGATTCCAGGAATACTATGGCATTTCTCTCTAGCACTTCACACAGTCAAGGCCTAGGATGTTTGTTGACTACATTATTCTGGACATGGTCATAGAAAGAAAACACAGACTTTAGCACCAGCACACTCTGCAATTAACTGGGAAACAGAAGCCACAGAATGTAACAAGCTAGATTCATTCATTTTGAGCAAAAGCCTATAACCCATATGAGGCAGGGCTGTAAAACAGATTTTTTAATAGCAAGAGTGACCTTGGAAGATCACTCCTTTCTGAGCCTTCACACTGTGATCACACTGATTAGCTAATCTTTGGCACCACAGAAAGGATCCTTTCTGTTGTTGTTGTTCAATCTTTTGTCAATATTCAGAAATTGTTGCCAGGTTATTTAAGAGTTTAGAGATTGTAATTCCATGTGAAATTTGGCTGTACAACCTGTGCTTCTCCCAGTCTATGTCCTTTGTATTGCCAAATGTGAAACAGTCAAAAAGTGCATTCCTTCATCATTTTCCTCTTACAAAAAGAAAACTGGAAAAATATATTATTTGCTTTTAAGTGGAAAAACATTCCATTTTCCAGCGCCGGCACTTCAAGAAATATTTTAGCTCTCTTGTTGAAATTTTTAGAAGGGATCACGTTATCATACATTTTACACTCCTGGTCAAGCTGTCATCACTACCAATGCATTTCCGTAACTACCTACATATGTCCATTTCCTTGAGAAAGGAGAAGCAGAAAGATACTAATTCTCCTAGTGTTTCACATGCCTTGGAATTTTTATAGGTCAAGTCTCAGATCGTCAGAAATGGAAGTATGGAAATTTTCTCTTGGAACACCAAACCTACATAAAATACTACCTTTAATGTAATCAACTTTTTTTTTTCAGAACCATAAATACTTCACCAACCTTTAAGCACCTTTTTTTTCAACAGTACACATAGCATTTATGAACAAGAAATGAAGGTGAGATTGCTTCTAGATAAATTTACCTTGGTAATAAGAAAAATATGATCTAATAGAGGAAACCTTTGGCTAAACTGAAGACAGAGAATGATACGGGAATTGGGAAACCTATAGCCACCCAGTCATCCTTTAAATAGAGGCCTTGTAGAATACACTCTAGTTCATGTTCTAACAGAAACGTGAAACAGAAATCTACTTTTCCATCCCAACTGGATTTCTTCAACATGCCGCCTTCTCCCTAATGAGTTGGAATTATGTGCACCGTAAAGCAGCCCAACACATCTGAAATGCTGACATTTCATTTTTAAATCAAACAAATACATCCACTGGGGAACAAGAGCATAAAGCGGGCTTTTGACAGAAATTAATGGGGGAGAGACTGAAATACTTTTCTCCGTCATAATGGAATCCACTGTTGAAAGCTGCCAGTCATCTTACCTGAATCTGAGATTATCTCCAGGACTATATTTGGTCGAAAGAACAGATCTTATGAAGGTGGAATGAGAAATCACATTTGGATGGACACATTTAAGAAAAAAAGGAAAAACACTTCTTTGCTTCTTTTTTTTTTTTTTTTTTTTTTTTTTTGCGGTATGCAGGCCTCTCACGTTGCGGAGCACAGGCTCCGGACGCGCAGACTCAGCAGCCATGGCTCACGGGTCCAGCCGTTCCGCGGCATGTGGGATCCTCCCGGACCAGGGCATGAACCCATGTCCCCTGCATCGGCAGGCGGATTCTCAACCACTGCGCCACCAGGGAAGCCCTGCTTCTTTTTTTTTAAAAAAATTGTATGAATATAGAGTTCAAGGAAAAACTTTAATTTCATTGCAAAAACAAATGATAATGAAAGCAAATGAGCTCATATCATCAAAAAAATTTCTGCAAAAATAAATCAGAAAAGACATGTTTCAGGAAGTAAGATAAACTTACACTACTAGGACTAAAATCCTCCCAATAGTGAGGCAAATGTATTTTAAAAACAGGTTAATTGAAATATCTGTAATAGTAGTAACTGTAGGAGTTGTAGTTTAAATAGAAGCAGTAATACTAATGGAGATTAACATTTGTGTATCTGTATACAGATTACAATATTTTATAAGAATTTTACTATTCGATCCCCCAAACAATATTATGAAAATTAGCTTTCAGAAGACAGTATTTTATTCTCCAAAAAAGCAGACTTCAAATATAAAAAGCCATAATTTTAATGAAAACACTTATCTTTATGGCCAAAATTTCTAGAAATAATCTGTAGTAGTTTGTACAAAATGCTGGCTTTCCTGAATCGTTTCAAGACATCATTGAGTGAGGACTGGTCCTCAGATGAATAAGGTGGGATGTTTGACACCAATGTCGCAGACAGGTACTTAGAAAGATAAATGACACTATGATATGGTACCTGCTATAACAGAGATAGGAACAAAGTACTTGGAGAGCACAGAGGAGGGAGGAAATAATTCTGCCTAGGGCTGTGCTGAGCAGGGTACAACTGAGCTAGCAATTAACACCAATGAGGAATTCACAGGGTGAACGAGGCAAGAGGGCATCCAAGTCAGTGGGAACTCCATAGACAGTCATTGAGGACATAAAAGAGGGCCTTAGACTTACCATGTATCTTGAGCGCAAGGAATACCAGAAAATGAGGCTAGAAACATAGTAGGAAATAGATCAGGGGGTCTGCAAATTACAGTCCACAAAGGCCCAAGAGCTAAGAATAGTTTTTATATTTTTCAATGATCAAAAAACATCAAAAGGAAAATAATACTTCATGACATATGAACATATGAAATTTCAATTTCACTGTCCACATATAACATTTCATTGGAACACAGGTCCGTTCATTCATTTACATCTTGTCTCTGGCTGCTATCACACTATCAACACCCAGAGTTGAGTGGTTGCAACAGAGACTGTGTGGCTTTCAAAGCCCAGAAAAAGTCTGCCAAGCCCTGAACCAGACATCATGAGGCTTTGCATGGAGTTAAAAATATGACACTTGCGCTCCCAAGGGAGGTGTGCTGAGGGGAGGGATGTGGGCGTCCTCGGCATAGAGGTGACAGCAGAAGCCATGGGACCAGAGGAGACTGCCTAGTTTGAAACCCCGAGGAACTCTGACTGCTTCAGGGAAGACAGAAGCAGCTCTGGGGAAGAGAATGAAAAATATCAACCAGATAAGGGAGAAAGAATACAGTGGGAGTGGAGTCCCACATTTTTACACAAAAAAGTGTTTCAAATCTCTTTGGTTACCCAAGTCAGACAGGTGCACCTCCTGAGTATCTCTCTGAGCCCAACTTCTCTCCATTCTCACTGTTAGTGTCCTCACTTCACAAGATTACTGTCACATGACTCTCATGTCCGCCAGCCCATAGTCTCACCCATCCTAGTTGTCCATATTGATGCCAAACAGATCTTTTAAAAAACTGATGTCACTATATATAAAATAGACAACTAATAAGGACCTACTGTATAGCACAGGGAACTCTACTCAATACTCTGTTATAGCCTATATGGGAAAAGAATCTAAAAAAGAGTGGATATCTGTATATGTATAACTGATACACTTTGCTGTACACCTGAAACTAATACAACATTGTAAATCAACTATACTCCAATAAAAATTTTAAAAATTAGGGCTTCCCTGGGGGCGCAGTGGTTGAGAATCTGCCTGCTGATGCAGGGGACACAGGTTCCCTGGTCTGGTAAGATCCCACATGTCGCGGAGCAACTAAGCCCGTGCGCCGCAACTACTGAGCCTGCACGTCTGGAGCCTGTGCTCCGCAACAAGAGAGGCTGCGATAGTGAGAGGCCCGCGCACCTCGATGAAGAGGGGCCCCCACTTGCCACAAGTAGAGAAAGCCCTCGCACAGAAACGAAGACCCAACACAGCAAAAATAAATTAATAAATTAATAAACTCCTACCCCCAACATCTAAGAAAAAAAATTTTTTTAATTAAAAATAAATTTTAAAAAACAGCAACATCCTGCAGGAGAATCACAGTGAGCAAAAATACGTATTAAAGAAAGGAAAAAAAAACTGATGATCTTTCTAAAACAGTCATCTTTCTAAAACACATATTTAATCACAGCAGTCCAGTGTTTAAAGTGTATCAGACTTTATTCACTTATTTATTAGATGTCTAATTCAGCTACTGCTGCATAACAAATGAACCTAAAACTCAGCAGCTTAAAACAACAAATATATATGTGAGTTTCTGTGGGTTAGGAATTGGACCAGGGCTTTGCTGAGTTCCTCAGCCTCAGGGTCTCTCTCAAGACTACAAGCAAGGTGTTGGCATGGACCACAATTATTTCAAGGATTAACTGGGGGGAAGCCACTTCTAAGTTCACGAATATGGCTGTTGTCAGGCCTCAGGTCCCTAGTGGTTGCTGGGAAGACATTATTTCCATGAACTCTGCGTAGGGCTGATCACAACCTGGCAGCTTGTTTCCCCCAGAGTGAGTGATCCAAGAAAGAGATAGAGATGAAAAAAGAGAGAGAGGAAAAAGGGTGATGGGGTGATTCCAAGACCAGTGAATTCCATGCACTTGCACTCACTGCCATCCTTCCTTTGTTATGCAATAAGTTCCTTTAAGAGAAGCAATGTTATGTGGAATACCATGATGGTGAATAAGACGTTGTATCTTCAGATGACTGTGCTGGTGAAAGCATTACAGACAGGAAAGGCATATCAGTATCCAGTGAGGTCAAATTGTTGCTCTCTCCATGATGGAAGGAACTCAGTATTATCGACCTGCTCTAAGTAGCTTGCTGGGGCTCCAGAGTAATGGTGCCATCCCAGGGGCTCAGTATCGGTCTCTTTGATTGGCAGATGAGGCACCTGGCAGTGGCAGAAACCAGGTCATTCTTGTCCAGGAGAAGATGGACCCATGCCTAACCTTCATTAGTGCCACCACAGCTGCATTACGCATGGGCCCATTGAGCAAGCACCGGAATGACAGGGACAGGACAGAGGCTGATGGACATCCATGGAATGGATCATCTTGTCCTTCTGATAACTGATAGACTCCTCCAGAGTGGATGCCCGTCAGAGAGCTTATACACGGGACACAAATATCTTCACATTCTGTGCTCATTCCAAAATTCCATCCACATGCCTCTTTTCCACACCAACTTTTCACCAATCTTACAGCCCTGTTCTTTCCGAGTGCTTGATCCATGCAGTCAAACTGTTACCTACTCACCATGAATTACTGTACAGCCATTCTTCTGAACAATTCTCAGTCCAAAACTCAGTCCACACTGAGTCCAAAAAATTCTCAGGTAGACTGCTTGAAGTTCTGCCCACCTGAAGAATTTCTCTTGCATAATTATCTTTCAAAGATACTCCAGATTATATTGAAATACTGCAGCAGTTCACTTCTGGCTGGTGCCAACGTATCATGTAGAACCAGGCTGTTATGAATCGAATTGTATCACCCCAAAATTCATATGTTACGGCCCTAACCCCCCATGTGAGTGTATTTGGAGATAGGCATATAAGGAGGTAATAAAGGCTAAATGGGGTCATATGGATGGGGCCTTAATCCAATAGGACTGGTGTCATAAGAAAAGTGCATTAGTCAGGCTTCTCCAGAGAAACAGAACCAGCATAAAGAGATTATTATAAGGAATTTTCTCACATCATTATGGAGGCTGAGAAGTCCCAAGATGTGCAGTCAGCAAGCTGGACACTGAAGACCCAGGAGAGCTGAGGGTAGTTCCAGTCTAAGAGCCGGCAGGCTTGAGACCCAAGAAAAGCTGATGTTTCAGTTTGAGTCAAAAGTCAAGAAAAAGATCAATGTCCCAGCTCAAGGCAGTCAGGCAGGAGCAGTGTCCTTTTACTCAAGGGAGGATGAGGCTTTTTTTTTTTTTTTTCTCTTTAAGCCTTCAGCTGATTGGATGAGGGTCACCCAGATTAGGAAGGGCAATCTGCTTTACTCAGACTATGGATTCAAATGTTAACCTTAACCCAAAGCATCCTCACCAATACACCCAGAATAATGTTTGACCAGGTATCTGGGTACCTCATGACCCAGTCAAGTTGACACATAAAAACTTAATTGTCACAAGGAGGAAGAGACAAGAGACACCAGATCTCTCTCTCTCTCTCTCTCTCTCTCTCTCTCTCTCTGTGTGTGTGTGTGTGTGTGTGTGTGTCTCTGCACATGCACAGAAGAAAGGCTATATGAGGACACAGTGAGAAGGCAGCTGTCTGCAAACCAGGAAGAGAGGCCTCACCAGACACGAACCCTGATGGCGCCTTGATTTCGGAGTTCCAGACTCCAGAATTGTGAGGAAATAAATTTCTGTTGTTTAAGCCTTTCAATCTGTGAGATTCCGTTAGAGCAGCCTGAGCTGACTAATACACATGTATAAATCAGACCCAAGTTTTCACTCTTAAGACAACTTTTCCTAAGAAACCCGAAGGCAATGCAGCGCAAGTAGGATCTGAAGAAGTCTGTGCCACCTGCTCCTTCAATGCACTAGAGTCTTCGGGGCTTGCTCGAGACTAGTCTCCTCTGCAGCCTCTCCACGTGATGATGGACTGCTATGGCACACACCCAGTGTCCTGTCTGGGTGGGTCAGACACCGCCCAGTGCCTGCTGGCCAGGCCCCACTGCAGAGTCATTTCAATGACTCGTGGTCACGAATTCACTCTACCAGGGCCCAGTAACAAGCCAAGAGCTGTTTCTCAAAAGGGAGAGTTATGTGCAGGAAAACATTCGTGATTATACAATTAGACTGTGGTGATGGTTGCACAATTCTGTCAGTATACTAAAAAGCACTGAATGCTTTCAATGTGTGAATTGTGGGGTATATGAATTATATTTCAATAAAGGTATTCGAAATGAAGAACCATAAACCATCCATCCCTCAACATCCCCCCCCCAAAAAAAAGAAAATAGGACTTAGGGGGTCTGCACTGTAATTCTCCCATTGGGGTTTGCCTGAGGCTCCTTTCTGGGTCCCTGCTTGCTGCAGATCACGGAGGCTCCTGGAACTTCTGGGTCAGAAGGAATCGAGTGGCAGAGCAGTTGGCTGTACAGCCTGGACCTTCTGCTAGACTCAGCCCCACAGAGTTAGGGCCCCCACCCCTGAGAAAGGATGCTGCCTGGAGATGCTGATAGCCCTGGAGCTCAGAGAACATGCTCCACAGAGCTGGGACCCAGACCTCTCGGGCAGAGTGCTGTCCAGCTGGTGCTAGTACCATTGAAGGGTCCATGAAGCTGGTTCTGAGGATACCAACAAGGCGTTGGAGACTAGAACCAACCATCACTGCCTGAGTGAAGGGCTGTGGCCGAGGAGCACTGACAGGAACAGTAAGCAAAGAGCAAAGAGGAAGTCCCTCTGCCTAACTCCTGCCTTCCTGGCTCTCTCGCACGCCCCCTATTGACAGAACTTAAAAGGGCGTTGGCCAGCAAGGGAGAAACGTGGTTTTCAGAGACCAAGCTCTAGTATCACAGAGCAGAAAAAGGGAGGATGCTTTTCTGTTACTCTCCCATCAGAACCTAAGCCCCTTCAGAACCGTGACCAGGACTTACTGATCTTTGTGAGACACTTAGAGCGAGGCCTGAAAGAAACATAAGTATTTAGTAAGAGTTTGAAGTAAGGAGAAAAGATAAAGGGAGGAAAGAAGTGAAGAGAAGGCAATAAAGGGTGGGAAGAAGCAAAGAGTGGACAAGTCAGGTAGATACTGGAGAGAGGTCAGCAGATGAAGTGGAAATGGCACCGAGCGGGAAGGAAGTAGAAGAGGGGCTGGAGGAGGCAGATGGCTTTCTCGAGGAGCTGGGCAGTAAGTGGAAGGAGTCATGTAAGAACAAAGCGGGAGGGGAGAGATGCATGGTGGACAAGCTGGTGTGCTGGCTTGTTTTCATAGTGTGGAAACTTGCACAGGTTTATACATTGAGTGAAAGAAGAGAAGGAAAGCTTGAACTTTCAGGACAAAGGAGGGGTAAGTAATAGATAAACACAGCTGTCCTTTTATTTTTCATTTGAGTCTTTCCAATGAACCTGGTGACCTTGAGTGACTTCTTAAGCTACCTGAGATACAGGTTTTATGTTCCCTAGAATTGATCAAAATAATATGGGGTATATTTTAAGGACTGAAGGCTAGATGTCCTCATTCTTCAATAATATGCAGGCATGTGCTGATTTCTTGGGGGCCACCAGGCATTTAGGGAGATGCCTAGAGGGAAGAATGCAGCCATGTATGAGATTCACCCCTGAGATGATGAAATAATCTAACTCGTAGGAAAGATCATTGATTCTTCTTGGAGGCTTCTTCACTTACGATAATTTCTGTAAATTTTGCCTACGGAATTTTGAGGAAAATCAAGAGTGCCAATTAACTCAAAAAAATCATAAAACGAATGACACAAATAATGAGTATTCATAAACAGAAAACAAAACCCAAAACCCTTTATCCCTGGCTTTATCTGATACTCCATTAAAATTACACCAAATTAATATCTGTTACCCCATGAAAGCAATTTAATGGATCCTTTGGATAATTCTAATAAAAATAAGAAATCTATTATCTCAGTCTCAAATTTGCCACAATTAAAGGGAAACTCTCTTTTGAATTGGACTGTTTCTCCCTAAAGAATCTTCCTCTTATAAAGAAGGATATTGCAATATGCTCTGAATAGATGTTTAAAATCTCTCTCATAAGTTCTGGAAATCTCTCTCATTGAAACAGTCCCAGCTTGACAGCCCTGCAATAACCATTAAATATTAAAATAACATTAAAGAGCAACTGCTCAGCTCATGGATTTAGCTGCAAAACTCCTTTCACACTAATGGGACTCACATAGCTAAATCCACATGTGCTGTACAGAAAATTTACCCCCAAGGATCCAAGGATCAGACACAGTCAAGAAAATGATGAATTCACTTTCAAAAAAATAATCGATCCACTACCAAACAATTATTATTATTCACGGAATTTCACTCACATAATCATTCTAAAAGTCAGATTGTCTAAGATTCAACAGCATCCAATTTTGCATTCATATAATATACATTTGTGATGTAATAAAATTCATACTTCTACTGCAAGATAATTTCAATCTTGTAAAGATATTTATAAAGTTATTTTTTAAAGTGTCTCATTTACAAAAATCACCTAAAGCCAAAATCTAATTCTAAATATTTTTTTATGTGCACTATTTCTGTAGACACTATCATCATAATGCTTAAGCTTAAGGATTGTTTTTTGTTGTTATTGATATATGTTTAATGTAAAAGGAAAAAAGATAGTGTAAGTAACAAAAACTGTTAATATTAAAAGTTATAGGGAGCTCTTAACTTCTCCAAAAGTATTTCTTTAAAGAAATTACAGGAATTTTGATGTAGCTGTACCACACTACTTATAATAACCACCCGTGTTAACTACCCTGGAAGCAGTTACAAACTATGAAAAAACAATATGCCTAATGGAATGTACTCTAGACTAAATTTTAGTTTACTCCAAATTTAGCTTTCCCAAATGTTAAAATAAGACAAGTCACTTAAATTCTCAAAGTCACAATTTTATCAGCTATAAAATGAAGATGGACTTAGGGATGTCTATGTCTGACAGTTCATAATTTTCTTTCATGACAGCTAATTTGCTTTATACTAAGTCTGCTTATATTTTCCAATTTCCCCTCACCTTCACCCTCATCCCAACACATACACACACACACACACACACACACACACACACACACATGCAAATATAAGCATAAAGAGGAGAAAGAAATTTTAAAATCTTATATAGAACTATGGTACAAGTGCGTCTATAATATTCTGTGAAATTCCTATTTGTGAATGTCAGAGTGTTTACCAAAATTGGAAGAAGCCTAGAGAATGAGAAAGAAGGGTAGGTAGCACTATTTCATGGGAAAAGCACCTAGATGGAAAATCTGGAGGCCTAATTCTACCTCTAACAAACTCTATGAGTTTGGACAAATCACTTGACGTCTCCAAATTGCAGTTTACTTCTTTTCATGATAAAAACTCTCAACAAACTAGGTATAGGAGGAATTTACCTCTACATAATAAATACCATATATTAAAAACCCACAGCAAACGTTAAACTCAATAATGAAAAACTGAAAGCTTTTCCTCTAAGATCAGGAATAAGAAGACAGTGCTCACTCTTGCCATTTATTTAACATAGTACTGGAAGTCCTAGCCAGGGCAATTAGGCAAGAAAAAGAAATAAAAGACATTCAAATCAGAAAGGAAGAAGTAAAATTATCCTTGTCTGCAAATGACATGATTTTATTATTATATATTTAGAAAGCCCTAAAGACTCCACACACAAAAAAACTATTAAAACTAATAAATGAATTCAATGAAATTGCAGGATACATAATAGACGTGCAAAACTCAGTTGTTTTCCATGCACTAACAATGTACTACCTGAAAGAGAAACTGAGAAAACAATTCCACTTACAATAGCATCAAAAAGAATAAAATACTTAGGAAGGCACTTAACCAAGGAGGTGACTTATACACTGAAAACTACCAAACCCTGAAGAAAGACATTTTAAAAGACACAAATACATGGAAAGACATCCCAAGTTAATGGTCACATGGAACCATAAAAGGTCCAGAACAACCAAAGCAATCTTGAGAAAGACAAACAAACCTGGAGGCATCACACTTTCTGATTTTAAAATATATTTCAAAGCTACAGTAATTAAAACAGTATGATAGTGGCATAAAGACATATAGATCAATGGAACAGAAAAGGGAGCCCCAAAATAAACCCATGCATATACAGTCAACTGATCTTCAACAAGGATGCCAAGAATACACAATAGAAAAAGGACAGTCTCTTCAACAAATGTTGTTGGGAAATGTAAATATCCACATACAAAAGAATGAAGTTGGACCCTTTTCTTATACCATATATAAAACTCAACTCAAAATGGATCAAAGATTTAAACATAAGACCTGAAACTGAAAAAATCCTGGAAGAAAACATAGAAGAGAAGTTTCTTGACATAGGTCTTGGCAATGATTTCTTGGATATGACAAAAGCACAAGCAAAAAAACCCCCAAAATAGACAAGTGGGACTACATCAAACTATAAAGCTTCTGCACAGCAAAGGAAATAACCTAGTAAAAGGGAAACCCATGAAATGAGGGAAAATATTTGCAAGCCATGTATCTGAAAAGGAGCTAATTATTAATAATGTATA
This sequence comes from Delphinus delphis, assembly GCF_949987515.2. NCBI lineage: Eukaryota > Metazoa > Chordata > Mammalia > Artiodactyla > Delphinidae > Delphinus > Delphinus delphis. Next base: position 70,671,175 of record NC_082695.1, on the reverse strand, counting down.
AGGAACTCATGCAACTCAATAGCAAAAAGCAATAACCTGATTTTAAAATGGACAGAGGACTTGATTAGACATTTTTCTGAAGAAATGTCAGAAAACAGCCAATAGGTATATGAAAAGATGTTCAATATCACTAATCATCAGGGAAACAGAAATCAAAACCACAGTGGGGTAACGCCTCAAACCTGTTAGGATTGTTATTACTGAAAAGCAAGAAAGATAAGTTTTTTAAGGATGTGGAAAAATCAGAACACTTGTATACCGTTGGTGGGAATGTAAAGTAGTGTAGCCACAATAGAAAACAGTGTGGTGGTCCTCGAAAAAATTAAAAATAGGACTACCATATGATCCAGCAATCCCACCTCTGGGTATATATCCAAAAGAACTGAAATCAGGATCTTGAAGTGATAGTCGCATCCCCATGCTCATTGTAGCATAATTCACAATAGCCAAGACATGGAAACAACCTAAACATCAACATATGAACGGATCAAGAAAATGTGGTATATACATATAATGGAATGTTATTCAGCCTTAAAAAAGAAAAACAGGCCATGTGGGACAACATGGATGAAACTATAGGACATTATGCTAAGTGAAGTGAACCAGTTCCAGAAGAACAAACACTGCATGAAGAATCTAAAATGGTCAAACTCGGGACTTCCCTTGTGGCGCAGTGGTTAAGAATCCGCCTGCCAATGCAGGGGACGCAGGTTCGAGCCCTGGTTCGGGAAGATCTACATGCTGCTGAGCAACTAAGCCCGTGCACCACAACTACTGAGCCTGCGCTCTAGAGCCCGCGAGCCACAACTACTGAAGCCCACGTGCCACAACTACTGAAGCCCGTGCACCTAGAGACCGTGCTCCACAAGAGAAGCCACTGCAATGAGTAGCCGGCGCACCACAACGAAGAGTAGCCCCCGCTCACCACAACTAGAAAAAGCCCGCACGCAGCAACAAAGACCCAATGTAGCCATAAATAAATAAATAATTTTAAATAAATAAATAAATAAAATGGTCAAACTCATAGAAACAGAGAGTAGAATGGTGGTTGCTAGAGGCAAGAAGGAAGGGGGAATGGGGAGTTGCTCTTCAATGGGTATAAAATGTCAGTTATGCAAATGAATAAATTCTAGAGATATGATGTACAATATTGTGACTATAGTTAACATATTGAATTGTGTACTTAAAAATGGGTTGGGGGCTTCCCTGGTGGCGCAGTGGATGAGAGTCCACCTGCCGATGCAGGGGACACGGGTTCGTGCCCCGGTCCGGGAAGATCCCACATGCCACGGAGCAGCTGGGCCCATGAGCCATGGCCGCTGAGCCTGCACGTCCGGAGCCTGTGCTCTGCAACGGGAGAGGCCACAACAGCTAGAGGCCTGAGTACCGCAAAAAAAAAAAAAAAAAAAAATTTGTTGGGCTTCCCTGGTGGTGCAGTGGTTAAGAATCTGCCTGCCAATGCAGGGGACACGGGTTCAAGCCATGGTCCGGGAAGATCCCACATGCCACCGAGGCAAGTAAGCCCACGAGCCACAACTACTAAAGCCCACGGACCTAGAGCCCGTGCTCCACAACAAGAGAAGCCACCACAATGAGAAGCCCACGCACCACAACGAAGAGTAGCCCCTGCTCACCACAACTAGAGAAAGCCCGCGCGCAGCAACGAAGACCTAACGCAGCCAAAAATAAAGTAAAATAAATAAATTTATTTTAAAAAAATTTGTTAAGAGGATCTCATGTTAAGTATTCATTCCAAAGACCTATATTTCTCAGGAACACAGATTCTAAAATTCCAAACTAAATTTTAACATATTACATCCAACAATATATAAAATGTATCAAAATATATCATGATACAGTGGGGTTTATCCCAGGAGTTCAGGCTGGTATGATATTTGAAAATCAATCAGTAGAAGTCACCATATTAAGACAAAAATTTGTTTAAAACCCATCTGATATTGACCAGTTCCAACATCAACAGTTGTCAAGTTCCAACGTTCATTCTCAATTTAAACTCTCAGCAAACTAGGAATAGAAGGGAACCTTCACAATCTCATGAAAGGTGTGTTTTTAAAAGTTTACAGCTTAACATCATACTTATTGGTAAAAGACTGAATACTTTCCCTCTAAAGTCAGGAACAGTAAAAAGGTTTGGTTTCACCATTTCTATTCAACATTGCATTTAAGGTTACAGTCAGGGCACTAAGGCGAGAAAGGAAATAAAAGGCAACAAGATTGAAAATGAAGTAAAACTGTCCTGAGATCACCTATGTAGCAGATGAAATAGAATCTACCAGGGCTCGGGAGTGACCCCCAGCCAAACTCTTCTGAGTTCACCCCTTTGGCTGCTGCAGTTTGTTCCTATTTCCAGGCAGCTGTACACCAGGCACCAGTGGGAATTTCCTCCACTCTCTACTGGCCACAGGGACCGCCATAGGAATCGGGGTGGGGGCATCCGGAGGATCCCCAAACTCTTCAGGATCTAGTAGCACCCACATTTCTATTAGTACCAGTGGGGCTAGTGGACAGGGTGCTTCTCTACTGCACATAGGCAGCCCACCGAGTCAACGGGGGAGTCTGGGCCATGGCAGAGGTGACTCTATGGGACATATTCTCCACCTACCCCTTGATAGGAAGGGAAGCTCTGACCAAGATAAACTGTCCATTCATAAGCCTCTCTACCAGGGGGAGCTGCTGCTCTGTGGGGTAGATCAGGTTTCTGCCCCCTTCCAGAGCTGAGACCAACATCCTAGCGGTCCTCTCTCTTTTTTTTTGCGGTACGCGGGCCTCTCACTGCTGTGGCCTCTCCCGTTGCGGAGCACAGGTTCCGGACGTGCAGGCTCAGCGGCCATGGCTCAAGGGGCCAGCCGCTCCGCGGCATGTGGGATCTTCCCGTACCGGGGCACGAACCCGTGTCCCCTGCATCGGCAGGTGGACTCTCTACCACTGTGCCACCAGGGAAGACCTCTCTCTCCTTTTGTTGTCTCTGTCACAGGGCCCAAGCCAGTGTCCGGAGTCACAGGTACATCTAACTTGAAGAGCGTACCTGCTTGGGAGATGCCTGCCCAGCTTTGCCAAACGGCACTCTACGATCTCCAACTTACATCCTGCTCTGCCACCTTGTTCCCCGGGCCCGAAGCTAGCAAAGTAGTGGGCCATCCGCATGTCCTTCTCCCCTCAGCTCTTCTTCCAACTTTCTAACTTGAGCTTCTGCCTCTAGCCCGGCATTGGCGGCCAGCGACCTGCCCACAGCGAGGCCCGCCCACTGCGCAGCCCCGCGTCGCTTCTTTGCCGCAGCGCGCCACATGCAGCTCCCCCCAACAAGTGCATCAGACCAGCTGGCGTTGGAGGAGTCCCTGTATTCACCGGAGGGTCCACAAGCATCTAACATTCGGGCCACCCCTCCCCACATAGAGGTCCATAGCCAACTCAGGATTTCCCATAGATGGCAGCTTTAAAAAGCAAGGGAGTCCGCCTGCCGATGCAGGGGACACGGGTTCGTGCCCCGTTCCGGGAAGATCCCACATGCCGCGGAGCGGCTGGGCTCGTGAGCCATGGCCGCTGAGCCTGCGCGTCCGGAGCCTGTGGTCCGCAATGGGGGAGGCCACAACAGTGAGAGGCCCGCGTACCGCAAAAAAAAAAAAAAAAAAAAAAGCAAGGTAGGGCTTCCCTGGTGGCACAGTGGTTGAGAGTCCACCTGCCGATGCAGGGGACACGGGTTCGTGCCCTGGTCTGGGAGGATCCCACATGCCGCGGAGCGGCTGGGCCCGTGAGCCATGGCCGCTGGGCCTGCGCGTCCGGAGCCTGTGCTCCGCAGCGGGAGAGGCCACAACAGTGAGAGGACCGCGTACCGCAAAAAAAAAAAAAAAAAAAAAAAAGCAAGGGAACTCACCCTCGGAGATTTGTCTTCGGTCTCCGCAAGACGAGATCTCTGCACCTGCCCGCCAGAACCTTAAAGTTTATAGAGAGCTCTTAACGGGGTTCAGGGACGCATACTGTCCGGATGGTCTCAATATAACACGACTACCTCAAGGCTGTTTCCTTGACGCGGCTTCTAGTGCCCGGAAGGCAAGAGGAACGCATGCGCGGGTCAAGCTCACGGGTCAACCAGAAGTCACGTCCTGTGCGTGACCCCCAGCAACTATTGATACATGAAACAGCATGGATGAACCATAAAATAATTAGGCTGAGTTCAGGAAGCCAGATAAACTAACAAAGAGGAATGGGAAGGAGGAATAACAGAGTGGCATAAAGAAACTTTGAGGAGTGATAGGTATGTGCATTTCCTGATTAATTTCATGGGTACATACAAAGTGTACAATGTGATACATCTGACAAAAGATGTATCAAATTGTACATTTTAAATGTGTGCAGTTTATTGAATGTTGAATAGTCCTCAACAGAGCTATTTTTTTAAATATGAAAAGGCCGATTTTTCACCAAATAAGTAACTACTACTGTGTACTGTTTTTCTTAGTGCTTTCTCATTTGTTCAATCACAACAACCCAGTGAGCTGGATATTCTGATTATTTTTACTATATTATTGTTATATATCATTATTATATGATTGTACCCATGTAACATAAAATGAAATCAGAGGCTCAAAGGCACTACCTTGCCCAATGTCAGGAAACCTTTGTCGGCAAACATCATGTGGAATTCTTTAGAAGCCAATGAAATAAAGGGCAAACCTGACTTTATTACGGTGGTCCTCAACCATTGCCATCCCTGCCTCCTTACCATCCCCTCCTACTACACTAAGAAATTCTCACTAAATTCAAGAGTCGACACCATTCTCAATTACCAGCTTCCCCAGAAATGTGAGGTAACAACATCTCAGTCTGCACTGTCCAGGGCAGTAGCCACTCACCATTTCTGATGAAGAAAATGTAACTCATCCAAACGGAGATGTGGTATAAGATACAGCCCAGATTTCAAAGATGTAAATATCTCATTAGTATTTTTCTATCGATATGTTGAAATTATAATATTTTGGATATACTGGTTTACATAAAACATGTTATCCATTAAGTTCACCTGTTTCTTTTTCCTTTTTAAATGTGGTTCCTAGAAAATTTTAAATTACACGTGTGCCTTTGCATTATATTTCTATCAGACAGGACTGATCTAAATCCTACTCAGACAAGCAATGTTATACCTTTTGGTATGACAGTTTCAGAAAATAATGAACTTGTATTTTAATCATGGTGTGATCTAGCTTCAGATTTATAAAGGGTGGAAGGCTCTAGGTAGGATGGCACTGGGAGAATCTATGGAGGTACTTCAGGAAAAATGGGCCTAGGTGTGGTAGAAGATGATGATTGGAAGGAAAGTGGGGTACAGCTGATCATGAACTCATAGTAAGTGGTGGAAAATATTCAATCAGAATTCTACTTGAGGGCTTCCCTGGTGGCGCAGTGGTTAAGAATCCGCCTGCCAGTGCAGGAGACATGGGTTTGAGCCCTGGTCCGGGAAGATCCCACATGCTGTGGAGCAACTAAGCCCGTGTGACACAACTACTGAGCCTGTGCTCTAGAGGCCGCAAGTCACAACTACTGAGCCCACGTTTCACAACCACTGGAGCCCATGTGCCTAGATCCCATGCTCCGCAGCAAGAGAAGCCATTGCAATGAGAAGCCCGCGCACTGCAACGAAGACCCAATGCAGCCGAAAATAATTAAATAATTAAAAAAAAAATTCTACTTGAAGAAAAATGGACCTAAGCAGGGTAGAAAATGATAATTGGAAAGCAAAAGGGGTACAGCTAATTGTGAACTTATAGTAAGTGGTGGAAAATATTCAATCCAAACTCTAAGATCAATTTTATGTTAGTTCCCGTTCTGGAATGCTTTGGGGTACAATGCTAGAATTTTGATGCCTCAAGCACCAGTGGATGTTTGTGGCAGTTGTGGAAGTTGAGCCAACCCAGAGCTGTCTGTGCCCAACTGAGGACTTATCTGTGCATCTATGACTAAGGCAAGATTTGGGGCAGCAGCTGCAGTTTTTGACTCTGTGGATTAAAATCTTGTTCTCCCCATAGACGTTGCTTCATGCCAGACTCTTGTGCACCATATTGCTCTCTCTACTGCTCTGCTTCTCAGTCAGCTAGAGCTCTGTCACCTCGTAGGGATTCGTGTGAGTGTCAGTGAATCCCGGAAGCCCTTCTTGGGCCCACCGCACTCACTCTTCCTAAGTCAGGTAGGTGCTTAGGTCCCATTGTCCTGGCAGAATTGCTGCATTCCAGGACTCGGTAGGTAGTGTTTAGTTCTCATTATTTATATTGAATCCATCTCATGTAAAAATACTGTAGAAATTGCAAAGCATGACAAATGTTGCCACAGCAGAGCCAAGTCTTGCAGTAAAATTGTGCTCTTCCAGATTCTCTCCTCTGGAACGCCTTGTGCTGCCATGTTAGCCCCTCCCTAAGTGAAATCTTTCCATCTTGATGGATATCTTCCTGTTGTCGCTGTTAAAGAGTCAGTATATAGCATCCTTTTTATCACCTTCTGAATCTGGAATCAATGGAAAAACAGACCCAGGAGTCAGACAGATGGTGAGACAATGTGGCTTTAGATGAAAGGCCCAGAAATCTCCCTAATACTTCACCTCTGAATGAGACACCCACGCAGTCACCGACAGAGCTGGGGGGTGGGGGTGGGGTGAAGGCTTACCTCAAGTTTAGTGCATGAATGAGCGGACCGGAGTGCAAACATCCTGTGGCATCCCCCAAAGAAGAGCATCCAATAAGACACTCAGCTGAGCGCGCTCAGTAGTGTCAACCACATAAGCCTGGAGGAGTGAGCTGTGGGGAGAAAGGCAAGTTACTCCAGCAGAAGTCCCTCTGCATACAAACATTAGGCCAGGAAAATGGATATCCCCCCACCCCTGTCTCTACATGTGTATATTTATCAAAGATGTGACAGTTTTTATAACCATATTTGTCAGTACTTGGCACATAGACCTGTAGAATGTATTTGCCTTGATACAAGTTCCATCCACTCATTCCAAATATGTTTGCTTGGTGTCCGTTACAGGCGAGGCACTGTTCTGGGTGCTACTAGGTGAAGCAACAGACAGAAATCCTGTCTTCATGGAACTTATATTTTATCAGGGAAGACTGAAAAAATAAATGTATTCCCACAGCCCATAGCACAGGGTTTTCTTTGCCTAAGATGCTCTATAAGAGAATGCAAATCTGGAGACAAGTCACAAAGCAGAATTTTGTGGAACCAAAAATAAATGTTCTCATCTCTTTTCCTCTTTAAATGCTTCAAACAGACTAATCGGAATGGAGAGAGTATTTAACTCAACACCTTCCTCTAAAAAAATACTCAGGGTCCATTTAGTGCCAAGGTGGCCCTTCCACCTGTGATAACTAAAGCTGACATTGTAAAAACATGGTGGCAAGATGCTGGCTGGGTCTAGTTTTCTCCTTGCATTGTAAATCTTTAAAGCTATTGAGAGTGGGAGCTTAAGATGGGTGATGAGTTTTAGGCTTATTTGGAAAATGATTTAACGTGACTGTTTAATAAATTGCATTGCTAGTAAGCCATAGGCCGAAACCCCTCAAAGTATCAGTATATCAAAAAACTTCTATAATGTTATCATGGAGAGGAAGATAGATTTGGGGAATTTTCCTAAAGGGCTTGAATTAATATTATCTTTTTGTGGTCTAGGAAATTTTGCTAACAGCCCTGCTGCTTTTCCATCAAGGGTACAGTGTGGAGTGTATGGCAGGTTGCTTTCATTCATAGATCAACAGTGAAGGAGACAGATTTGTCGTTTTTATCAGCATTAGCAGGGCTCAGCACATTTGTTCACAGGTGTTAGGAATCACCACTTGAATGAAAAGCTGGGCAGGGAAATAGTATTTGTCTAGTGAAAACATAACACGTATATACACAGTCCACATCCTAGAATATGGCATTACACTTTCTGTGCTGATGTGAACCCACGTTGAAAAAATCTTGGCATGTTCTTTCCTTCAGTTCATGCCTTAAATTGAATTAGCACGTTTTAAATCCTTATGATAATCTTATTGATAGGAAGGTAGCATTTTTTTTTATCAGCGACAACCTCTTAACTATCGATTTGGTATTGAGATTGTGAGATCTATCTCAATTTTTTAAAACTAGAAAATGGAACTCGTGAACAGTGGCATATAAAATTCTTTGACAGACCTGTGATTGGGACTCAACGCATCTAATTCCAAAATCTTTCTTTAGTCTCTGGAGAAATAATATCTCCTGGGTTTGTCCTGTTGACTCCTTGGGGGATTAACTTTCCTGAAGAAAGGCAGCCTAAGGCAGGGGTCACAATAGAAATAGTTGCTTTTTGAATCCTCTGGCCTTGCAACATGTGAAAATCCCCACTAAACCTTACATACAACATTTTCCTCATAATTTGTTGGAATTTTTATTGTAAAACTCTGCATCAGGGACTTCCCTGGTGGTGTAGTGGTTAAGAATCTACCTGCCAATGCAGGGGACATGGGTTCAAGCCCTGGTCCAGGAAGATCCCACGTGCCGCAGAGCAACTAAGCCCGTGCGCCACAACTACTGAGCCTGTGGTCTAGAGCCCACGAGCCACAACTAATGAGCCCACGCGCCACAACTACTGAAGCCCGCACGCCTAGAGCCCATGCTCCACAGCAAGAGAAGCCACTGCAATGAGAAGCCCGCGCACCGCAACGAAGAGTAGCGCCCACTCGCCGCAACTAGAGAAAGCCCGCACCCAGCAACAAAGACCCAACGCAGCCAAAAAAAAAAGCTTTAAAACTCTACGTCAGATCCAGTCGATATTTTGACCTAATGACCTTCAAGAACAACACATTTTTACCATTTTTGTCAGACACTGTCCGATAGTCAAAACTATTGCCATTGGTTTACGGGTTTCCTTGGAAGGTAAGAATAAATTCTGGTGTGCCTATGAATTTTTTTTTAAGAAGCACATACGAGAAAACACAATACTTGGAAAATGAATAAAATATGAACTTAAAATTCATCATATCCCCCAACAATAAGGAGATTTGGCATAAATACTCTCACCTCTGCTCATTGTACCTACAGTGCTATAGATATTGCTGAACATCTGGTACCTGAGGTCACCCACTGTTCCATTCCCCTTCCCTCTGAGATACGCAGACCAGACCTCATCAGCATTTCTAGGGAGGATAATATAATTATATCAATTTACTGGATTTTGATGTGTGAAAAATGAATTAGGTACCACTTTCCTAGCAATAGAAATATATGCAAACAATGTTATTGAGTGAACATTATGAATTAATTTAACATAATTTTTACAGTAGATAAATATTATCTCATATTTCGATTGTCATCCCTCTACCAGAAGAACAAGCATCATTGAATAAATATGATTTTAATCAGGATCAAGTCTGCATGATTGGTTTATTTCTAGTCCAGATTATTATTTTTTTTTTGCTTAGAAAATATTTACCCTGCTTAAGTTATAGATATTACCTGTTGTTTGGAGTGAAGATTTTACAAAAAGTCATCTCATACTCGTGCAGCTGAAAGTTTCTAATAACTAAAAAGAGAGGGGGCTGGAATCATGATCTTTCCTAAGAAAGGTCCTCAAACCTGTGCTAAAGTACCTATGTCAATAGCCTGCCTTTTGTAATTTTTCCAGCCATCACCATTTCTACTTCTCCCCATCCCTCTGGCTCCTCTTAAGGTCCCAGCCCACAGAAGGCTGTGCCTGAATGGTAGCCACAATAATGACCACTAATCCTCTTCTAACCCCACTCTGCTTTCCAAGATGATAAAGTGGGGCTCCCTACCACTGAAGTCACTGCTGGTCCTTTGTCGAAGTTGGTGTTTCATCTATCAGCTACTGGAGATGCTGGGGTTTCCCTATCTTCTTCCCCAGTGAGATCCGGCCCTGAGCATCCCCTGCCATTCTGCTCCCCTTCCCGAATCCCTGTATTCTTTTACCCTGCTGAGACTGGGTGGGCAATGCTTGGAAAGCAAAGACCCACTTTGTCCTGCTCTTGCAGCCTGGACTAGAGCCAGCGCCAAGCAGGCCTCCAGCACTCCGTTCTTAACCCTTTGTTAACCTCCCAACAGGAAGCCCAGCAAGGTCCATCTTACCCACGCCAGAGGAAGAAAAAAGAGGAAGACAAGGAAAGGAAGGAAACTTGTCCCAGCCCCCGCTGAAGGCTCCCCATTGTATGACCTTGACACATATCAGAGTTTATTTCTCCAAGAATTCTGGCGTGGAGTTAGGAGCACGGCAGAAAAAGGGAAGGATCTGCTCAAAATAAACTGATGAAGTGGCAGATTAAAACCTTCCCTCAGTATTTATGTGCTTTTTAGAAAATTATTGTTGTTAAGATATAGCAAAATAATCATTCTCCAGTGACTGGACAAAAGCGTGTCGAGTGCCTGTCCTGTACAAGGACCTGTGACATGTATGCACTAGGGATGAACACAAGAAGAAGCCCACAAGGGGTCTACCCCTTGGAAGCTTTGGGTTCCAAGTGACATGACATCCCACACTAGGGAGCTCCGAAGACGTGACATTGATGACATGAACATCAGTCGTGATAATTCAAGCTTCTGAATGATGTGTACAACCCAGGAGTCAGAGAAAGTGCTTTCTCCTTGGGAGGAACTGTTTCCTACAGTGTGCTCTGTAAGTGAAGATAAACTCCTGGCCCCCTGAAAATAAAATATACTCTTTGTAATGTATTTTCTGGTTGGAGGGGCGGTGAGCATCTGCCCTACACTCTGTGTACCTATTTTCCTTTAAAACTGACAGCAGGCCTTTTAAAAAATGGGTTAACCAGCAGCAGGAGTACAACCTGTGGTTATGAAATGGAATAATCTTAACTAGTAGTTTATTGACAATACTGAATAATGAGTGCTTGCCTGCACCATCTGTTACAACTATTTTAATAGTCCCTGTTAGAAATATGCATGGAAATACATTCCGGGATCGATGACATATTAATAATATATTTCAGATCATATATAGCTCTCTCAAAAACAGCATGAGCGGGCTTCCGTGGTGGCGCAGTGGTTGAGAGTCCGCCTGCCGATGCAGGGGACACGGGTTTGTGCCCTGGTCCGGGAAGATCCCACATGCCGTGGAGCGGCTGGGCCCGTGAGCCATGGCCGCTGAGCTTGCGCGTCCGGAGCCTGTGCTCTACAACGGGAGAGGCCCGCGTACCGAAAAATAAAAACAAACAAACAAAAAAAAAACAGCGTGAGCAACATAATAACAATAGTAATACCTAACTTAATGTTTAAGTAACAATTCATAATTTACAAAGTTTGTGTGAATGCATTAGCCTTTTTTTTTTTACATCTTATTGGAGTATAATTGCTTTACAATGGTGTGTTAGTTTCTGCTTTATAACAAAGTGAATCAGTTATACATATACATATGTTCCCATATCTCCTCCCTCCAGCGTCTTGCATTAGCTCTTTATAACTACTGTATAAAGCAAATAAAATTATCCTCATTTTTATAGATGAAGCAACTGTGGTTCCAAGAAGTGCAGAGGTTTTTCGAAAGCAGTGGTTCTCAGTCGGGGTGACTTTGCTTCCCAGGGAACATTTGGCAATATCCAGGGAAATTTTTGGTTGTCACAACTGACAGGTGGGGATGCTCCAGACATTTGATGGGTAGAGGCCAGGGATGCCGCTAAACATCCTACACAATGCACAGGACAGCCTTTCACATCGAAGAATTACCCAGTTCGAAGTGTTAGTAGTTCCAAGGCTAAGGAAACTTGGTCTAGAATCACAAAGTTGTTAAGATCTAAACCCAGGTTTATTATTCTTAACTCAGTCTTTTTTCTATTATCTCCAAAGTGGAATGTTTTCATCTTGAATTGAATGGGGAAGCATAGCGAATTACATTTTATATTATGTTCATTTTTGCTTCTCTTATTCCTGAGCTCCTGGGAAAGGGTAGAAAGTATACCTTTAGTAGACAAGGAAATGTTGCTATATAGTATAAAATTGTTGCCGGGAACAATCAAAGAGCTTCTGGCATAATTCCCACCCAACCTCTCCTCCCCCACACTTTTCTGACTTTATCCAATTCATTGTATGGGCAATTACAATTTTGGGGACTACAAAGGGTGATAAAATTTCACTGCATTTTCCCAATTCTAACACTGAGATAGACCACATCTAGAACTATGTAAAAGAGATGGGAGGCAGGAATAAATGATTGATTAACAGGGGTGTGAGTTGCCAATTATCGATGGTAATGGCCCGTGGATGTAATGTGGATTTGCCAAGGCCGCTGATAACCCAAAAGTCATTTTTATTGAGATTTGGAATACGAAACACTTTTTAAAAGGAGAGTCATCTATCTAATAATTACTTTAATTTTGAGGTAATCTATGATAGCAGTTATTTTTAATTCCCTAAATACACATCACTGTGAGGCAGGAGAGACATCCAAGAATGTGCCAGTCAGCAGGGGATGCCAGCAAAGATTAAAAACTGGAACAGGATTATTCAAGGAATAGCTAAAAATCCTGTGTCCAGGTAGAGCGTAGCCGGGAACGGTGGAGTTAAGTCATGAATTCCAGAGCCAAGCAGCTTGGGTTCTAACCCAGCTCTGGATACCTATTAACTTTATGACCGAGAGCAAGTTACTTAATTTCTCTGTACCCCAGTTTACTCAACTATAAAATGGGTGTGTACTTACTGCCTACCTCATAGGGTGGTCCCAAGAACTAAATGTATTTAAAAATGTGCCTGGCATGTAAGTGTAGAGTGCTATATGTTTTCTATATTATGTGGGTGTTAATGCAAATCAAGCACACCTGTGCATAGTGATGTGCAAACATGGCATGAAATCCTGTTCAGTAAAAAAAGAAAAGAAATTTGCAGAGCAATAATTAGAGCACTATCCCATTTATGTTTTTTTTTTTTTTTTTTTTTTTTGGCGGTACGCGGGCCTCTCACTGTCGTAGCCTCTCCCGTTGCGGAGCACAGGCTCCAGACGCGCAGGCTCAGCGGCCATGGCTCGCGGGCGCAGCCGCTCCGCGGCATGTGGGATCTTCCCGGACCGGGGCCCGAACCCGCGTTCCCTGCATCGGCAGGCAGACTCCCAACCACCGCGCCACCAGGGAAGCCCCCATTTATGTCTTCAAAACCCTGATGACTAGTTATGTAAGTTACAGGTTGCATGGTGAGGAAGAACTTGACCTTTTTTTTTTTAATGAGAGACATTTATAATCACTTCTTAGTTCAGGAGTAGGTGAGCAAAGAGGCTACTTTGAAGCAGATTTTCTTTTACTTTTCTCAGTAATGGAATGTAAGACCAGGAGACCTAGTTGCCCTCAGGGGAAGGGTGTAGAAGGACCTTTTAAATTCCATTAAAGGCTAACTGTTTCAAGAGCCCTTGGGAAGCATAGCTGGGTCACTTGGGAAGAGGTGGGCAAATCGAATGGGGTCCAGTGAGCTGCCAGGGAGGACTGACTTCTTCCTTTCTCAGAGTAACATGATTAGAACTTCTCTGTCTGCTGTGATAGCATGATCATGCCAGAGGTCTGTTGACAGGAATATACTCCAATGGTGCCGAGGGAAAAGGAGACTGGCTAAGAGGCAAAGCCTAGGCCCCCTGGGGTGCTTGGGGATAACCACTTCTGGTCCAAGTGCAGCTGAGGTCAGAAGTGCATTTGGACCAGCATCTTTGGTTCAGAAGTCACACATGTGAGTGTGGTCAACAGTGGATAACATTGAAGCCCACGTGCAGGGCAGGACTGTGGTTGCCGTAGGGATTCTACCAGCAAGAGCATCACTGTGGCTGTGGATGACATCATCAGATTGCACAGGACCAGCTATCAATAGTGACGTCGGGGCAGTCACAGAAATCCCAGCAGGAGTGGATTAGGCTTGCCAGTTCTCTCTCCTCCTGGATTTTGGAAGCAAAATGGATCTCTTGGACTGAGTAAGTAGTCAGAGTATTAAGATAGCTGGGGAAGTGGTTCATACTGGATTTATCAAAATAGAGGTAGATGTAGATGTGAGTGTAGGTTAGATGTAAATATATTAATCAGAGATAGATGAATAAATAGATCAATGGAAAGATAGATAGATCAAGATATTTTGACCCTGAGAAATGGTGTGACCTTACAATGAATTTGGAACTCTAGCAGCTGCAGAATAGATGCAGCTATTTCATATTGGTTCAAAACTCTGGACCTGTCTTTGTGCGTGTGTGTATTGTTTGTGTGTGCACGAGCACATGCAATCCAAAGGTCTCAGGACTAACAAAATTGGCATCACCTGGCTGTTTGCAGAGTCATGGGTCCAGAGATACATGCTAAATGTTTAACATCTGGCTTTCCGGGCATGGGGGTGTGAAGTGGAGGAAGAGTCTGAATTTTTAGCATTTGCTGATTTCAGTGGTATAAATGCTCCCACCTGGCCAATTTCAGCTATCTAGGTGACATCACTGAATGTGGAGTTGGGGAGAACGTACACAAGCACCATTCCTGAGCTGGAGCTAGCCTGAGCTATAGCAAGCTAGCTCCAACACACACACACCACTGCATGGGTCCCTGTCCCAGATTCACTGAATCACAACCTTGGGGATTGGGGCCTGGAAGTCTGAGTTTTAACAGGCCGTCCAGATTATTGCGAGGTTCTCAAAAGTTTGCAAAGCACTGCGTGTGTGTTGTTTGCAAAATCATCATGGAAGTCAGCAGGCTCCTAGGTTTCCTGCAGAGGTGAAAGTGCAGTCGATGAGGACGCCTAAATGAGCAACTTTGTTGAAGCCACAGATTCTTCTACACAAAGGGAGTACTGGGGTCAGGGGTCATGTACTTCAATGTGGAAACTCATCAGTAGATGACGGGGCTCGGGGGTCATGTACTTCAATGTGGAAACTCATCAGTAGAATCTACAGATTTCAAGGCAGAAATTAAAAAGGACCCAAACAATACATTTGAAGAGAGACCAGCCACAGGAATAACTAAAATATGGAAGAATGAGATTCTAGTCAATCCTAGAATACCTGAGGAGAACTGCTCAGAAGTTTCTTGTGAGTTAGCTAAGAAATAAATACAAAAATAAATCTTTATCAAATTATATCATTCGAGCTATATAACCTAAACGCAATCTGTAAGTGACTTAAACAGCATATGATAAAATTTGTCACTGACTAAAAATAGATTGAAGCATCAGATCAGTAAAATTTAGATCTCCAAAATTGAGCTTGAGAGAAATAAAGGCAATATTGTTTGGCTTATTGTGAATATACGTATGTGTTATAGTGTATAAATTTTTAACGTTTAAATTTCTGAAATTACAAAGAAAACACATTTTTTTATTGTGGTAAAGAAAACACATAACATTTACCATCTTTGCCATTTTTAAGTGTACATTAGTGTTCGCTATATGCACATTGTTTTGCAACTCATCTTAGAATTTGTCATCTTGCAAAACTGAAATTCTTTATCCATTGACCGACGATTCCCCTTTTCCCCTCCCCCCAGCCCCTGACAATCACCATTTACTTTCAGTTTCTGTGAATTTGACTACTGTGGGTGCCTCATATAAGTGGAACCGTGCAGTGTTTGTTTTTTTGTGACTGGCTTATTTCACTTAGCATAATGTCCTCAAGGGTCATCCATGTTGTCACATATGACAGGATTTCTTTCTGTTTTAGGACTGCATCACATTCCGTGGTATGTACAGACCACATTTTCTTTTTTTAAATATTTATTTATTTGGTTGGTTGCGCCGGGTCTTCGTTGCGGCTCGCCGGCTCCTTAGCTGTGGAGTGTGGGCTCCCCAGTTGTGGCATGCAAACTCCCAGCTGTGGTGGCATGCATGTGGAATCCAGTTCCCCGAGCAGGGATCGAACCCGGGCCCCCTGCATTGGGAGCACAGAGTCCCATCCACTCACCACCAGGGAAGTCCCTAGGCCACAGTTTCTTTACCCATTCATCCTTTAGGTTGCTTCCACCTCTTGGCCCCTGTACGTCATGCTGCAATGAACCTGGGTGTGCAAATATCTCTTTGAGAACCTGTTATCAATTCTTTTGGCTATATGCCCACAAGTGGAATTGGAAAACACATCATTATCAATTAAGTTATTGATTATTAATTAATAACATAATAAATACAAAATTTAAAAATTCATAGCTAGACATTTGTTGAAAATTGACAAAATCTCTAAGCCTGCGTAGAACACAATGTTAAGCATTGGAACAACAAAGAACCCTAAGACAGTGTCTGCTCTCTAGAGGTTTGGAGTCTAATTGGTGGGGGAAGACAATATATAAACATAAAATTACAATAATTCACACGAAAAATAAATGAGTTCATCTCATACATGGCTGGTGCAAGAACAAATTGGTCAAACCTCTTTGGAAAACTGTCTGGCAGCATCTACCAAAACTAAAATGTGCCACCTGTGACCCAGCAATTCTAGCTATTCTAGACATATAGTAGATACATCTTAGGTACAGACCCAAGAGAAATAAGTGCGTATATCCACCATGTATATACAATACATGTATAGAATTTTTAAAGCAGCTTTATTCATAGCAGCCAAAATTCTGAAAACTGAAATTGGCAGGCGGGGGGTGGAGAATGGGGCATTGAATGGATAAATTGTTATATATTCTTACAATGGAATACTATACAGCAATGAAAAGAATAGTCTGCTCCTATATGAAACCACATGGATGGATCCTGCAGATGTAATGGATCCTGCAGATGTAATGTAAGTGAAAGAAGGCAGATACACATGAATATGTATTGGATGATTCCAAGTTAATCGTTAACTTGACTCCAAGTTAAAATAGGCAAAATTCATCTCTGGTGATAGAAGTCAAAGAGTGTGGGTATGACTTTGAAGAGGAAGGAGGTAGCCTTTGGGATTGCAGGAAATGTTCTATATCTTGATTTAGGGGTGGTTACAGAGGTATGTAACAATTTATCAAGCTGCAGACTTTTTTCTTTTTGTATGTATGTAGTACTGAAGAAATGTTTAAAGTTTTGGTTTTAAGTAAATGAGTTAGTTCAGAGTAAGAAGTGATGGGAGAAGATCAAAAGGTCACAGCAGACTTCAAAGGGGAGATAAGAATTGAGCTGGTAAGAACTGAACTGCATGAGTCAGGTCAGTTCTGGCAAGAGAAAAGATGAGAACAAATAAATGCATAGCGGCACAAATGTCCAGAAAACTTGGCAAACCCTGTGCTTGTCTCTTCAACCCTAACTTCCCTTCCCCCAGTACATAGTAAGACTTGGGAGCTGGGTAGGATTGACTTCACCTCAGCTCCAAGAGTGGGCTTTAACTGGTTTGAGTCTTATCAACATAATTACTTAGGGATGAACATAAACCAGTCATTACATGGTTTGGGTCAAAAGTGGGTGTCTTCCTAAGTTGGTACAGTTAGAGTTCAGCTGAGACTTTAGTGTCATGGCTCAGGGTGAACTAGCAACTATATCCTCCTGGAGGCGAACAAAAATGCTTATAGCTTCAGTTTTGGGTGGGAGCCATTTTGGGGAACATGGGGAAATGAACCTGATGTATAAACTTGGGCTGAGCTGAGAGAAACGTGGAGAAATGAAGCTGGAGTCCTAACCGATGGCTCTAGACTTTTTAAATTTGCAAGCCTTCTACTGTTTATACCAGTTTGAACGGATTTTTCTATTGCTTTGTAACAAAATAACTTTTCTAGTAACCTATACATAGCATCTCTTAGATGATTCTTCCAGTTGCCATGGCCATAGTCCCTGTCCTTCTTCAGACTCTCATAATCACCCATTGAGAGAACCACGATAGCTTTCTAATTCTGACTGGTCTCTGCCTTCGGTTTCTTCTTACCTCAGTGATCCACCATATTGTCTCCTGAATGATCTTCTCAGTCATTTCTGACCACTGCTGCCATGTGCATGACCCTGGTGGTTCCATGCTTCGGGAATAAAGGCCAACGGGTCCAAATTTGCCAAATGAGTTTTAACACTTTAGTCCTTCAGTTCCACTCACACATCCTAATGAGGTCCTCACTCTCTAGCCTTCCAGCCTTTGCCAGAGTTAGTAAGTCAGCCCAGAATGGCCTTCTCTCTCTACCTGCCTGATGGCAATACCACTTCTCTTTCCAGATCCAGGTTAAATGCATCTCTGAAGCCTTCTTAGATTTCTTCAGCTGATAATTACTCATTGTGCTATAGTCTCCTGGCATGATTTTCCCTTTTGATAGCTCTCAGCTCAGTCTGTCAGGAGTTGGGGTGATTTATGTATGTCTGGCTTACCCGCTAGGGTATGAATGCTGGGAGGTCAGAGGCCTGTTTTTCCATCTTGAATTCCTCAGTGCACCTTGCAAAGTGTTTTTCATAGACACACTGCTCAATATAGGTTGACTGAAGACCAAACTTCCTTCAGGTAAGGACTTGGAGGTTGAGTTGGAGAGCTAAGTGGAGGGGCAGAAGCAGCGTTTTTTTTTTTTTTTTTTTTTTTTTGTGGTACGCGGGCCTCTCACTGTTGTGGCCTCTCCCGTTGCGGAGCACAGGCTCCGGATGCGCAGGCTCAGCGGCCATGGCTCACGGGCCCACCCGCTCCGCGGCACGTGGGATCCTCCCGGACCGGGGCACGAACCCGTGTCCCCTGCATCGGCAGGCGGATCTCAACCACTGCGCCACCAGGGAAGCCCCAGGAGCAGTTTTTGAAGGGTTTTTAAAAACCAGGGTAGGTATATTAAGCTCAGTGAGTTTTATTGCACTATTGAATAGGGGAAAGTTTCTCCTGCTGTTTTCCAAAAGTCCTTCTATTCTTCCTACATTATTTATTTTTTTAAAAACTTTTTATCTTTTTATCTACCTCCTTTGCTTCAGTGAGGGGTGGCTGTTGATTTTTGAAATAGTATGCAGTTTGGGAAGAGAAGAAACAGAATGAGAAGGTGATTAGCTTTCTTTTCTCTCCTCCGTTATAATCCCAGAATATGCTTCACGAATACTTTTGCTAGCAGATGAAGCCCATCTACTCAAGCAGTGGTTTTAACCGTTTTTGATGGTCACCTGATACACACACACACACACACACACACACACTATGCTGCGTATAGACACCTGAAACAGACTTTTGTAAAACACTTACTCTTAATTCATGCAATGCATATTGATATTTTCTGTTATTCGGTTTCACTTCAAACAAACAAACAAACAAAAAGTCGATCACAAACCACTAAATCGATTTCATGCCATTAAGGAGTTGAGACCTGCAATTTGAAAAATGTGACACTAAGGTATACTCTATGTTATAATCGTTAAGTTACAATCATTGGATGAGCACTGTGCTAAGTATTTTCGCTAATAATATTATATTTAATCTGTTCTAATAATTTTATGACAGATTGTTATACCCATTTTGTGGGGAGGAAACTGAAGCTTGGGGCAAAACAAATTTCCTGGCGTCACACAGCTACTATATGGCAGAGCTGAGACTTAAACACAGGCAATGCCTCTGCTTACAGCTCAGTGACACGTGCCATGGCTTTATGCCACAGCCAATGGCAGAGAAAATTAGCGCATATTGGATTTTTAATCTTGCAGTACACATACAGGACAAGACCACCAGAGTGGAGACAAAATACTCTCTATGCGATAACTTCATTTCTTCTCTGGAACTCTATTCCTGCCCTATTATCCCAATCTATTAAGTCTCAAAAAATGACAAAACCCTTAAAATAGAACACTCAAACTATGACAGAGAAACAGTTTTATAAAGGGAATATATACTGAAATAGTGAACATAAAAACCAAAAACTTCACAGCAGTGGGATCCATGCATAAATAGTTGTACACGGTGTAGTGGAAAGACAGCGGATTAAATCATAATTCTGGGAAAGCAGAAATTTGATTTTACCTACTTTTAGATATTTTGGGGGTTTGGGAAAGGAAAGGGGAAAAAATAAAACTGACAATCTTTCGATTTTAGCGTCCACGAAGTTTTGGTGATTTAAAGATGACTCAAAAGATTTAGTGCCAGCCTTCTAGAAGGTTTCCTCCTAATCATAAAACTTCTTCTCTGTTACAGTTTTATTTTCTGTTACAGTTTCTATTTTAAGGGTTTTGTCATTGTTTGAGGAACTTGCAAATTGGGAGAATAGGGCAGAAATAGCGTTCCAGAGAAGAAATGAAGATGTTTAGAACGCATTTTGTCTGTACCCTGGGGGTCTCATCCTCTCCCTTGTGTGCGTTGCAAGTTTAAAAGTTCAACATGTGCAGACCTTGTCCTTACGCAGTTGGCCAAGACCCACAGCCATGGCACGTGTCGCTGAGCTGTAAGCAGAAGCATGGTCTACCTGTGTTTAAGTCTCAGCTCTGCCATATAGTAGCTGTGTGACCTCAGGAAATTTGTTGTGCCCCAAGCCTCAATTTCCTCATCCCTAAAATGTTATAATAGTGAAGCGATACAATGACGGCACCTTTTATGTTATTTGTAATAATGAAAAGGCTGTCCCCATGGTTTGGTAAATTAAGGCAATTATCCTTGCTATCTTTAGGGTCTAGGATTCAGATGATGAGAGGCTCGTGGTCTGTTGCACATCAAACTGAATATTCACCAGCAACATTTACCAACAATGAAATCAAGCTAAAAATGAAACCTTAAGAGAAACTGATTTGAAACTCTTCAGTATAGTGTGCTTCTTGAGCATAAAGACTGGTTCTTCGCTCGTTTAACAAATAGCAATTCAACACTTAATACGTGTCAGGCACATATTAGGTGTGGGTACATAAGGGGAACAAGATTCCTGTAGTCCCTGCATACAGTGTCTGATGGGAGAGACAGGCAATACAGAAGTAAATGTATGACCAAAAGGACCCCAAGTGGGAAAGTTTCCACTAAGGACATAAAACTGATTTGGTGTCAGGGAATAAAAAGATGGGGTACTTACTTTAGACAGAATGGTTAGGAATGTCTCCAGGAGGCGGTAATGTTTAAACTGAGACTAGAAGGATGACAAGGAGCCAGTGTGTGAACAGCCAAGGGAAAGAATCATGGGACCAGCAAATGCAAAGGCCCTGGGGTATGCGGGGCTGTTTCTGTATGATGAAGCTCTGGCCTTCTTTTACACACACTGACTGGATCCCTCCCCTTCTGTCCTGACAGCTGCTTTTCTGACTCACGCTTGCAGTATGTTTGGGGCTCCAGTTCGGAGTCCTGGATGGTTGTACCCTTTTGATATATCAACCTAAAAATATGCTGGGATAGCCCTCCCTTTTTCACATGTCTGCCACAGGCTGTATCTTGCTCACTGTGACTTTGCCGTTCAATCAAGACTGCCCTTGACATTTATAACATTCTGCTTTCTTTGCCTCTGTTTTTGCCTCAGGTCCTGAAAGAATAGCTGCTGACATAAGGAAGACACTCAAAAATTATTTGCTGAATTTTTAGATGAATTTCATTATATCATCAGAGATCTGATTTTGTTGTTTGTGGTTTTGTCTGCTTATTCATTTTAACATGGGTAAGACTGGGGAGGAGCAAACTGGATGAATTTGAAGGAGAATGGCATGACATTCTGAACTGGCACTCAGTTCCTGGAGGGCTACTTGCGGCTCTGTAACTCATTAGCAATGTGACCTTGGATGAGTCATCCCACTTGAGCCTTGACATCTTCCACTAAAATGAAGGGTTTGGTCCAAGCACCCTTCAATGTCTGTTCTTTTCTATGACTCACTGGGTTTCAATATTTGCCATGCCTCTCACACTCCTATGAAAGAAATGTTATCTTTAGGCATCAACTCAGTTTATGCAATAATGATGCCTTACGTTTGATTGGCATTTGTTATTTGCAGAGCACTTTCATCTCCACTATTGCATTTGATTTTAACCAGTCATGTAATGTATTGAGGACAAGTTATCTTTTTTTACGTCTGACGGGGTGTGAAACTTACCCAACTTTATAACATGCTAGAAAAGGGAATGACAATTGTATATACTGTCCTGCCTATATGTGGTACAATATATTGGATAGCATCTCTGCCATGTGGGAGTGGAACAAATTGTTTACACCTTGAATAGCAGACACTACTTTTTTTTTTTTTTTTTTAATGTTAAGGACCGTTTAGAAATGCTAAAATCCAAAGCTCTTTTTTTATTTTCTAGCTAAACTCTTTTTTTTTTTTTTACATCCTTACTGGAGTATAATTGCTTTGCAATGGTGTGTTAGTTTCTGCTGTGTAACAAAGTGAATCAGCCATATGTATACATATATCCCCATAACCCCTCCCTCTTGCGTCTCCCTCTAGTTAAACTCTCTAGTTGTAAGGATCAGAAAAGTACTCAGGTTAGCTCACTCAGGGAAGGGGAGCACTGCAGGAATCAGCTTTCTTACGGACAGGAGGCAAGGTAGTCCTCAAATAATTGGGAAAGTATCTCTAGACATTTCTTCCTAGGACTAAATTGTCTGTTTTTCTCCGAACTTCCAAGACCTTTCTTTCTTATTTGAAGAGCAGTTTCCTCTGCTTACTCATGGTTCGTGTTTCCCCATAACCATGGCTCTCCCAAGGCTTGGCTTCCTGACACCAGCTCTGGCCAGCTGACTCCAACATGTCAGATCCATTCACTATAGACCACTGTCAATCTCTTCCTCTTTTAGCTCCTGTGGTCCAATCAGCTGGCGCTGGGTCAGGAAGGAGTCACGTGGCACCCACATCAAGTTCTACCTCTTTATCAGGATTTATGAACAGGTTCCTAGGGAAAGAATCCTGTAGATGATAGAGCAGGCATCCTAAAACATATCTACTACATTTCCCTTTTTATCTACATTTCACAGGATTCTGTTGACTCTTTTTTTCTAAGGTGATGCCAATATTCCTAAGTATACCTATTTTTTTCATGGTTCTCGCTTAGAGGCCATAGTTTATTATCTGATTGCTTTCTTTTGCATTCATGCACATTTTTAATTAAATTCTCTCAATATCCCAGTAGGCGAATAAGATATCTCCCAGAGATGACGTTAACATGACATATTCGAAGACATCTAGAAGCTGGGGGTAGAAGTGAACTAGGTCAGGAAAAAAACCAGAAGCAATTCAAATTTGTCCCTTAGTTAAAATTGGAAGGGCAGTTGCATGGTTTTCTGTAGGGTGCAGTTAAAAAAAAAAAAAAAAAGCACTAGCCAGCAACTAGGTCCATTTAGGTCCTAGATCTGATCCTATCATTGATTTCTGGACAGATCATTTATTCCCCTTGAAATTCAGGGGAAGGGGGAGTCTTAAAATCTGGAAACTAGGAGGAATCTTATGGGGTTATCAAATCTGGTCTCTGCCTTTTACAGTAAAAGACACTGACATGAGGCCTTAGGTCACAGAGCTGATTAGAGGTAGAGCCAGTAGAATATTTCTCCTGAACAAACGGTTGTGATCTTTTTATTACATCATTTCAGTTGAAAGGGTAGAGGCTTATTCTGAGAATCAGAGATAATGCTTGTGATAAAGCAGCATAAAGTGGTGTCTAAATGTAAAATTTTATTTTAAGATGAGGACATGGAATGGGTATAGAAGACAGGAATCTGCACAGTGTGTGTGAACAGATAGGAAACAACCTATAAATGCCCTAATTCTTGTCCTCTAAAAACTTACCTATAGGGCTTCCCTGGTGTCGCAGTGGTTAAGAATCCGCCTGCCAATGCAGGGGACACGGGTTTGAGCCCTGGTCCGGGAGGATCCCACATGCCGCAGAGCAAGTAAGCCCATGTGCCACAACTACTGAGCCTTCACTCTAGAGCCCACGAGCCACAACTACTGAGCCCACGTGCCACAACTACTGAGGCCCTCACACCTAGAGCCCGTGCTCCACAAGAGAAGCCACCGCAATGAGAAGCCTGCACACCGCAACAAAGAGTAGCCCCCGCTCAACACAACTACAGAAAGCCCACACGCAGCAACGAAGACCCAACGCTGCCAAAAATAAATAAACTTATTAAAAAAAAAAACTTACCTGTAAACAAAAGATCATGAAAATTGATCTGAACTCTGTCACTGCCACAAAATTGCATCAGAAAATGGAGATTAGGATGTTCCCGCTGCCAGATGGAATAGGAATGTGGTTGGATGTGGACTCTGCAGACTGCCTGTCTTCCAAGGTGGGCTCTATCACTTAATAACGTGTAATTGAGGCAAGTTTGTACCACTTACTAAAGGGCTCTGGGTCAAACAGTAACACGAACTCCACAGAGCCACTCTCAGGATTCAAACAACCAATACTTGAGAAATTCTTAGAACAGTCTTTGGCACATAGTAAACCCACTATATAAGGGTTAACCTATCATTATTACTTGCTTTTCTCCTGTGGGAGGGCTAAAAGCTATTCTTTCGGAGTAATCTTCATTTAAAATCCCATGGGCTAGGTTAGACATATCAGTTGGTTTAGCGAGGAATTAAGAGGTGGAAAGGGAACATTTCTTTCGGGGCAGCTCCGTCTTTATCTTTATCCCTTTAATTCTTACGAAATTCATAAAGCGGACATTTGCTATTTGCATTTCACAGACCAGAAATCTGGCTAGAGAGGGTAGAACTTTCTGGGCCAGAACGAGACGTTGAATCAGTAGTGGGTCACAGCACGGAATCGATCTAAGCCTGCACGGGAATAAACGAACGTCTTTTCCAAGTGTGGACTTCCGGGACTTAGACAGTTCTCACTTTCCAGGGGCCAAGAAGAAGATGGATGCGGGTGGTTTAGGAGAGGACCCACATCTCCCTCCAGGCCCAGGAGCTACACCTCGGCTCAGAGGGCTCTCTCCACGCCGCCCGAGCCTCGCTAAGAGGGCCGGCTCCACACTACGGGAGAACCAGGCTCCGGCTTTCCGTCGGGGAGGCCTCCCTCTCCCGAGCCTCCCTCACTGACTCCGACTCCTCCGCGCAGGTCTTTGGAGTTTAATTCCTTAATTTATTTAGAAACTACACTTTTGAGTCAAAGAACAGAGGCAAGGACCGGGAACAAGAAGCAACGCGCGTGAACACGGACGCCGCCTCGAGAGCCCTTACAGGTCTAGCCCACGCACGACACCCGCCCGAACCCCGCCACCCGCCTCCTTTCCCGGAGGAGGCGTGGCCCGCACGCGTCGCCATCTTGGTCGCCTCTCTAGGCACTCTGTTTACTACTCTATGGTTGCCCGCTCCCGCCCCGCCCCTCCCCAGTCATTGTCTGGAGGAGCAGCCACGGCCGCAGCGCCTTCTCTTTATAAGTCCGCAGTGCCCGGATGTGAATGGATTACAATGTATCTTTCAGGGAAACCTATTATTATCAATGTGACTCCACGGGGGAGTCAATGGTGATGATCAGGAGGAGGAGGATGATGATGATGAGACACCTCTAAACTTGGAACAAGTTTAAGGCTTTATAAGAGGAGAAGAAAAAAAAAACCACCAACAAGATTTGTTTGAGGAAAAATTATAACTATCCTGTGTTGATATTTTTTTTATAAACAATAAGAAAAAGTTGTTGGATTTTTTTTTAATGATTTCTTTTTTGGGGGAGGGAATTTTGTTGCAGTTTTATGGTGGAATATGCAAAAACCAGAGCCAGGTGCATAATCTTGTATTCTGTGGATATCCCTGGAGCAGAACTGAGTACCAGTTAAAATACTTTTTTGGGGGATACACATGTGAGATACTAAGTACTTGCAGAAGATTTTTGTCTCTCTTTTTAAAGTCACTTTCCTTGGAATATTGTGAGCATATTTGTGGCCATTTAAGGTAACGTTACAATTTGCTGTCAGAGTAAACTGTTTGTAATTGAATTTAATATTTTAAATGTCGATCCCAGTGTTTTATTAAAACAAAAGGAACAACCTATTAAATAATCGCCAATGGGAAAAAGTGTGTGCATGCATTTTGTGTATGTACTCGCACATCTAGCAATAACAGGGTTTATAGAATGTGTATTTTAACACACGTTAAAATAGCGTATGTTGCATATACTGGATAAAGTACGCTTGTTATTACGAAACGATAGAATTATGCAGCTTAATTTTTATCCTAAAAAGTGATGTGAAAAAGTATGTTTTAAGAGCATGCAGGGCCTGTAATGGTAAATGTTGAATTAAAAACTTAAAGTGCTGGCGAACGGGGACTTAGCATGCCTAGGAACTCAAGTGTAAAAACAAAACAACATCCACCCTCAAAAATTGCCTTTTTTGTTGTTGTTGTTGAAGTTTGCAGCTATACTATTCTGTGACTTAAAAGGGAGGGGAAAAAAACGTATGTAATTTAGGTTTCGCCCCCAACGCAGAACTACCGACATGAAAATCTCCCCAGCAAAATGTGGCTTGGTTTATATCTGGAAAAGAAAAATATTGTTCCTCTTGGCAAAGTCTTTTTGCATCACGTGTATTTGCAGCCTAGTATAAACTTGCTTTGCCGTGTGTGGATGTGTGAGTGAGAGGGAACGAGAGTCAGAGAAAGAAAGGAGGGGATGTAAACTCGAATAAATTTCAAAGTGCCTCCGATGGATGAAACGGGCAAAAACTGAACTGTTCAGGCTTCAGATTGTAACTGACGTTCTGAGGGAAAATGAGGTGCTCGATGAAATTTCGTTTGTATTTTTTTTTTTTTTTTTTGCGCGGCGGGGGAGGTGTTGAGATTTTTTTTTCTCCGGGGGGGGGGGGGTGCATCCCAGCCAGCCCGACCCGAGCGAGCCGCGTCTCCCCGCCGGAGGCCCCCCACCCATTTCTTTGCTGAACTTGCAATTCCGTGCGCCTCTGCGTGTTTCCCCCTCCCCCCCTTCCCTCGTCCCCTCCCCTCCCCGGAGAAGAGAGTTGGTGTTAAGAGTCAGGGATCTTGGCTGTGTGTCTGCGGATCTGTAGTGGCGGCGGCGGCGGCGGCGGCGGGGAAGGAGCGGGCGCGGGCGCAGGCGGAGGAGGTAGAGGCGGTGGTTAGACATGAACGCCGCCTCGGCGCCGGCGGTGCACGGAGAGCCCCTTCTCGCGCGCGGGCGGTAGGTACCGGCGCCGGCGGGGCTCGGCGGGGCTGGTGCGCCGGGCGGCGTGGGGCTCGGGCTCGGCGGCCCCGCACGCGGCTCCGCGCCTCCCGTGCCGCGGGCTCCCGGCTCCCGGCGCTCCCCCTGGAGACACCCCTTCCTCTCCCGCGCCTCTTCCCTCCCCCTCGTCCCTACCCCCCCTCGGCCCCCCCTCCCCGGCAGTGCCACTTGGAGAGACCGATGACTTTGCCAAGGCCCTGACTTTAATTTTTACAACCCTTTCTTTCACAAATTAGGGTGCTGGACCATTACGGGACCCGACCCTCCACTCCGCTTCCCTCCCCCCCGCCCCGCTTTCGTCGACCCTGTCACCCCTCCCCCTTTGGACGTGTTTTCACTCCAGAGACGCTCATCTTTAATTTCTTTATAGCTACTTTGAAACGCAGAGGGGAGTGGTGTGTGTGTGTGAGCGTGTGTGTGAGCGTGTGTGCGTGTGTGTGAGTGTGTGTGGGGGGGGGTGGGGGGAAAGTTGAGACCGGATCGTTCTGAGTAGTTTCTCTTTTCTCTGGGATCCATTCATTTCTCGCTCTACCTCCTGTTGCATAAAATGATGCGCTGAAGAGCGGCTTTTTTTTTTTTTTCCTTCCCGGATTTGGTTTTATAGTGGATGTTACCAGTTTTGATCGTCTCTTTGGAAATACAATATCAATAGCAGTTTTTTGTTTTTTTTTTTTTTTTTTTTTTTTTGCTATTGCTGCCTATTCCTTCTTAAAAAAAAAAAGCAACAAAAAACAACTCTCCTGTCCCTCCCTCCTTTCTACCTTATTCCCATCCGCCCTCACATCCCTACCCCACAACCCCCCCAGTCTCCAAAAATCCGATTGTGTTTTCTCCAAGGATTGGGACTGGATTTTCTGATTGCGGTTATTTCCATGTTTCTAGGTTTGTGTGATTTTGCTAAAATGCATCACCAACAGCGAATGGCTGCCTTAGGGACGGACAAAGAGCTGAGTGATTTACTGGATTTCAGTGCGGTAAGAAAGAACGGTGGAAACTAACAACAGCTGTGAAACAAAACAAAACAAAACAAAAAACCCAAACACTTTGAGCTAGAAACCAATAATAATCTAAAGGACAGGAATAATTTTAATTGGCTGAGTCCTTGGTAAACATGAAGGTCTTTTTGATAAGTTTTTAACTACAATTTTTGGGTGTGATGGACGATTCAGGCTTTTTTTTTCAGAGTCTTAATTACTTGCTTTTGAATTTCCTACCCACCGAATCCCCCAAATAATGGAGTCTCACTCCAATGGAAGGGAAAAACAGACACCCCTAAAACTGTAAACCACCCCTAAACTTGACCTTATCTGAACACTGAGAGTACTGATACTTTGTGCACTACTCATTTTATTTATTTATTTTTTCTGAAAATGGAAAAGAGAAAATAGGAGACCCCAGTTGTCTCAGAGTTTTAAACTGATGATGCTTTGGATTAGTAGGACCTGTAGTCCTCATTACATCTTTTCCTGGGATTCTGAAAACTCGTGTGCATATGCTGAGCATACATTCTTTAGAACCCTTTAGACGGTCTTTGTAAATCTCGGAGTCGTGAGATCAGCACAAAGCAGAACTTACACACTTGTGGAGTTTTATGACGGAACTTGGTCCTTCTCCATCCCTTTGCTTCCCTTCCCCATACCAAGTCCCAAACATGTCAGGGGAAATAATTCATTTTTAATGCCAGATGAGTTTGGTGTAAGATGCATTTGCAAAGCAAAATAAAAAGAATCCACAAAACACACAAATAAAATCCAAACCGCCTTCTAAGTGGGGCTCTTTCATGTTGCTGCTGCTGCTGCCGCTACTGCTGCTATTGCTGCTGCTGCTGCTTCTCTTCTAGACCTTTTGGAGAAATGGCTTTCGGAAGTTTTGCCAGGAAACGTGGCCCTAGGCAGCTTTGTAGCCCCCTTTCTGCTTGCTGCACTTTCTCCATTCGTTTCTTTGCTTTTTGCAGGCTCTGACTCAGGGAAGGTGCGCATTATCCACTAGATACGTCGAAGAAGAGGGAAACCAATTAGGGTCGAAATAAATGCTGGAGAGAGAGAGAGTGAAAGAGAGAGAGAGAGTGAGAGAGAGAGAGAGAGAGAGAGAGAGAGAGAAGCAGAGAAAGAGAGAGGGAGAGAGAGTCTTGCTTCAAATTGCTCTCATGTTAGAGACGAAATGAGAATTTAGTGCAGGTGGCACTTTTATTTTTATTTGGGTTCACATATGACAGGCAAATCCTATACGGGATGGAAATGGACATTGCCACGTTTATGGCCAAGGTTTTCAATATAAAACAAGCAACTTTCTTCTCCTTTGTAAAACTAGTGTTTTCTAGAGAGCTTGCTGCCCTCCAAACTGAATCTTGTTCACATCATGGGGACTGTGTTGGTTTAAAATGTAGTCCTACCTAGTTCTGGCGATCTAATGAACCTGAGGAAAAAGAAAACAGTGGTTAAGGTTGGGGTGGGGGGAGAGTGATTGGTAATGTTGTGCCTGTTTTCGTTTTAAGTTGGATGGTGATGTATTTTACTAAAATGAGCCCTTAGCATAAACTGTATATTGTATAGGGAGAGTATGAAAGATCTTTGATGAACTCTGAAGGCACAAATGTCTTCTTTTCAACAGTAATGTTTCTTTGTTTCTTTTAGATGTTTTCACCTCCTGTGAGCAGTGGGAAAAATGGACCAACTTCTTTGGCGAGTGGACATTTTACTGGCTCAAGTATGTAAATTCTTTTCTTAGTGTGTAGTTAAATGTTCTTAGCTGTTTATTCACTCATGGTATATTTTTGGCTCTGTTGAAGTGTTCTGAAAAAGTCATTGAAATTTTAGCCTGTAATGATATGGTTATTTCATTATCCATTAGTGGTATAACTTAGGCAAAAACATTATCTTTTGCAAAATTAAAAGTAGGGTTTTTAAAAAAAAAAAAAAAATCAAGGAAACTGTCTCAGAATTCATCACTTACTTTAAAAGCAATTTTCTGATACAATTGTAATCAAACACGTGAAGATAAGGCAGTGTTAACATGGGGGAATAAATTAATGTTTCCTTATTTGAAAATAGAGGGAAAAATCTAACTTTCATGAAAAGGGCAAATCCCTTGTAAATAATATCAATTTTATTGGGTACTATGTATAATTAACCCTTTTAAAGAAATGAGCGCTTAATTTTGCAGATGAATGCTGTGTAGTAAACCATAGCTGTAAATAGAGAGACTCCTGCTAATCTGAGAGCGAAATATGAATTCATTTATATTTAAAATATCCTTTTTGGTGCTTCAGTTTTTTTTTTTTTTTTTTAAGAATTTACTTGTGCAATGAATTTTTCTATATTTAAAGTTGCAAATTTGGAAGGACTTTTACATTTTATAAATGAAAGGTCTTTGGCTGATGCTTTAAAAAGACATTAGCGCTATTCACAAAGGAATCTGTGTGTGCAGTGATTATCTGGTATCTAAGGAGGAGTTTTAATAGGGGACTCTCTGAAGGTCTCTTATTAAAAGTGAAAACTGAAAATATGCTATTCGTTTAAAACGTATTTTTTTGGTCTAGTGAATTTCATATCAGAAGGAGGCATACATTGCTCTCCTTTAGGTTCAAGGCTTAAATCCATTTATGCTTGTTAAACAGCTGTAATATTTTAGGAGTTCTGGCAGTGGTACATAACAGGACATTAGACAGAGTCCTGTTCTTAAGTCAGACTGGTAAATGTTGACATCGTTTAGTTGTGAGATACCAGTGGAATTGTCTGTTAGCTATTGAAGATAATTTCACATCTCTTAATATTCATTTGGTGTTGTAGCAGTGAAAGAAATCTGTTCATCTTTGTGATTTGTATAATTGGTATTTTTTAAATAAAATTAATGGCATTTAAAAGTTGCTCATTTCTAGATAAGTTACTTCTCCTTTGCTGGCCCCCATAAGTCTAAGGGATTTTTTATCTCTACAACTTGATTTGTGAAATATGAGATGCCTCCTATAGTTACATTTTATCTTTTATTTTGGGGGGTCCACTTTGATTAAAAGGGCTACTGACCATATGTTTGTGTTTTACTGTCCTGGACCCTGTTATAATTTTCATTTGGGACTTAAAATTTTTTTTGTTGTTGTATTCGTATTGTGTCTTCCAAATTTCTTTATCGTGTTCTCTATACAACTTTGAAGGAAAGATGAGTACAAGTATCTCATGTAGGCAGATTAATTTTTCATGATAGACAGTATCAAAACAGTTGCTAACTTTATCTCTGACAGTAACTTTCTTCATGATTTTCCTTAAGAAAATGTATAGTTGAAATCTGAAAGTAGATTATGTCAGAAAGGCTCAGAGATAGACTGCTTTCAGAGTCAGTGCAAAAATACTCTTTTGTACTTTGTAAAAATTGACACATTTGGAATAATTAAGTATATCAGCTTAGTTATAGTTTAATAAAGTAAGGTGATTTAGAAGCATGAAATTGTGTTACATTTAAAAAGATAACTGTGCATCTGGTCCCTTTTCTATGTTCACATTTAAATGAAGTCCTTGCTATGATGTTTAAGTGTTTACAGAGTGTAGGGTGAATAAGTATGAATATGTATTAATGCATTTTGGAAAATGATCATATACTGAAACTTACAGAGTTCTTAAGACAGTATATCTGTATATGTAAACCTAGACAGAGGCTTCATCCTTAGTGAGACGTGTTGTGATATTTCCAATGAATATGCTGTGATTATTTTTAAGGTGTTAAACTTTAAGTGACGTCGTACCAGAGGTGTAGTTTTCAGGCCCAAATGTTTACTTGTAAAGGTAAAAAGTGTAGTGCCGATTTTGTTCTCGCTGCTGGATTGAAAATGCAGGGTATTCATCCAGTGCAGTATGATGGGGACTATAATATACACAGTACAGATTGGAGTGTTGGTTTTTCTCATCTGTCCAAGACACAGTTAGGTGGCTTTGTTTCCACTCAGTAACAAAGATAAGTCCCTTTTAAACCATAACAAATAAAAAAAAAAAAATGAGGAAAACTGCATTTTGCTCCTGGAAGGATGAACTAGGAAACTTTGGACTGAGAAATAATTTTCTAAATGTACATCAGGTTAATATCCATTGTCCCAAGGGTGCTCAGATGTCACTTCCATGGGTAGCTTTGAAACTTGGGTCCAGAGAAAAAAGGTCCAAAGTATAAGTGAACTGTTCATATTGGAAAAACCAGCTCTGTTTTTTCAGAGTGAGGCATGGTAATGTTTCATGCTTAAAGTTCTCAGTAGCTGTGGATTCCATTCATATAGGGCGCTCCTTCGTGATTTGCAATGTGAGAATTAAAAAAAGTGTGGCCATATTGCCTTTAATCTTTCATTTCACAAACATGGTTTTTCCTACCACCTTAAGAAATGGTGAGGCTGCTAGGGAGAATGGAATGTAACCTGAGCTACAGCCTGACATTCCCAGGGAGCATTTTTCACATGAAAGGCTTTTGTCAACCCAGGAAAGGACCAGCAGTTTTTGTTTGATGTTTGCAGGTGTTCAGCAGAGAGCACTAAAACAATTCAGCCATGATAGTTCAGAGCTTGGATGACCTTAACGGGGAGAATTGGTGGGTTCTGGAATTATTTTTAAGAAATATTTGAAACCTATATGGTGACTTATATAAAGGGATTTCAGATCCATTATATCATTGATCTTAAAACTAGCTAAAAGCATCCACATGCCTGGATGATTGGAAAATTTTTCTCATTAAAAAGTAGGACGGCAAAGTTACCAGAAGAAAAAAAAATTCACCTAGAGTCTATAATTTATTGATGAACAGGGGTTTAATTTTCTAATATAACAAAACTACAGTTTCTTTGGTTACCTTTGAGTCTTTCATGAGCAAAAGATAAACATACTAGCTTTGGCATCTTTTACAAAGTAGTTTTAAAGTTGGGGCTCTAAAATTATCCATACTCAACAACAGTCCTGCTCACATCTGTTACATGTATTTACAGTTAGTCTGTGACGGATCCTACATCTTCCTCCCTTAGTTTAAAAGTTGAGCCTTTTCCCCCGTAACTGTTTAGCTTTACTTAGGTGTTCAGCATTTGTTAAAGGTGCCAAATGGATGGGTGTTTTAACAATTAAGAGCAGCAGTAAAACACACCACATCCCTGTCATGGTCATTTTTGGAAGAGAAAAAACATTTCTTGACATTCACACAAGTTATTTTACTGATACCCACATGACACCCAAATGACACATCAGTTTGGTAAATTCAGTAAGAAAAAATAAATCGCTCCAATTGGTAGTTCTGTATCACAGAGAAAATTCAAATGGTCAGCATTCTGAATTAATATCCATCCGTACAGTTTGAGTTCATGATTATGGCGTGAAAAAACAAATGGTCTCCCTTAAAGGTATTTGTGGAGTACACTTATTTAATTGTGTGTGTGTGTGTGTGTGTGTGTGTGTTT
Source organism: Delphinus delphis (assembly GCF_949987515.2). Taxonomy (NCBI): domain Eukaryota; kingdom Metazoa; phylum Chordata; class Mammalia; order Artiodactyla; family Delphinidae; genus Delphinus; species Delphinus delphis. Next base: position 70,637,771 of record NC_082695.1, on the reverse strand, counting down.
TAAACAGCCTTACTATTATAGTGCAGTTCATAGTGGTTGTATGGCTTTTATAAAATGCAGAATAATTTAACAGGTTACAAAATAAGCAAAGTGGCATTAAATCCATTCTGTTAGAATCATAGAATTTGGGGGATTGAACCCCTTAGAAAGAGACAGCCCAGTGCCTTCATTGTACAAAGAAAACTGAGGCCCAAGTTAAGAGGTTCTGAACTATGCCTTTATTTGCTAATCTAAGAAACAAGTTTTGATTTGCTAATTTTGTATGGCCCTGCAAATCCTTTTATTGGAGTAATATTGGTTTCACTGCTCTGTTTTTCTAAATTTGTATTTTGCATAATAGGGTATCAGGATTTGTGTGCTGATCTTTGTGCCTACAAATTCTTCTAAGTGCACATGTGCCCTTTGAATGCTTTTTAAGGTTTGGAGCTGAATTTTGGATTGTTGATCATTCTCTTTTGCCTGATCTGGCCTGTGACTATTTGCAAGATGTTAGATTGAATAACAGGGGTGGCTGGGCATGACACTGACAGAATTAAAGTGCTTCTTACTATGCCAAGTGGTGTACTATGCACTTTATATTCTTGTATTTTTTAAATCCTCACAAGAACCCAGTGAGATGCCAAGATTACCATGCTCAATTTATAAATGAGGAAACTGAGATTCAGAGATGGTAAACTACTTACCCTCAAGGCAGCCAGAATGAATCAGGTTCTAAACCCAGGTCTGCCTGGTCTGCCTAGCTCAGTGTCTTTTGAGACACACACACACACACACACACACACACACAGACACAGAGTCAGATATAGCTTATTATTTCAATATCTTATAGGCTTAAGGATATATTATTGAGGCTTGGTGTGCAATACTCTTCCTGATCTTTACAGTAGATAAACATTTTTAAAAAATATGTTTAAGATAATGGTATAAACCATGTCCATTATTTTTCCTGCTTTCTTATCCAAACTAAGCTTCTAGTTTATGTTGGATTTCAATGTGACTTAGTATCTCTCTCATATTTTTATTATTTTTTTAACAAGGAAAATATAGTAGGTAGTTTCAAAGTTGTGTTTTGGTTCTATTGTAAATGGACAGTCTGCTTGGGAACCAGTGAAAATATTTTCTTTTCAATTATTTTAATGTACCTAGTCAAACCAAAAGTTGAGGTAACCAAGCTTGCTCTGTTAATACCTAAAAAAAAAAAAAGGTTTCCTATCTTTTAACTGTAAAAAAAAGTTTTGCAGTTCCTTGTTAGATCTTTGAAACTTAATATTCAAGAACAAAAACCCTGAATTCTATCTGCATCACTAAAATAAGCAGTTTTGAAGTTTTGATATGTCTATTATCAGACATGTGCTTAAAATGTTACGTTTTCTAAATTCAGAAGGAAGAAGCAGTACTCTATTTGACATTGACTTAAGTAAATAAAATGCATTAAACAAGCGTAGGGATCCAAGATCTGTTGAGCCTGAAATGCTTAACATTTTTGACAGCATCAGCAAATTATCTTTACCCTACTATTGTAATGAGGAAATCACTTAAATAACAGATGAACAGCTAAGTCACATAAACATATATAATAGAACTATGTAATGAAAGTTTATGCTGTTAATTGCTCGAATCTGTCTTAAATGCTTAGAATCATGGAGCAGTAAAGACTGTCATATAAACAGTTTTGTTTTGAGCTTAAAATTATTCCTTTTTGCTTTCATCTGCTATGATAAACAAAGTAATTTTGGAAGCTTTACAGATCAAACATTTACTCCTAATGGTAAACTACATTTTATATTGGAAGTTTGCAGCCTTGTCCAAGGCAGAGAGTTGAGTCCTGGTGGCCCCAGGCTGCAACGTTTAGTATCATGATGCTATTTAGATCTGTTCCCATAAGCCAAGATAACAGATCTGAAGTTGTCTAATAAGGAACATGGTGTGTTTTGAAATGTTCTTCAGTTTACAAGTCTTGAACCAAAATGTTCTTGGCCAAACCTTTAGACCTTATACCTATATGTTGGGTAAGTCAGATTTTGCACAAAGCATCGAAATGAAGCTAGGTAGGAACAGAAAAAAAATCCCTTCCTTCCTTATTTTTTGTCTTTTATGAGCTATTTTTTTATGACCAGGTGTTCTTCCAAGTTAATTAGATGGTGCTGAGTATTAGAGAAAGTAAAGCAAAGCACATCAAAGTTATTTTTTTTAAAGGCTTTATTTATTTTTGTCACCGGCTTATTACTCTGAATAAAGTTTTCAAAATTGACCGCCAAGTTTATAAGCTTACACATGGGTTATCCATTTTCTAAATCTGTGATCCCACTTAGACTCAGCAGTGATGTAGGCACATGAGGTTTAGGTGGGTAATTTTCAACCATATGTCTCTTAATGCTTATGAGAGATGTAAGAGAAATAACAGTTTAATCTTTAGAGAAGATTGGTTGACGCTTTCTATAAGTTTTACATATATATTTATATATATATTTTTAATCAGGCTCAAAGGAATAGCAAAAGTGTTGAAAAAGGTTGTCATATTTGCTTTCATTTCAACAATAAATAAAGGCCCAGTTAATCAGCATATCAGATAGCCAGGTGTGTTTAGAATCAGTTTATACGGAGGAACTTCAGGCTGTAAGAAAGTATTCTATTTAAAGGTGCAGCCACTCGATTGTTCAAATGGCTGCTTTTGTACTTTTGTGTGACAATTAACATTTAATGAATGACTTTCTAAACTGCCATTGGTGGTAATTATTATATGCGGTTTATTAACTGCAATCCATTGTTGGATGTGCCTGTACTGATCTGTTTTGCAAACAACCCTTCACACGTTCAGCAGTATTTGTACATTACTTTTTAAAGAACCTGTTTCGTTTGCTGACGTTGATATTGCCCCTAAAATTTTTAGCTGACAAATGCCTCTTCGATCAGAGTGATTTTTTAATTAAATTAAAAATTCATTGTCTTTTCAGCTATAAAAATTTTGCCCTTCTTTCCTCAGGGAATCCCAAAGAAACTCCACAAGATTGCCTTTCAAGTAAAGGATTTATAGAAATTTAGACTTACCAGGAGACTTTAGAGATGTTCTATGATTTTATTTTTGGTTAAAGAGCTAAGGTTTGGGAGGGTTAAATGTCTTTTGCCCAAATCATACAGTTGGTTATGGGCTATAATAGGACACAAATGCAGATGTCCTGACCTGCTGCTCAGGGACCCCATGCTGCTTTTAATTAAGGTTTGGACTCAATCCGTTGGTACCAACTGTATGTTTCTTTAGAGGAGGAAAACTTGTATAATCTTCCATTTCTGAAAAATAATAAAAGTTCAGATCGTGAGAGATGGACAACGTAATCCAGCTCACTTGTCATCACATGCTCTAATTTGGCTAAGGCAGTTGACGAATAACTGTTAAAATGTATTGTGTTATTAAAAATAACAAAGTAAGACCCCTGATTAAATATCAGGGCTGTAATTTAATCTTGGGGGTTCTGGTGCTGTTCATAAACCATTTGGTTTTTTTCTGTAACAGATGACGTCAAAATACAGCTTGATTGAATTATGACCCTGGGTTACAGGAGCACCTGCTTGTGCCTCTTGACTTCATAGCATGTCAGCATTTCCATTACGAATTTTTTTTTTCTCTGACATTTTTAAGTTCAAATAGTTAAACGAGACTGGTGATTGGCATAGAAACTTTCAGCCTCCCGGGAAAAGACTATTTTCCCAATAAAACAGAGAAGGTGGTGACAAAGCCCCATTACGGAATACCTTTTAGAATGTTCTTCCTTGCTTTCATCTTCCATTAATATAAACATTCCCTTTTGGGGTACTTAGCTGAATTGCAAGGCATCCAAATGGAAGGTTTTGTATCTAAAATCTCCCAAGCCAAGACTTAACTCCAGGGCGTTTTGAGGACTTTTAAACTAGGGAAAGACCTACCTTCTGTGAAGGAAGATATTGAAATGATAGCTCTGGACACTCCAGTTTTCATCTTGTGTAAAATGCTGAAGAGCAAGATGAAAAACACGCACATTTGCATATCTTGTCAGTAATTACTTTTATATCCACTTAAGATGAGTAAAAATTGATAATGAATGGTTTAGAAAGGTCTATTTATTTATATCATTATCTGGAGACTCATAGCATAGCTTCAGTTTAGCCCCTCGGGTTTTAATATGTAGCCAGTGGAGATGGGATGTTGGTTGTGCCTATCTAGCCAGTTATTTTTTATCTACCTATCATAATTCTTATTGATGGTTCATCTAATATATATTTTTAGTACATGCTATGTACACATCCCCTGCGTTAGCAATTATAGGACTCAGAGGGCTTTGTGGGAGCAAGGTCCTGCCCTGAGAGGGCATGTATTTTGACAGGAAAGAATAGAAATGTACATGTTTAATTAATACTCAGTGTCCAGAAGACAAGTGTCATTAACATGGTGGGAGTTTAGGTAAAGAAAAACTTATTTCTTGCTGGGGGAACTTAATAATGAAGGTTTCATGGACAAATTGACTCTGATTCTTGAAAGAGGAGGAGTATTTTGACATGGGGCATTGGGACGGAGCCTTTTATATCAAGATCACTGTGAACCAGGCACAGAGGAAGGCCGTTGCAAAGGGTGGATGAAAGAGAGCAGGTTCCTCAGCTTGGCAGTGGACTCAGTTATGGTCTAGGCACCTCAGTCACCTCCAGGCACACATTCCTGTCTTGGGTGCCTTTTTTTTTTTTCCTTTTCTGGTTTTGGGATTTCCCTTTGAGATAATCCAGTTCCTTCCCCAAATATATGTTTTTAATGGTAGTGGCAGCGTGGAAATCAAGATTTAGGTGTTCCCAGTTCCAAACTCTTCCTATTGTATCATTCAGCAGTGGAAATTTTAAGCTAAGTTGGAGAAAATGATTTATTTAACTGAATTCTGGCAATCTAGATTCTCTTGCCATGTTTGCCGTTAAATAGCTGTTTCATATTGGCAAAGTGAATATAATGTGTCATACTGACATCACACATAGGAAAAATACGTAAATACCACCCTTTCCTTGAGTATTGGTCACATTACAGTGTCTTTCCCTCTGTGACCTCCTACTGTTTCAGTGATTCCAGTTTCCAGTTGAAGCCAACAATTCAAGTTCTAGTTGGAATTGACATAGGAGGAATTTATTAATGAATGTTTGCTACAGAATAGAAACAAGATTTTTTCGACAAAGGGCATATTCTAGACCCCTTTACCCATTTTTTTTAAAAAAAATGTCAGTTTCGAACCTGTGTCTTCCCCAAACTTTTTCTTCACTTTCGAACATAAAGGATTCATGTTGGGAATATTTTGCAACCCTTCACCTTTAAACTCAGAGAGAAAACATTTTGGTCATCAGGTGGTAATCACGTTTCAAGATTTAATCTACAATTTCATACATAACCCAGTTTTGCAATTTTGAAAAGGAAGACCGCACAATGTCAATTTCAATCCTTGTTCAAATAATCATTATTTGTTGGGCGCCTTCTAGAACTTCATTGTCTAACTGGTATCCCAAACCATGGAATGATTTTCTGTTCTGCTGTTGGCACTGTGATTCTTCATTTAGTTTCTTTTGGCTGCAAAGGTTGATTTTCTTTTGACATCTAATTGCCCCCTGATTTTGTTGACCTCTTATTATTCTTCAATTTATCTTTTTAGCCCATGTGGAACTTTTTCTTTTTTACATGGGTGTACATTTTGTAGTGTCCCACTTTAATCCCTAGTAATTTTGGTAGAGTTGGATAAAGTGAGAAATACTCCATAATTACTTTAAGCAATTAATTTTACTTAAAAAATTCGTTATTGTTGATGAAGGCTTGATTGTTTAAAGAATGTTGAAAGCTTCAGAAAAGTGAAAGGGATGAATGTACATAGTGGTGTTTTTTTTCATTGTGAATATGTTTCACCGGAATAACAAGAGAATTATTAAGAATTATTAACTTTCATGTACACACTTGTTCATTCATTCATTTAGTAAATGTTTTTTGAGAGTCAAGATTCAAATTGCACTGCTAGGTATTATGGTGATATAAACAAGGAAAAATTTCAAGGCCAGCATTGCAGTTGGCATAGGATACTGCTGTCATTGGGTACAGGCTCTACGTTGATTCAGTAAGACAGTGCTTTTCGAATAAGTGATGTCAAAGTGTGGAAGTAGACTTCTTCCAAAGATGCTTTTTAAATATAACTACAGACTTTACAGTTTAGCTGAAACATTGAAATCCTGTGTGTGTACTTCTACATGAGTATAAAGGAGAGAGAATGGACTTGAATGATTATGGAATTTAGACCTTGAAGAGTATTGTTATGATGTACTCTCAAATTTGGTACCAAAGACTTTTTGGGAGGCAATGACAATTATGCCCCATATGTTTTTGTTGGTTTTTTTTGGGGGGGGATCAGAAATTAAAATATCAGATTTGTAGATAGTGCCCATTTACTTCAAGGGCACTAGATATTTTTGTTGTTGTTCCCACACTTGAATATTTTTAATATTTATTTAAAAATTCGTATGCAGGAAGTTATTCATTTACTTTCAGAATTTTGTATTGAGCATCCACCACGTATCAGGTAGTATGCTGGGTGCTAGAAATAAAATGATGAACAAAACAGACGCGGTTCTGCATTGGCTCAATGTAGGAGACATACATTCACTGAATAACCAACCAGAGAAATGTCAGCCTCTACGTTGAGAGGTGTGAGGCGTTAGATGAGTTTGCAATAGGGTATCTGACCACACAGTCAGGAGAACCTTCCCTGAAGCTGGCACACCTGACTGAGGGGGAGGGGGAGGGAAGTGGGCTGGGGGTCAGCAGGGCATGGTGTTTGGGGACGAGCTAGAGCTTGGTTGGAGCTGAGGCAGGGGAGAGGGAAGGTAGGGGCCAGATCATGCCAGGCTGCGAGTCAGGGAGACTGTGCAGTTTCCTCCCACCAGATTTGTGCCTGGGAACACTCTGACTGCAGCCTGGAAAACACAGCTCAAGGGTAGTCAGGGTGGGTGGCCTGAACCAGCAGTGAGACTTTTGCAGGAACCCAGCTGAGAGATGGGGTTGCACACACACACAGTGGCATTTGCGTGTGTGTGTGTGTGTGTGTGTGTGTGTGTGTGTGTGTGTGTGAGAGAGAGAGAGAGAGAGAAACTTTCTATAACTTGAATACTTGCAAATTGACTGTATTTTATATCTTCTAACAGTAACCCTGAGACCTCGTTCAGCTACTGTGTGCTGTCGACTGCCTGTTTTGCACCCAAATGCCACAGAAGTGCTTTTTATTTTCTGAGAAAAGTGGAAGATTGATTTTGCAATTCTGTTGTGAGAGGGTGCAGAGGTGGGAGTGGGAGAAAGAGGCAAAAGGGACTCTGCTTTCTTATTTAATGGTCTTCAGTAATTACGCACTATTTAGGCTTCCTCTAGCTTATGTTCTAATTACCAGTAAACATTCTGGTGGTTCAGTTCAACCTGTGGAATTGAGTCCATCACACACCTGGGATCAGGTATCAGCACATTCCCACGCTGTTGCTGAGCATCTTTGGTGAACTTTAGGAAGGTGGTAGGATTTGTACGATATTCCGTCTGAGATGGAAACGCTGTTTACCTGATTCTCTTTTGTCTGAGGTGGCCATGGGGGAAAGTTATCTGGTAACTGTTGATTAGCCACGAAATAAAGTCTTTCACTTTGACACCTCCCAGTGAATAGCCCTGCTTCACCTTTCACTCTGACCATCTAGCTCCTTCTCTGCCCCGCTCCCTCCATTTTCTCACGAATCTTATGGTTTACTCTTGGGAGTCCCCTCTCAACCCACTATGTTTGTTAGTCCATTTTAGTTAGGAAAACTGTCACCATTCTTGCGGTATACTTACTGTTCAAGTTGAAGAAAAAAAGAGGTTTTTTCCCTCCTCTCTTCCTTGCCATCTTTGCTTCTGCCGGCTAGTTAGAGCGTTGGGGGAATGCCACGGGTATGGGCTGGATCCTGATAGCCACGCCCGTTAGTGATTCTTGGCCCTGTGACCCAAGAGCTCTGCGTGTGCTTCATCAGAAGGGTGCTGATAGGAGTGAGGTCTAGAACCATCTCTGCTGAGCTGAAAACCCCTTAGCACACGTGCCTTGTGCTGGTGAGTCAGTAGGTGATGCTGATGCAAGTGGACAGCATCCACGTGTTGTTCCTGCCTCCTGGAGAACTCCTTCAGCATCCAGGCGTGCACTGGTAATGCTCCGTTAAAAAAATCAAACAAAATGAAGTTACCTTCCTTCTGGGGTGCGGAGGGCACGCAGGGTGCTTCCACAGTTATCTGTGGTGCTTTATTTTTTTGGAAAGAAAAAAATGGTAGAATGTTATGGTTGACACCTCAATGCTCGAAATATTTCATAATAGAAACAAAACAAAAGCGTAACAAACCAAACACATACTCTCCCTCTCATTCACACTCCCTACTGACTGGTCCTCTTTCTTGGGCTCCTTTACAACAAGAGTTTTGTTGACTGTTGACTACACTGGTGGCTTCTGTATCCCTTCCTTCCATATACTTTTTATAAGTCTCACCCCAACCAAATATTCCAAAACATTTTATCTTTTGATGTTTGATACCTACAAAATAATACATGTAGCATATATGAATTATGAAGCTAAATGATGGAGTGAAGACCAGGGGACCCACCACTCACTGTCAAAACTAGAGCATCATCAGAACCATCTGGGTTTCTTCCTTATCCGCATTCCCCTGTCTTTCTTGCCAGAGGTAAATATTCTCTTTTTTCTTTCTTTTTTTTCTTTCTTTCCACTTGACGGAGGATTATAAACATGGTATCATTCCTGTGTTGTATTGTGCCACTTGCTTTTTACACTTGGCATTGCATGTTTCAGATTTCTCCATGTTGCTGTGTGTGGCATTAGTTCATTTTCACTGCTGGTGAATATGCCTCAATTTATTTATGTATTTTCTAGTTAATGAACCTTTGGATTGATTCCCTTTTTTTGAGACTACACACTTTCCTAGCACCTCTTGACGTGTTCTTGATCATCTCTTTTGATCCCTGTAGATGTCTAAGAGTCAAATTTCTGGGATGTAGAGTCATGCAAATGTTACAAATGAAAAGATAGTGCGGAATTGATTTCCAAAGTTGTTACCAATTTACACTCCTACCCACAGCATAAAAGGTTACGTTGGATGTATATTGTTGTCCACCTGTGGTGTTCTCAGATTTCTTAATTGTATCACTCTAGTGGGTGTACAATATAAAATGTATCTCACTGTGGTCTTAACTTGCATTTCACTGATGATTGATGAGGTTAAACATCTTTCTATGTATTTATTTATCATTCATGTTTCTTCTATGGAATCTCCCCTCCTCAGTTTTCTATTAAGTCTGTTTTCTTTTTAAATTTTAATTTTTTACTGCTTTGCGGATGTTCTTGTTATATATGTGGATAATAATTTTCTCAGTCACGCATGCTTCAAATACTTTCCCTTTTTTTATGACCTGTCTTTTTACCCTCCCTGTGGTATCTTTTGGTGAGCACAAGGCCTTAAACTTAATGTAGTCATTTTTTTTCCCTTTACCTTTTCATGTTGCGTGTCATGGTTGGAATATCCATCTCTACCTCAAGGTCATAAAGATATTCTCTTATATGTTTCTTCTGGAGAGCATTTTGTAGTTTTGACATCCACATTTAAGTTTTTAATACAGTTGGGATTGATTTTGTAGAGTGGGAAGTAGGGGTTCAATTCCACTTTTTCTTAAATATCTTGATATACATTTGTTCTAGAATCATTTATTGAAAAGCCCATACTTTCCGGAGGCATCCACAGTGCTATTTCTGCAATATTGTAAGTTTCTGTATTTGTAAGGGTCTTTCATTCTGAGTCCTTTTTTTCTGATCTGTTGGTCAGTTTGTCTACCCATGCCTCAGTGCCATATTGTAGTAAGTTTCATACCACATTTTAGTATATGGTAAGGTCCTTCCTCTTCTCATCCCACATGAACATTTTACTTTTAGCTATGTTTTTCCACAGAAATTTAAAAATAAGTTTGCCAAGGTCTTTCATAAGCCTTTTAGGGATTTTATTGAAGTTGCGTGGGATCTGATGATCAATTTGGGAAAAAATTAATATATCTTTAATAATGATTATCTCCACTCATTTATCTCTCCAATTCTTTAGGTCTTCTTTGATATCTCAAAGTTTCATAATTTTTTTCATGAGGTTGTGTATATCTTTTGATGATTTTTTCTTAGGTACCTTATTTTTGTTACTATTGATAATGGTATTTTCTTTTAAATTAAATAGTCAAATTGTTTGTCCCTGATATATATATAAATGTAATTGATTTTTGTATATTGATTTCATATTCAGCCATGTTGCTAAATTCTCTTATTAATTTTATTAATTTTAAATTATCTTTGTGTTTTCATTAGAGTTTTTCTTAGTCATATCATGTGTGAATAATGACAGTTCTGTTGTTTTTCCTTTCAAATCCCTTTCAGACAGATATATCTTTTTTTTTTTTTCTTTTCTTGTCTTACTCTGTGATACCTAGGACCTCAAGACATTCTTAAACAGAAACAGCAATACTGGGTATCCTTGTCTTTTCCCTGATTTTCACCATTGATATTGGTAGTTATTTCATTAAGGAAGTTTCCTTCTATACATATCTTGCTAAGAGTTTTACTGTGAGTGGTATTGAGCTTTATCAGTTTTTTCTACATACATTTATTTTTTAAATGATTTTTTTAAAGTATTGTTTTTAAACTTAAAAAAATTAATTAATTAATTTATTTTTGGCTGTGTTGGGTCTTAGTTGCTGTGTGTGGGCTTTCTCTGGTTGCGGCGAGCGGGGGCTACTCTTCATTGCGGTGCGCGGGCTTCTCATTGCGGTGGCTTCTCATTGCGGTGGCTTCTCTTGTTGCAGAGCACGAGCTCTAGGCGCACGGGCTCAGTAGTTGTGGCTTGTGGGCTCTAGAGCGCAGGCTCAGTAGTTGTGGTGCATGGGTTTAGTCGCTCCGCGGCATGTGGGATCTTCCCGGACCAGGGCTCAAACCCGTGTCCCCTGTATTGGCAGGCGATTCTTAACCACTGTAGCACCAGGGAAGCCCCCTCTACATATATTTAAATTATGATTTTAAAAATCTCTTTAATCTGTTAATGTTGTGAGTGACATTTATATTTTTCCCTATGGTAAACTCCCCTTGGATTTTTGGGATTGATTAATGTGATTGATGTATTTTAATTACTCTTTTAAAAATAATATCCTGGACTCAGTTTTCTAATATTTTCTTTAGTATCTTGCATCTATGTTTCTAACTAAGATTGATATATAATATTTCTTCTCTTACCATCCTTATCTGGTTTTAGCTCCAAGATTATACTGACCTGTAAAATGAATAGAAGAGTATTTCCACTCTATCATCTCTCATCACAAGAGTGTGTATAAATCTCAAATAATCTGTTCCTTGAAATTAGGTAAAACTTGTCTGTGTAAAAATCTGAGTGAGCCTCGAGTGAGATGATTTTAAAGCCCTGATACAATTTTTAAATATTAAAAATATTGAGAATGAGAATTTTACTTTGTTTTTTAGTTTTAGTTCATTTTAAAATTACATATATGAACAAAATTACATATCTGATAGATATAATATTTCACGTTTCATATAAAATTCTGAACTGATTACCATAAAGTTGTTCATGGTATTCTCTTGTTAGCTTTCTGATCTCTGCTGATTCTATAATTAAGTTTCGTTTTTCATTCCTGGTTTTATTTGCGTTTTCCTTGATCAAGATCACTAGATGTTTTTCTCATGTATTAGTCTTTACAAAAAGAATCAACTGTTGACTTTGTGGATTATTTGTGTGTGTTTTCCCACTTCATTAATTTTTCATCTTTATTATTGCCAGCTTTCTATTTGTTTTGGGTTTATTCTGATTTTTTTTCTAACTTCTTAAGTTGACCACTTAGCTCATTAAGTTGTTATCATTTATTTTGTTAATGTAAAAACTTAAGGCTCTAAAATGCCTTTTAAGTACTGCTGTCCCTGTATTCAGCGGTTTTAATATGTAACGTGTTCATTATATTTTATTTATAAGTATTTAAAATTTTCCAATATGATTTTTCTTCTTTAACTCTTGCAATATTTATTGATGCCTTGAAAATTTTACAAATGAATGTTATTTATCTTTTTATTATTGACTTTGAATGTAATTTAATTGTTGTCAGAGAACTGTTCCATGTGACAACAGTTCTTTGTTTCTTGTGAACTTGCTTTATTGTCAGTTTTAATTAATCAGTTTTCATAAATGTTCCATTGTGTGCTTGGGAAGATTGTGTATTCTTTTATTATTGAGTTGAAGGATTTATGTGTCCAGAAATTTAAGCTTGTTAATTGTGCCTTAAAATCATCTGTACCTTTAACGGAGTTTTTTTTGTCTGCCTGACATTTTGTCATTGAGAGAAGTGGATTGAAATAATCCTCTATCATGGTGACTTTGCAGATTTCTCCCCGTGTTTCTGTTTTGGCTTTATACATATTGAAATTGTTTGTATTCAAGTTTAAAATGACTAGGTCTTCATGGTTAATTAAACTCTTTATCCACTTTATATGTGGTCATTCTCTTTCTACTATTTTGTCTTAAAGTCTATTTGGTCTGTTATTAGTATAGTTATCTCACTTTCTTTTTGTCTAATATTTGTCTAGTGTATCTACTTTTTAACTTATTAATTTCAACCCATCCAAGTTGGTTTGTTTTTAGTCTGCCAGCTACAGCTGGATTTTAATTTAATCTAATCAGATATCAAATTATTTAAGTCCATTTACATTTTTTTGTACTTTGGGTTAGGCCACTTACATAGACTACACTGTGAATATGGCTCTTGGAATGGTGTGACATAGTAGCTCTGTGATTAATGTCATCTAAATTTTAAATTTCTATTTGTATTGCTTCTTATATACTTTTTTTTCCTCTTATTCCTTTTAAAGTAATTAGTTAAGGTTTTGTTTGTTTTGTACTTTATTTTACCCTCCCATTGTGTGGAATTTATTTGGAATTTATTTCTGTTCTTTTAGTGATTACCTTTAAATTTTACTATGTATAGTTATCTGACAAAGTCTGAAGTTTGTCTATAGTATTAACTCCCCTTTGAAACAATTTTAGCACCATAGAATCCTGTTCCTTATATCACTGTCCTACCTATGAGAGTATTGTTGTTTGCAACTTTAAAATATTTTCTACAAATTAGATATTACTATTATCTAAACATTATAGACAGTGTTTAGATTTACTAGTTTACTAATATTTTTTGCTCAATACTTTCTGGCTTCTTTGACCTTTATGGGATCATTTTCATATTTGGTGAAGTATATCCTTTAGAGGTTTTTTGGTATAGGAAAGTTGGAGGTCAACTCTTGTATTTTTTAATCCAAAATGTCCTTATCCTTGTTATTGAAAGATAATTTTTCAGGGCACAAAATTCCAGGTTGACATTGATTTTTTTTCTCATTACTCTGCTGATTTTATTCTACTGTCTTCTGAATTCCATTGTGGCTCATTAGAAGTCTGCTGTCCATCCAATTGCCATTCCTTTCTAGACAGTTGTCTTTTCCCATGGCTTTCCTTTTTCATCTTGGTACTTAGGAATTTAGCAATATTATTTCATTAAACCTCTTTTTGAGAAAATATCAGTTTATTTTTGTTGGAAATTCAATGATGTTTTTTGTTCGTTTGTTTGGTCGGTTTTCTGCCTCTGTTTTGCTGGCTGCTCTTCTTCTACGTGAACTGTAAATTGAGTCCCTCGGGAATCTTACCTGGGCCTTCATTTCCTTTTCTGCTGAGAGGCAGTGTGGCACAGTGCCTCAATCTGGAATCAGATTGGGTTGGTTATCGTCTAGTTATTAGCAGTGTGACCTTGTTTCCGTATTGTAGAGTGGGTAGAAATAGCGTTGTTGGGAAAATTCAATACAGTAATGCTTGCCATGCACTTGACCCATGTCCAATATATAGTAGTCAGTCAATGTACGTTTACTTCTATTCCCATGGATATTTTCTCCCTAAGTCATCTTAGTTTCTAAGATATCAGCTCTCATATATATTGCTCCAGTATCATTTGTGTTTTTCAGTGTCAGTTTGTAGAGCCAGCTGTTTATTTTATTTGACTTCCCCCTTTCCACTTAATATACACCTGTCCTACCTCTGCATCTTGGGAATGGCACTACCATGCACCTAGTTGATTAAATGATATCAGGACATCTTGGCCTCTTTCTTTCTCTTACTTTCTCCCCATCTAATCATCATGGAGTTCTGCTCTTCACCTCCACTTTTACCAGTTGAAATGAAGGACTGAAAGACCATCATTTCTTGTCTGGTATATTCTAGGAGCCTCCTAACTACATTTCCACTTCTTCCTTGTTGAATCCATATTCCCAAGCAGCCAGGGTGAGTTTTTAGAAAATGTCAAACAGAGCATTTCATCTCCCATCTTCAGTATGTCACATACACACTTCAGTATGTACTCTTTAACATATCCTAGAGGTATCTGTCCAACCTCATTTGGATCCTGTCTCCTATTGGTTACAGTATTTAAGCTACATTGGTCTTCTTTTAGGTGTTGGAGTTTGCCAAGCTTTTCCTTGAACCAGGGCCTTTGCACATGCTCTGGAGCACCTCTCCCCTCATTCTTTGCCTGGCTAACTCCATTCAGGCTTCATCTGAAATGCCATTTTCTCAGACAGGCTTTCTTTGATTTGCTAAACTAAGTTAAAATGTCTATTGATTCAATAAATACTAGATTTGATTAATAAATGATTCAATAATCATATATATTAATATTTGAATCTACTGATTAACAGGAATGATAGTTTTATGCGATCATACTCATTTTAAGTTTATTCATAGTGTTGTCATTGGAAAACACTAAACTTCCCTTTTGTGTGCATTTATCAGATTTTCAAAGTCACATAACTTTCTGATGACCATAATAATTTTTTTCATTTTCACACATATTTTGCATGTAGATAAAATATCAGCCCAGATGAGGGACGGGAAAATTCACACTCACTGAGAACCATATGTCAGGCACTCTTATGTCACTATCTTATGTAAAGCCCTGAGACCAAATCACTGAAGAAGCAAGTGTGACTCAGAGAATCCTTTGAGCATTGTCCAAGGCCATAGAGGTAGTGAGAGGGAAACCCTTGGTTTAGTCTAGGTGCTGGAACTATGAGAGGAGAGCTCATTCTGTATCTTCTGCCTTGTTTCTTCTCTTGGCAAACTTCTAAGAAATCACTGTAGTGAGTAGAGGTCACAAAGTTCTTACACATATATCACCTCACCTTAGTATCTACATCAGGTTCTGGGGGGGGCATGCCTATTTTTGACATTTCATTATGGATCAGGCTTTTTATTCACTAACTCTTTTATTCCCCTCAGTACCCCTCTGAGGTCTTTGAGTGTACAGAGGATAAAAGTTAAACAAAGAACAATTAAGTGAGTTCTCTGAAAAGTGACATAGTTGAATATTGAATTATCGATGAGTATTTTTTTACTATCTGGAGAAGAAGAAAACAGAATCTTTTAGTTTCAATAGTTGTGTCTGTCTGTCTTCTGTCTGGTTGGCTGGCTATTCATTGCTACGTATCTAAGATTGGATATGTTTTAGAAAAAAATGTAACTAGCCCAACTAGGCCTGGGTTTTACAGATACTATTCTTGGGAGAAGGCTGAGTTTATTTTTAAGTTAATTCTTTATAAAGAAAAGTATATACTACATAAATGTTCAGTGAGTACTTAGTTAAGGCAAAGACCAAGAAGGTGGAACTGAAATTTGGGAAGCATCACTGTGTGAGTTGGATTCTTCGGGCCAAGTAGGGTGTCCTTGGCCAGACCAAAGAAGAGGACACGGGGGAGGGCTATGTAAGTGCTGGTGAACTAACTTTTCTGTTCAGAGCTTTCCCACTGTCACTGTGGCTCTTGCCTCCTTTGATTAATATTTTGGTTTTTGGCAGGGCATTTTGGTTCGAATACACATTTTGACGTTTTGATTTTTTTAAAGCTAAAATTTAAATGAAAGCTCGTATTCAGTCCATAGAGTATTCAGTCCCTTATGTTATGGATTTTACCTCTTACATGTGTAGCATCTAAAAAAAGCAATTTTCCTTAAAGGAAGACATCATTCTTTAGAGCTAGACGATAAACACATGTTTCTGAAACTAGAATGACATAGACTAGACCAGGGGTCAGCAAATTTTTTTTTGTAAGGAACTAGCTAATAAATATCAGCTTTGTGTGCCATATACCCTTTGCTGCAAGTGCTAAATTCTGCTGTTGTAACATGAAAGGAGCTGTGGGAAACAAGGAAGCCATAGAGCATGCCTACCTTCCAGTAAAACTTTATTTATAAAAACAGGCAGCAACTGGATATTGGTGGGGGAGGGCATGGCTTGCAGACACTTGTCTAGAGAGGTGTATTTTAGACCTACGTGTAAGATAGGATGGGCTTCTACTCCCAGCCTTCTCCATTATTAGCTCTGTGATCTTGAACAACTCACTTTAAATCTCAGAGTAAATTTGTCCATTTGAAAAGTGGGACAGTCACATATTTTCTTGTATGAGCGATATATGTTTTCTTTAGATTTTTATGTATTGGATATACAAAATGTTATCGTAATAGTGAGCATGTATTACTTTTATAAACACAACAAACTATTTAAAAATTAAAGCACAAGCTAAAAAGAAGAAAGGTGTCAAAAAATCATCATTTGAGAGAATTTTGTAAGGAGTAGATCAGGTTCTTTGTGGAACTAGAATGGATGTAAATTGATCAGTAAATAAGTATTAGGTTTGAAAATCATTATGGGCGAAGGCTGTTGGTGAACTTTGTGTCATACAGTACCTTCTTAGATACAGAGTCATTAGCCGATAATTTTTATACTATTTTGTTTATATATTCATTTATTGATTAGTTTAGCAAACTTATTGACCCCTCACTATATGTGAGGGACTGTGTTGAATGCTTGAGGTAGTAAAAATGGTGATAAATAACATAGTTCTTGATTTCAAGGAGCTCACGTTGAGAGAGATGAGCATCTACACAAAATATTACCCGACTGTATGATAAATTCTCCTTTCGAAGTGTGTATGTATAGGAACCACTAGGAAATCAGAATTGCTGGAGTAGAGATGAATGCCAAAGGATCTTCGTCAAGACTGCCATGTCTGTTGGGCCTTGAAGGATGAGTGGGGAATCTCTAGACAGAAGGTCTGTGCTGTGCATTTGTGAACTTTGCACGTCACAGGTAGTTCTCTGAAACTAGAAATGGAGTATTGAGAGCACGTGGGGCATGTGATGCTCAAGGTTTGGCCCCGGTCAGGGAGTGAAGGTGAGGGAATCTGAACACTTTTGGAGCTACAGAAAGCTTTGGGAACCTGATAAAAGATAGGACACTTTTCCATAGGAAAATCATGTAGCATGAAGTTTCAATATTTTGCATACAATTTTGAGACTAAGGATCTAGAGATCATGTTAGAACGTTATGAACATTTCTATGTGCTTCCCTTCTGGAAGAATGAAGAGAGGTAACATACATTGATAGACAGATGCTTCATTGCCCTGCTTGATGGTGGCAGCAAATGCTCTCCATAAGCTTAAAGTTTTTTACTTCATTTCCTGAAGGATCTGGGAGTATATGAGATTGTGCTGAAACTTTTATAATTCCCTTGAAGAGATGGGTAAGCAGAATCAGACAAGACTTCTTATTGGTAATTGTCCACACACCTCAGTCACCTAAGTGCTGAAGAGATGATATCACTTTCCGTAGAATTTCCTCATCTGGAAGATGGTGCTACTCATAGAACCCACCTCATAGAGTTGTGAGGGTCGAATGAACCCGTCCAGGTACAGCCCCGAGCCCTGGGCTTACACACAATAAGAGCTCAATAAATGTGAGCAATTGTGAAACATCCGTGATTTCATTTGTGGACGTTCAGAGATGGAGCGCTCACAAACACTTGAATTCCTATACTGAACTTACGAACAGTCTCGCGTTATTGGCTGCATCAGCATCTGTGTGGGCCCATGTATCTCCGGATCTTCATGGGTGGTTTCTTTGGAATAAAACTTCCTTACCTGAAATACCCTTCCTGGCCCTGACTCAGCTCCTCTCAGTGATAGGCTGCTGTACATATTTTCCGTATAAAACAGCGGCAAAGGTGGAGATAAGTTAACTAATGAATATTTTTATGTGCTTTTTTTTTTTTTTCCTTTTTACAGCTTCTGATATTCAGTGGGGAAATTTTCCTTGTTAAGAGGCACTGACAAGGCCAGTTGGCCTAAAATTAGATCCAGCAGCTGTGTTTTGAATCAAGGCCCCACATGTGCGCTTCACACTCTTTTCCCGCTGTGCTTGTCTGCCGCTTTATCTTCCTTCAGGGAGCAGCCTTTTTGGGTGAATTTGAACATCCATGTTTTTCTCCTGGTACAACCAGAAAGGTGCTTCCACATAATCATGTGTCATGTTTATTTGCACTTATGGAATGGCAAAACCCAGAACAACAGCAGGTTTATTGAGTTATTATTATTATTATTTTTTACGAAACCACCCTCTAGCATAACTTTAACTCAGGCTATGTATGAAGATTTTAGCCTTCATCCCTCTCCGTACCCCCAAATCCTTCAATTATCAAAATAAAAGAGAATATGTATCCAAAATAAAACTTCGGAGCCAAAATCAAGGTACTAGGTCATTCTTACATTTAGTTGCCACCCAAATCAGCTCTTTTTTTTTTTAAGAGAAACAAAATCCTGTGACTATTTTTATTTTTGATATCTAGAAATAATTTTTGTTTTGTTTTATCACTTCATGTTTAGGAGCCAGCGTTAGCCAGTGTTAATTTTATAGGTCCCATTCCTTTTGTATTTCTTTGCCTTACTGTTTGGTTAATAAACATTTTTTAAAAAATATATTCATATACACAACATTATCGTGATTCGGTTTAAGTATCTGTGGTTATAAGTGCACTTCATTTCACCTAATTAAGTTATTTAGTCATTTACACATTAGCAACGTACTACATATTCCACTTTTACAGGAACTTACTTTAATTATACCCACAGTTGTGCTCTGCTTCATTATATCCATAGATCAACCTGAATAATAGCATCTTAAAAGCCATATGCTAAAAGTGATTATAGGTCATTAAGGCCAAATTAAGGTAACATTTCTAATGGCCACAGCGGAAGTCTAACTAACAATTACTTTTTTCTTTTGCTTTGGGGAACTCATTCTCTTTGGCTTTGATGTTGCCGGGCTCATGGTTGAATGCCTGGTGTTCGGCATGTGGTGTAGTTGCTTTGATGATGCTAATTTTTTTAAGGGGGAAATATATATGACATACTTTTTATTTATCCAGAAATCTCTATTCAGTGAATCTGCTGCCATCTTTCTCAAAACATTATGCTTCTTCTTTAGCCCTGTCTGTTCCTACCTACCATTAAGAGTCAGGTGGGCAACCAATTCTCATAGTTTGGGAATAGGAATAGACTAGAATTCATTTAAGTTACTTTAATGAATAATGAGAATAAAGCCTGGTCATGACCTTCCAAAGAGAAATCCCTTGGCTTTATCTCTTTCCATGGAAACTTTGCTTAAAAACAGTAACAACGATAACAATCTGGTTTTTAATGCATGAATATTTAATTCTTGTTTTGGTTGGCCTAAGATCATTTATTAAGAAAGAAAAAAGGACATCCTTCAATTTCAGGCTTATGCATACACATTTTGTAACCTAAGAATGGGTGACTCTAATGTCAGTTTTCTCTTTGAGAAATACTTAGGTTTGGTATGGGAATAAATAATTCTGGATTATTTTGTTGATATAGACATATAACTATAGAGGTCCATTTTAAATTATCTTTACTGGATTACCTTACAGTTTTATAATCTGTGATTGAAATTAGTAAGGTTTAAATGGGAAAACTACACTCAAAATATTCCAATTTAGACTTCAATGGTAAGTCAGCTTTTTGCTGGATTAGTGAAGATTTTCCTGCGTGTTCAGATTTGGAAGATATTGGGCAGTTACACAAACATGACTGGTTGATGTGGAACCTCTGCATTTTTGTCGGAAAATTATGTTTCTGCCAGCTCATATACTTTTAAAAATATTCCCATTTAAAGTGATAGTTCAGCTTGGACATGTCAGTGTAGAAATTGGCAACTTACCTTTTATGTAAAAAGGGTGAAAATAGGAATATACACTTATATTTTGCTGTACCTGCATAAAAAAAACACAAGAAACAAAGTGGTTACCTGGGGATGGTTGAAGAGGGAGTAAAGAACAGCACGGTGGGGATGAGACTTCCAAATGTATAACTTTCGTATCACTTTGAGTCTTGAACCATGTACAGATATTTTCTCTAACTATATTTATATTTTTAAAACACTAAACAAAAAAATTTGGTGACAGTTACAAGCATTTTAAAGATTGTTTTGTTCAGAATTCTAACCGTAAAATATAAGAAATAAGTAAGTGGGATTAAGAGTGCAGTCATCATTATATACTCATATTGATTTGGTCATTTTCTCACGTTAGTTTTGGGGTGACTTAAACATACTGTATATTCTAAAACATAGATTTGTGTTTACTCTAAAACATCGATGTTTAAATTTAAAAATACTATGGCCGTATTAAAAAGCAGACTCAAGACAGACTTTACGGAGGAAAACTATTGGACTTAAACAGAAATTTGTTGGTTTGCAAACTGGCCCCTGCACATGGAGGGCAAGGAGAGATGGAAGAGTCAGGTCACTCCAGATTGGTAGGTGGCAGGTGTAATAAGCAAGGCAACTCACATCCGAGGCTTGTCTTGAGCAGCTACAAGACGAGTATATTTCTGCACCTGCCTGCCAGAATCTCAGAAGTTTATATAGGGCCCTTAATGGGGTTCAGTCCAAGCATCACCTAACTCTCTCAAGGCTATGTCCTTGAAACAGCTCTGGCTATGGGAATAATGTGAAGATCGTCCATTCCAAGGACAGGGAGGGAGTGAGGAGCCTCCAGTTGCCCAGTTGGTGGTGTCCAGCTCACGGGTCAACCGGTGTCACATCCTCTCCATGACCTCTGCCAACAGAATTGTACATTTACATAACATGTGGTTTGGTTGATCCAGTGGTCTTAGAAGGTGGGAGATGCATTATTAGGAGTTGGGTGTGACAGAGGAAGGTACTCTTGCATGGTGACGAACTTGTTCCTGGATTCAGGGACCACGGGAACTTCCATAGTTGGGAATGGGAGCAGTAAGTGCTGTGGACAAGCTACATTTTAAGTTATTTTTAAAGTACTTTACTCACACTGGAATTATTTTAACCTGTCAAAATGTGACTAAGATGTCAACAAAATTCTCTTCTTCCAGATTTCTAGGTGCTAATGTACTTGCATTAACAGTAATGAAATGTGATGATTTAGTAGTTTTATTTTAATTAGAAATGTGATTGATTTTAACCTTTATTTAAGAAAAGAAAAGTAATATGGATGTATTAATTTTACTATGGAAAAAAAGGTTCACCTTGAAATTCTTAATACCATAGTCCTTAAAACATCAAACTGTTCAGTTGGAGAATTTGCTTTTGCTTATTGATAGCTGAAGACCTGCTGTTGTTAATATCTTAATGATTTGCATTTATTAATATAATGTTGGGAAATTATGCTGCATTCTTTTTACAGTGGTGTTTTTGCTGATTGATCTCATCTCTGAAAATACAACAGAGCACTAAAGCCATTATCATAGTTAAACATTATTATTCTTGAACGGGGATGTGAAATACAGGGCAAATTGTGGAAAAAAGTGCTGTTCGGGAAAACCACTCAATCCTTTTAAAGTCAAAGAGATTAAACAATTTGGAATTTGAAAAAAAAACCACACTGAAAGATAAAGGTATATAAGCTCACTTAACTATTAATGATACAAATTAATCTGCAGAGAATTAAAAGCAGCTTTGTTAATGATAGAAGACACGTGCAGTTAATAAGGACATTACTTCTCATTTGCAGTTAGGTTGGCCTCTCATTTATTAATATCTGTTTAAACTACAAATAGAAAGAACTCCATTTTTACCAGACTTGTTGTCACAAGACCCAGTCTCTAAAGAGAAATATCGTTGATGGAAAACCAGAAAGACTAAATAGATGTATTTGGTCTCACAGGCAGTCCATTAATTTGCTCAAATTAAATATTATCTTTAAATATTGAAAGGTTAAATGTACACTGATAATGGATTTAGACAGCTATTAAGCTGTAATTGCCTTCTAATGTGGTTAAAAGACATTTGATATAACATATTGAGAAGGAAGAATTAGGGACTTTTCTCTACCTCAGTTTCAACTGAGAGTTTTATAGCTTTCATTCTGGCAGTTGTAGGAGTTGGGTAACAACATTTTTTTTTTATGGGAACGCATACAATATACATAAAATATTCAGTGGGCAGGTTGTAGAGGAGCTGCATTTTGTTCAGTGTTACTTCATCCTTTCCGCAAATCTGCAACATTGATACTGTCAAATCAGCTCTCCACCCCCAATATTTTTCTGTTAGATAAAAGCCAAGTTTCTGAAAATGTTACCAGTGTATGACTTCTACCCATCTAAGTTGAATTAGTGTTTTGTGCCCTGCGTATATGGATACACTAGTGACCAAATTAATCTGAAAATTTCTCAGTCTGCAGGAGAGTTCTATCTAGCTCAGGTAGTCAAACTGATGGCTTTTGCTGGCTGGATAGGCAGCTTTCTTTTTAGTGTTTGAATTGTTTCATTTATGGGATGATGTTTGCACGTTTTTACAGGTTGTGTTTTGTGAGTTGAGTTTCCAGGTTTAACAAATTATGGTGAACCCAAGAACACAGGCTGATTGATTTAGTCAATCACTTGCCTCTAAAGTTCAGTGACAGGACAAGATATTGTTTGGAAAAGAAATGTAAAGGAGAGCTAGACCTTCGACACATCTTTTTCCTTGTGAATGATTTGAACATAATTGAAGTATGAGTATGCATTGGGAAAAAATTACCTGCAGTTAAGATATCGAGCCAGGGACTTCGCTGGTGGCACAGTGGTTAAGAATCTGCCTGCCAGTGCAGGGAACATGGGTTCAAGCCCTGGGTTGGGAAGATCCCACATGCCGTGGAGCAACTAAGCCCGTGTGCCACAACTACTGAGCCTGCGCTCTAGAGTCTGCAAGCCACAACTGCTGAGCCCACGTGCCACAACGACTGAAGCCCACGCACCTAGAGCCCGTGCTCCGCAACAAGTGAAGCCACGACAATGAGAAGCCCGTGCACTCAATGAAGAGTAGCCCATCCCCTCGCTGCAACTAGAGAAAGCCTGTGCACAGCAACGAAGACCCAACACAGCCAAAAAAAAAAGAAAAAAAAAGATATCAAGCCAAAGTATTTTTGAATTGAACAAAGAAAGGGAAAGAAACATGCTGCAGTTGATCCCTGTCACTCATCAAATTTTTGTGTGAATAGGCAGCCTCTGCTAGTTGTTGGCTAACTGTTCTGTATTAACGTTTTGGTTTAGTTTCCTTCTTTTTTTCAGAATTCACTTTGGTTTCACAAACCATTGTCAAGGAATATGTGTGTGAAGGGCTGTTCGGGGGCCTGGGAAAGATGTTTAGCTTCTTGGTGGTGCCAGGGCCACTGCGTGGCGTCCCCTGGAGGTGAGCGTGCAGCACTGCACATGGCCACCCTGCTTTGTGCCTTCAAAGCAGAATGTGATGATAACTATGTTTTTCATTGAACTTCTAGAATACTTTCACAAATATATTTTTAATCTTTTTAGATCCTCTAAAGTAGCTTATTTCAGTTTTACAAACAAGAAATCATGTTCTGAGAGATTTTATAAGCGACTTGCCTAATTTAAAGTGGAGAACACATGAATATAATATCAGGCAGAATAGAAGAAAAAATATGACAAGACTTTCAAACGCCATAGGATCCCAGAGGGAGACACTGTCACTTTCACTGACTATGGCCAGGGTAGAATTTTTAGGGAAGTCAAATTCAATGTGTACCCTTTTTTTTTTTTTGCGGTACGCGGGCCTCTCTCTGTTGTGACCTCTCCCGTTGCGGAGCACAGGCTCCGGACGCGCAGGCTCAGCGGCCATGGCTCACGGGCCCAGCCGCTCCACAGCATGTGGGATCTTCCCGGACCGGGGCACGAACCCGTGTCCCCTGCATCGGCAGGCGGACTCTCAACCACTGCGCCACCAGGGAAGCCCAATGTGTACCCTTTTTAATACAACCAGCAATATACCCTATGACAGTTTTCCAGCTTACTCAGATAGATGTTCTGCTTTCTCTCCTCAACCTTATTCCACATTACCATTAAAAGAGTAGAAAAATCACATACTAAATTTTACCGAGATAGTTAAGTAGAGAAGGTAATTGCATTATCCACAAGAGTCTAATGTATAACATTTGTAATCCTTTAAAGTGGAATTAGGACTCTGTCTTCTCAGTATACTGTGCTGACCTTAGGTTTCACTTGTTAAAGCTGTTCTAGAAATCTTTTAAAAAATTCTGAGCCACTTTATATTTTTCTTTTGTATTTAGATAATTTTAGAGCTATTTACCAGCTAATCATAATTTTCCTTTAAATGTGGATTTCCAAAAATTTGTTTAATAATACGACGTTAATATACTTCGGTATGACTTTGCGCCCTTTATTCCCTCTTTCCTTCTTTCTTCTTTTCCTCCCTCCCCCTTCCTCCCTCCCTCTCTTCTTCCCTCTTCCCTTCCTTCTTTCCTTTCTTCCTTCCTGCCTTTCTGCCTTCTTTCTCCTCAGAATATCATCTCTGTCTTTTGTCTTTATTTCTCTCAAAATGAAGTTAAATGGAAAATGTGGATTCCATTGGTTGGGCTTGGTATTGTCTAATGTTATAACATCCTAGGGCTCTGTGAGGCTGATTCGAAGACTTCCATATTTCATACAGCTTTTAAGTCTTTTATATCATCTGCATATGCTGAGAGCAGCCACTTGCTTCACTACCCTGAAAGCCTTGAATATGATGATACACCATATACTCATTCTTGATATCTTCTGATCCACTGTGTACACAGTAGCCTGGAGAGCTTTGTAAACCTTTCCACCCAAACTAAAGACAGTAAATACATAAACACAAGGAGCTTGGGGACTTGGCTGAAAGTTGCCACCCAAGACCTCAAATTATTTGCATGCTGGTACAAAAAATAGCCATGCAGCTGAAGCTCAGGAAGACGTCTGGTGTTTGATGTTCATCCCGTCTCACTGTGTATTCCAGGGTACCCTTTCTGTCTACCCGGATGGAAAAAGCAGTTTTAAAGCAGTGCTCTTGGGTATGGAAGGGTTTTTTTTACAGAAGTCGCAGTCGTCGTTCATTCCGTGCCATTCTGCCTTCTCTCCTATTAAATACCGTGAGAGTCTTGCTCTTAAGGCTTTATTAGATATAAACATTGTTGCACGAATGAAGTCCAGACAACAAAACCACCAAAAGAGGATCCTGTTAAGTGACTGCCACATGTAATGACATTATTTTCTTCCAGATTATTCAAATACTTTGGTTGATGGCAAAGGTGGAATTTTGCTGATGTCTCTGAGTTCCTCTTGTAAAAATGATCCATGCCTTTTCATGTGAAATGCTTTTATTGAGTTACTAAATAGTGGAAGTTCTTTGGGTGGGGAGGGGAATATATATGTGTGTATAAACACACACACACACACACATCCATCCATATGTGTCTATACCTGAAACAGGATTTGACACCTACGGTTTTTTTCTCCCTCCGTGGTTCGTGTTCTTAGTATGACATACATGAGTGCAAATATGTGAAGAGAATACCCTGGAAGTTTTGTGCTGTACTTTACCGTACTGTGATTGCTTCTCTTGCTATGCCATTCATTTCTGATTTAAATATCTAATGACTCTCATCAAACAACATTTAAACTTTCTATGAGATCCTGTAAGTGTTCCTTTAGATCACATTATGAGTAACAATGGCTGAAATGAGCTTCAGTGGAGAGGCTGCGGTTCAGAGTGGGGCTTCTGCAGCTGTTGGTGATGGCAGTAGCGCCTGACAATTGAATGGCAGCCATCCAGTTAGTGGCATTTTGCCCATTAAGCGATGTGTAAAAACAGTGTTACACTATTGATACTGTGTATAAAATAGATAACTAATGAGAACCTACTGTATAGCACAGGGAACTCTAGTGCTCTGTGCTGACCTAAATGGGAAGGAAATCCAAAAAAGAGGGGATATATGTATACGTATAGCTGATTCACTTTGCTGTACAGTGAATATTCCATATTCCAATAAAATTTTTTAAAAATTAAAAAACATTAATTTATCCCACACACAAAAAAACTGTAATGGAAAAAAATAAAACCCAGTGTTATTGGTACAGTATGTTTCATTTCTGCATCATTTTTGGGTTCAGCCCTGGCATGTTCTGCGACCTGCACTTTTCTTGGTGATTTAAAAAAAGAAAAAAAAAAAACTGACTCCTTTACGGTGGCATTAGCAACATGAATGAAATTCCTCAAGAAATGCCTCTTTGCAATTTGAAACATTGGTCATCAGCCAGTAATTAATCTGTTTTAAAGTGAATTCATCCTAGGACTGACAAAGAAGTGTAGTAACTAATTTTCTAAGATAGTTGGAAAGTCCTTCCCATGTCATAAATGGCAGGATTAAACCTAAATTAATTATAAGGTATTAGTGAGCTTACTTTCATTGATAAGCAGCGTTCATGTAACAGAAATCCTGTTTAGTTGCATTTTAACCATCATTTCTGTGTGAACTAGCGTAAGGCACTCTGCTAGTGTGTGTGAAGGGTCAAATGATGGACACAGAATAGTTCCTGACCTCACAAAGCTTTGTGAGCATGGTTGGAGACATAGGTACATACAAATAGGGATGCTAGATCAAATGGAATTAAGATATTTGAAAGAGCTAAGCAGAGGAGTCTTTGCACGTACAAAGCCATCAGCGGAATGGTTGTTGAAGTCAAGTGTGTTAAAGAATTACCTTTGAATTTCAGATATTTCTGTGTCACCGCGAACTTCCTGAGAGCTGACTGAACGTGGTGATTGCCATTTGATGTTGTTTAGTCTAACGCTCTAGGACTAATTTAGCATAGAAAATATACAGTTTTTCCTGTCTTACCAGGAAAAGTAGAAGCCAGAAGTTGAGTTTGTTTTTTTCTTTGTGCTTTTCCTTTTGAATCTGATTTCCCTCATCTTATTTTTCCCTAGGCTTTTGAGGAGGATGATATATTCTGAGGTATATTTTAAATAAGTTGAGGAAAGTGACTTGGCAAGTGTGAATTCCAAGGTTAATCCGTGTGCAGGGGAGACAGTGAAAGACGCCACCTCAGAGACAAAGAGCCATAAAGAACCAAAAGGAACATTGCAAGTTTCTGGTGGAGGTGGGACACAGGAGTACTGTGACTGTACTTCACACAGGTTAGAGGAGACATAATAGAGGTTAGGAGGCTATGTTCCAGAGTTAGCCTGTAAAGTCTGAATCCTGGCTCTGTCATTCTCCAGCTGTGTGACTTTGGAAAATTTAATCTACCTCTCTGAGTCTCAGTTTGCTCATCTGTAAAATGGCAAGAGTAATAGCTTCCCCTTCATGGATTTGTGAGGACCAAATAAGCTAATCCACATAGAGCACTGTCTGCAGTGCTACATATTTAAAACAAAGTAACACTAGCAGCATTAGCTATGATTGATTTTATGTGCCCCATCATGGAGGGGGAGAATGTTTTTCAAAGTGTTTCAAAGAGTAGCATAAAGAAGATGTTTTTGGCGTTGGCATTTTGGTCACATGGAAGTGAGGAAAAAATGGACATTTCATTCAGTACCATGCAGCACTAAGCATTAAACAGAGAGGTTTTTTGAGATGCCCGTAATGATTATGGTTCGGATATTTTAGAAAGTTGGACCTCATGGATACCTGACTCCATCCATTTTTTATTGGAATCAATGAAAATGGATACATAAAGATTTAAGAGGAGGGGGACATTCTTTTCTCCACAGCTGGTCATGAGCCCAGTGTAGTTGGCAGTAAAATGGATTGTTTGGAATGTGTCCCTAAAATCCTGTAATTTAATTTTCATTATTTATATAACACAGTCAGTATACGTGGCACTTTACTGCACACACACAAGACCAAATTTCTGGCCTGTGTAATTTCACCAGAGAAGATACTGTCATGGAAATATTTGTGCCTACTAAATTACTACAGCTTGGTAACCTACCACCACTGAGTGACATGGTCCTAATCAACAGGGGGATAACATAGTGTTAGAGGTAACACAAGGGGTCAGAAACTGGGATAAATAGTCTAGCATGACAAAGGGGCCCATGTTTTACTTCATATGAAATCAGGGACTTTGAGGAATCCAGAAAAACAAGTTTTTGAGTATTGAAGTTAGAGAAAATAGCAACCAAGTTGGGTGCTACCAAGTAAGAGGAAACAAAATATTAAACCAGTTTTTCTCTTGTAGCAGTCAGCTTATTTTGTTTTATACACTTTAAAAAATACAACTTAGGAAAGAGTGATTGTCTTGACGTGTGTTCAAGAGAAGAGAGAGTAAGATTTCTAGAAAACTCTAACTTGGAGAATCTTTGGATCCCAGCAAATATTTCAAATTAAAATTCCGGGATCAGTGGCCCCTCAGTGAATAGTATTAACTTCTGGAAACCAGGTTGTCTCTACAGTGATTGTATCGTATAGGCCAGGTTAAAAAAACACGTGATTTATCGAACTTGATTATTCTCTGATTATAGTTCTTCGTTTTTGAAAGAGTCATCTGGGCCAGGGGGAAGCTAATAACTTATTGCAAGGGGCAGAAGCTACAATCGGTGAGGCAGTTTTAGTTTGAATAAAAAGGCTATTCCTGAGATTAGCAAGAGGAATCGGAACTGAGGACTTTGTAAGCACTCAGGACCAAAATGTATTCAGCATATGCTAGCGTGCCACCAGGAACCAGAAAGAATAAATTACTCTGACTCCAATCCTGGGCAGGATCCCTGTGTGTCTGCAGAATCGAATTATTTTACAGATCATCTCAGTTGCTGACCACGGCTCAGAGATGACTGCCTAAAGGAAGACTCCCACCTAGAGGGAGTGACACGCCCCCCCCAGCCCCACCCCGGGATTCCCTGTGAGAATTGTCAGAAAACAAAGTCATAAGTCCATGTGTTAATCATTCAAATAAACTAAGTACAATATGCCCAGCAAATCGGTTCACACATTTGCTATTTCAAGAAATTGGGATTCAAATCTTCTCCTGTATTTTACACGTTCATGATTTTAAGCATCACTTAGACTTGTTCAGATTACTGAGCAGAGTCAGAGGTTCATCTGAATACACAGAGCGCTAGGTCCTTGCCAGGGGGTAGGGGGCGAGGTCACACCCCCTCACTCACCCCTCAGTTGCATGGCAGAGAAGACGAGCGTGACGACATTCGATGAGAATTTAAATCCTGGTCTAAATTGTTAAAACAGATTTGTTATTTTATGTCCTCATCCTTGTTTTCCGACGTCACCAAATCACTGCACAAATGGCGGTTTGTTTTCCAGAGAGATCTGGGGCCAGAGCAGCAGGTCACAAAAGCAAGGATTTTATAGCGTTGTTTTTCAGCCTCTTTTGGCTGAGTTGAATTTCCCTGGGCAGAAGTTTTCTCCCAACTCTTTCAGAGTGCATCACAAAGATGACCTAGGAAATGTTAAATGTCTTAGAAAACTTAGATGGAGACAGGGCTTTGTTAGGGAAGTTTGCACCTGTTTTTTTTTTTTTTTAATTCCTTTCTTAGGAGCAATTCTAATCCTTAAATTCCTCACACAGTGGGTATAAATAGACACCAGTGGTGGCTGTAGATGCCTAGCTATATAGCTATATATTGACTAGATCTACAGGATGTCAGAACAACTAGAAATTTTTAATAAATTTTGTCAAACAACTGGCCAGTTCAGTCTAACCCATCAGAATGTTTTATTGTAAATACAAGCATGGATGTAGCTTTGACAGAAATTGTTTGCACAGAATAATTTATAGTATGGTTTTGAATTCATCCAGCCGTAGCCTTTTAGGAATCCTGTCATTGAATATTATTTTATACCTTCACATTTTGAAAAGACAAGACCGATAGCATGGAGTAGGAAAAGTGCAATTAAATTGAAGTACATTTTTAGATGGCAGAACAACCTGCCTTGTTTCAGCAAAGAAGGTGTTTGAAGTTTCAAAACTGTAAAAGTGGATTTGTAGTAAAGCTCTGTCTGTTTCAAAGTACTGGTGACTCCACAGCTGTTGGGAGTCCGTCTGGAATGGGCATGGAACTTTGGAGAATGTTTCTGCCCAGGAGCTGGAACACGATCCTCCCCCAGCCCACACAATGTAGGATCTGTGCTTTTCTTTCCCTGATTCTTCCTTTTTCTCCATTTTCCCCCTCTTCACGTACTCTGATTGATGGAAACACGTGCTGGGAGCTTTCCCTGACATTCTTTCCAGACACCGAAAGTATGAAATGTTATGCTGGTGCTATGTCTATTTTTGAAAGTGAGGCTGTTAATGTAAAGCCCGTGTTGATACACTGGGATGGATTATAATGGTGATGTTATTACAGCCTTCAAAGCTGAACATTTATTATATTTCTCACCTACTTTTTGTTGCTGATACTTGATCATAGGAACATGTTGTACATCTGGTTAATTTGGGGGGACTTATTTGTGGAATCCCAGAAGTTAGACTTTGGTTCTTCTTTATACCTTGTCCAGGACCCCTCCTATTATTAAAAGAAAACAAAAAAAACAAATAGAAATGTAATCCTCCACAGACTCACTTGGCCACTCCTTGTGCCCTGTCATTCTCATTATTATTATTAATGCTTAGAGTGAAGATATTTTGTTGATTTATCATTGATTTTGCAGATGCAGTAAAAATAGTGTTGTCTGTTGGAGCTGCTCATCATGACTCTTTTTTACTTTTAAACATTCAATTCAGTAACTCTTGTTTTGACATGTGTATTTCAAAATGTTAAATGTCTTTTTGTATAGGAGGTCATGTTGGATTTCAGAAGCTAACAGAAATTGATAGTCAGCCATTGTGCCCTCCTGAATGGAACTCCTAAGTTATGAAAAAATTAACCTGTGGGTGAGATTATTTTTAAAGTCTGTCTTGCTGTAGCATAGGTTCCTTAGAGGCAGGGCCCATGTCTCCCATAACTGTACTGTATCCCTTGTTCCTGGTAGATTGTGTGGCCTAGAGAAGTTATTTAATTATTATTGGCTAAATGGGTGAATGAAAAAGTGAATAGGAGAATCCAGCACTGAATTTAACGGCAAAGGTTCATTTTCCTTGGCACCTGTTGCTTGATTGGAAGACAAAACTGTTCAGTCATACATGATTAAAAGTATATACGGACTTCCCTGCTGGTGCAGTGGATGAGAATCCGCCTGCCAATGCAGGGGACACAGGTTCGATCCCTGGTCCGGGAAGATCCCACATGCCGCAGAGCAACTAAGCCCACGTGCCACAACTACTGAAGCCTGTGCGCCTAGAGACCCTGCTCTGCAACAAGAGAAGCCACTGCAATGAGAAGCCCGCACACTGTAAGGAAGGGTAGCTCCCGCTCGCACAACTAGAGAAAGCCCACGTGCAGCAACAAAGACCCAACTCAGCCAAAAAATGTATATATATATGTGATCCAGTGTGGAGGAGAACTGTATGGGCGCACACACACAATGTTAATAATCGTTTTTAGGCGGCATCAAGCACACTTCCAAGCAACATTCCATATAGAAATTTTTGTAATCTTCACAACCATCTTGCGAGGTAACAGCTATTCTTATCCCTGTGTTGCAGATGAGGAAACTGAGGCACACGTAGGCTAAGTCACTTTTCCAGGGTCTTGGGCTTTTCATTGGCTGAGCCTGGAATTGAAGGTGAACAGTTTGGTTCTAGAGTTCCTGCTCAAAATCATGACTCTCTCTGACCTCTGACGGTGCATCACACCCACACTTCTGTTTAACACAGGCCTGTGCCTGATTTATCTGAACTGCTGTGGAAGTTCTCTAGAAATAACGCTTACGTTTAAATATTATCCCCAAACTCTTCTGTCACCTGAGTGCTGAACTCATCATTTTTTGTTTACTTGAGAAGTCCGATCTTTTGAGTTGACTAATAGGTGTGTATGTTGGTTTCCCTAAAGTTATGGATCCCTGGGCAACAGGTGATTAATTTCTACCTCATAGCGATTCAGCTACTGCTTTTAGGAATTTACTTACAAAGCACTGAGTATGCTTATAACATACTCATAGCATTTGGTCTTCCTTTGTGGTGAGTATGCATAAAAATGTATAATTAGGATCTGACCCAAAGAAACTTAAAGCGAGGTCTGGGAGATAAACAGATAATTTATAGAAGTAAGAATGGAAAAAATGTTTTCGGAAGAGAAAATGTGGAATCTTGGAATTTTACTCTTGTAAGGGATGTAGAAATTATATCATCTAAGCCTCACCCTGGCGAGGCAGTTGGGCAGAAATCCTTTGGATCTGGGGAGTCAGCTGTAGGATGAGTTATTTTACACCTCTGTGACTCAGTTTCCTTTCCTTGAAAATGGGGTGATAATAATGCTACTCAGCTCCTTAGTTATGTTGTAGGGATTAAACGACGGAATAAACACACACAGAGTACTTAAAACAGTTCTTGCACACAGGAAGTGCTTAATAAATATTATTGTTGAAGTTATCATTTTACAATTGAGGAAATTGAATCCCAGAGAAATTAAATTACTTATTCACGGTTAACCCAGCTAGCTAATGACAGAGCCCGGGCTGGAATCTCGACACACATGTACTCAGTGCTCTTAGTGTATTCAGTAGAATTGTTGGGAGGCAAACCTCCACCTGACAAGTAATAATATAGACTTTCTGCATTTACTCTGGATCCTGAATATATGTTGATCTTTTTGCTGTTCCTCATTTTTTCTTCTGGGAAATACATATTAAGCTGGTTTTTTGAAAAAAGGATTACATGCCAGCATTATGGGAAGGAAAAAAAAAACACCATACTTTTTTACTTTCTTTCATACATAAGCCAAATTTCAAATGTATTAATTTTGCCGAATGCCATGGCAACATACATATCTGTTTTTCAGTTCATGAAAGGTATTTTGGGAATTATTGGCTTCTGCATGCTTGAGCGTTTTCGTCTTTCAGCTATAGAAATCTACTATGTATCCTCTTCATTTTGTGTTTGTGCTTCTATTCAAAATGAGAATAAAAGCAGTTAGTTTCTGGGTTGTAATATTCTTAGTGAACAGTGGCTTTCTAAAACAGTAACACCTTGACTGAAATGAAAACTCTGCCGTATCATAAAAGATATTCTATTACTGCATCTAGTTAAAAGGAGAATAAATCACTGGGAGATTATTTTAAGTGCCTTAAATATAATAGAAAAGAATAATGGACGTTGAACAGCTTGACAAGTTTGATGAATTCAGACTATGGCTGATTTCTGCTGCTTTCTAATGGAAAAGGAGAACATTTTACTTTCATGGTATATTGTCAAAGGTAATTTTTGTTGGAGAAGATAAGGGGAAACCTTATCTTTGTTGAGCACTTATGTACTAGGCATTAGCCAAGACAGTCCATTATCTCATTTAATCTCATTTAATCCACCCCAATCTTGTAGATAGCATTATACCCATCTTACATCTCAGAAAAACGAGGTTCAGAGAATTTAAGTAACTTACCTCAAGGTACACAGCGGCCAAGTGGGATCTGGTTGTGCTAACCTATCGGATCTGGCATCAGAGCCCATGCCACTTTCCTTTATTACATTATCTCCATTGTCATGGAGATGCCAATATCTTCCCCTTTCATATAGAATGGTGTGTC
Organism: Delphinus delphis; assembly: GCF_949987515.2. Lineage (NCBI taxonomy): Eukaryota > Metazoa > Chordata > Mammalia > Artiodactyla > Delphinidae > Delphinus > Delphinus delphis. The sequence goes on along the minus strand of NC_082695.1, from coordinate 70,603,862 downwards.
CAAAAGAGTTTAATTTCTTTGAGCCTCCGTAAAATGGGACCAGTCAGGTGATTGTGACATGGAAGGAGAAAGATATGTGTAAACATCTTTTCTCAGTGCTTAGCACACAACAAATGGAGAGTGCCTAGGAGATTTTATTTTTAAGTTTCACCAGCTGACAAATGATATGTTCCCAGAGTTAAGAGTTTTAGGTTTTGTTTAATTAATTAAATCTTCAATTGTGTCTGTAAATTCAAAAGTATGTCTATTGAGTTTCTCAGAATGTCTTTTACAGGTTAAAATGGTGATAGAGTTGATAAAAAGTAGTACGTATTTTCCATTGGCTATGCCTTTGTAAATGCATAAAAATTTATTTAATGTGGACTCAGTAGCCATGGTATTGTGATAAATTGCATGTGCACGTGTTTACATGTATATGTGTGTGCGCTGGACATTGCTCTGTCTGCAGGAGGGTACCAATGTCGATGGTTGGAAAATTAAATCAGAAGCAAATATTCTTTTATTTTTGCATTACGTTTTCTCTTTAAGGAATGTTTTTACTGGTAAAATACTTTGCAAACATTTTTATCCATGAAATAAATATGAAACATCTTTGCTGGTTACCATACTTATTTGTATCTCTTTTACAATACATTTTGGATGCTAGCTCAGACTTTTTTCCTTAAATCTGCAAGTGAAGTAGAAGGAATTCCAAATACCTAAAATACAGAGAATCTACTAGTGCAGTTGCCTACCATTATGAAAATTTTACATGTTTTAAACAATAGTCAAACAAATTAACTTTTAAGATGTCACGTGGATATTTCACTCTCTTCATAGTCAGCATTCCATTGGTGGCATCAATGGGAGCTGTACTCACGAAACTCTTCTTTGCTACCATTTTCACAAATGGTTACTATTTTTTCCTTAAATATCTTTTGATGTTAAAGAATAATGTAAAATCCTCTATTGTTAAAAATACTGTTCATATTTTTAACCCTAATTTTCATACATTCACGTTTATTAGGGATGCACCCTAGTACTGGACCTCCTAGCTCTTCATGTTCAGATATAAAATCTTAGAGAATCTAATACTACCAACACATCCATTCAGTTATGTTCAGATGTTTTTGTTGGTGCTATGGGAGTAAATATAACTCTAGGTTATGGTGGTCTCAGTCTTTCTTAGTCAAACATGGGTGAGAAAGTGTATCAGTGTTATCACCTAATGGTTTTCCTACCAGTATTAAATAATGTCATTGTCTCTCTTTCTTTGACACGTTGAATCAGCTGAAGAGATAAGTACAGAAGGGATGGGTGTGGCTCCCTGATCAGGGATGAACATGTTAAGATTCATCTTGATCCAGTAAGCAGATGAATTATTCCACAATTACATTATTTAGTAAGAGAACACTGTTAGACTTTTAGCAGCGGTGCTGGTAGGTAAGCTTATCTATCTTGATCGTTTATAACTAAATTTTTTTTACATTTATTTATTATTTTTGGCTGTGTTGAGTCTTTGTTGCTGCACGTGGGCTTTTTCTAGTTGCAACGAGCGGGGGCTACTCTTCGTTGCGGTGCGCAGGCTTCTCATTGCGGTGGCTTCTCTTGTTGTGGGGCATGGGCTCTGGGGCATGCAGGCTTCAGTAGTTGTGGCACATGGGCTCAGTAGTTGTGGCACACGGGCTTAGTTGTTCCGTGGCATGTGGGATCTTCCCGGACCAGGACTCGAACCCGTGTCCCCTGCATTGGCAGGCAGATTCTAACCACTGCACCACCAGGAAAACCCCTATAACTAAATTTTTATTGTAAATTATGTAACCGATTAATCTGAAAAATGTACTTTTATAGCTGATTCGTTTCTGAGAAATATGCTTAGAATATGTGTGTAGAAGCATTTTAAAGGACAGGTTTAATAATGGGCCAAAATCTCATATGGTAGCATTAAAATTATTTTTATTAAGAAAAGAGAATTTAATGTTGTTGAGACTATTCAGTTCAGATACAGAGTACGACAGTTGAATCCTACAAGGTATGCTCATAGGTATCTGTGTTTTTAAATATTTTGTGGCTACCACATTTAAAATGATTATGCTCTCATAATTTATAGTGATTTTGATCGAATTAGCTGAACTAGGGTAGCATATAAATAGCGTAAAAAAGGAATTCTTCTAAAACTGTGAATACTACACCAGAAATGCAGTTTGCAATACCATATAGAGGTTAAAGCGATATTAAAGATAGTAATGTGTATAATAAAATCGAGAAAAGAGCATTTAATAGGAATTTTATCTCTTTCTTTATGGTTGTGGAAGGCATTGAGGGATCTTTGTCTTGCTATTATTAGTCACATGGTAGCATTTTTTAATTCAGTGGTCTTCAAATAGCGTATCATGAATTCACTATGTGAGATACATTTCTTACACACACACACACACACACGTGTGCACACACCCAGTGACCTCAGCAATGGTGGGGGTCTTACTCTTAAAATATGTTCTTTGTTTTGCTGTATTATATTTTTCTGTTAAAGAAAATAATCTGAACAAAATGAGTATGGGACGTCGTCTTTAAAAGGAGTAGTCAGTTATTGGATTGTTGAAGTGGAAAGGATGAATGAAGTCCTGTATACATAGAAGAAATCTTGAAAGACCAAATACACTGGTTGATTGATAAAGCAGATGTTTGTGAAAGGGAAGTTGTACCCTTTCCTTTGGTTTCTCAGTTGTGAGATTTTTATGTCTCAGTCTTAATGCTTGTGGAACAGGGACATACTTGTTGACTTATTTATATAGCTACCTGCCCATATGAAGAATGGTAAATTCATATGCAAAGATTTTCTCTAACTTGTTGCAAAAATGAGTTTCATAATTTCTCAGAAAATATGGTTAGACTCTTGATCAGGCAAACTGGGGGGGAGTGGTATCATGTAACATAAAATATCCTCCCCAGTCAATTAACATTTCTCAGCACATTTACTTATTTGCACATAAGTAAAGATGTTTGTAACCAGTCAAAGTACAATAGATGTCATCAAGTTCGTGAGTTAAACTTAAATTGTATTGGGTACACATTAAGCATGCATGTACTCTTACGTTAGATAAAATTGCATCATTATTTAGTGAAGAAAATTTCTCTTGTTTGTTTTTAAGATGTTCTGTTTGTTTGGGGGTTCTACAGATTTCCCATGATATGTCTACATCTATTTTTAAATTTGTTTATTTTGCTTCTTCAAGTGTGCTGATTTCTGTATCTTTCAAAAGTTCTGGAAACTTCTCAACTGATGTTGTATGTTGCCTCTCAACTGATGTTGTATGTTGCCTCTTCCTCATTCTCTCTGTTTCCTTTATGGGATTCCACTTGGAAGGATTTTGGAACTTTTCATTCTATACTATTTCCCTTTTTATCTATTTTATATTTTCTCCCTTTTTCACTTTTCTGTTTCATCCACTAGAATGTAAGCTCTATTAGGATCAAAGTCTTTGTTTTGTTCAACAATATATACCAATTGTTTAAAAGAGTGACTCACTTAGAATGGATGCACAATACACAATAGAGGTATTTGTTGAATGAGTGAATGATTTCTGCATAATTTCTTCTATTTTTCAGTTTAATTAGCTTTCATTGCATCTAATCTGCTGTTTAACCCAAGTTCTATGTTTCTAATTTCAGTGGCTATATTTTTAATTTGTTGATGTTCTATTTGATTTCATTTCAGACTTGTCCTTTCACTGTGATTTCTTTTCCTCCTTTTATGTCTCTGTTAACATGTTAGTCTCTTTCAGATTATTCTTTTTGTCAGGATATTGGGGTGCTAATCTTTCTTTGTGTTTCTGCTGACTCTTCTGCAGTAGATTACTTTGTGTATGTTTCTAATTTTTGATTGTGAGCTTATCTTCATCTGGGGTGTTTGTTTTCTGTGGAAATCTCGTGTTCTGGGTTATGGGAGAGTTATTACAAAGTGGTTTTATGTTAGCTTCTGCCAGTTTCCCAGGAGTTTCATTGGTCTGGGATCAGTTTTTACATTAATTTTATGGCTCAGGGGTTCCCAAACTATGCAAATAATGTGCATCTAGATTCTGTAAGTACATATGGAAAATGTTTAGAGGTTTGGTTATTCATAGGCAACTCTTTCTTTGCCTACCAGAGCCCTTGCCAGAATGGTGTCGCCTTGCCGCTTCCTTAAATCAATGACTTGAAGGCAGTAGTCTTTCCAAATCCTTGGTTTCATGCAGGAGTCCTGGGATCTGTCCTTCTGGGGGCATTAAAACTCCAGCCCTTATCCCTTAGGACCCATAGATCTGCTAATGTTTCCAGTTATGTGCTTTCCACTCTGGCTATGGATTTCTTTTGGGAATCTCATTTTTTTGAGTTTGAGTATGTACATAACTTTTTTTTTCATCACTATATTTTATCCAGGATTCTTACATATTTTTTCTTTTTTGGAGGAGTGCCTTACCTTAGACGACCATATTACTGAAACTAGAAGTCCCCTCTCCTTTCTAAGCTCAGTTATTATGTCAATATTTGCTTTGTTTGTCTGAGTATAGTGTGAAATGGACTCCTGAACTTAGAGGGTTTCTGTCAGAAAAATTGAGCCTTCATCCTTTTATTTTAATCTATGAGATCTTCCTGTTATCTTCTTAGAACAAGATGTAAACATCCAGAGAGGATAAAGGAAACCATCTTTGTATCTGCTGTTTGTGGATGGATCACTGCATAAGATATGCCCAGCCTTGCTCTAATAGATCTATTGCTTCACTTTGAATTTAGTATTCAGGGTAAGGTGCTGGTGTAGCACTAGGATGACCAACATTAAAACAAGTCCTGGGTGGGGGGCTTCCCTGGTGGCGCAGTGGTTGAGAGTCCGCCTGCCGATGCAGGGGGCGCCAGTTCGTGCCCCGGTGCGGGTAGATCCCACATGCCGCGGAGCGGCTGGGCCTGTGAGCCATGGCCGCTGAGCCTGCGCGTCCAGAGCCTGTGCTCCGCAACGGGAGAGGCCACAACAGTGAGAGGGCGCGTGTACCGCAAAAACAAAAACAAAAAGTCCTGGGTGAACCTGGACAGTTTGTCACCCTAATCTAGGATCCTTTCCAGAGATCAAAGAAATCCTTTAAAACTTTCCTACTGTATAGCCTGCGGGCTTAGGCACCAACTGTGGTGTTATACTGAGACTTCTTCCTTAGGACATGTTTTCATATATTCAAACAGCAAAGATAAATAACCATCTGTTTAAAAAGAGGGCCTTGAAAGGATCCTAGTCCTATCGGATAGGGAAAATATCCCCAACCAGTGAGAAGGTCTAGAAGCATCATCAAGACTTATTTGGGGGGGAATAGTAGATTATACTTCTAGAACTACATTCAGTATTATTGTGACTGGGCTGGAAAACCCTCAAGAATACATTTCATATTGATGTTATTGTAGACATCTGTGAGGCAAAGCAGAGCATACGCATTTACCAGCAATGCAAATTGAATGAGCGAGTGGCAACAAAATCACTCCTAACATCTTTGCCCTTTTTTTCTCTTGATTTGAACTAAAGACATATGTATGGACTCGAAATCCAGACTAGCAAATGAGGGTCCACCATCACGATAACCATCTCACCTGGGTGACTTACCATGTGCTTATAGGAGCAGTGGATTCTCTTGAATTAAAATATTTATCACTCTTGGCTAAGTCTCATAGCAGCCTGGGAGGTGAAGTGGAGGTGCTGGTAAAGAAGGACATCCAGTAACCTGTCCTGCAAGTGACAAAATACCCACCAGCCCCTCCAAACACAGCTTCTGAATGATGCAAACTTTTAAAAATTCTTAAGATCTTTGGCCACTACAGCTAATATAAAGACCCACCCCTTAACACACTCATACACACATGCACACACGCACTTTTCACTGTTTTATGGGCATGAGAATCTCCTATTATTAACAGCACACAATTCAAAAAGCTCGGCAAAAGAGGAAGGAAACAGTTGAGAAAGGAAGGTAGTGGCCAGAAAGCTTGTTTTCAGTTTTTGCAAAAATTGATACCATAATACTGTGCTTTTTCTTAAAGGTTTTCATGTCAGAAACTGGAAGTACTTTCAAAAGCAGGATGGGAGACACAAAGAAAGAATGCTCTGGTCCAAATTTATTGAGTTGTACCAGCAGTAAAACACAAAATGTAGACTCCCCAGAAATTTTAAAATATTGATTTATTACTTATGTCCTCAGTCTTTGGAAATCTGTCTTGTGGTAATTCCAATAATATGAATCAAATACAGCATTCTGCCATAGGTCTTATATGGTGGGGCAGCATTCCAATAACTATAAATGTTATATTTTCTGATACTTATGTGTGAATAATTCTTTGTGTTGACTGCAGTTATGCTTTTGCAGAGTCACTAGTTTTTGAAAGTCTTTGTATGTTTAGGGTGCACTAGGTTACTGTAATTATACTCACTCTAATTCTGTTCTTTTGTAGCTGTGTTCCTATAGTGCTATGATATTATGACCCGAAGCTGAAAAGAGGTTTTAAGAACTTACTGTTGCTCCCCCGCCTTGCCTCCCACATTCTTACAGTTGTTACATACAAATACATTTTTGAATATTGGAAGAGTAGAATTTCTAGAACTTTCAAGAGTAGTATTTTTTTCTGTTCTTCACAGCAGGAAAAAAATGGACTTACTAATCGTTTAAATAATTTTGAGGTCTAGGGACTACTTGAAACATGAATAATGAAAAATAGTGCAACTCTAGCATTTACATTGGGGCCAGATTAGTCTGCTAAAAAGTATGAAGTACAGTTTTTTGTAGAATATGTCTTAGATTGAGAAAGTGGAAACATTAAAAAAAAATGCTTTACTGAGATCCCTTTATGGATTTACTGGTTTGTTCTCATTGATCATTGGACCGTTTCTAGATGTAAAATATTACTATCTTGAAATTACTATAGATTCTATTACTAAGACCAAGTGCATGTTTATTTTAATAGCCATTTTCCTTCTGATTTTTAATACTGAAACTCCTACAGTGCCTTCAACTAATGATTTGTGTAACTCTCTACCTATTAATTGGACCAAGGCATAAGTTTGTACACAGTATATTTTTCTCTTTTCTATTCCACATTTTATTTCGGCTTCAATTAGTGTGTACCTTGAGCAAAAAATGAGGTGATTTTTGTTCTTTGTTTTAGAATTTGCCATTGAGAAAAATATGTCTTATTGCCACTTTTCTGAGTTGATCTAGTAGGGTTCACAAACAGTGAAAAGAATAAGAAAAGTCGTTTTGAGGGCTTGATAGTATTATAAGTTCCTTCCTTACAATAATCAGAAAAAAGAATGAATACTACTTTTGTTTCTTATAAGGCAGTCTTGAAAATTTCTGCTTACATATTTTCTGTTACTTGTATCTTAACTAACAGAAGAATGACCTCTACCCTTTTCCCATTTTAGTGTAGAAATTGGATTCATCGTGGACTGCTAAGGTTTTCTCACCTTGAAAATTTATGGCAGGACCTTATGTCTTCATGTGCTGAAGCCCCTGTAAGAGTTTGCTAACTCATGACTTAAATACCCCAGCAGAGATCACATTAAAGTTGAAAAATGGGGAGTTCCTGCCCTGAAATACCATATATTGAGACTATTTCTAGCGGATTACTGGGAGCAGTGTCTCAGGAGCTGTGGTGTCATTGGTAGTCTTAATGCAGGTTATAGCTCCGTTGCTCAGCCAGCATGTATTGGCTCTGGTGAAGTCCCTTCATGGAGAGTTGTGCTTTGGGGAAGGAAGCAGAACCTCAGTTTCCCCACCTGTACGGTGATGATAAGAATTCCTTGTGCACATTTGTTGTGCGAATGGATGAGACACACTAGACTGGTACAGAGTTGCTGTTCTCTGTTAGTCTTTTTTTTTTTTTTCCCCACTCATTCACCCCTGTGTGTGTGTTTTTTTTTTAATTCTGTCAATATCCATTTTTTTCAAGATTACTTAAAAAAAATTATTTATTTAGTTTTGGCTGTGTTGGGTCTTTGTTGCTGCGTGCAGGCTTTCTCTAGTTGCGGTGAGCGTCGGCTACTCCTAGTTGCAGTGTGTGGGCTTCTCACTGTGGTGGCTTCTCTTGTTGCGGAGCACGAGCTTTAGGCGCTCAGGCTCAGCAGTTGTGGCTCCTGGGCTTAGTTGCTCCGCGGTGTGTGGGATCTTCCTGGACCAGGGCTCGAACTCGTGTCCTCTGCATTGGCAGGTGGATTCTTAACACTGCACCACCAGGGAGGTACCCACCCCTGTGTTACTGTGTTCACATGCTCACAGGAATGTAGTGAAATATAAAATAACATCACGTTTTTTTCTCTTTTCAGGCTTAATATTTTTTAGTGCAGTTTTAGGTTCACAGCAAAGTTGAGGGGAAGGTTCAGAGATTTCCCATATACCCCCTGAACCCACACATGCACAGCCTCCCCCATTATCAACATCATGTGCCAGAGTGGTGCATTTGCTACCGAGGATGAACCTACATTGACCATAGTCACCCAAAGTCCCTAGTGTGTATTAGGGTTCACTCGTGGGGTTCTATATTCTGTGGGTTTGGACAAACGTATAATGACATGTATCCATCATATAATATCATTATATGATGATATATTATATCATTATAATATCATTCAGAGTATTGGCACTGTTCTGAAAATCCTCTGTGCTCTGCATGCCCTCCCTGCCACCTTCCCTGCCCGCAACCACTGATCTTTTTATTGTCTCCATAGTTTCGTTTTTTCCAGAAGGTCATATAATTGGAATCATGTAGTATGTAGCCTTTTCATATTGCCTCCTTTCACTCAGTCATATGCATTTAAGGTTCATAACATGATCTTAAAGCTAGAGATGTGATAGATTTCACAGTCTTGCAAAAGGGCTTTTTCAACTGAAATCTACATTTCCTTTGAGAAGAGTCCTGACTGGCTTGCGCAAAGAGCCCTAGGGCCATGGGAAGGAAAGAAGGCAACTCCTAACTTTTAAGTCCCAACTCCTGCTCTGCTGTGGCAGACAGTGGGAGAGTCTGGGTGGACAGCCTGGTGGTCAGAAACCGAAGCCTTCTCTTTCCAGGAGGAGGGAGGAGAGTGGGGGGGCGACTGACCAGGAAGTGGGGAATCTTAGAGTGTCCGACTGGTTCTTCCATCTCTTCTGTAGACACACTGCCACTTCCTGAGTTATGTGTCCCCTGCTCAGTAAAGCATCCACGACGCCCTCACTCTTCCCAGCACTTACCTAGCTGACCTATTTACGCATTCCTTTCTCGTGTGTCTGTGTCCTCGCCCCTCCACGCCTCTGTGTGCGTTCCTTTACTGCATCCTCAGTGCCTGGCACAGTGTAGATGCCCAGCAAACATTTTCTTAAAAGAAAGAACAGAGGAACAGAGAAGGAAAGATGAGACATCAAAAAGTGGGGGAACATTGAGGAGGAAGACAGAAATAGGGCCATGGAAGGTGTAGTCTCGGACCTCTTTGGGCTCTCAGAAAATTATTGGCACTGAAGGGATTTTGTTAATGGTCATCATTGAACAAATTATGCTTGCACCATTCTTGTGTGTTGGAGGGTGCCCAGACATCGTTACATGGAAATTCACAAACGTTTCCTTGTGAAAAAGTCCATCAGGGTCGGAGAAGGTCTAGGGAACTTATCTTTGAAGATATTTTCTCATGAATTTCCAGCCCAGACTTACAGCTTTCAGGGGCCAGGGCTGCTAGGTGATCTTGAGAGCAGCTGGAAGGGCTCTAATGGGGTCCAGCTGTGTACCCAGAGAACACACCTTCTCAGGATAACATTAACCGCGTAGAACCCTGCCCTCCCTGGTTTCCTCTGGGCTTTATGGGTCCCCGTGGTCTTTTGCATTGATCTTGCATTTTCAGATTTTATAGCAATTCTAAGCATGTGAAGGGTACATATTTGCTCTTTGATGTTCCCTTTGATAGAAGCCAGAGTGCTTTACCTGTGCCTGTGTTTAATAATGATGGGGGGGGGGGTGGGTCACGTGCCCCGCAGCAGAACACTTCCTGGGGAGGCTGGTTTTGTGTGCAGCTCTTTTTTTGTTTTTTCGGATTTTTTGAGGTTGTTGATGGGCAGGCTTTAATCAGGTGTTTCTTGTTTTATTTTTGAAAATGAAGTGTATTAAAGGTAGACATGTTATCCTGCTGGTGTTTTGTTTTGTTTTTTCATCACATCTTGTTCAGTGGTGCTACTTGATAGAAAAGGGTAGAATGGGAAGCAACATAGAGGGGACAGAAATGGCAGTACTTATGTAACTAAGTGGTGTTTGTGATTTCCTATGTTTTCCCCATATTTTATCTTTGTCTACATCCCAGTTAGAAGGCAGTTATCGTATCTCCATTTTTCAGGTGGGAAATTTAAGTCTCCTGAATTTTAGAGACATGCCCACTGGTGGTTATTGTGGATGGAACCTACGTTGGAATTCAGGGCTCTTACCCTATATACGTGACAAAATACAGGGTGATCCTGGCGTTCCTGTGGACTCTTTCAAGGAGTAAGTGGACTGGTTGCCTTTTCTGAGTAGAGCTCAGTATATAAATGGAATCATAGGATGTTAAGATTAGAAGGGCCTTTGATGGGACCATCCATCCTCTCTAAGCTGGCATTCCCTCTTCTGCAAGCTTGCCACATGGGTGACCAAGCTAGGCTTGGATATCTTCTTTATTTATTTATTTATTGGCCACACCGTGCGGTCTTTAGTTCCCTGGCCAGGGATCTAACCCGGGCCCCTTGCAGTGAGAGAACCGGACAAATCTTCCTACGATTATGTTCAGCAGCACTTACCAGAGGTGCTTACCTTACGGTTTTCTGTCTTTGTTTGTCTTCAGCCTTCCTTGGCCACCAGCCTCCAAAAGAAATCAGCTCCCTTGTATCCTCCCTTTAATTTGGAAGAGCAGCGCAAGGTCCCCTAAACAGCCCCTTAGAAGCAGGTGTGCTTAGCAGACGGCACCTGAGGTTTAGGATCTGAAGTCTAGCCATGGCGTGTTGGTGATGAGGATGTGATGGCGATGATTATTAGCTCCTTAACCCACCTTTAACCACATCGTTAGAATTGACAGTTGTTTGTTAAAGACTCATTTCATAGGGCGTAGAAGAAAAATTTTTTTCTAAACAAGTATGCGATATTATTTTCTCTATGTTTGAATATAGTATTAATTGGTCATGGCTGATGTTCATCCGACTATGAAAAGTGTGTTTGTATTAGTTGTTTCAAGAGCATTTTTTATTCTTAAACACTAAAGAACTCTATAATAAATCGTGGAAAATGGAACACACCCAAGGGCAATTTATAACTTTTCTAGGCTTTATTGATGTCCTTAGCCATCCAGTGAAGACTGGAGTCATTCACATGACAGGCAGGAGAGCACAGGCACCATTGATTCATTTGTTGATTATTGGTTACAGAGAATTGAAGCCTATTAGCTCTGATACATTACTACTCACAAAAGAGTGGTGGCCATATTAGTAGAAAAATTATCTAATATGTTCATGCATAATATATACATAAATATGGATGTATGTATGCATATTTATATTTCTAAGTGTATATATCAAAACCATGACTTGGAAAGCTTAATTCTATTTGCTGCCTTTTGGGGACTCATAAAGTAACTTTTAATTGTTCTCCTCCCTCCATTGTCTATTTATTGAATCCGTTCTCCATGCCAACCATAGTGCTAAGTGCTGGGAATGAAAAGATCAATAAGACACAGTCCCTGCCCTCAGGGTTGGAAGCAAATACTTATTATCTAGCTTGATGAGTGTTACAAGAGACTTATATAGAAGATGCTCTGGTAGCCCGCTCCGGGAAAACACCTACTTTGTCTGTGAAAGGCAGTCAAAAAATTACCCAGAGAGCATCATTTGCATTCTAGTGGTAGTTTCATAGAATGTCTGTTTCAAGAGGGCCCTTCCCTGCATTTTTAATTTTTATTAGTTATAATTTCTTCAGGCTTCTGTCCAAAAATGTTTGCTGTTAATTCTGAACACTGATGTTCATGTGTTTTTTTTTTTAAGTGGGTATCTTTTTCATTTCATGTTAGTTCCCTCCTGGCTTTTAAATCTATTAAAAAATATTTTTATCCAGATCTAATTTCTGCAACTTTTAAAAAACTTTCCGAGCAGTCACCTCCTGACCCTCTTTTCCCCTTAGCTACTCCCCCCCCCTCCCAGGGCCATCTCCCTTTCTTTAGAGCCCCCGCATAATGCTATTCCTTTACAGTCCAGCCATCTGCCTGTTTTAGCCTCTTCTTCACTCTCTCTGTTTCTTCTATATAGATTTCCCCATATGTCTGCTTCTTCCTTTATCCACAAGTCCAGACACTCCTCCATAGCTTTCTTACCACCCCATCCTGGTGTCCCGTCTGTTCATAAATAACTCTTTCATCCGCTTTGGATCTCCAACCCCCCACTCTTTCTAAAAAGAGTGTGCAAATAAACCTGAGGTGCTCGGAGCCAAGATGTACAGCATAGTTGTGATTCAGAATAGACTGCCTCCTTCCCGTCACCTGTTTCATTCCCGACTCTTCGTGGCTTGCCTTCTTTGTACATTTCTCCACGATTTCTGCTCAATTCTGGTACAGTGCGACGTGCAAAGTTATTTAACGTCTCCACGAGAAAGTTTTGGCCCCTTCCTTGCAATACCGTTTTGCCCTAACCGGTTACTCTAGCTTTCTGGGCTGCCTAGTGGTCGCTGTTTTCGGAGTTAGTCACATTTGAACCTTTTGTTCTTCTGAAATTAATGTAATGTGTCAGAAACAGCAGTCTCCCTGCCCTGGTGCTTGGAAACCTGAAACTTTCTGGATATGTTCTTTTGCAAATCTGAGTTCTATAATGTGTGCCACAAAAGGAGTGTCACAGAATAACCTGCAGAGATGGTACTGTTGCGGGCTGTCTGATGTTCTAGATGTTTAAAACGTCCCACGTCCTCCTCGTAGCATCCTGTGCTAGTGACAGTGTCTTCCTTCTCTCCGTTCAAGAGTAAACATTGGCAATTTGCTTGCCTTTAGAAATGTGTTACTGTAACCATCGCAAAGTTGTTAGTGTTTTTTGTTTCTGGTGTCAGTGATAATTTTACTCACAGAGTCCCCGCAGACATTTAGCTCAGCAGGAAATAATCTAGGTAAGATTGCCTTGAAAATTGATCTAAAAAAACAGGAAAGGCTAACTCTATTATTCCCTTTATTTAAAGAAGAAATCTGAGGTATAACTAACTTGATTATGTGGTGTAACTAGCGAGAACTAGTAATAAGTTAGGCCATGGCTAGGACCTCATTTACTCTCTCTCTTCTCCTTCCCTCCCTCTGTCTAAAAGAAGTCAGGGATTAAAGTGGTGCACACTGTATTTCAGGAAGGGTGAAATGTCATGGTGAAAAATGAAAGATGGAACTGTTTACTCCTGAGATGCTGAGAAATGTCAAAACTCTGTAGCTCTCCTAGAGCCCTTGGGAAGCTAAATATTTTACCAGTAACAAAATCAAAAGTCTCAAAAGAATTAGGCATTTCGTCTCAAATGTCTCTTACTTTCCAAAGAGTTCTCTTTGTTTATATTCAAGGAAGAGGTTTTCACTGCAACAATAACATCAGAACTTTAAAAAACAGTGAAAACCACAACAAAAACACATATTGCCGATTTAGATTCTTTTGGGAATTTAAAGCCAATCAATAATGAGGAAATGTGAATGTCTTGGAGAAATTTAGCTCAGGGTCAATATTCCTTTAAAGACACTAATGCTTCAGCCAGTTTGTTTAATTGTTTAGCTGTTGTTGAATTTCTGTGGATTCTGATCATTAGATGTGCACAGATCCAAGTTTGTGGCTTATATATAATTTTGGTTTTATATTTTGTCCAATGTGAAGGTAAAGGCGGTCAAAAGGTACAAACTTCCAGTTACAGAATATGTGGGTCTTGGGGATGTAACATACAGCATGGCAACTGTAGTTAATAATACTGTATTGTATATTTGAAAGTTGCTAAGAGAGTAGTAGATCTTAAGAATTCTCATCAGAAGAAAAAAATCTAGCTATGTGAGATGCTAACTAGACTTATTATGGTGATCATTTCGCAATATATACACATATTGAATCATCGTGTTGTACACCTGAAACTAATATAATGTTGTGAGTCAGTTCTATCCCAATTAAAAAAAATGTGCTCTTACAGTACATTTCAGACTCAGGAAGATTAAAAATCACCAATCATTTAAGAACAGTTGTCGGTCATGAACAAAGTTCTAACTGCAGCTTATTTCCAGATTTATTGACTGTGTACGGTGTAGTGTAGCTGCCTCTGAGCTGTGAACTAGATCTGAATGGATTGGATTATGGTGATGGTTTTGAATTTGTGTGAGTAGTACTAGAATGAAGTTCTGAACTTCCTTTTTATTAAATGATGTTTTTCTTACCCATACCAAATTACTTGCCAAACATCAGATATCTAAAATCTTATTAATAACCATCCTCCAAAGCATCTGTTCTTTAAGTGTGCACAGACTATCACGCATCTTACAGATCACAGAGAAAATATTTCTTTGCTCGTGGAGTTGCAGTGGTCAGGGAAGTAGCAGTCTTGGGTGTCAGATTTTTCACCTTCAGCCCTCTTACTCTGCTAATTGGAATCATATGGTCGTACACTTTGGGTTTTTTTGAAACAAATTTCTAAAGATCCAGCGAAATAGTTTCAAGGTTACCTTCAAGCAGGTACAAATATCTTAGCTCTTGCTTCTTGATGTTTTCTTCTGAATTGGCTTTGGTCTGTGGGAGCTTAATTAGTTCAGGCTCAGGGCTCTTGATTCACACTGAGGGTGTGTCTGTACTTAACACTTGTATAATAAAAAATACATTTTTGCCCTCATTTCTGGTGTTTTGTTTGTTTGCCAGTTTTAATTTTATCTTGGCGACGGGAAATCTTGAGGAAGGCTATGGTAAAAATTTTGAGGATTTTCAGGTTTGGATTTACCTCTACTGCCCCAAAAGACATCTTGTGCAATAACTTCTATATTTCATCCCCTTATCCTGTATTTATTGAGTGCTTACGATATACATGGCGTTGTGCTTTTTAATTGCTGGTACCCTGAATATGTAGAGAAAACAAATCCCTCAGTGTTCACTGTGTGTTTGGAGTATCATCTGGCTGAATCTGCCCCCGAGCTCTCTAGGATGATGAATTCCAACCATCGATGGTGTTTACAGGTCTCAGAAGAACCAGAAATGTGAATCTGATATCTGCTGACTCAGTATTTCCCAGTCTCTGAAGGAATGCATTTATATTCATATGAACAATACTGATTTTCTTTCTGGAGAGAAAACAGTCATGTTTTGACTTTATCATGGGACGGAGATACTTACAGATTCTGTTGCTGCTAGAGGTCCTCTTATCTCTGTTCATCTGATTTAGAGGAGCCCCTGTTTGACCCACCGGGATAGTGGTAAATCTGCCCTTGCATTTTTATAGACGTATATGTGAAGGTAGTGTTGGTTATGGGGTCAACGCTGCCTTAATGGTTCAAGATAGAGTGAAGGGTCCTGTGAGGTCTCGCTGGGCTGCAACTTTGTAGCCTAGGTGGTCAAGTGAGACCCATGCCTGAGGTCATCTGCCTCCCCCCTTATCTCATTTCTCTACTCCGTTGTTTGTAGGAAAACATGTCTGAGAAGTATGCAATTCTAAGTTGCCTAGGTCTAGAGTGAACTAGATCTGCTGAGACTCTGGGGAGAGTTTGGTTCTAGCGTGTTGGTGGATTGAGCCTGGACCAGGGTTCTTGACTTGGGGTTCACATATATGTCCATCTTTATATTTGGGGGTGAGAGTCTGTGGAGTTTCTCGGGTTCTCAAGAAGATTCAGGGACCCAAGAAAGGTTGTTACATGCCAGGGAAGAATGCTCAGGATCCGGTTTAGGGTTAGAACTGGCCCCAAACTTGGCCTTCTGTTCATAATTATTTCTGAAAGCTTCAGAGCAACTCAAGCAGTGAAAAAGCCACAAGGATTCGCAAGGCCTTTTCCTAGGCTTGCTTCAGAGATTTTATTTTATTTTAAAATTTTTATTTTATATTGGAGCACAGTTGATTAGCAGTGTTGTGTTAGTTTCAGGTGTACAGCAAAGTGATTCAGTTAAACATACACATGGATCTACTTTTTTAATTCTTTTCCCGTTTAGGTTAATACAGAATACTGAGCAGCGTGCCCTGTGCTATACGGTAGGTCCTTGCTGGTTATCTGTTTTAATTATAGCAGTGTGTATATGTCAGTCCCAAACTCCCAGGTCAAAATTCCCCTAGACCCTCTGTAGAACAGAACATTTCCTTGGGCCTTCCATAGACAAAGACTTATCCAAGACTGGTCTTGCCCCACGCTGTGTTGGAGGTGAGATGAGCTCCAAGCAAGAGAAGGCAGAGAAACCTTTAGGACCAGCCGGATCTCTTGTTAGATAGACAGGTTCACACCTGTGTGCAAGAAAGTGAATTTTTTGTTTGTATTTCCTGAAGTGAGGCATGTTTCTTTCCTCTTGAGGTTCTGTATATACATTGTCAAGTCCACTGGAAATCAAAAGATAGCAAGATAGGACAGGGCTCCTGAGGACACACAAGAATGTGGTATAACTGGTTCACAAAGATGTCTGTCACAATCTTAGCTCAGGCTAAGATCTACAAAGGACACAAAAGTCCTGGAGCAGAGACCTTTGGGTCAAGAGTCTTGACAATGGCTTTACTGTACCTTCAAGGAAGTGAGTTTGCACTTATTAATAATAATAACCATCAGCTCATTTTCTCTTTTCTCATTTCTTTTCTTCCTCTGTGAAACTGGGGTAAGCCTCGTTGTAGAGAGACGCTCACACAGACTGCTGGTTCCACACCTGGGGAGAAGCAGGAATGAACTGAGTTATTCCATCTCTGTATAAATGACGATTGTTTACTGCATGTACAGGCTTTGGACCAGTGGTCTGGGAATGGGGCTTATTGTTAATCTAACTGGTTTTAGGCTTTTTGATCACATATTTTAATAGGGAGGTAGCAGAGAGTAGGGGCCTCGTTGGCCTCTGGTGCCGAAGGCAGCTGGTTTGAAACTCAATTCTTCACGACTTAATGAAGTTATTGAACTTCACCATGCCTAATTTTCTAATCTATAAAATGGGGTTAATTATATATATGTATTTCGCAGTGTTGTACTGGAGATTAAGTGAGTTAATGCATTTCAGATTTCTACCATAAATAAGGCCCTCAAATTTACTTTTCCCTGTTATTAAAAAGCAAAGTAAAATTGAAGAATTAGGAGTTTCACCTACTTGGTCTTTAATTCAGAATGTGGTATTTCTTCAGTATGAGTAGAGGGATATTTTTCTTTATAGAGCATCATTGACCCTCAGAAAAAAATCAATCAATCAAAGGTTACATGGAAGTAAATGGCAATGTCTTTTAGTTAAGTGGTTTTGTTTTTTTTAAAGTAGAGATTTGAAATGTAAACTCACTTGATTTGGAATTGATAAGAACGCAGAAAGCTTTACTTAGAAAACAAAAGAGATATTTAAAACTAACCCTAAACCTGACATAATTGTTTTGAAAGCTGTCTTCATAGCAAAGTAAGGAGAGAGAGAGAAGGAAGAGGAAGGGGGGAAGAACTATGGCAAGACATCTAGAAGAAAGGTAAAGACAAACACATACCTAACTGTAGGAAGGGAGAGGAGAACGGAGACCTAGGAAAAGGAAGACAAAGAAGGGACAGAGAAAGGTGAAAGGAGATGGGCTGGAAAAGTTCTGAAACCTTAATTAACTGATCTTGTCACACACAGCTGTTCATTTGAGTTGTGGGCCTCAGAGAATTATTCCTTTTTATCACTGTCTTTTGAAATGTTAATTAGATAATTGACCATTGTTCACAGTTCTTTGGTTACTTTTTATTCTTAAACTTCTGGAGCCCAGTCCTTGAATGGGGTACCCGGAGCAGCATGCCAGATGGGAAATTATTCTCTGGCCTAATAGTTGCCAGATGACCAGCACGGTAGTGCTTGGGGTATATGAAATCCAGCTGAGGGCCAGATCTAGCCTCAGGGGGCGGTTAGCACAGTTTCTGTGATGGTCCTTCATCAGTAGGTTTTTATTTTGTAATGGTAAAGGGGGCTGCCGTTTCATTTTATACACATTGATCAGATTTCCTCTAATCAATAATATGTCTTTTTGACCATGAAAAGCTCATTTGAGGAAAACCTACCAATAATTAGAGGGACATCTTTTATTTCACGTGCAGAACAATGGCAGGCATGATGGTGGAAGAAACTGTTCTACTTCGGCCTGACTTAACTTATAGTTGTTTTTGTTTTTGTTTCACAACAATTGAATTAGATCACGTACATGAAAGCATCCTGAGGAATAGTGCACAGCACACATATAAGATTTGATTTTATTATTACTCCAGGTAGTTATTGATAAATACCAAGTAGTAATATATCTGTGAATCTTGCAGAAAAACACTTTTGACCAACAGGACATGGTCCATTAGAAAAGATGCAAGTTCTACATGTTTTACCGAGTGGATTAATCATTAAAAAAAAAACACACTCAATCTGATATCCTGGAACCTCAGTTATGTCTTTTCGATCTGCAGAGGCAGCAAAATAACATGCCTGATCTTTTCTATGTAATCATTAAAAATTATCAAGCTGGGTATTTATTATAAAGATTAATTTCAGTGATGCATTTTCAGTTACACTTAAAGTAATACTTTAAGTGTAAATTTTCAGAAGATTCATGCAAATAACTGACCTTAGTTATAGTCCTGTAAAAGTTGGAATATTGACGGTATTTGTCATTTTAAATTTAAGTGAACTAAAATTTTCTTTGTATGGCCTGAATGTCACAGAAAAACTCTTTCCCCTGAGGCTATTTTTCAAAAATAAAAACATGTTTTTAAAAAGAGATACACATTGTAGAACAGTTTACAAATACTGAAAAATAAAAAGGTGAATATAGAAACTTTCTTTTATTAGTTAACCATTGTAATAGTGCATCATATTGCCTGGTAGTCTTTTTTTTTTTTTTTTTTTTTGGCCTGGTAGTCTTTATGTACACACACACACACACACACATACACACACTCACAATTTTAAATGTGTTTGCAATTGTAGATTCTTTAAATAAACTTTTGTTTACGGTTGTATAATCTTATTTTCATATTTTTGTTTTTGTGGGTTTTTTAATTGATGACTTCTGTCAGAGATATGTGTATTTTATTGTTTCTCGGATCTATTTAACTATCTTAGTTTTTCTGTCTTCTAGTTTATTAGTATGTTTTTAAACCTTATTATTCTTTTGGTTTTCTTGGGCCTCTTTTGTAGAAGTCATCATTCTTTTTGTTCCCCAGATTGTGAATTTGTGTCAGGTTATATATTTGGCCGCATGCCATATGTTTTGTTGATACGTAATATTCTTATTGTTAATGGTTTCTGAATAGTTCTTGTTAGTAGTTTTGTTTCCTTTTTAGTACAAGAGCTAATTTGGAATGCCATTTACCTTCCCAAGAGATTATCATCTTTCGTCTTTAAAATGCTCATAACTGATTTCTAGATTGATTTCAGCGTGATCAGTGAAGACATAGTGTAACTTCTGCTTCTTGAAATTTACTACACTCATTCTGTGTCTTAATAAATGTGGATTCTGGGAATTTTTCAACGCATATTTGAAAATGATGGTTATTCTCTATAGTGTTTTAATTAAAATTTTTTTTTACTTAACTGGGTCCCTTGTGGCCCTAGAAAGATGTGTTAAATTCTTCTACCAAAGTGATATTTGTCATTTTTCATGCCTAATGATTCATGCCTCATATATATATTCATGCCTTATATATATGAGGTAGATTATATTTCCATTTTTGATTGTCATTACTCCTCTTTCAATATTATTACCCGTTTGTTCCTTTCCTTTCTGTTCTAAGAGAACTTTTCAGGTTTGTCATCTATATAATGACATATTCTGTACAATTTTATGCAGATATTAATTTTGTCAGCACATTTTTACTTTTCTTATGGTGTTTCTTATTACACCGATCTACTTTTGCATCTCTTCCTGAATCTTTTGTCTTGACATCTATTTTATAGAGATACTCTATTTTATATCACCATCAAAGGTAAAAGGTAGTAAAAGGTAGTAAAATCTACTTTTACTTTTTGTGGGGTGAAATGGTTTTCAAAAGTCTGGTTTCCCTGTGAATCATGAGAGCATATCTACTTATATTATTTATTTATTTATTTGGCTACTTTGGGTTCCAGTTGCGGCATGCAGGCTCTTCGTTGTGGCGCAGGGGCTCAGTAGTTAGGGGTGTGTGGGCTCAGTTGCTCCGCAGCACTGGGATCCTAGTTCCCGGAACAGGGATCAAACCGGTGTCCCTTGCACTGGAAGGCGGATTCTTAACCACTGGACCACCGGTGAAGTCCCAATCTACTTATATTTTAATCTGTAAATTTTTTTTTTTTTTTTTTTTTTTTTTGCGGTACGCGGTCACTGTTGTGGCCACTCCCGTTGCGGAGCACAGGCTCCGGACGCGCAGGCTCAGCGGCCATGGCTCACGGGCCCAGCCGCTCTGCAGCATGTGGGATCTTCCCGGACCGGGGCACGAACCCGTGTACCCTGCATTAACAGGTGGACTCTCAACCACTGTGCCAGCAGGGAAGCCCTAATCTGTAGATTTTTCCCTCCTCATGATACTTTTTTAAATAAGTTTGACTTTAGCAAACTCCAAACCTACCCACCCTTCTATAATTTTTGTAATGCTGGGGCAAAGTACATTGATTCTTTTCCAGCTATCGGTCACATTAGCTTCTGCCAATAGGAGGCGCTAGAGGAAGACGGGAAAGGTAGTGGAGCACGAAGGGACTTAGCCCTTCCTGTTCTTGTCATCATCACTCTGACTGTCTACGTTGTTTCCAGGTTTCGGTTTTCTCCTACATTCCTAAAATCAGTCTGCTGATACTTTCTCCTCTTTGCCTCTCCTCTGAGTGTCTAGGCTCTAAAAACCCGACCTCTTCCCTTTGTTTCCACAGCCCTGGGGATGGTAGCAGTATACCCTTGACTGTTCTCAGATGCCTCTTAAATCTAAACCAGAGAACTGTAGATAAGTGGAGGTTAAGTTGTTCAGCCATGCTGGTTTGTGAGGACAGCAGTCATCCACTCGTTAGCTTTCTAGAAACTTCCTTTAAAAATAAGACTTTGGAAGATGATAGTATCCTGATGCCTCTTATCTTTAAAAAAGTTTTCTATCTCTGGTTTGTTGTCATAAACCTAATTGTGTCTCATAAGTGCCATGTATGTCACACTTTATCAAGGGTAAGAGAGTTATTCCAATAACCTGTATCTTTTGGGGCACTGGTAGATGGCTTAGCCAAAGGCACATGGCCTTCATCAGCAAACTCCCAGTGGGGAAGCTGGACAAACAAAGTGAGATGAGAGTAAGCCTACAGTTCTGGTGTGGTTTTCTTGGAGGATAGGGTAAGAAGGACACACGTGGGAGAAAGGATGTATTATGTTACAAAATTTGACTCAACATGCCGTTTGCTCTTGGTGTGGCAAAGCGGTAAAGAGGCTTATTGGCAGCTATACTTAAGGTCATTGCAGTGCACGAAATGTAAATCAAAGTGTTATTCTTTACTAGAAGTTGGGAGATAACATTTACATAACATGCTTTTAAGGTAATGAGTTAAGTTTGTTATTTCTTTATTACCGTAACTGTTTCAAGAAAGTTATTTCCATACTAAAAATACTCCCTCTCCTGCTCGAATCTGATTTGTCGTAATTTTTGCATGATGTTATAATCTATTGTTAGGAAATGAGAGTCCCATTTATTTTTGTTTCATGGGGAAAATTGTTAACCAGCTGTTTCAGTCTCTCCAAAGAAACTCGCCTCCAGAATTCCTAGTAAGTAGCAAAGCTGATTGATAGAAATGTCACCATTTTTTCTGACCCTCTCTGCCTCATTGCTGTGACATAGTGCAGAAGCCAAATAAGAAATTTGAGCAAAGGAAAAGATTCCAAGGCCTAGATATTTCACAAACTGGATAATTAGACTCTGAATTATGAAGAACAGACTGAATGAAAAAAATGTCAAAAATGTATAGTGGCTTAAAGGAGCACAGTGATTTCAGATATGGTTAACTAGTAATAAGAATAAAACTCGGAGCAACCTCCGAAAATTATGTTAGGACTTGGACTTAATAAACGGTAGGCTTGCCTCTGTTATTCTCCTTAACCTACCTATTGCTTTTACTATGTGATCAGATTTTCTTTAACCAATTCTTTGCTTGTAACTAAAGCTGTGTGTTCCTGTTCAAAACTTGTGTCTTCATGTATAAATTCACAGAATATGATTTTCAGAGGAAAAAATATAACTCAATCAGCTTTACATGGTTTACATAATGTGATAGCCTCATATTTACTATGTGGTTAACAAGAAATAACTGTTACCAACAAAAATCAGAGAATTTAAAAACAAGGAACATTTTGCTTGGGAGCCTATGTATATCTCTATATAAATACATATAGACATCTCTAAACATCATCGATCCTCCTCATATGCCCATGCCATATATATGTGGATGTGGGATGATGCTTGTTTTTATATATACAAGTCTATATTTATATAGCTGAAGAAATGAAACACATTGCTTTTTATGTAAGTGACTCAGTGCGTGTATAGACAAGCTTCATTTTACAGGGCTTTATCAATGCTGGGCTGATTAGATAGTACTAATGATTTGGTCTTCTGAAGGTCAGAGTTTGACAGGGTCTGGTGAACCCTAGAGACATTCCTGTGATATCAGTGCCCTTACTTACACTGGCTAGAAAATCTCTAGGAAAACTTTTATTCTTTGATGGAAATAAAATTTTGCTTTGGGTAACTTGATAGATTTGAATTATTTATGACATTGCTTTCAGTTGGGGTGTGTGTGTGTGTGTGTGTGTGTGTGTGTGTGTGTGTGTGTGTGTGTGTGTGTGTCTGTTGGGGCAGCTCTTCGGGGATGGGAAGTTGGAGGGATTAGAAGATTTTTCTGAGCGCTAAAGGGAATGTTCGACCCTCTGATGAAGCGGAGAGGGAGAAAATGAAGCCCTTAATTTCTTTCTTTTCAGAATTTATTTCGTCACCACTGTTCATACCTTATATTTTCTGTAGCATATTTTAGACAGCTTGCTTTGTAGTCGGGAAATGACAACTACCTGATCTTCTCAGGTTCTTTCTTTATAGCATCGGGGGGATTGCTGCTAGTTAACTGTGAAGGAAACAGTGAGGATACACGTGTACTGAGCCAGAGAAGTCCAAGAAGAATGCGGAAGCCCTAGAGTGTCTCAATTCAGCAGATAAATGGAAACTGTGTACAGTGGCACCGTTCCGCCTTAGGGCTAGTCAGTGCTTGGTACTATGAATTTATAAAGTTGGGTTTTTTTGTTTTTTTTTTAGGCTCTGACATCATAATTGTTTTTACATTTCTCAAATTTGCTAAAATATCTCAGAGATGATATCAAATTCCCTGATTTGAAATATAAAGCTAAGGTAATTGAGACAGCTGGAGTAGTGGTTTCTCAGCATTAGAACACATCTTAATGTTTCAAGACTGAAGATCTTGCTGGAAATCTGAGCTTGTTGCTAATGTAACTCACTCTCCTAATCTCTTGTTTTGTTCCTACGGCGTCCCCGCCCCTGTGTCTTGTGCTGAATATTGTTAGAACTCCGACTAGTACCGTTCCAATAGCAATGTGGTGAGTTTAGGTTGAATCCCTATTTTTCCTTGTATGCATATGTTTGGATATGTGTAAATATGTAATAATACAGGGAACTAAATGTTCATTTTCAAGAAGTTACGGTGACATTTCTATTTATTAAAATGTTGAATAATTGTGAGAAGACATAAAATAAATATATAAGTTGGAGACCCTGACACGTTTCTTTATTCTCTCAAATTTTATGCACTTAGATTTACAGCAAAAAGTCCTCCAAGGACTATTAAACAACACTCTTTACGTCACCAAATACAGTTTTGGTTTTTGTCAATGTACCTACATATATATTCGTAAAGTTTCCTCTTCTGATGTCTGACATCACTGTTCCCTGCTTTGTTTCTCTCCATCTGCTCCTCTACTTCCACTCTCCATCCTGCTCTCTGCTCCAAGACACTAACCTCCAACAGTTGCCTAATCTGACTCTTTCAGAAAGTCTTCTGGTTGGGTTCAGCCGATGGGAAGCTTTGTCTTTTTCTTCACTTTGATTATAAACCTTTTTTTTTTTAAATGACTGTATTGTTTTAGATTTAGGTAAGATTAAACTAACATTTAATGAGTATTTTATGTAAACCAGTTTCTGTGCTTTGGGACATGTTATTTGCTTAAACAAAAACCTTCAAGTGCACGACTTCCCTGGTGGCGCAGTGATTAAGAATCCGCCTGCCAATGCAGGGTACACGGGTTCGATCCTGGTCCGGGAAGATCCCACATGCCGTGGAGCAACTAAGCCCATGAGCTACAACTACTGAGCCCACGCGCCTAGAGCCCAGGCGCCTAGAGCCCGTGCTCGGCAACGAGAAGCCACCGCAATGAGAAGCCCGTGCACCGCAATGAAGAGTAGCCCACGTTCACTGCAACTACAGAAAGCCCACGCAGCAACGAAGACCCAACACAGCGAAAAGTAAATAAAATAAGATAAAATAAAATAAAATAAATTAAAAACTCAAAAGAAACAAACAAAAAACTTCAAGTGGACTTTGTCAACCCTATTTAAAAGCCAGGAATACTGAGGGTGAAATCAAGTGATTGCTTAAGGTAACAGAACTGGAAAACGGAAACCTGTCTCACCCAACCTCATGCTCAGCAGCCTTTCCCATTGACAACCCTGCCTCCATAATCCATCGCTGCATTTCAGATGTTACACGCCCTTGTGAAATTTGTCTTTATACACACACACACACACACACACACACACACACCACTATTGTATGGAAATTTCTCTTAAAGCCACATGACTCTTTAATTATCAAGCCTAATTTGCTAATTTTGTCTCTATTATCTTCATCCTCCTACTTCCTGGGAGGAAGGGTATGTTTCCATGAGTCTTTCTCTCCTTTTCTCCTGAATCACCAAACTTTTTTTTTTTTAGCAATAAAAAATTTTAAAGTTAATTTTTTTTTTTTTTTTTTTGCGTTACGCGGGCCTCTCACTGTTGTGGCCTCTCCCGTTGCGGAGCACAGGCTCCGGACGCGCAGGCTCAGCGGCCATGACTCACGGGCCCAGCCGCTCCGCGGCCATGTGGGATCTTCCCCGACCGGGGCACGAACCCGTGTCCCCTGAATCGGCAGGCGGACTCTCAACCAGTGCGCCACCAGGGAAGCCCTAAAGTTAATTTTTAATTGAAGTATAGTTGATTTACAATATCATGTTAATTTTAGGTTTACAGCACAGTGATTCAGTTATACATATATATACTTTTTCAGATTCTTTCTCCTTATAGGTTATTACAGAGTATTGAGTATAGTTCCCTGTAGTTCCTTGTTGCTTATCTGTTTTATATATAGTAGTCTGAATCACCAAACTTCTGGTCTCTCCTGGATCTTCAGAATTTCAATATGCTCAAGGCTTTCCTGTCTTCAAATTAAACACACACCAAATTTTGAGACTAACCTCCATCATTATTTTATCCTTTCCTTCATGCAACCAAGTTGCCTCACGTCACGTTCTCTATATAATGTGCTATGCTCTGACTGTTCTCCACAACACTGTCCCCAAACTCCGTACTAAAGTTGCAGTGCCAGGTCAAGTTGACATCCTTTATCCTTTTGACCCCTTGACCTTTTCAAAGCCTTGGACTCTGGACCACACCCTTCTTCTCTAACTCCTACTGTCTTTCAAAACTCACCTAAGGTCCACCTCTTCTGGGGAGCTTTTCTTAACACTCAAGATGAATTTGGCTGCTTCTCCAATGTATCCTCTTGTCCTCCAGGGCATGTGTTGTCATAGTAGTTATCACACCTGCTGAAGGGCTTCGTCTTGCTGAGTGAAGTGTAGTTTATTTGAGTGTCTGGATTGTGTCTTTCCATTAGTTTTATACTCGGTGCTGTCTTCCTACCTGGGACTATCTCATTTTCCCCTCCCATCTCCTTACTTGTAGGTCCTTTTAACTATTGCTTGTTCAACTCCGATTATTTGCCATTCTTTACATTAAGCATTGGTGATACAGGGTCAGACAAGAGATAACTGTCTTCGTGGGGCTTACAGTCTGCCTGTAAAAGTAGGCAGATGTTTTAATATTGTTGAGGCTGTTCTCATCCTTAAAAACATAATACTTATGGTAAAGTATATATAGGGCAGAAGGGATCGAATGAGCATGTTTATTAATTGGTTAGCATTGTGCCTGGCATATTCATTGAATGTTACAGGTTAATAACATTAATACTAATAAATCTTACATTACATATGCACTATGTGTATAGCAGATATATGAATTATGATACATACAAATTGTGCTATTTTACAAATTCTGTAAATAAAAAGTAAATAATACACATCAGTTGCTTTGTGCATCGATATAGTTTTACATTTATCCCTTTTACAAAATCATGTTTGTTTGTTCGTTTTTTTCCCCTTTTGTTCATTTGCTGATTTTTACTTACCAAAAGCTATTTGTTAAAAATTCAGTCTTAAGGCCGCCTGGTGCAAAACTCACCCTGGAAGAGGCTTTGTCATGGACCTTTTGAGAACCAGTTTTAGAGTGAGATATTAGCAACTATAGATTTCTTTAAAAGTTTTCTATTTAGTGATTTATTTGGATTAAGGGTCATCATTTTCTCATCTTTACTAGATGAATCTTCAGGTCTTCTCATTGGCCATGGTGAATACTGAACAGCATGGTGGTGTGTGTGGCTGTTCTGGGTGTGCATGCGTGTGTTTTTTTCCAGTCACATGCTCAGTAATCAGGAAGTAAGCATGGGGACCATGTTGCTGGGCGCCATGATACTCTTGCTGTTGCATTATCACCATAGGAGGTCATCAAAATAGTTATGAAGAATGTCTGTATTCACTAATTTGGTACCATTCAGGGAACATTAACAAAGGGGAAAAGATACAGTGGAAATCTGAGGAGAGATGGAAGATATGCGAGAAACCTGGTGTTTGAAGACTGATCTTTGATCTTTCAGAGGAGGAATACATATCAAGAGCTTATCTATTCAAAAGAATTTACATGCAAAGCAAATCAAGAACGTAAATCTTACTTATCTTTGTAGATTAGAGTTTGGTCTTGGGTAAAGGAAAAGCCAGGCATCTATAAAAGGGGATTTACATGTTTATGCTAACTCAATTAGCATTAACAGGGGTTACCAGTAATGCTGGCTGCCTGGCCTCAAACTTTCACACATATATATTTTCAAAGACAATAAAACGATTTTCGAGAATGTTATATAAAGAAGAGAGAATTACCAAATGTGTGGATCTGTTTTCAAATTAAAAAAAAATATTTGGGTTTTGAAATGTTACTTCAGGAATAAGTAGCTTTTTTTATAAATAGGAGAGAGCAGACTCATCTTATAGCCGTTAAAGTTTATTGCAGTTTCCAGATTTATCACTGGAAGGCATGCAGGTTTTCTTCAACAAACTGAAGGATGCATTTGTAGTCTAAATGGTGGCTCTGAGAGCAGTTAGGTATTTATGGAAAAAATTATAAGAAGCAATTTGCATTAAAATTTTTTTTGTCAAAAATAAATACTGGTTAGGAAACTGGACCCTTTGTTTGGTAGTGCATATTGACTCATTCACACAGACATTGTGGTACTTAAAGTGTTGCAAAATCAGACATTTACATGGAGATGGGCTTCTGATGTTAAAAAAAAAAAAAAGGCTGAGGGCTGGGAAGGGTAAGGGTACAGTATTTAAAAAATGAGCTCTTTGTCTTCCGTCCTTCATCCTGCCTCGATCTCAGAGAGGTTTTGTCCAGTGAGAATAAAGAACCCATGGGAATTACCCAGGAATCACCCACCAGTAAAAGGGATAGTTTTACTTCAGTGAGCAGGGGTGGGACCAGAAGCCTGCAATAGTCAATGATGCTTTCTTATCCTCTTCATGCCAGGTGAACATTTGTATATGCAGAATACTGACTCACTGGGGGAATCACAGTCTAGTTGAAATCCAAAAGGTGATGCCTCTTTATCCCCTGTTAGGGGATTTTATCTAACGTGAGAGCAGCAGTTAGCTTCCATGGGTTTGTTACCATTTACTGGCCTGATGCTCCAGGCCAGTTGCCTTTCCCCACTATAGCTTTGTTCATTATACTCACTCCTACCCTCAAGCACCTAATTTGCCTATTGAAATCTTATTAGCTAGTCAAAGATTTGCCAGTATCTCCTACAGACTTGATTTTTCTCATCTCAGAACTTTTATATTATTTATTAGTCTGACTCTCGGGACACTTATTACATTTTCCATGCCTTTTAATGATTGCTAAAATTATTATTTGGAAAAATTTCAAACATGTATAAAGTAAACAGTAGTAGAATAAGCTCTCATGTACCCATTGTACAACTTTGACAATTATCAACATTTTTCTATTTCTGAATCACCTATACATCATACTCCCCACCCCCACTTGAATTGAATTAATTTGGAATAATAGATGATGAGAACCTTGAAGTTAGGGACTGTATATATACATATACACACATATACACATACATGTACATATATAAACTTTATATGAACTTTAATTTCTTCTGATTAAAAATATATCCTCATTGTGGAGATAGATATCTAATGTTAATATTTTGAAGATTCTAGTCTTTGTTTTTAAAAACTTAATATGAAATTTGTATATTGCTTTTTAACTTATCATTTTATCATGAGCATTTTCTGTTTTTAAATTTGTATTGGGGTATAATTGATTTACAATATTGTGTTAGCTTCAGGTGTACAGCAAAGTGAATCTGTTATACAAACACATATATCCACTGTTTCTTAGATTTGTTTCCCATTTTATCATGAGCATTTTCCAATGTCCTTCAACATTTTTGAAAGCATGATCTTTTAAAGGCAGCATAATATTCTATCATATGAGTCTTCCATAATTTATTATTTATTTATTTATTTTTTGGCTGCGTTGGGTCTTCGTTGCTGTGGGCAGGCTTTCTCTAGTTGTGGCGAGTGGGGGCCAATCTTTGTTGCGGTGCGTGGGCTTCTCATCGCGGTGGCTTCTCTTCTTGCGGAGCACGGGCTCCAGGGGTGCAGGTTTCAGCAGTTGTGGCACGCGGGCTCAGTTGCTCTGGGGCATGTGGAATCTTCCCGGACCAGAGATCGAACCTGCGTCCCCTGCACTGGCAGGCGGACTCTCAACCACTGCACCACCAGGAAAGTCCCTTCCATAATTTATTTAAACAGTTTCCTGTTGTTGACCACTGTCTTGAACATCTTTGAACATAAATACTTGTCCTCATTTGCAAAGATATTATTAGGATAGTTTCCTAGGGAATTATTAGGTGAAAGGCTCTTAACATATCTTGCCAGATTGCTGTCCAAGAAGGCTGTGCCTATTCGCATTATTTTTATCTTATTAACTTGGTAGTTAAAAAATGGTATCTGATTGTGTTCTTTTTAAAATTGGTATTTTCTGGATTATTAATGACATTGGACATTTTTCATGTTCATGATTCTTATTTCATGTGCTAAGTAAGGTGTTATCTGGAATTGCAGTGAATGGTACCTGCCATTTAATTTAGCTCTGAATCTAATGCTTTGCAGCGATGATCAATTATTTTTAGTATTGCACAAATCAGCTTTTGTTGTCTTTGGAACCAGAATGTCTGCCTCAGTGCAAATGATGTTAGTTGAGAGTTAGTTTTATTTTATTTTTTGATTATTATTTTTCAAAGTTGCCTCTGTATAATTTTCTCCCTTTACATTATATAACTTTGTTGAGAAATGTAATTCTGCCTGGAATTATTTAGTTTAGATACAGATTCTTTGTCTAAGAAATATACTCTCAGGTCTAAATATGTTTTTAAGTTTTGAAAAAAATCATTTAGGTAAAAGTTTTAAAGCATTCATTGTATTTGACTGAATTTATAGTGTATTTAACATTCTTCTGGAATGAGTTTGGAACTCTGTTTTTAAAGTGCTTAGTGCAATTTGTATATGCAGTGAAATAAAAGTTGCCATTTTCATAAGTGAGTTTTTTAGTGGTAAGCCTGCTCTTTTGCTGTGTGAAATTTCCAAACTCCAGCGTAGGCACTGAATGAAAACATTTACATTAATAGACTAGCGTAGGTAAATATTTTCAGTTTCAGAAAAAAGTGGAGAACGCTTTTTACTGTTGGAGTTACTTTCTTACCTAAATCTAGGTTGTAAATGCAAAAGTAAAACTAACATTTTATTAAAACCCCCTGCCCTTCGTTACTTCTAATCAAATCATACCTTGCTGAACTAAGTTCAAATATGTTGAAAAACAATTTACTGCTTTTTGTTGAAAAATAATATTCGAAGTATGTGTGTTGTGTGGAGAAACACTCAAAAACAGATCGACCCAGACATCAACAGGATATTATTACCCCAAAGAAATGACGACAGTTTGCCAGCTTGATGCGTAGAGGAAGGAAATTTACAAACATCTCCAGGAGAGGCAGGTTGAGCGGTTGAAGGAAATGAGGCACGTCCTGCTTTTATTGTGCTTATTGGAGTGGGATTCCCAGAAGACTGAACAAGGCTGTCCTGAGACCTCTGTTTGGCAAGGATCTTGTTGACTCATATTTTATTTTTGTTTCAGTGAAGGTCTGCTATTGTTCAAATTTCTAATGTAGCTTATAAACACACAGCCAATATCATTTCCCCTTCTATTGACTGATATATACAAATGAATGAAAATCTGCCGTCATCATCAACTCATGCTCTGTTTCCACGTAGCAAAGAAGAGGAACAGAGAAGTCTCCTTAAAAGACAGGCCCTTTACATGGAGATCTCAGTTCAGGAATTTTCAAAGTTGTATTTTAGAGTTTTACTCACCAGATACGTTGGGGGAATTTATTACTTCTTATTCCTATGGTAGAGGAAAAGGGAGGTAAATATTTACGTAATTTGTATGTTGAAAGCCTAGTTTTTGATTAAGAAGTTTGATCTATTGGCTTCCGAATCCTCTTAGAAGTTGAATCACTGGACATTTATGTCTGAGACCAGTTAGGAAGACTTCCAGTATGAAATGCCTGGTTTAGAATAATGAATTCATGTAATGCTTTGAAATGCTTTAAAAATTTCTGTCACTATACACCTATATATGAGAAAGTAATGGAAAATATTATAAACATTTCTGCTTTTTTAAGCTCTAACGTTTTTTATTGTTGCATCTATCAGAATGCCTAAGAGTGTCATAACTCTTTAGACAAAGAAATACCGGAATGGAAATCTTCTTTGGTCTTCGGCTGTGACTCAGTCTGAGGAGCTATATCTGGAGCTTTAGGTTATGAATTTGTACTCTTAACTCTGAGTCAGAAGATGTGGTTACTGTCGGTCTTATTCACTGAGTGACATTGCATCAAGAGGAGACTTTTGTTTAGTAGAAGTTTAAAGAAGATAAACATGAAAGGGAAAAATACTGTGAGAAAGTGGAAGGCTAATGTTGGTTAAAGTCTGGTTTTGCTTTCATTTCTCTTGGTTATTCCTTAGACTGCTTGATTGCTTTAGGTAATTTTTTCCCCCAGTCATTTTATTGTATGAAAAATTCCAAAGAAAAGTATTATTTCATACCCTTCAAAGTTATGTTTCAGGGTAAAGATATAGGGACTGATCACCAAAGGAATTTCCCTGGCAAAAGTCCTAACATTTTTAACTTCCCACGATTTTGTCACCCCCCTTTTCCTTTTATTTTTGGCTCAGACCCCCAGGAATGTCTGATTCAAAGGAATTCCTATGGGAGACAGGTTTGCATGATATTTAAGGGTCTGGAGGTGCTTCTGAGTCAGGATTTTGAGGAATGATGTTAACTTAGAGGTAACCCTCTCCCGTTCTAGTGCGAAGGGGCTGAGGATTTGGGGGCAAGCATTTTGGACGTCACATTAAGCCATGAGAGATTTTGCCCCTGATGACCTGAGTTGACTTTAAACTGTTTTTAAGAGGTGCTCATTCCCTCACCTCTCCAGTTTTCTAGAAGAACCTCAGTTTGGTTTCTAACTCTGAGGGCTTCTTTCACACACTCTTCTGGCAGGGGGTATCAAATGTTGTCTGAGTAGTTTTCTACACAGTGGATTAAGGCTGAAAAAATAAGTTGTAGGCACAGTGTTTGGACTGGGTGTGTGTAACACTTGTATGTTTTCTGTTGCTGCATTTGCTTGTTTCTAGATAACTATAGTTTTATCAGAGAATAGCTTAGATAATATCAAGGCTTTGGATGTCTTAGTCCTGCAGTTATATGATTTAAAAACCTGCCCTGTGTGTAATGCTGCTTTAGGAAATCCGTAATCCATGGGGACGGTAAACTGACGGACAATTCTTTTTTTTTTTTTTTAACATCTTTATTGGAGTAGAATTGCTTTACAATGGTGTGTTAGTTTCTGCTTTATAACAAAGTGAATCAGGTATACATATACATATGTTCCCATATCTCCTCCCTCTTGCGTCTCCCTGCCTCCCACCCTCCCTATCCCACCCCTCTAGGTGGTCACAAAGCACCAAGCTGATCTCCCTGTGCTATGCGGCTGCTTCCCACTAGCTATCTATTTTACGTTTGGTAGTGTATATATGTCCATGCCACTCTCTCACTTCGTCCCAGCTTCCCCTTCCCCCTCGCCGTGTCCTCAAGTCCATTCTCTACGTCTGCATCTTTATCCCTGTCCTGCCCTTAGGTTCTTCAGAACCATTTTTTTTTTCTTAGATTCCATATATATGTGTTAGCATACGGTATTTGTTTTTCTCTTTCTGACTTACTTCACTGTGTATGACAGACTCTAGGTCCGTCACCTCACTACAGATAACTCAATTTCGTTTCTTTTTATGGCTGAGTAATATTCCATTGTATATATGTGCCACATCTTCTTTATCCATTCATCCGATGATGGACACTTAGGTTGTTTCCATCTCCTGGCTATTGTAAATAGAGCTGCAGTGAACATTTGGGTACATGACTGTTTTTGAATTATGGTTTTCTCAGGGTATATGCCCAGTAGTGGGATTGCTGGGTCGTATGGTAGTTCTAGTTTTAGTTTTTTAAGGAACCTCCATACTGTTCTCCTTAGTGGCTGTATCAATTTACATTCCCACCAACAGTGCAAGAGGGTTCCCTTTTCTCCACACCCTCTCCAGCATGTACTGTTTGTAGATTTTTTGATGTTGGCCATTCTGACTGGTGTGAGGAGGTACCTCACTGTAGTTTTGATTTGCATTTCTGGAATGATTATTGATGTTGAGCATGCTTTCATGTGTTCGTTGCCAATCTGTATATATTCTTTGGAGAAACGCAGTTTCTGGTATTTTAAAATGGAAGAGCAAGTAATTGTAAGCTGGGAAGGGTGGGCTTTTCAGCATGGACTCTAGCTTTAAATCTCAGCCCTTTGACTTACTTCCTGTAACTTGGAAAAACAGTTCCATAATTTCTCTGTAAAATAAGGATAATATAAGTACCTAGTTCATGAGGTTATGAGAAGGAGATGAGTGCATACATCTGAAGCCTTTAGAACAGTGTTTAGCTCATAGTAACTGCTCAGCCAGTATTTTCAAGCTCTTAGCACTAATAGTTTTAGAGAGAAAAGGTATCAGGGGGCAGTTACTCAGTTATCATTGGAAATAATAATTCCATTTGAAAATCCAGCAAAATATTGTCTTTCAGAAATCATTCTCAGAAGTGGTGGTAGTGGAATTGCTCTAACTAGGAAGATTTAGGAATGGCAGCCTCGTTACGGGAGTCGGGGGATGGCTCAGAGGTACCGTTTGCTTAGTAAGCCTGGTGATTTGACCTTGATGTGTTACAGATCAATTTGAAGGAGCGCATTTTTCTACAGATGCTTTTAGTTTCATTTTAAGTGAGCTTGCACTTGCAGGTGTCAAATAATGAGGGGATTGAGAGGCCTTTTGTTGGGGGGATGGGAGAAGGTTTGGGGGTATATTGTGTGTGTTGGGGGTAAAGTCCTCCACCCACCTCATCCCACTGCCACTGCTCCTCTGGTCAGGAGGCCCCCTCTGACCTCCAGGGGTCTTTTGCTCCAGGTGACCATCAACTTGAGGATGGAACTTTCTGGGCCACAAGTTTGCATCAGTGTTTTCTCTTTGGTTTAGTCATTTCTGAGTCATGTGGGTCAGTTCCTCCACCAGTAGGGTGAGCTCAGCCTAGATAATTTTTAGGGGTTGGGGAGGGTCATCCCTCAAGGGTCATTATCACTAACCCTT
The DNA here is from genome assembly GCF_949987515.2 of Delphinus delphis. Classification (NCBI taxonomy): domain Eukaryota; kingdom Metazoa; phylum Chordata; class Mammalia; order Artiodactyla; family Delphinidae; genus Delphinus; species Delphinus delphis. The sequence continues at coordinate 70,569,494 of NC_082695.1, read as the reverse complement.
GAGCCCAGTTACTGGATAGGTTACCCCCAACAACACCCCCACATCTCCCTCCCCCTCCACCCCCATCCACCAGGATTTCTGCCTAGGCTAGAATTCAGTGGTTACCTTTGTGGTTGCCACCATTGCTCTTCCCTGGAAGGTATAAAGATGCTCCCTTCTTTCCTTCCACCTGTGCAGTTGCCTATTAACTTGCAACTACACTGCGTAGAAAAAGTACCTAACTCTTTGGTAAGGAAGAAAAGAAAAGATAATTCTGTAGACTGATTGTGTTGAAGTGAATGAGTGCATGCATGCTTGTGGAGATATCTTTCTGGGGTGTGTGTGTGTATGTATGTGGTGGGAAGCATTTTAATGTGTGCGTAAGTATAGCTGATGTTTTTCCACTTGGCTTTATCTTGTAGAAAGAATAAGTGGTTTTAGAATCAGAAAGCTGATCAGAGGATTCCTGAATATTCTTTTTTTTATCCCAGATGTCTGATTTTACCTGGGTCTGGGAAATTGTAGCCACGGCTCCTCCTTGGTTTGCTGGGTTATGCTTATTAGAAAGTAGCCTAATCCTCTCAGCAGAGAGAGGAAGTGCTGTGTTATAACAGAGTCACGTGGGTTGAGGATCACTGAACCAGAGAGAAAACTTCTACAGTTTGATTTCCACTGTCAGTGATCAGTATTTCTAGATCTGGAACAATGATAAAAAAAATGATCTGGTCTTTAAGTATAACTGAGGTTTAAGGATTTCTCTTCAGAATCTGAAATCTAACACTGGAAGAACACACTTTCTAGCTTCTCGTCATTCTTTCGTTTCACAGATGAAAAGCCCTGTTGCTCAAAGAAGTGTCTCTATGGAACTTATTTCTTAAACAGCAAGGTCTAGAACTCAGGCCAGCAGAATCCAGGCCTAATCATCTTTCAGTGTAAAGGCATTTTATTTTTTATTTTTGCAATAACCTTTAGACTAATCCTTCTCTCATACCACTATTGGGACTAAGCACATGGACCAGATCTCTATATCCTGGATTTGAAACTTCATTCTTCACATCATGGTTCCTTGCTCTAGTCGCCATTTCTCAGTTGCTTGAGAAAATGGATAATAATTTTTATAGTATTGTTGTGAGGATCAAAGAAGTTATTTCTTGTAAATTACTTACAAGAGTGCCTGGCACAAGACATCGACAGATGAATGGATAGAGAAGTTGTGGTATACATACACAGTGGAATATTACTCAGCCATAAAAAATGAAATAATGCCATTTGCAGAAACATGGATGGACCTAGAGACTGTCATCCTAAGTGAAGTAACAGACAGAGAAAGACAAATATCATGTGATATCGCTTGTATGTGGAATCAAAAAAATGATACAAATGAACTTATTTACAAAACAGAAATAGACCAGACATAGAAAACAAATTTAGGGTTACCAAAGGGGAAAGAGCGGGGAGGGATAAATTAGGAGTTTGGGATTAACAGATACACAACTACTATATATAAAATAGGTAAACAACAAGGACCTACTGTATAGCACAGGGAACTATATTCAGTATCTTATAATACCCTATAATGGAAAAGAATCTGAAAAAGAAATATGTATATATTACCTGAATCACTTTGCTGTACATCAGAAACGAATACAACATTGTAAATCAACTGTGCTTCAATTAAAGAGTGCTTGGCACAAGTGTTAGCTATAATGATAATTATCACTGCATTATTAATAATTATATAGTAATTATTATTTTATTGTCAATAATATGTTGCTTTTAGACACTTTAGCTGTCCAGCCTATTACAGTGAAAAGGTGGCTTTGCAGGAGAGTAAGATTCCATAATTATCTAGTGAAATTGGGGCCATAAATCATTGAACATCTTGCTCCATTTTTGTGTGAATTATTTGGATTGACTAAGTGCTCTTGTTACCGGGCTAGGTTACCATCTGCTGTGTTTTGCCTCCATAGGGTCAGGCTTGTTCTCCGAGGGAACAGGGAGGTGGGAAAAAATGCCAATAACTGAACTCCAAAATGTATCCTAACTGTCTTGTTCACATTTATAGGACAGTTTTATTGCTGTAGGTAAGATGGATAACTGGGCATTATTCCAACATCTTGGCAGTTTTCCTTTTTCAAGGTACTAATATTAGGATTAGCATGTTGTTTTAAAGCCATTGCCTTTCTGCACCTTGTAATTGCTTGTTCTTGGGGGAGGCTTGGAAGATTTGAATTAGGGGTTTCCTGCCAAATATGGGAGAGCATGTCTATTTTGTTTTAATACTTTTCTTGGTTTTTAAAGTTGCAGTTCATTTTGTCAGTAGAACAAATCAGAGGCTAGGAGGGCACGCTGCACGTGTATAGGGTATGTAGTATATAGGGTAGATGCATACTGGGGCAGTGAGGACACATGGGTGGGAATAGTATAGCTCTGTCAGTTTATTTTTTGTGTGCTTTCGTTTATTTTTGGTATTGATACCAATGTTTGGCAGTACAGTGATTTGCCTCGTCTATTATGATTCCTTTTTAAAAAAATTTTATTTTATACATTTTCTTTAATGTACTTGTATTATTTTTGTAATGAAATGATAAATATATCCAAATTAAATAATGGCAATAACTTTAGTTGCCTCAAAAAATGGGACTGCAGGGCTTCCCTAGTGGCCCAGTGGTTAAGAATCTGCCTGCCAATGCCGAGGACACGGGTTCGAGCCCTGGTCTGGGAAGATCCCACATGCCATGGAGCAACTAAGCCCGTGCGCCACAACTACTGAGTCTGCGCTCTAGAGACTGCGAGCCACAACTACTGTAGCCTGCGCTCCTAGAACCCATGCTCCGCAACAAGAGAAGCCCCACAATGAGAAGCCCGCGCGCCACAATGAAGAGTAGCCCCCACTCTCCACAACTAGAGAAAGCCCGCGCGCAGCAACGAAGACCCAACGCAGTCCCCCCCCCAAAAATGGGACTGCAAATTGAATGGCATTAAATCTCTATAAATTAGTTTATATTATGTTATTATATTTTTATTCAAATATAATTGACATATAATATTGTGTTCGTTTTAGGGGTACAACATAATGATTTGATACTTGTGTTTTGTGAAATGATCACCACAGTAAATTTAGTTAACATCCATCATTTCACACCCTTAACAAATTTTTTTTCGTGTGTTGAGAACTTTTAAGTTCTACTCTAACAACTTTTAAATATACAATACAGTGTCATTAATATAGTTCATGCTGTACATTCCATTCCCAGTATTTATCTTATAACTAGAAGTTGGTACCTCTTGACCATTTATTTTTGGTATTAATACCTGTTTTGGGGGGTAGAGTAATTTGCCTCATCTAATAAGTTTCTGAATCAAAGCCGAGATGGATTAAAATTATAAGAAAAAGGTTAAATTGTTTATAATATAATCATTTTCTCTAAAGCATTCAAGAAACATAGTGTTTACACTTATCTGTGTATCATAACTAGAGATTAAAACGTTTGATGGTTTTTACTCAAATATTATTAGCATTTCTTTTCCGAAGAGAGCCCTGCTGCTGTAAAAGTTGTCAGTAACTACCACTCTTTGTATAGAGAAGTAATCAGTCCTTTGGAATGCATTAACACTTTTTCTGAATTTCTCTTATGGAATTAAAAAAAAAAATCCTAGCTTGTATTACTGTTCTTTAAGGGAATCTAAATGAATTGGTAAAAATGCATGTACTCTGTATTTCGACTGGCCATCAGTTTCAGCTCTTAAGATCACTTGTTTGTGGAACCTTGGGCAAAACTAATAATTTCTTCCTGAGGCTCCGTTTCCGCCTTCACATAGTTGTAAGGATTCAAAGAGAGAACCTTGGAAAAGGTTTTGTCCCCCCCGTATGCTCAACAGATGGGAGGTGCCTTTTCTCCCATGTCTGCATTCCTTACCTTTTTAATGGACTTCACGGGAGCAGCATTTGTGGATTCAAACTTATATTCTTGACAGTGGCCCTGTCACTGTGGCCCTCAAAGTTGGTCATACTTCCTCATCAGTGGTCTGGAATGAACACATTCAGAAGAGCAGAGGAGGAGACTACATCAGGAGAATTAAGCTTTCAAAGCCAAGTGGCCTCTGTCATTCTCTGCTCCCTGCTGTGTGTTGTAAGTCTTCAGGGCCTTACTACTGTTATTGCCTAACTCAGTTTCCCAGGAATGTGCTAGAATATAACTAGAGTTCTGTCCTTTGATGTGACAGTAGTGTTTACTTGTGCTGGTTACCTTCTAGGTGTTGGTGGAGGTTATGAATCAGGGTTAGATTCTTATTCATGGAAACCCACAGGTGCTCTGCCAGAGATCTGGACACGATTGCGAATCTCTCTGTGTCCTTGGGACGGTTACCCTCTTTGGGCTCCATTTATTCACCTGTCCTAGAAGGAGGAGAATGCCTGCTCTGCCTTCCTCTTAGGCTGCTTTTGAAAATGGGTGAGATAATATGTGAAGGTTCTGTTGACAAGTAAGAAGAGGTTGGTGGTGATGATGAAGTTGTTGATGCCCAAAATACCGCAAATGCAGACAATTTATGTCTTTCTAACTTGGAATTTCCAGCAATGCGTGACAGTAAAAATTTTCGGTTTTTGACATCCATTGTATTTTGTATGACTAGGAAATGGACCTTCAAAATTTGACACAAATAACTAAATTATTTTCTTCTGTTGGTGAGGATCGCTAATTTTAGAGGCATAGCAGGTTAGGATCACCTGACATGAGGATTCTCAAAGTTATACTGTGCTTCACTAGTAACTAAAGTAGTTCAAATAAAGAGACATTCATAATGAATAAGGATAAATCAAAGGTAATTAATATCTATTGGTAAGGAGTTGGCACATACCAAGTGTCAACAGTAGACATTTTTTAGGAATTGGAATGTTACCATGGAATCAAAGCATTCCACTTTAAGGTTGAATATCTGAAGATGCCTTCTTTCAGGCTGTCAAGAGGAAGTTAATATTCATTTTGTATACCCTACGTGAAACCTCTTACGCTATGCCATTTTCCTGTCTATTAAGAAATAGCTTTAGAAAAAAGAATCAGTTTATTCCTTAACTTGCATGTAACTTGCATGTAAATTCCTTTCTTTAAATTGTATGCGAATTGTGTCATCTTTGTGAAAAATTTGAGATGTCATACACATACTATTATAATGCCATTGGTTGCAGTTTTCAAAGTCAAAAGTTTATGTTTACATTTCCCTGTATGGTGTGGCTTTGTGATTCGGGCTTTAAAAGGCATCCCAAAATAGCAACAAAAGAGTAGATTGTGAGTTGGGTGTATTAGGTTTGTATGGTGAGCTGCTGCTTTTTCTGGTTACCAAGGATGATCTAAATTTCTAATCTGAGCTTTTTTTTTTACTATGCTATGTTGTCCTTTAAATGTCATGATAAACTCAATAAAAATATTTCAAGGTACCAGTGGGGGAAAAATCTATATGAGATGCCCAATAGGTAAGTCTAAGGACTTTAGATATCTAAATAGTGCAAACTAGAATTCAATGACTTGAAATTTAAGGACATAAGGTGTTGTAGGAGGATCCTGGTGAAAGATATAACATCTAGCTCCTTTTCTCCATAATGAGAAAAAAAGGAGAAAAAAAAGTATAGAGAAAAGAAAACTTGTCATAATTAGTATATCTCTTATGGTTAGTTTTTTTCACATAGGGGATTTCAAATTAATCTGAAATGTGCAGAGCGAAACAAGTTGTAACGAATATTCTCCTTTCCTTGTAAAACCTATAAAACACTATTTTTGAGTTGCTGCTTATCTATGGCCGGTTCTCTTTTTCCACTTCGTTGTTAGTTTGTAGGATCAGGGAGGGCATCTTCTGGATGGGATTGCTCACAATCCACAGAGCCTTTTCCTCTGTCTGTTGAAAGGAGGCAGATCTGAAGTTGGTCTCTTTTCCTTTTCATGATATGGGGATGCGGTGGAATCAAAACCGGCAGGATGAAAGCCCCAGAGCTTCCTTTTTCCAGCTGTTTTCCTCAGCGAAGATTTTTTTCTCTTCCAAAGATGATGCTTCCTTTCAAGAGGTTTTCACTCTGCGAACTGTTTCCTCAGTTTATTTCACTACAGTAAACTGTGTTCCCTTTAGGCCATATATGTCTCTTTTACAACCCAACCTGTCCTTTTCAGCGGTGTTAGTTGCTACTCAGAAGAACAAATGTGATTTATTCAGTCCCTTTAATGAGGTACAAAGACCAATAAACGTTTGCCACTGGAGTTTCATCTTTTTGGTTGCTTTATTTTCATTTATGAAAAATTTTAGATGCCGTAAAGCCATGGAGAATGCTATTAATTTGACCATTTAATATTTGTTAACAAAGCAGTTCAGGGTAAAATATGTCATCATAGCCTTAAGGTTTATTGTGTGGGTTTTTTTTTTTTTCTTCCAAGTGCAGTATAATGATATGTAATTTGTTTAAAGTAAATGCTGAAAATTAAAATTAAGGCACTGGAAACTGCATAAATGCTAAATGAATATTAAGAGTGGTTTGATTCATTAAGTAATGATGGAATAAAAATATGACTATTTTTACTGATGATTTTTACTTCACTTCTAGCATTGACGTTGTTTCTGAATTTACATTTGTAAATTCTGCTTCTTTTGGGGATAAATGAAATATAAAAATGAATTCTCTTAATCATTCATTAAACATAATCCAAAAAAATTCACTAGACCTTCTACCCATTTCCTGGATCGTCCAGGCTTCTTGCTTAAGGATAATAATCATCCTGCATTGATTTGTACTTAACTTGTTTGTGAGCTGCTCTTGAATGAATAACACCGTGAGTCAGAAGTTCCCCATTTCTCTCTCTCTCTTGCCTTTTCCCAAATATTTATACTTACCTCCTAAAAGTGGGGGAAGTTACTGGCAAGAAGCTTCACATTGCTGTCCTGTTATTTGAGCCAGTTCTTTGTGATATAAAGAAAGAAGCCAGTGGCATATGGGAGATAACCACCTCATTTCATTTTCACTTTAATGCTAACTCTAACATATGCTTTTGAATTGAAGTGGGGTCCCAAATGCCAATATACGTTAAAAGAATTAAACACTAATTCTTTTTAACACTAAAAAAAATCTCCCACTTATGTACTCCTGTTGCCCGTTTCTTTGAGGGTAAGTGGGCTGATAGGACTTCAAATCATGAGCGTGCCTATTTTATCTGTACTGTTAATAGAGAGCTATGAAAAAATGGCAATTAACATATTCAGACAGAAAATCATCCTGGCTGAATGACTCATTAAATAGTCGTATAAACAGGATGTGCTGAAATGAACTGGTACAAAATTTAGTTTCATTGGTCTTTTTGCTCATTATCAGCACTTTAAGAAGCAGACTTGTGGGTGCTTGGAAGACACTTAAATTTCTTTTCTCTTTATTTTTTTCTTAAATACTGCTCGCCTCCTCCACCCTTTCCCCCTGCCATTCCTAGTTCCCTGGCAGGCTAATGTTACCTGTCTAAACATGAAGCGTTATGTTGGAAACCAACCAAGTCAGGGCTAAGAACTTCTGAGGTTTGTCCAGGCCAGTGGTTCTCAGCTTCCGTTGACAGTCAAAATGTACTTGAAGTTTTTTCTTTTCTTTTTTTTTTCATGCACAGAACATTCTGAAACCTCATTTCTCGGGATTCTGATTCAGAATGTTTGGGGTAGGGCCTGGGAGTCTGTATTTCGATAAAAGGTCGCCATGGGATTCTTATAGCCAGCCAAGCTTGAGAACCCCTCACTGATTTGTGTCCCCTCAGAGTAAAACTCCCTTTCCCCATGTACCTGATCTGTGGCCATCTGGCCTCCCTATCAATGGTTTGCAGTCCTGGCTGTACATTACAGTTACCCAGGGACCTGGGAAAATGCTGATGCTTGACTCCACCCCCTATTAAACTGGGGAGTTTGAAAACCTCCCCAGGTGATTCTAATAACAGAGTCAAGTTTAAGAAGTTCTGTCCCATAAAAACAGAGCTAGGGATAGCTGGCAAAGACCTTTCTAGTTTTCTTTTACGAGGTGCTTCACCCTGTGCTAAAACTACTCTCTCTGCAACCCTGGCACATACACACACAATTTTTTTTTTTTTTTTTTTTTGCGGTCACAGCTGAGGGCCTGAGCTGGCAAAGAATTCAAATAATCTTTTAAATAGAAGTGAGTTAAGACCATCTCATCCCATCTTGCAAATCATTGTGGTGTCTCCTTACAACACCTCCTTGATGTGTCACCCCCTTGGTTGCCTTCAGTGTTAGGGGGTCACTTCTTCCAAAGACAGTAGTCCCTTCTAACTATGGGCAGCTCAGGTGACTAGAGTTCACACTCACCCTGAGCTAGAACCTACCTCCTTGCAGCTCCCATCTACTGGTTGGTCTGAGTCTTGAAGAGAAGGAACGTAACTCCTCCAAAATCACGTAAGTAGGGAAGTAGCAGAGCCCAGGTTTACTCCCAGTTGGGCCTCTGGGGGTCCACAGCCTGCCCTCTCTCCAGCAGTCCTCCAGTGAGACTGAGTCTCCCCATAGCCCCACCCAGAACCAGTCTGTCCTCCCAGGACTAGGGCCAGCCCAGGGATGTGGCTAGAACTTGGCTCCCGAGTTTACCCTCTGCTAAAACTGCTCTCTCTGCAACCCTCACACATACACACACAACTTAAACCTTTTATCTCTAGTAAGGCTTTCATCATTTATTGGTGCCCTGTTCTTGGGTGGGACCAAAACGTTTTGCTCTCACGTTGTGTCGGATTCCTACTTCTTCTTGCGTGAGTACCACATCTGGGATGTGCAGATGTGTTGGTATCACGTCGGCACCCCACAAAAGGCTAAGTAAGAAGGAAGAGCAGCATAGCAGGTTAGCAAAGGCAAGAGTGTCCATTCTGTTGAGGCCCCCGACGCACCAAGAAAAATTCTGAATAAACAGATTTCTTCTTTAGCGGCTGTGGCACTACGTGGGAGCCTTTTATTACGTTGAGTAATACAGGTATAGCTTGGACCTGTTCTGTGAAAGGTCTAAGATCAGCCCATAATTGAAGATGGAGAAAAATGCTTCCCCCATTTCAAGGGAAGGAGGAAGAATAATCTTGCAAACTGGTACATGAGAACTATACTTCCCAGCTGCCCAAAGGTATTTCAGTCTTCCTTGGTCTTCGAGGGGGTCTATACAAACGGAAGGGAAAAGGTCCATTGCTTCACATTGCTCATTGTTAAGGAGACACTCATCACTGTAGGAAGATGTTCTCCTCCATCTCACATGGAACCTTCCACATGCTAAATCCCCTTGAAGTTACTGAGGAAAGACACCCTTTAAACACCAGTCAGGTCCTAAGTTGGTGACAGAAGTGAAGGTAGACTGAGCCCCGGAGGCCTTGGGTACCAGGGCATCTCTGACTGTGTGGAAGAAGAAAAGCCAGCATCCGCTCCCCTTCACCGCAGGGTGGGCATCAGAGGGAGATTCACTAAGTCTTCCTGGTTTTTACATATCTTGTGGCCAAGTCCTATGGTAGACCCCAGCCTCCTGCTGGCTGCTCTAGTGCTTACAAGTATATGTAAGGATTTCTGGGGACACTGAGGTCCGGAGAAGTTTCCTTAGAGACTTTGGCCATCATACTGGCAGGAGTTAGGACTCTGTCTGGTCTACACTGGGTAGCAGGAGCCCTGGACTCCCAGTTATGGGAGATGGTCATGCTTTAGAGTCTAGGCCTGCAGCCTGTGTAGGGGCAGAAGGTTCATTGTCAAGGTCATGCAAGGGGAAGGTCAACGCTTGCAGGACCCTGAGTGTGAGTGTCTCCTCAGATAACGCAGTGAGGTGCTTCACTTGCCTCACCCCAGTCCCAGCTCTGGTTGGGAGCAACTGGGGTCAAGAGAACCACTGGTAATTTAGGTCTTTCCATCTTTTGCTTTATTTGCCATGATTGATAAAGAGCCTTCTTGCAGAAGTACCTTGGTAGACTCCCAGGGAAGGCAATACTTTTGTGTGACTGACGTGCTGGCAGTGCCTATGGCCACGTGTGTCACCCTGGTGGAGGATAATCGTCCTATTATTTTTTGCCAGTAGGTATAGCAAGTGGGTAGTGCTTTGTGTATTCCACTGTGATGAATTAATTTTGTGTTCATTGTAGTAGCACTGATCATAATGAATTAATTTAGTATTCATGTGGATGTCAGAGGTTTTTTTTTCCTCTTCCAGTTTTCCTGTAGCTTTAGTTCCTGGATACTTTAGAAGTGTAACACATCTTGATCCTATTCTCACATTAACTTCTCAGTATCCCCCGCCCCCCCCCCCCATATTGTGTGGTATTCTTTTTAAAAAAATTTTTAATCTAGTGTTAAAATAATTGATATTTTAATAGCATTATATTAGCTTGAACATTTTCCCTACTTTTCTTTTACAAAACAAGGGAAATAAGGTAAATAGTTATGACAGGTATAACTGCCAGGTTGAATGATATAGTTAATATCTTGTATATTTTAGTTTGGTTTCAAAAAAGTCTAAGGCAAATGTTTGTAATTTGTAGTTTTTTTGAAGACAAATATTGCATTCCCTTATGCAAATACGGAGTAATGAAAACTGCATGCCGTATATAATAGTTTGCTCTTCTTTTAATTTCTTGTCTCTTCTTTTCCTCTCAGACAAGGTTGATAAATGTATGTGCATATATTATTTATCTGTTCATGTAAGGACACATAATTGGCTATTAGATATGGTAATTGCATAAATAGATCTTATTCAAGCTCATTTCCTTTTCTGTTGATAAAATAAATGTTTTCATGAAATGGGAATATACACTGAAATAGAAGTGCCTGATTTAGGATTGAGAAACCAGGTACCCAAACAAAAATCAAACTAAAAATCCTGGGAAACTTTTTACCAATTCGAGCTTCAACCTGTGTGCTGCTTCTTAATTTGTTCATCATGTTGGCTAATTATTGAAGATATTTATAATAGAACAAGGGTTTCCTTCATCACTTACCCACCTGCTTGGCTGATTTGCTCCCCCTGGGAATGTGGTGGAACCTTTGGAGAAGAGATTTTGTCCTTATGAGCATCAAGATGCCATTTTAGGTTTTTCTTTAAATTTAAACTTGGAAATGGTATCACCCCTGCCACACACACACTGTCCCTTGTTTTTGTTTTTTTTTTTTTCGGTACGCGGGCCTCTCACTGTTGTGGCCTCTCCCGCTGCGGAGCACAGGCTCCGGACGCGCAGGCTCAGCAGCCATGGCTCACGGGCCCAGCCGCTCCGCGGCATGTGGGATCTTCCCGGACCGGGGCACGAACCCGTGTCCCCTGCATCGGCAGGCGGACTGTCAACCACTGCACCACCAGGGAAGCCCCTCCCTTGTATTTTTTAAAAAATAATTTTAAACTTATTTATTTATTTATTTTTTACCAGTCATCTTTTATTGGGTAAACGTATTTATTTTTGAAAATAGTTTTACAGCTCGTGTGCAGTTTGATTCCGAGCAGCAGCTGTATTCCATTCTAGAAGCTTGTGTTTCAGCAGTTGATGGGTCCTGTATACATTTCATACACTGAGAATACATAGAGAAGTTGGGCCTCAGTTGCAAACTGCAAGGACCATATAACTGGGTTGCTTTCATTATTTTTGTTATTATTGTAGCAGATTGTACAGTAATATGCTAACAAAGATTTATGGCTTCATGTAGTAGGAGGAGATCTTGGGGTGGAGGAGGAAGTTCATGTTTAAACAAATGTCTATAATAATAAGAGGAAAACAAAACTAAAAAAAAGCTCTAAGAGAGTTGTTTCTAGTATAAATATTTTTATTAACATTTTCTATGGTTTGAAGATCTTGAAAGTAATTGTTGATGCATTTCTGGAATTTCGATATGTTGTATGCCTGTATGTGCACGGTTGTTCTTGGAAGGAGTGTTTTTTTGGTTGTTGTTGAACTGAAACACATAGCTATTGAATATGCGATGAAGAGAAAATTTATGGAGGGCAGAATTATGAGTATCTGAGGAAAGTTTAATTACTTCTATAATTTAGATAAGCTTCATAATTTATTGTAACACACTGTACTTTGGCACAATTTGTAACAATTATAAAGCACTTGAATTTAGGTTCTTTCCTTGGCCGCCATGAACAGAGTTAGCTGTAGGAAAACCCTGAGCGCTTACATTTCGTCTCAGCCTTGCATTAAAGACTTTGGCTGTAGTGGTTTTGTTGCTCCCCTTTACATTGACAGAATGTGGGTTTTGTTTCTCCGAAAAACGTGTATTACAATTAGTTGGGTTGTGGTTGTAAACCTAGAAGGAAGACCAGCAAAGAAAGGACATGAAGATATCCATCAATGCCCAAAGCCAGGGAAGGAGAAACCCGGGGAAAAACTCAGATGATTCTGGCTTGAATTAAAAAGAAATAATAGATCTCACCACCCACCTCCTTGTAACGGACAGATCCTGAATAATGCAAAGTCTTCAGAAATCCAACAATATATATTTTTATGAATATACATTTATTTTCATAATTAAAAAAGCAGTGTAAAACAGCTACTCCTCTTAGGTTTGGATTATTTTGCTGTTACAAAAATTGCTGCCTAGGATACAATTTTTTTGCCATTGCTATTTTCTACAAAATTAATCTGATTTATTTTCCATTTTTGCCTTTCAGTGTGTATTTGCCTTATTTATCATGTTGATATTGAAAATAATGAAAAGCATGAGATCTTAGCAACTGATTTGGATTGTTGCTGAAGACATTTTTCTTAAAAAATATATTTGTTCGAGGCCTGGGAAATTTTACATTCACATTTTCCTTTTAATAACTATATTGTAGAACAGAATTAGCTCCCATAATATCTTCTCCTTGCTTAACTTCTCTTGAAATTAAATGATCTTAACAGTTTTGTGTAACACTTTGAACTTACAAAAGTGCTTTCATATTTATTGTATGCTTAGGACCAGGTTAAAAATTGAATTAGTCTACATTTCAAAGTAGAAATAAGTGATGAACCAACTTACAGACTTTTGTACCTCAAATACCTTCTTGTATTCTCCTTCTTTGGAGTGGAAACCTGTGGGGACTTTGATTCAGGTTTTAGATTCTCTCATGTTAGTGTAGGCTTTTGATAAGTCACATGGAGCAAAAACACTGAAGCAACTCATCTATTGACTTAAATGAATTAATGGTCTGAATCAAACAGGTTTTGAATTGGTTAAAATAATAAAACCAGTAGCCCTGTGTTTGAGCTCTTGATGATTAAAGAACCAGGCTGAAGAATGCATTTATTTTCTTTTGGAAAGAAAGTCAAGACTCACTTCTTTGAGCTGTATTGCTTTCTATAGATTTTTTTTTAAAGGAAGCCTTCATTATCTGTTTCAGATCTTTATAGATGTTGCAATAAGATACTCTTTTCTCTTAATATAGGATTGCAAGGATCAAAGTTAATAACTTTGAGACAGTTTAAAATTCAAAAAAATAGTTTATTATCTCTGTGTTCCTTTCAAGATTTATGTTCTTATGAAAGTGCAATGTTCCGGATTGAATGTGGTCCTACTGGTAAGGATCACGTGGATAGAATAATCATTCCCTTGTCTAGCCTGCTCTGAGTTGTTTTAATGTTGCAGGTGACTGTGTTCTCTGCAAATAAATGTCGTTCTCCTATTTACATTCCCGATGACTTGTATCCTTAAACCCTTTTGTTAGAGTATTATTGTCCTTTATCCTGAAAAATGCCTCTGATTGTAGTGCCCTAATACTATAAAATCAATGGGGACTGAGTTCAGTGCCGGCTAAGCAGTGTAAGGCCACCCTTTAAATGCAAATGCATCAGGGCTAGTTTTAATGTAATTTTAATAAGGCTGAAACCATTTTGAAGTAGACTTAAATCATAATACTAATCTCAAAAAACTGTATTTAGCTGAGAAGGCCCTTTATGCTCACTGGCCATTTTTCCTCTGTGTGCATCCAAACCACCTTCCATCTGATCCCCCAGTTTTCGTTCAGGGGATCTTTTTTCCCCCCTTAAATGGAATATATGTACAGTCTGTGACTACTTTATTAGTTGGAGACAAGCCGGTATTAGCGAAAACTGTTTTACTTCTGTTTCTGCCTGGTTGTCCGTTCCTGACCAATCTCTTTTTGTTTACAAAATATATAATAAATAAGCATTTCAAATAAATTGCTACGTTCTGGCCAGAGAAGTAAAAAGCCAGCTGTTGATCCTAACGAGAAAAGTCAAGAATATAATTTAATATTTAAATATAAGGGAGTGAATGCAGAGTCATAAAAATGAGGAAAACATTTACAAAATGAAGTCTGACGCAAAGTTCAGTATATTGCAATAGTCTAGGTTTCACCACCTTACACTGTTTCAATATGTATATGACATGTATCTTGCTGTTTATATTTGGCCTGATGGGAAGGTGCAGGACCATTGACTTAGGGAAATAAAATTGGATTAGGAACCAGTTTAACAAAAGATCACAGAAACTGAAGGCAAGATTGGGGCGGGGTTTTCCCATCTGGATTATTATCACATTCTCTGTATAGAAGGAGTTTTGGTCTTTGGATATTTAACTTTGGATATGGACACTAATTTATAATAATTTAAATAGTATAATTATAGTATACATTAAATCGTTTATAATTTTCCCACATTTTCCTGTGTTCAAGAATTATCAAGGAGGAGATGCTTAAATGCTAAAGTCTATACTCTATTCCATTGATTAGCTTTTAATATACTTCTTATAATTTACAAAACAGTAATTTAACATGTCAATTACTCCCTTTTTCCTATTGAACTTTTTGAAAGAATAATTTAGAGCAGCATTTTTTAAAACCTTGTTTCAAGACATGTTAATAGAAATTTTATTTTGAGTGCATTCCGCGTTATGCTTTGTAAAACGCCCAAGAGGGTGATACAGCTACTTTGACCAGAAAACTCCTTTTTCATGGGATACCTCCCATGTGGAACATTCTGCAGAAAACAACTTTAGGAAATGCTTACTTAGCCCCAAAGTGTTTTTTTTTTTTTTCCAGTCCTTGCAAATTGGTGGTGGTGTCTACTTTCTTGTTTTTCAAATACTGGTCACTAATCCTTTCACTTTGTTTAGGACAGTTTCCTAGGATAGCTGTGCTACTCATGCTAACAATGTTCTTTTGAAATACTGCTTGTAATACATGAATGACTCAAATACTTTTAACACCAAACCATAGCTGTATCTTTCAGAGATTGGTAGGTGTATCAGCAGAGATGTTCTAGTTTCATTTCATGGCTTTTGTCCATTTCCTAGGAGAATATGTGTGTGTGTGTGTGTGTGTGTGTGTGTGTGTGTGTGTGTCCTTCTCTTACCCTCTTAAGAGTTTGGTCACAGTGGTAACTACTGGGTCTAGAGCAGGGCCTTGAAAATGCCCTTGACTTTGGACTCCAAGCAGGTAATGTCAAAGAGTGAAGCAGGCAATAGGAAGAGGTGGGTATTAGCAACTGGGGCAGGCACACCACACCTGACATTCCAGCATCGCCAAGAATCCTGTGCAGGGCAAACAAAATATATTCAGAGCCAGTAGTGTTTCATCCTTGGTATGAAGGCAAGAAGTCAGAAGGCTTGAGCACTAGGCTTGGTCCTGCCCCTTCTCCCTTCGATTCTGTTTTTAACGCGAGATGTTTGCTTAATTTACAGCAAGCAGAAAATAATCTGGGTCTTATTTAGAGATAAAAAGCAATGTTTTAAAGGTTGTATGTAACATTTGTCAAAAAGAACATATAAAAATATTTTAGAAGCTTCTGTAAGAAAGCAAGCATGAAGTTTAACCCTACAACATTCCACTTTCCTGGAACAGAAAATGAGTGCTGCTTTTGTAAAGAGACTTTTTGTTTTTTAAACTATACATCCAGGAAAATCTAAGAAATTTGCAAAAGTGCATAGCAGAACCTGAACATTTACTTCAAACAGTGAAGAAGTGAAAGTTAGAAATACTGTCACATATATGAAGGTTCCAGAGACAATTCTTGAAACACATTCTGAGGCATTGGATCTCTCTGCACTTATTTGGACCTTGGTTCCTCTTTCTATGATCAGCATTGGACTTGATGCCACCTGATGTCCTGTTTGGCTCTCAGGTTCTATGAAGCTGGGTCTGAGCTTAATTTAGGTCTGAGATTGATGTGAAAGACAACTGGTTCCTAGATGCCCCCAGAGCTGAGAGGTTATTGATTTCTCCCGTGTAATACAACTGCACAGAAGTACATTTTGCATCATTCGGAACAAATGTTTAACAAGTTCTGAGTATAGAAAACTGCTTTGCAATGTGAATTTCAATGATTCCAAAATTCAGCAAAGCTTCCTTTTTGATTAAAGACACTGCCCTCAAACACACATGCTCATTTTCTCTGTCTTCTACTTTGACATGCTGTTTATTTAACTTTACTTGGCATCTCAGAATTTTAACTCTGAGATTTTCAAGTCCATATGCAAAACTAGGACGTGTCAGAGAAACCCAGGGCCAGATTCATCAAAGAAGTTAGGAAGCACAGAGCACGTCCTTTAACACCCAGGTGTAAACGGAGCCCATTAAACCATTAGTTAAGTGGTACTAGGGAGCAAAAGCCTGATTCGATTACAGAATCTCCTGTATGTGAACGCAGGGTGTGAAAACATAACACTTGATCTTCACCACAGTGCCACGAAGATTCAATTAAAGGACTGGTATGTGCCCAGATTTGGGAATGCAAAGGGCAACTGGATTTTGAAGGAAAGATGGTGAAGAAACACCTGCAAAAATCTGCCTTTCTGTGCAACAGACTGGGTAATTGCATATGCAGATGGATAGTTAGGAATATAATTACTTGATTTGTGAACACAAATGCCCTTTCGATTGTGTGAGTGTTGAATTTTGCAGTGACAGGTGCGTGCGGATTGCTGTGTGTGTGTGTATCCTTTGCACCCCTGTTTAAATATTTGGCCTGGAGTCTCTCTCCCATTCATTCTGAACGAAACTGCTCTCCCTCACTGCTGTTCTGAGGGAATTGTTACAGCTCTTCATGTCTCTCCAACTTTTTCTCGTAAATAATAACCTTAATTTGAAACCTTGACTAAAAGAAGGACTGCATACAGGCATGTGGTGTAAGGGCTTCTGAATTATGCACAGTAATTCATTTTTTAAAGCTGCTGGATGTAACTCATTAGTTTTCATTGTTTTCTTAAAATAAGGAAAACTATTAACCAACACAGCAGACTAATAGCCTGGTTTTTTTTCCCCCATAATCAAGTGACGTTTAATGGAAAATCATCTTCTGAAAGACTTCCTTTTTTTTCCCTCCTTGCTTTTTCTTAACATTTCCATTAATACTTTTGAGACATCTTTTCTAATGTCTCTCAACTAAATAGCATTCTCAGTTATACCCTATGACGACATTTCTCTGTCGTACTGGAGATGTTCATCAAAATACTGGCGCGGTCCACACGAGTGTTTTTGTTTTTTTTTTTAATTGAAGAATTTGCTTAGTACCTACTTACGTGGAGAGCCAGATCATTTCTGTGTTCCTTTCTCTGGCTTTACGGAGAAAACGGAGGGCAGCCTTTCCATCCACTCTGACGAGGTGATTCATGTGGTGGAATGACACGGCAAATCATTGTCATATTTTATACAATTATTCAGTTTCGTTTTTACTGCTTTCTAAATCAAATTATACCTAAACTCTTTGGGGGGAGAGACAGGTTAACAGTTCTTAATAATAATACTTAGAAAAACTTGCATGTACTATTCACTTCTATGTGCCTGATATTCTGCTAAGTGTAGTGCATCGAATCATCTCATTTAACCTGGCAAACACTATATACTGTTATTCCCATTTCACAGATAAGGAGGCTGAGACCCAACAGGATTAAATGTATTACCCTCGCCACAGTTCAACAGAAAGAGAAGAGCGTTGAGAAACATGCACCTCTGTAGCCTATTTTTTTTTCTTGCTGAAGTCAAATTTGTTAAAAGATACACAATATATATGTACATAGTATATAAACAAAATAATCTTGAACCTGCCCTAAAGGAACTAAATCCATATTTGCCCAAAGGGAGGCAAAGTAATCACACAGACCCCAATTTGGCTGGCTTTGATGTGAAGACTTCACAAGTCTTCTGCATAGGAACATTTTAATTTCTAGATATTTCCTTGTACTTGCTGCCCTTCTAAGGCACATCTTCTCAGTAAGATGCTCTTGATGCTTTGTGAGCGAAAGGGTAGGGATTAAATTTTACTCACACACGAAGGTTCAAAACAGTTCTTTCTGGTTCTTCACGTGCCATGAAAAAATACCCACGTGGATGAGAGTATCGCCTTTGGGAAAGGAGCTGGCACGCTTTGCTCAAATAATGTTCAGAACCACCTGCTTTGAATGTGGTCTGATTGAATCAGATGCCGGCCGCCTTTCATCACCGCATCGGGATTGGGACGTGGGGAAGCGTTTTGTTTTGATATCTCACATGTGCTTAGGTGTTAGCGGTTTCAGATTGTTTAAGAACAGGCTCTCATCATGGAGTGTTGTTGAGTCCTGGGTTGGGGGGGGTGTTTGAAACAAACCTTGAGTATTTCTAGGTCTGTTTAAAAATTATGTCTTCTTGTGTGGTGGATTTATTTGTGTTTAGGATGCAGATTGCCTGGTGGAAAATGGCAGACAGTTTTCCCTCACAAAAGGTTCTTTTGTGTTTGGTTGGGTGGTTTGTTGTTTTTTTGTGTATTTCAGCTGTTTTTTATGGTCGCTCCTCATGAGCTTTGACATCAGTACATTCATCATTAATGGCACTAGGTTCTCCGGAGTTCTTGGGCTCTGTGGGTTCACCTTTGTTCTTTGGGGGTGATGGCTAACACCCGCCCTGAGATTCGCCTGGTGCTCGGGATTCTGAAGATGATTAATCTCCTCTCTGATTGCAACACGTGGACACTTGTAGGCAAGGTGACTTGCAAAGAACGTAAAGGGGAGATTGCCACTCACTGGCTGCCATCAGAACATGTTGGGGGGAGGGTTGAAGGGTGGGCTCGGGGGAGAGGCTTGGTGAAAGTTCAGATTCCTTGGCCCCATCTGGAAGATTCAGATTTAGTACCTCTAGGTGGTACCCAGGTATATGTATTTGTAAACAGTGCTCTAGATGGCTAATACAGTTAGGTCAAAGGGTCAGTTGGAATTAGGGAAACTCTGGCTCTAAAACGACACCCCAAGGATCTCCCTGGTGGTCCAGTGGTTAAGATTCCACGCTTCTACTGCAGCGGGCACGGGTTCAGTCCCTGGTTAGGGAAGTTCCACATGCCCCATGGCACGGCCAAAGAAAAAAAAAATACTGGTAACTGACACCCCAGGCTTTCTCAAGGTGGGTGCCTCTGCCTCCTACCATGCTGGGCGTTCTTTGTAATTTGCAGATTCCTGGCCTGCACCGGGTCTGGTACCCTGGGAGCAGCATCTTTTCATGTGCCGCCTTTGGGATGCACATTCATACTAAATTTTAAGAACTGCCGCTCCAGAGATTCTAAGTTACAGGAACTCGTGGAGGAAATTGGAGGATTAGAAATCAGCCTCTAATAGCTGTACAGATACACAGAATCCTCAAAATAGGGGACAGGTGTGTTTGGAAAGCTTGTTTTGTAAAGAGAGTCTTTTCTCCCTTTGACTTCTCTTATTTACACTGAAGCTAGGTTCCTGAATTAAAAAGAAAAGGGGTGGGGGGAAGAGCAGCGACAACAAAAGATTCCGGAGGCATACCAAAGCTGTGTGGAACCAAGGGTGGTTTCCCTTTATTCTACTTTGTGACAACTGTTTTCCCAGCCTTTTGCTTTTGTCCATTCAGTCCTGCGCTATGAAGATGCGGGATTATAAGTATTAGAGACTCTCCATCAGTGGGATCACCGTCCCAGCCCGGGAAGTCTCTCTGAAGTCATAGCTACACCCTGAGTTGGGCAACAGTGTGCTTTTATCTTGGCACGCACCTTTCAATTCTTAGCCCAGCCCTGTTACCCTGTTGTGCATTTTTCTGGCCACTACTCCTCTCTTTTTCCTCCATCCCCTAATTCCCAACCTCCTTTGAGGCCAAAATCTTGTTAGAAGAAAGACTTTTCAAAACCAGTTTCACTCCTGTTGGTCTAAACCCTCCGACGTATAACAGAGAGCCGTGGTATAACCCTCCGACGTATAACAGAGAGCCGTGGTATGTTTTGAAACTTATACTCTTATTTCTATGCTTTTCTCCCTTGTAACTGAGTTTTTGAAAAATGCTTGGAGTACAGACACCCAAAGAGAGAATCTGTGTGTGTTACATTTAAATCGAAAACCCTGTTTCTTTTGTATATTAGACTATAGCCAATGGAAATCCAGGAACTAAGGTTTTTCACAACCACAAGTAATGTAGAAGTGCATAGGTTTTTGTTATGACTATAAATACTGAGAATACTTTTGTTTGTTTATGCTGGTGCAGTTTTATAGAAAATCCTTTCAAATGGGGTGCAAAGCCATCCACGGATACTTGTAAAGACTTTGCAAAGTCATACATAAAATAAATTATCCATTTGATTTGAACAAGTTTTGCAATTATTTGTGGCTTTAACAGGGGCTTTTGAAGGGCACTGTATGTATCTACCAGCTGGTTCTGCTGTTTTTCTCAAGAAAATAGAGAGCTTTGTACACAATTCCTTGAGTAAACCATTAGTAAACTATATATCATGGACGCGAGTTTTGCTATTTCGAATCTGTTTTTTATTTTAAAGACATAACGATTTGTGAATTTCATCTCACGGATTTTTTTTTTAATGTTTCAAATTAAGTTGTTATCCCATCCTTGTCTATTTCTTCGTAGATCTCCGCATTCAATGTATTAGAGAAATAAAACATGTAAAGACATAATTAAAAATGTCTAAAGCGCTTGCTGGGAAACAAAAGCTTTCTTCTTTTATTATATTTTACCCTGCAACAATGTATTTACATTGACATCAAAAAAATTCGTTTTAGCTGTTGATAATTATTTTGTCAGATTCCGTGTTTTTTGTTATATGATTTTTCTTCCATGTCAAAGATTCTGAGTTTTAATGTTTAATAAATCTACTTATCCACTCAACAAGTATTCGTTGAGCTCTTAGTGAAGCACTGGTCTGGGGTCTGGGCCACAGGTGCTCAGTCAATACCCTGACCTGAAGTTTGCATCCCACTGGGGAATCAGTATACAAAGATACCAACCACCAAATAAACCTGTATTTGTGTATATATAAATAGGTATAATACTAAATATTACGAAAAAAATGAAGCATAATTTTGGGCAGGTGTTGGGTAGCCAGACAGAGCCTCTCCAAAGAAGTGATGATAAGTGGAGACCCGGAATGATTGTAAAGGTTTGAATCTTGGGGATGATTTATATGGTTTGCAGAGATTTTTGAGGACAGAGTACAGGTTCTTAAAATCCTTGTGGATAAATTGAACTTTATCAGCTTAGGTTATAGGAAAAACAATTTGCAAATGCATTTATCTAGATGCCTGTGAAAGTTGAAGATGTCTAGAATATGCTATCTTATACATGTGTATTCTAATTTCTCATCCTCTGGTAATGAAGCATGAGTGTATAAAAAGATAAACCATGTCCCATCAGGGGCCAAAAGAAAGTTCATATTTGCTGTGAGAAGACAATTCATCAGTTAATGTTAAGTAGTATACAGGTTGTATTTGTCCTATGTACCCCCTATATAATTAAAGCCTTAAAGTTGAACTATTAGAAGATTCAATTCTGTGTTAGTACTTTTGTGGGGACCTTACATTTAAGCTTTGTGAAGAAGTTGCATTTCACCCCTTAGCTTGATCTGTACAGGTATATACCGTACAGATATATGTAATTGATTGATTGATGTGTGTGTGTGTGTGTGTGTGTGTGTGTCCCTCAGTGGACTCATTCACTCATTTATTTGTTCTACATGCATTTACTGAGTGGGAAGAAATGTTTTTGATGTGGAGGGGAGACTTGGAGACCAGATAAGCAGAGATGTATTGGGTAACAGTGAAGAGTCTCATGTGATTGGAGGACAAAGGGAGCAGTAATGCTACTCAGGGTAACACAAGAAAAGAAGGTAAACACAGATCACCAAGCATCTGAAATGCTGGGCTAAAGAATTTTGACTTTATACCCAAAGCAGCAGGGAGCCACTGAGGTTTTTTGTATATGGAGAAGTGACAGCTGTCAGTGGCTCATGATAGGTTGGAGTGGGGCGAATCTGAAGTCTAGGAAACCAGTTTACAGGACCTTATTATGAAAGATGGCAGCAGGAGGGATGGAGAAGTTGGTAAAGCCTGCATTAGTAAAATCCAGTAAGTTTGAGTGAAGTGTTTGGAAGCGTGGTTGATAGAGCAGATCCAGATTTCTTTTTATCTCTCACTACTTTATGAAACTTCCTCTTGAGTGAAATAAAACCAGTCTTGATTCTTCCATGTATCTTGGGTTAAGGCCGTGCCTTTTGCCACCTGGGCCCTCGCCTTCCTTTTCTCTCACCACACCTTGCGATGCCCTTCTTTGTGCTCTCTGATGCCTGAGATCAAATATTTTCTGGAAAGTTTTACCTCCTTTTCAAAAATATTCCAAAACGCAATCCTTGATGTTTGTCTCCCATATGTAGCTTAAACTTAAAACTTTTTGCTAATATTAGTTATTTTGTCAAGTGCCTATTTTGTCTCCTGAGCTCCATTTCAACTCAGGATTCATAATTCATTTGGAGGGGCCCAAACTTAAGAATAGGTTGTAAAAAAAAAAAAAAAAAAAGAATAGGTTGTGTTCTGTGTTTTTAAGTAATGGAACTTATTTTCCCTTCTATTGACCTGGGATATGAATGGCCCTTGGGACTCCAGAAAAGTCTATGGAATGTCATGTAGTCTCAACTATTGCAAAACTTCAGTATTATTAATACTTGAGATGGTTTCCTGGAGCAAGAAAGGTGAAGATCTGGGGAATGTGTCCTCTGCCCTTACCTCTGTTATAGGAATGACAAGAGTGTGTCACACATCCAGACAGTGTGGTTTGCTAGACGCTAGTCGATCAAGAGCAGAGGCTCTTAACGTTCTTAGGATCAGAGATTGCTTTGAAAACACAACGCACACTATAGACTTTCTCCCCAGAAAAATGCATGTGGCCGAATACATGAGTAAAGTTTGCAACAATTTCAGGAGTTTCTGGATCTCTCTAACGCCCACCCGTGGGTCTGGGGTCTGGAGGACTAATCCTCCCCCCACCCTTCAGCCCCATCTTGGCAGCAGCGCTTAGGCTCTGTGTGCAGGATTGATATTGGTAAATCAAGGAGAAAGTACTGTTTGGGCACTTTTTTGCTGCCGTTTGCGTTACCTGTGCTAAGCGCTCACTGAGAATTTGCCAGCTGATTGCTTTTTGTGAGAAGACCACAGGGGACAGGAGAGGTGAGAGAGAAGATACATACGCATATCAGGGAAGAATGAAAAGGGGGAATTACA
Source organism: Delphinus delphis (assembly GCF_949987515.2). Lineage (NCBI taxonomy): Eukaryota > Metazoa > Chordata > Mammalia > Artiodactyla > Delphinidae > Delphinus > Delphinus delphis. The sequence goes on along the minus strand of NC_082695.1, from coordinate 70,546,061 downwards.
GGGCCTATAACTGGTATCATTCCTGAAAATGATTCCTCTGTGGGGCTTGGACAGTTACGAGTGGCCAGGAGATGATGGCCTTTCAGTAGGTAAAGTCTGGGTTTATCCAGAGTTGGTATTTCTTTTTAAAGAACCTCCGTGAGCATTAAGTTCATAAGCCTACTTCTGGGGTGGTGGGTGGGTGTCGGGTAGGGGAGGACCTACTGTTCTTTGCAGCTGCAACGAAAGAAAATTCTGACCCAACTTGGCTTAAACGTAAGGAAATGTATGACTAAAGTAATACACGAATGTAACCTATTCTGAAATCTCTGTGTACCGGCTTCATCCGAGGAATGATAAGGAGATTCCTGCTGCCATTCTACACATGACGCCCAAACAGGATAATGGCCAGAGAAGATGAAAAATCATCTCCTAATTTGTTTCTTTCCTTGGAGCAGGGAGACCTTTCCCAGGAACCCTGCGGCAGACAGCACTCTGTGATTCAGTGTTCGTCTTTAAACCGGTCCTTGGCCAGGGGAAGGCAAGAGCTGTGATTCACAACAGTACTCAGGATCTGTGTCCGAACTAGAGATGAGGTCACCGTCTCCTGATCCACGTGGAGGAGGGGTGGCTACGTGAAAACAAGCAAACGAATGAACAATAACAGCGACCAAACCGCTTTAGGGCTGTTATGAAGGACAGAGAGAGGAAGGGATATTGGGTAGACAAACTAAGAGTCACTGCATCCTTTTTTTTTTTCCTTTTCAGAAAAATTTTTTAATCAATACGAAGTGATCTGGATGGGGTAGTAACATTGTTTGATACAGAGAGACTTCAATAAATGATGCTAAGGCAGCTGAATGTTGATGATAAAAAACTGAAATAAGACTCATAAAATACACAAAAAATGAACTTCCATAGTATGACAAACTAGAAAGTCAAAACTATAAAGCTTTTATAATATACAACGGTATAAGAGAATATCTTCATTATTTTAAAGCTGGAAAAGGATTCTTTTTTTTTTAAACCATTGCATCTTTTGATTAACCCATGTTTTGAATAATGTAGAAAAAGTGATGTTTGTATTTTTATAATCCAGCTAAATCTGTGTTGTTTTTTCTACCACTCCATGTGGGAGGCACTCATGGGAGACACATGGGAGATTTTCTGTCCGTGTTGAGATTGGTTCCCACTGCTCCCACTCAAATTACTTCTAGACCCTACTCCGATGCACAGTTCAGAGAAAGGTGAACCGTTAGCCACTTGCACTGATGGGTTGAGTTTGCCTCAACCGTCCATTGTTTACAACAGTGCTTTTCTTCATTGGTGGGTTATTAACTGGATGGGTTATGTATTGTATTTTTATCTTTGAGAATTTTCAAGTGTAGCTTCCAATGTAATATCTTCATTTCTTCATGTGTACCTTCAATCTAAAAAATGTCCTCTCTGTTTCTGTGCAGCTAAAGGAGAAAAAAAGTACATGCAAATGAGTTAAAAATCACTCTGAGCCATGATTCATTTAAATGGTAGACTTCTCCAGCGGGGCATATTGAAGCCAAAGGAAAAGTCCTGATGATTAGGAAATTGGGATTCTGAATGATGGATTTGTGAGACAAAAGATAACTTGTTCTACAAGAATATTAATATTCTTTATCCAGATTTGGGTTCCCACTTCTGAAGATGTCAGTTCTCTTTCATTGGCATAAGAAAAGGGGTGACAGTCAGTCTGGAAGGAGGTTAGAAGAAGACATGCATTCTCCTCCCAGCTCTTTCAATGCCTTGCCTGGAAAATTTGAACCAATCCCTGCCTTTCTCTGTTGTATATAATGGTAAGGGAAGATGAAATATTGTGTGTGCAAGTGCTTTGAAAATTTGAAAGCAGTAAACTGCTGTAGGGTATTTATTGTTGTGGCTGTGGTGTTCTGATTATTATACTTGAAGCAGAACTTTAAATATTAATGATACCCTTGTTACTCAATGGGGAAGTTTCAGTGGAAAGGTTTTCAGAAAGTGTTGAGTTGTAACTGCCATCTAAGTAAGTGACACGGAATTCCAAACCCACTTTGTGTCTTGCTATCACCAGATCACAGAAAGCTGTTTTACTGTAGAGGTAACAGTTGTTTTCTCCTTTGTCCTGAGGCCAATGATTGTAGAATATGTACCAAATCACTAGGGTGCATATCAAACAGAGTGTAAAGAGGCAAATATTTCCCTCTACAATGAGCATATAGGAGATTATTTCTGTCGAGGGAGAAAACATGCATGAAGTCTGACTGTTTCACTGCATTTTTACCATAGAAATCACTGAGCTTGAGATTTGTAGATCAACTCCCTTCTGGTCCTGTGACTGGCCAGGGTTTCAGTGTGTTAAGAGATCTGTATATTTCTTGCTGAATCTGAATTCATACTTGCATATTTGTGAAACAAACCATTCTTTAAGTTATGGAGAAAAGGTGTGTCGTATATAACTCCTTGAGCTGATCTTTATGGTGAGCCTGTGGTTTAATTTCTTTAGTTAATACTCGAATCAGTGAAACATGAATTTTCATCATCTTAGGTTATCCTTCTCCAAGGCATAGGAGCTCTGCAGAAAGATTCGCAACTTTGGGAATTCTGTGAGCGTTTTTGATATTTTCCTATGTGCCCAGCCTATTTTGAGGGGCTGTTGGACCAGCCGTCCCATTAACTATGATTATGTCGAGGGCTTCCTCCCTGTCCAGGACTTTGCTGGGTACTGGTGATAGGATGGAAAGCAAATAAGACCCAGGTCTTGTCTTTGCGGAGCATATACTCTTTATTGGAGAAGAAAGGAATCACTTGAGAATCATAAAAATGTAAAATTCCATCTGTGACAAGTCCAGTGAAAGAGAGAAGGACAAGACGCCTGATTTAGGAGGACAGGACAGGTGCCCCAAGGAAGTGCTGATTCACTGAGAGTTGATATAGCATTTGAACAGGCCAAGTAGGGAAGTGGAGTGGTGGGCGTGGGTGGGAGAGTGTTATATTAGAGGGAACCCGTGTTCAGGGTCTGCAGCAGGAGGGCCAGTGGTGTGCTGAGCATTGACAGGGATCAAGGGAACTAGAGGAAAGAAAACGCTGGCTTGTGTGCATGCATTATTACCAAGATGGCCTCAATGTCCATAAGAACCTTGCTCTTATTCTGACACCAATAGGTATTTAAAGGAGGGAGTGGCATGGCGGATTTGCCTGTATACTGCATGCTATATAATAATGCACTCAGGGTACTTGAGGTCTGGTCCAATTGTGCTTGTCTCACTAACGTATACTTCACTCCTCTAGTGTGTGGGATCCTTGTCGTTTGTGTGGGATTACTACATCTCCAGGGCGCAGCTGTGATTGGGCTAAACCAATCAGGGTAATCCTATACCCTTCACCATGGTTTTTAATTTGGGTCAGTGAGGTCTACTACTCAAATCCATGCATGCTGTTCCCTGGCTTTAGGGATTGGTTCAATGGTGGTTCCAATCGAGGCAAAGTTCAGGAGGAATTTTGCTCTTCTGTAAACTGAACTCTCTGCGAGTAAGTAGAAGATAAGGAAGCAAGTAAATCCAGAAATTCTGTGATCACGATGGATTCCAGCTTTAAGACGAAGGTGATATGCAGATGGCAGAGTGGAGGGATGAAAGGAAACTTTATCCTTGTTAATATGGTGGATCCCCTGGATATGTAAAACCTAAAACCTGCCTTGTCTCCAGACTTTCCACTTATCTGGGCCAGTAAATTCTCTATATAAGGGGACTTGCAATTAAAAGATTTTGCCTAAAATCACTTTAATCTCTATGTCTCTGTTCTGAACTCCAGACCCACACAGTCATTTACTCTACTGGATTTTATACTTTGGTGACCAGTGAACACTTGGAACACAAAATGTCTAAAATATATTCTTGTTTTAGACTCCAACCTGCACCAATATCCGTAAGACAAAAAAACTGGGAATAATCCCTGACTACTCTATTGCTTTACTTTCCCGGCTTAGTCATTAAGCCCTGTCTATTCTCTTTCCCCAGTACAATCCTGCAGTATCTGTTACCTTTGTCACAGTAGTTGCTTGCCTTCTAATTAGTCTCTTTATCTCCAAGTTTTCACCTTAATAACCCACCGTCCCCACTGCTGCCATTTCCACAATGCAAACATGAACCTGTTGCTTTTATTCTCTGGTGCCTGCCCAAAGCGTTTGGAACAAAGAACTAACTTCCTAGTGCTTTGTTCACGGTAGTGTCTCCCACTGGCCCTGCCGAAAGTCAGCATTTCTTCATTGGCGACCATGTGACTCTAATACATCTATTCTCCATGCTGCTTGTGTGCCTTTGCCACTTCCTGCATGCGGGATGAACTCTCGTGCTCCCATGCCTTCACCCATTTGTTCTTCTGTCCTTGGAAGGCTCTGGATTTTGTAAGATGGCCAAGCTTCAGTCAGACAGAAAAGAAGTGATGATACGTTACCTAGATGGCAAGCACGCATTGACATTAAAAGTCACGCCAGGTACAGATGTCTTCTGAGACCTCCGGCTACACCTGAAACCTAGGGATGTTCCCTGGCTTTTCTCATCCCCCAGGCACATGTTCAACCTGACACCAGCCGTCAATGGCTGTCGTTATTGAAACTGTTATCAGAGACCTCATCTGAATCGAAGAGCTATCCCAGCTCCTCCAGGATCCAGACTTACTGGACAGTCCACAGCTTGGCCCAAGATACAATAGATTACCTTGGTCAGGACAGCTGTATGAGAAACCATTGATTTAAAGAGCATTCATAACTTATCGCGACCCTTAGGCACAAGTAGATTTCTTGAGACAGTGTGATGGGTAATCCTTGAAAGCACATCTGCACAAAATGTTGCATCGGATGTGTAGAGGAAAGGGTGGTAAGAAATGTGGAATATGTTTATGAAGGGAAGTCAGATGAGTGCAGGAGCAAAATGAGGAGTAGTGGAAAAAATGAGAATGGTTGGAGGGGGGCCGCCTGAATTTCGATGTTTTTAAGGAATAGCTTTCTGTGTTCAGGGAAATACACATCTGATATGCCAAGAAAAAGAAAGCCAGATGCCCTTCACTTTTAGAAGCAGCCTGGTTTATAGTGCAGGGATCTCAGGCAACAGGATTTTTTGCCAGTCACTTAATGTGGAGAGGCCTGACTTTTCATCTGGAAAATGAGCCTACCTCAGCAGTGATTGTGAGAATTAAATGAGGCAGTTTGAGTAGAAATACCTCACAATGATGACTGTTTTCATTGCTGGGGTGATGTTTAATAATCTGCTCTTCAGAGAAAAAAAGAGCTCCGATTTGTAACAGTTGCCAATTTCCATGGTGTAAATGCTCTTACCAGTGCCTGTTGTGAGTTACCAGTATGATGGCATTGAACATGGAGTTGGGAAGTTATGCACAAATGTAATGTGGGTACCAGCTCACCAGTGCTTTCTCTTGTCTACACCCTAAATTGCCAGTATCTCACAAGTGATGGTTCTAGCCTTTATATACCTCTCCTTTTTCTCATAGTCCATCTTTATTCTTCTTTAATAATCAGATGCTGCTCTTTATTTCTGTATGATTTTTCTCCCAATCTCGATGATATATTTCAAAGAGAAAGAGCCCTATTTCATATTCTGTATCCCTTTTGCTGTCAAATATCATGCTATGATAATCATAATCATAATAAAAATAGGAATTATCTTTTTTTGTGAGTTTCCACTGTGTTCCAGGTTCCAGGGTGACATTTTTCCTAAACTCCCTCTAATCATCACAGCAGTACTGGAGGGCGGAGACAGTCATTTGCATTTTACAGATGAGGATACACAGAATCCTCCATGTTAAGGAATTTCTCCAGAATTGCCCGGGGAGCAAGCGGCTCACCACTCACGGTTACGAGATGACGGTTGAAAGGAAGAATAGCTCCTGAACGTGTTGGGTTTATTTTCTTGAGACAGACAAGACTGAGCAGCCAGAGAACATTTGGTGCTCAGAGGGAGGAAATGCTAAGAGGGGAAAACAAGTCTGAAAGGGAGAGAAGGAGAGTTCAAAGACCAGTTTCCCCTGCTTCACAATCCTGTCTACTGCCAGCTCTAACTGCGTATGTTTGCTTTGCTTGGAGGAGAGAATCACAGCGCCAGAATTCATGGAAGTCTGTTTTGGAGGATGCATTAGTCAGGGGATGCTAATTGCTGGAACAAACAACCCCCAACCTTTAGGAGCTTAACACTGCGAGGGGTTATAGCCCTCTGGTCTCGCAGAGCACCAGGCGTGGGCTCTGCTCCCTGTAACCCTTCAGATCCGGGTTCTTTCAGGCCTTAGCTCTGCCATCCCCTAGGCCCTCAAAGGGATACAGTAGATTCTTTGTACAGGGCTGAACAAAGACGGAAGAGAAAGTGCGTGAAGGATTACATGGAAGGTTGTAGGGACCAGGACTGGAAAAGGCAGGCGTTACTTGGGCTCACGTTCTGTTGGCCAAATTGTAGTCACATGACCACCGCCCCGTGACTGCAAAGGAGGACGGGAGATAAAGATTTCCTGTGTGGTCGGGGCGGGGGGGCGGGGAGGGAGGAATGGGGGCTGGCCGGTGAGCCCAGTGCCAGCCCCAGAGGGTTACACCAGAGACCTAGAAGTTTGGTGACCACTAGTGTTCCGAGACATTATCATGGGGCACCTTCAGCCTCCAGAAGACATTCGTTTGAGGCCTGTTGGTGGCCTTTAACCAGAAAAGTTGTTCACCTTCTCCGAAGAAAAGATGATGCCTATTTCAGGAGCTGTTTGGAACACTCAAGGAAATCATGAAGATGGATCTGATTTGTGAACTAGAAATGATATCCAAACAATAATTATTGCTCAGAGATTTAAATCAAAACTGGCAGTGTCGCTGAGGGTGAAGGGAAAAAAGCTAATGCAAAAACAAAAAGGGAAAAGAAGGGGGGGAAGTAGGCTGTGGGCACTTGTTCTTTGGACACCCATGGCCACGTTTCCTGTAATGAAACACGTTCCTTTTCATGAAGTCACTTTTATATGTGTTATAGAGGCTTTCCACAAGTGTCGGATTTTAACATTTTCAATTTTTGCCCGAAAGGTCATAGTGTCTTTAATGTGTGGAACTGATTATTATGTTTGATTTGTAAAACTCACCAGATCTCCTTATGCCACATAACTGTGGGCTTGCGTCTGGTTTCCGAGCCATTGCTTTACAGAGTCCTGCACGGTACCTTGAATTAAAGAGGGAAAAATAGCTGAGGGGTTGGGCGGGCCTTTTAAAGGTAAATTACAATACATTTGATACAATAAAGAGAAATTCATTTTGTCCTGTTTTGTGTTGGCTGTACACCTCTTTGATTTCATTCTGTACTTTGGAGGCTTGCAGTAGTTCTTTTCTCTGGTGTTCTGATGTGTAACTGCAGATTTAGCGGTTTCCTTTGTGTACCACTTGCCTCCCAGAATTTGGCCCAGCAATTCAAACGATTTATCGAGGACAGATGAGCTGAAATGTGGCTCAACTTGAGTAAAGCAGAAGGAATGACATAAGGTTAGGTGACTGATGTGTGAGTTTTTGAATTTGATTTGGTTTTACATGGAAAGGTTGAAGCAATGATCCATGTATTCTAATAAAAATCATCAGTACAAATCAAATAAAATCTGGCTTAGTGGCTATTTTCCCACTGCGTCGCTCATGGCTGGCCTGCGCTGTTACAGACCACATTTGGCAGGCACGGTTTTGTCTCACAAGGAAATCTTAAAGTAACACTGCAATCTTCGAGATGTTAAGAAGGCATCTTTTCTAATCAAACTTTCTGCTAATCTCATCAGATAAATCATTATTCTCTACTGACAGCTCTGGCTTCCCCTGGACCCCTTCCCTGCTTCTTGTTTTCCCTTAAGATGCCTGGTTATCGTCATTCTTCAGGTCTTTGCTTCTATCTCCTTTCAAACTAATGACATTTCTTCCATTCCTGAGGAAGAGTTACAGCTTTTTACCATTCCTCGTAGTGAATTTGTAAGACCAATACATCATATCAGCTCATCTCTTTCTGACCAGTACTCCATTGGTTATCAGATAGGCAAAAGGCAGGCTACAGCCAAGTTGAGACCGACTAAAAGAAAAAAAAAAACAAAAACAAAACCACTCTTCCCATGAATTTGATGTGATTAAGCTTAAGAAAATGCCAGTTGTTTCTTCCTAATGCATTTCAATTTTACCCCGAAAAGCTGGACTAGGAAATTAATGCAGATGTGTTTTGACTCCTTCAGTTATGAGAGTGTTTTTTTTTTTTTTTTTGCGGTCCACGGGCCTCTCACTGTTGTGGCCTCTCCCGTTGCGGAGCACAGGCTCCGGACGCACAGGCTCAGCAGCCATGGCTCACGGGCCCAACCGCTCCACGGCATGTGGGATCTTCCCAGACCGGGGCACGAACCCGTGTCCCCCGCATTGGCAGGCGGACTCCCAACCACTGCGCCACCAGGGAAGCCCATGAGAGTGTTTTAAAGCCCTTGAAAATGAAAGTAAGGAGGAGCAGCGTGGTTTGGGGAAAGCTACGGTCATTTTTGTCATTATAGACCTGACCTGTCATCACAGCTCGGGGCCTTTCTCAAACCAATGCCAGAAGTTGTGTCTTGCTGGTGAAATGGTTCCTGTGGGTTACAGGGCAGCTCAGAGGGGAGATGGGCAATTTTGTTGTCATTGCTGACATAACTTAAAAATGTATGCTGCTGGATACAAAAACTCAATCATTATAATGCTATTTAACTTTCCTATGTTAGCAAGTGTTTTAATGAACTTTAGCAAGTTTTGGGTTACCAGTTAAAATTAAAGAGGTAATACTAATAGCATGAAAGGATAAAAATAAGTCTTATGGGGAATGGCCTCTTTTATCCAGGATAACTGCCTATTTCCTTTGATTTTTGTTTTCATCTTTTGAAAAATGGTGTTAGCCTTCTCAGACTTAAGTAGGCAACTCCTTTTGATCCCAACTTCATACTTTCAGTGATTCCAGATAAATCATTTTAAGTGAGATGAATATAAAAACCATTTTGGAAAGCAGAAAGCATAATACCGAAGTGTGGTTACGTTATTGTGAGAGAAAATTTAAAACCCTTAAGTCACTGGACTCAAGTCTGATCAAAAGCAAGTCACTGATCAAAACCAAGAGGATGTCAGTGGAACAAGTTGCAACATCTGGGAACCGTTTTAAACACTGTCATTAATATCAAGAAACTATTAGTTCAAGTGTGTGTATTGTATTTGTATGTGTATTGTGATTTTATACACACACACACACACGCACACACACATTTGTAAGCGCAACTGAGAAAGACCTTTGCCAATGTCTGCCAGGCATTTGGCTGAAATGGGATTGTGAGGAAAATTTTCTAAGCATTTATAAGTCAGAGTCGAAATCCGCCAGCAGTGTTCAGTTTATAACATGACATGAGCTGCATCCCAGGGTTTAAAGGGACCATTTCCACCTTATATTGATTAGAATCATTTAACTCACTCAGTATTGTCTAATGTGCTATGTTTCATCAGATGGCCAAGTTCCTTTCCCAGTCTTTGCTATGTTTAAGATTTACTCCTCACTTTGTGACTGTGCCTAGTTCATTTGTGTATATAATCTCAAAATGTGGAAATATATTCTTTGTGTCAGTTTCCTTCCCACTTTTAAAAAATTTTAGATGTTTCCCACTGTTTTTTTTGGCTGGCCTAGGAAAACGTCAGTAGATCTTTTTTTTCCCCTGTCATAAGTACTTGTCTGTCCATTTGATTTTAATTGGGAAGTGCTGCTGCCGTGGCGGGTCTCCTTTTTACATAGTGGTTTATAGAACGTGGTGGAAAGTGGCAAGGAACAGCATGGACTCCAGGATGGATTATTTACGTTGGCTTTCTGCATTGCACTGATTCACAAGTGGGTTGCTCAATCTTGTCTTCATCTTGGCTGAATTCCTTCAAAGTTAATAGTATAATATGTCTTCATTTATCCTAGTTCCTGCCTGCCCTGTCCCCACCGAGGTCACAAACCTACAGCGACTAACTGTATCCCATAAAATGTCACTAGTGTATATGTAAACAATTGAGGGCTATTTCTTAGCCAATCGAATAGCAAAGAAATTTCAGTCAAGTTTTGCCTTTATTTCCCTACATTTCTGTGGTTTTAAAAACCAGCTGATCACAGACCAGAGGATCTGTAGGGCTGCCTAGGAAACTCCTGATATCAGGGTGGAGGGAGTACGTGTTGAGGGGATTTTCCCTTTTTACTTTATACACTTTTGTATTTTAATTTTTTTCAATAAGCACTTGATTAAAAATTAGTTTTAATGCTCTTAAGGAATCTCCCCATAGATGGCTGATTAGTTGCACAGGGAAAAGTTGTAATTATACAGTGGAGAATTCCCACAATACCTTGAGCAGGTGATTGAAATACCATAACAAATGAGGGCCAGACCACCAGGCTGTCATGAGGCTCTGTATGTGAAATCCCGGGAAAGACACAAGGCCACTTTTGTAGTGTTATAGCCACCTGAATATACTCATGGGGAAGCATCAGATAAACCCCAGTTGAGAAGCATTCTATAAAATAACTGGTTTGTACTCTTCAAAAACACTAATATCACAAAAAGAAAGGACTGAGGAACTGTTTCCAATTAAAATAGATGAAAGAGACCTATTAAATGTGTGGCGTGATCCTAGACTGAGTCCTCTGCAAAAGGGGGAAAAAGTGCCAAACTGGAATATGGACTATGGACTAGATGAAATTCTTATATCAACGGTAGATTTCCTCATTTTGATAACTATACTATTTTTGCTCTTAGGAAATGCACCCGGAAGTACTAAGGGATAAAAGGATGAGATTGATGCAGCCTACTTGCAGATGGTTCAGAAACAACAAATTACGTAGTTTTAACTGCATTGTAATTAAAAACTCTTTAAAATAAAATAGTAGAAAAACAGGGAAATTTGAAAATATGTATTTTCTTCGATTTCAACCCTTGATCTTTTCTTGATTAGTTTCCAGTGGTGCCAGGGTATCTGTGGGGTTTTTTTATTTGAAGGTTCCTGGGGGATTTTAATGGTCAGCCACATTTGGGAATTACAGCTCTAGATTCTATGTTATCCTTTCAGAAGGAGTTGCTAGAATCATTTTGAGATTGATCAGGCACCAAGGGATAATAACAGAAACTCCCTCAAAATCGGAGTGAGGGCTTCCCTGGTGGCGCCGTGGTTGAGAGTCCGCCTGCCGATGCAGGGGACACGGGTTCGTGCCCCGGTCCGGGAAGACCCCACACGCCGCGGAGCGGCTGGGCCCGTGAACCATGGCTGATGAGCCTGTGCATCTGGAGTCTGTGCTCCGCAACGGGAGAGGCCACAACAGTGAGAGGCCCGTGTACCACAGGGAAAAAAAAAAAAAAAAAAAAAATCGGAGTGAAAGGGTGAAAATTTATTTTGTTTAGTTTGGGGAGTTGAACGTGGTGTAATATTGTTGCATTCCTTTTGGTTTTTAGCCCGGTTGGAGAAGCCTCTGTTTGACCAGATGACTTACTGTTCTTTACATACCACAAAAATTAAATGCTCTTCAGATGACATTCTCTGACAATTCCGCTTACCAAAGTTGTACTGTAGGGTTGACTATCAGACTGTAAATTTAGGCAAAAGGTATCCTGTTGAGCCCATTAAGTAAAATAAAAAGATTCTCCCCCCGATTCAAGCTATTACAACTTCACATTTGTGAAGTATTTCAAATTCATTTTTAATGGACTGCTTCCCTTCAAATACATGTGGAGATAGATTTATAAAACTGTAAGCAGTTTATGCATTTTTGCAGTTTTCAGTTGTATGTGTTTGACACTGATTTACCTCTTTTTAATTGCAACAGAGATAAAGAATTAGTAGTTTAAAACAGTAGGAACTACATGTTCTGCTGTGATCAAGGAATTAGATAATCTGGCTTGTTTGTTTAAGGGGTCTGTATCTTGAGACTTTTATAGGGCAGTATTAAGGCTCTGAGCCTTCTTATTATGCCAATACCCAGAAGATTGCTTTAATGAGAAGTAAAGGGCCTTTTTCCAATTACAAGGGAATAACTGTATTAAGTTCCTGTGTTATGTCAACCTGCTTTGATTTGATTACTGTGAAAGAAATGGATTTATCTGTCAGTGTTACTTAATTAAGCCTTCTCATTGATGTTTTGCAGAGTAATATAGTGTGGTTTGCACATTTGAGCCTAAATACAAAGAAAATTGGCCTAAAACTGAGACTTGACCCCGAAGATAACATGTAAGATTGATTGCTTGTCATTGCCAGGTCAGAGGCTGCCGTGTTAAACACAGGTGGAAGGTTGGGATGTTGAAAAGATAAACTGAGAGTCAGTTTATGGGAGTGATTATTGTAAGCAAAAGGGACTGGGCTACAAAACTGGATTTTAGGGAAGATTTTTGAATATTTAAAGCTGTTTGGCTTCCCCAGTATTAGTCATGTGTTCAGAATAAAGGGCAAGATGAGATAAGACTAGAAGAAACAGGAGGGGCAGATTTTGTTCAAGTATAAAAGGAAGCAGAAGAAAAAACGAAGAGGAACAAATGCCATTTGGGAGAAGTGGACCACTGTGGTTTTGCAGAGCAATTACAGCCTACAGATATTTCAATTAAGCCAGCAGCCCTTTCCTAGAGCCTCACAAATGGCACCCCAGGGAGAAAAGAGGTAGAGGGGAAAAAAGAAGAAGAGAGAAAACTGTTCCATGTTTCATCTTGGCTCTTTTCCCCCCCTCTGTTGGAATACATTTAATAAATTATTGATCAAATAGACATTTTAAATATCAATTTGTATGTCTTCAGTCATTACAGTATTATGGATATTGCGACATAAATATTACATGTCTGATTTGGAAAACTCCTGTATAATTACATGTACTTGTTATCAGAGTTATATATTCTATTTTATTTAAAGATGACGCATATTTCAAAATTCATTCCTTCGTTGTTTAATATTTATTTTCTAAAACACTTACCTTTTATTTCTCACACTTTGTGACGTTTATTTGTAAATACATCTTTAAAAGGTACTAAGCACCGAGTTAAAAACCTCCCTAAGTTATATTCACTTTTAGCTTAGGTACTTTGAAGCTTATCTATTTACTATTGGAGTTAAATGGTATGCTGGTTTTATTTTCCAAAGTCTTCAGATATGGCATTTTACTTCCAATTGTATTCTTACCTAATTTGAAATATATCTAGCCTTCAAGAACATTATTTTAGTAAGACTGATTTTTATTAAGTGCTTTTAGACCGGTTACATTTCAAAAAGTCAAAGGAGGCATATATAATTCACATTATTATACTCTTGCCTCAGTTGTTTGTGGCTCGTTTTCTTTTGGGGCTCTTACTTGGAGAGGTGAGCTCTTGAAAGGATGAACTTCTCTTTAAGAGGAAGACCCTGACTGGTTAGTTTCAAACATTCAAAATGGAAGTTTGCTAAATAACACCCATTTCTCTGTATTTCATGTTAGATTATTCAAGTCACAATATTATTCAACTTAGATTATCATGATACTTCCAAATTATACGGATTGATATAAAGAGTTCAAATTTACTTTTGTCTCAGTTTCATAATATAACTGTCTACTCACCTTGAGTTTTCAAGAAGATTTCTGAGTTTCCGAATATGAAACACCACTGGCATATTTATAACATAATTGTTATTTGTTTTATTTTGTTACTTCTGTATTATCTGAATATCATGTTATATGATAACTGTAAAGTGCAGTTAACTCCACATTTTAAATATCTGAGATTATTTAGTGTTCACTTTTGAAAAACAGTTTACTTTGAACTTAAGGAAAATAGTATTGTTTCAGTGTTTTAAAAGGTGTATTTATAGGGCTTCCCTGGTGGTGCAGTGGTTGAGAGTCCGCCTGCCGATGCAGGGGACACAGGTTCGTGCCCCGGTCCGGGAAGATCCCACATGCTGCGGAGCGGCTGGGCCCGTGAGCCGTGGCTGCTGAGCCTGTGTGTCCGGAGCCTGTGCTCTGCAACGGGAGGGGCCGCGACGGTGAGAAGCCCGCGTACCGCAAAAAAAAAAAAAAAAAGACGTATTTATAGAAGTTTAAGTTGGAGGTTAATAAAAGTTAAAATTTGCAGTAATTCCCTTCTGAACAAATTTTCCTACTATACTTTTCCCCCAGTGTATCCACATTTTACCTTTCCATATACAGTTGACATATTTATATGTATGAGCTGTAAGATCATCTTATATTTGACCTTTGAGTTTTCAGATTTATTTGATAAGGACATCCATGCATCCTGAGAAAGCCAGCGTGGATGGCAGTGCTCTGAAAATGGGATGCCCAGGTCCCTGTTTTTATATTTAAGGTATCTTAGAATTTGTGTGGAATGCATTGCCACAGACATCATCTTTTGTTAGTCAGATTTGGGAAGTGCTGGAAGTTTCTCACCACTGTCCAGATCACTCCTTTTGAAGCCTATGTTGTTTCTTACAGAAGCCAGAAGAAGTGGTCATGGTTGTGTGGCCCTTGTCAATATCTGAAGCTCCTCCACCCTTCCTACCTCTGTCCTAGGACTCAAATCTGACTTCAAATTACTCTCCTTAGAGTTCTTATTATACTGGGTGCTAGTGAAAATGTGCACATCCTTCACATGCTCTTTGCTGATGAAATATTTTGAACTGTGAATTCATCTGGCACTGACGGAGAGCATATGCCATCTCAGTTTGTGTGAAGGGCTCAGCCAGGGGTTCTTCCTGGACTAGGAAATTAGTAGGCGCCACAGGCGTACGCAGTCCGTGAGTCTCCATGATGGTGTGGAGGAGATTTAATAGTGTCTGTTATTGCAGAGAGAAGGGTTTGAGACCGTGTAGACTTCCACATGCCTCAGAATGATTACCTTTCCAGGAAGAACTCAATGTGTCTCCCAATGCATTCTGAGTGTGTAGGAGCTTTCGTCAGGAAATCAGTATATTTCCACAAGGGTTGGAATTTGTAGACCCTTAGAGCAATGCAGAATACCACTTCGGTTGTTCTGACTTCATGAAATTCTGGAGCCCTGGTTGTTTGGCAGGATCCGGGCTCTAAGTAAGGAAAGGCTGGATACACAGTGCTACCCCACATCAACAGGGTTAGGTAACTCTCATACTTGTTCATTTCAAATCAAGGTTAAACTTACGTAATATTTAGTTTGTGTTCTTAGCTTGGGCCTTTGGTCAGCACACATAATTTTGGCAGCATATCGTTTATACAGTATACAAAAAAATGTTGAAGTGAGATGCCAAGAGGGTATTCGAAAGGTAAATTAAGTCACTCGACAAATCTAATGCCCACTGAATTCTCATGGTGATTGTGCTGCAGGGGGTTCACGGAGAATGTGGGACTTGATTACTTTAAACATATTGGCAGTTTCTAAAAACCAGGAGAGTATCTGAAAGTCTCTGACCAGCCACTTAGCAGAACAAAGAGTCATAAAATGTGAGACTCAGATTTCCGTGAATAAATCACAAGTTTATCTATTTATGTGGTTTGATTACCTTAGATTTTGGAAGGTATTGGTAAATTTGGCACTTGTGGTAGGTATTGGTTACTGGTAGTCTGCTAAGTGTTTATCAATTATCAGTTAACTCATTTACTTTAACAAAACTCCTTGAGGCTGGAAACCTTATTATCCCTTTATCTCCTGTTAGATACCTGCTTTGGGTGGATCCTGAGTTTTCACTTCTGTTCTCCTTGACCCAAGAGGCCATTACATTTTCTAGGTTGGCAGATGTCCTCAGGGCAAAAAAATGTCTTTTCTTCCTCCGCGGGTTCCAGCTTTCACTTTGATTTTGGCTGGATATTTTCTTACTATCTTGTCAGCTCATTAGGATTTAGAAGAAGATTAAAATTTGTATCCATGATTTTTAGTGTTTTTTTTTTTATTATTTTGTGGTACGTGGGCCTCTCACTGTCGTGGCCTCTCCCGTTGCGGAGCACAGGCTCCAGACGCGCAGGCTCAGCGGCCATGGCTCACGGGCCCAGCCGCTCCGCGGCATGTGGGATCCTCCCCGACCGGGGCACGAACCCGTGTCCCCTGCATCGGCAGGTGGACTCTCAACTGTGCCACCAGGGAAGCCCTTTAGTGTTTTTTTAAAGCCATGAATATTTATTTATTTATTTATATTTTTTTTATTGAAATATATTTGGTTTACAGTGTTGTGTTAGCTTTAAGGTACAGCAAAGTGATTCAGTTATGTATATGTGTGTGTGTATATCTCTATATACATATATATATCTGTATATATACTTTTTAGATTATTTTCCATTATAGGTTATTACAAGATATTGAGTATAGTTCTCTGTGCTATACAGTAGGTCCTTGTTGCTTCTCTATTTATATATAGTAGTGTGTATATTTTAATCCCAAATGCCTAATTTATTCCTTCCCCCTTTCCCGTTTGGTAACCATAAGTTTGTTTTCTATGTCTGTGAGTCTATTTCTGTGTTGTAAGTAAGTTCATTTATATCAACTTTTTAGATTCCACATATAAGCAATATTGTATGATATTTGTCTGACTTACTTCACTTAGTGTTTTGTGGCAGAGTTGTCCCAATATACTAGCCTGACCTGTTAAGAATGGAAATCAAACCCACTTACTTTACAGCTGACAAAAATGAGTTCAGATAGTCCAGTGAGTGGCTCAGACCATAGAGCTGGTTAATGCAGAGTCACGGCTGAAATCTAGGTCTTTATCCCACCTCTTTGTGCTGTGCTTTCTGACATTTGTCCAGTCTGTCTGATAGCTTTGATCTCGCTGTTCACATAAACGAAGTGGAGGCTTGAGTAACCATAAGTTTAATGAGTGTGGATGGGAGGTGGTAGAAATTAAAATTCATCTCTGTATATCTTTTCTCTAAATGGAGTGGTCGGTCCCAGTTCTGCCCAGACTTCACTTTTGTGTTTTGGTGCAGAAATGTCAGACGTTTTAGACGGGGCTTACGCAGAACTACTCAAATAAAATGAAAATTTGTGGATGGTCAGGTGGCCTCCTAAGGCAGCTGTCAAGCCCGTGGAAGTTGCTAAGTCTGTCCTTGTCTAGGGTAAAATAAGTTAGAAAATTTTGAACAGTGGAGCCCACTTCAGTCTTTTGGAAGAGTAGTCTCTATCATTCACTTGCCTTTTGTCTTTTTCTGTATGTGTTCCCATCTTGCATAGAGGGTGACAACAGAACAAGGGAGACACAAGAACTCATATTCAGACAGCTTCTATCGGGCAGTTTTTCATTTGTAATTTTGTTGCCTTAATGACTTTCCTGAATAATTTGGGTATTTTTATCCAGTGCTCATTGTGCATCTTGTTTCACTCTTTGCCCACTCAGGAGCTTCTAGAATTTTGACCCCTCTCTCACAAATATCCCGTCCATCACAGTGTACATTGTTGATAAGCTCATCATAGCTTTGGCTTGATATTTTCCTGCTTTTATTTTCCAGTCTCTTGAGTTCTTCACATATCTAGTTTTATGTATTTGTGTTGTGTAAATTCTGTAATCTTGTGTGGACATGAGAGTGGGCACAGACTCCGAAATAAATACATCCACTCTGTTTGGGGAGAAGTGACTGGTGGGTAACATTCGAGCTGGTCATGGAGAGATCTGAGTTTCTTACCAGGGAGGCATTTACTGTGGCGGAGAAGAACACTCCCTGGCTATCACATTGACAGCACCTTTGTCTGCCAGCCCAGCCATTCACTGTCACCTTGGGGAGGATTTTCTGTCCCATCTAAGCCTCTGTTTCCTCATATATCAAATGGTGATACTGTTAGTCTACTGAAGTGCTTGGCACAGTGTCTGACGTATTTAAGCTCATGAAATGTTAGCTGCTATTATTTTTTGAGACATAAGGAACAGTTCCGGCAGAGGGAACAGCAGGTACAATGGTGTGGAGGTAGAAAGTGTGTGTAGTGTCCAGGTACACCAGCTGGGAGTAGGGAGTGGCCAAGTGTAGGCCACGTGCAGGGTCTACATAAAAAGTGAGTCTGGGCAGGAGCTACTGGGATGTAGATGAGATGAGAATGTGGACCGAATGCTGCTGAAACCAGCCACCTGGGCAGGGATTTTAAGACAGGGAGTGAGTTAAGCAGTGGGTGCAGGGTGGGACATGCATCTGTCTTGTGTTCCCATTGGAGGGGACTGGTGGTTCTCCGACTCCTGTGTACATGAAAATTACCTGAGGACCTCGTTAAGAAAGCGGTTCTCTTGGTCCTACTTTTAGAGATCCAGGAGCAGTAGGTCTGCAATGGACCCTAAGATGCTGACTTTGAAATGAGCGTACTAGGTGCCTAAGATGTAGATGGTCCTCAGATGCACTTTGAGATGCACTGCGATCGTTGTTGAAGAAACGCTTGCTAACTAACTGGCAGGTCTTGTGAAGCTCAGTGGGAGGGAAGATGGAAACAAATGTCTTAAAAATAACACATTTACATTCGTTACATGCTATGGCTTTGCGTCTTCTTGCAATGGACACATGAGCACCGGTTGTACAGATATTCTTTCAAAGATAAAATATCATCAGAAGTCATACGATTGTTCTATTAGGGTTGGGAGGGCTAGAGAGGTGTCTTATCTTCTCGATCTAGCAGGAGGCCAAGTGAAGGAAAAGCCTGTTAAAAGGAGAGCAATAAAAGGAAGGGAGCAGAAAGGAGGTGCAGCAGCGTGAGGTCAGGAAATGAGAACGATGGAATGGGAAAGAATGGGAAAAGAGCAGTCAGATTTGATTGGTTGGGAATCTATTTGTGAAGGAACCCAGCCAGTATTTAACCTGTTTTGAAAAAGCTAGACTTCCAGCACTTTCAATTAGTGGATTGCTCGCTTTTGAAATTGCCCAGTTGGGAATACTCAAGTTTTGATGTGTTTTATTTGCCTACTAATTAGCAGGCTGCTTGGTTGACCATCATTTTTCTTTTATTCTGTGGATGGACGATGTATAGGAAGGTCTCTTGAAACACTCCAGCTTCAAATGCATAGGTCACTATGTATTTAGTAAGTGGTCATATTCATTATAAATCAAATTGTAGTAACATCTTTTTCTCTAACTCGATTCTTCCTTTTTACTCTTTAATAGAATTTGTCCTCTAGCACAGGGCTTCTCAATCCTGGCACAACTGACGTTTAGGACCAGAGAATTTTTTTGTTGTAGGGGTATTCTGACATTTGTAGAATGTTAGCCTCTGTCCACTAGATGCCACTAGCTCTACCCCACCTCCATGCCCTGCTAAGTCGTGCCAACCAAAAATGTCTGCAGACATTGCCACATGTCCTTTGGGGACCAAAATCATCCCCAGTGCAAAACTACTGACCTGGAATTACTATGGTCCCCTTTCCTCCTTGTCTCTGCCTTCTTTTCATGTTTAAAATCCTCTTTGAAAATTGAAAAGGTAAAATAGGTCCAAACAATACAAAGTCTTATGGTGGATACAGGGATTCAACTTTATCCCTTCATTACTTTTTGGGCCAAATTTAAGAGGAGAGATCTCTCAAATTAATCCAAGCTGGCTGTTTCAGGTGAAAAGCAAGTCAAGATGTGCACACTTCTGGTTGAGATATTTTGTCGTTTATACTTCTTTTTTTTTTTTTTTTTGCAAATATTTGACTTGGAGTTAAGGATGAAGAGAACTGTGCAGGCTACAAAACTTATTTGTGTGATAATCCCAAGTGTTCTAAGTCACTTCTTCATGTACTCCCCCCAATTCAGCCTCCACGAGATAGGCCAGGAGGTTGGATTGTTAAACAGCAGATTTGGGAAAGTATTGCACCTTTTCTCCAGACTTACTCCTCCGAGCTGCCATGACATCTCTTAAAGCTCGCAGTCACTGATTTTAGCTGTCCACAGGGGATAACTGTTTGCATTTGCATTATCTTCCAAAGTACTAACGAAAAGAACTGCAATATTTGTTTAAAAAGAGAGAGAAAGATTTCAGGTTTAGTGGTAATAGTTGTTGGTGGTGGTTTCTATTCCATCTCTTACTATGTTCTAAAATGCCAGGTACTCCACTGTACCCCCAAATGAATCAGTTAAGTATACTGTGACCACTTCTGCTGATAATCGAATAGGAGTAATAAAAGGAAGGACAGTAGTGTGTTAAGAGAAGAAACAGTATCACTGAAATGTTAGAAAACACACTAAATGGGAGTGTGTCTCCTGAACCGAAGTTTCACACCTCCTCCTCCAGTTCTGTCAGAGGAAGCTTGTGATCGCCGTCTGTTACCCACCATGATCAAGATAATACAACAGTGAAACTTTTCATACTCATAAAGAGCCTTTCATCAAAAATCTCAAAGCCATTTTTAAATATAGAGTGACTGATCTTTCCAACACTTTTATGTTTTGAGCAATGACTATGGTAACTTAGCTGTTAGACTCTCCATCCTTCAAGTATTTGCCACTTGAAGCACTGATGAAGCATCTAGTAATTGGTCAGCATTAGAACTTCGCTGGTACGGAGTGTAGAGAATTCCAGCCTTCTGGGAGTTCATACAGTTCTCTTTGCCATCATTTCAAAAGAAAACATTGCTTTAACAACTTTCATATCCACATCTCGGTGCACAGATTAAGGATTGTAGCCAAACGGTGTGCCCATTAAAAAAGAGATTAAAAGACTGAGACGGCGTTGTGTTAAATTAAAAAACTTAAAAAAGTCTCCTAATATCCTTGTCATGTCCCGATGGAAATAGACTACTGAATCCTTTTTCGTCTTGCATATTTTGTTCATGTCTGTTGTTTGGTGGGATAAGCCTTGGTAAGAGGACAGAAAGTGTCTAGGAGCATTATGGCATGATTGCAGCTGATAATTAGTATGGATATGTACCTGATTTAACTCTGTGTGTGTGTGTGTGCGCGCGCGTGTGTGTGTGTGTGTGTGTGTGTGTGTGTGTATTAAGATTGTGTTAGTGTATTTTTAACTTACCTTGTCCAAAAGATTTTAATAAAACTTTAAGTGAAGTTTCAGGTCTATAAAAGTTGAGGCTATGAACCACTGTGAAGGATGGAAGTAACTTTTATGTTCATACCTCTGGTTCCTGAGGGTCCAGTTCATTTCTGCTGTGAATTTAAATGACTTAATTTAAGTAGATGGGTCAGAAGCCACTGTCATCATGGTAGCCTCGTGCCTGATTCTTAATTAAAGGCAACAGGAGATTAATTTGAAACATTAATTTAAAAGTGCATATGCAAAAAGAAAGACTTATTGCAAGAAAGCCTAAAGAATTTCTCTCTTGTCCCTAGATGTAGAAGACAGAAGTAGCTCAGGGTCCTGGGGGAGTGGAGGACATCCAAGCCCGTCCAGGGTAAGTATATCTAATCTTTTTCCCACAACCAGACATCCACATATGTAAATTGACAAACTGTAGGTGAGTTTCTCTCTCTCCCACACACATCTGCACAGATACATATGCATACTAAGTTTAATGAGGATCAGCTTCTTCTTGGCACTTTTTTTCATTCTCTTATTGGATGTGAGTATTGATTTTGACACCTCTTCCACTTTGGCTAACCAGAAGAAAAAAATCCTTCATTAAATATTTGGCCTTACTTCGTCAGTTATTGATCCAGTGTTACAGAAAGTTATTCGTAGTAGATGGTGCAACGTTGAGAAAAATCCTAGTATCCCTGGAATGTGTTGGTGTAAATAAGCCACTGAATAATTCTGAAGACATAGTATTAAGTTCTAGCCTACCAGTATAATCTGCATAGTAAATCTGAGTTGATTTCACTTTGCAGACATATGATTATCCCACCAGTAGTGCCTTTGGTCACCAGTGGGTTCATTCAGATTTTTGCCACTCCTTTCCATGGTTTTTGGTTGTTAGTTTGAATGTCATGGGAAGACCGTGGCATGGCATGCGAGTGGGTTGGTTAGGCCATACGTGTTTTTGTATGTATACGACCTTGGGTGTGTCGTTTCACTTTCTTGGGCCTCATTTTCCTACTTTGTAAAATGAAGAAGTAGAACCAGAGGATCTTTCATGTTCCTTCCGACTTAAATGTGTATGATTTTATATATAGTCTGTCTTTAATGGAGTCATTTCTAGGCCCTCTAAAATCCATGTCAGTTTTTATAATATACATATAATACCCCAAATTAGAAATAGACTTAGAGCACATAGTAAAACACCTGCCCCCCCCTCCCCCCGCAACCAGCTGTATAGCTAGCTAGATGAAGCATTCTGCAGGAGGTGAGGGGGTAACGTTTTGCTTTAAGTGTTCACATAAATTTGAGGTGGAGGGAGGTCTCTATCTTGGCATAAGAGGTAAGGAAGGTAATCAAGCTGTCAAAAGGAGGCCATCTCAGCAAGTCGTAGTTCGCCATTTCCACCTGTTCTTTGGCCTTGGGGTTCAACGCTCTAGTCTTCAGGGTACAGCAGGAGCTCTAAGCTTACCAGTTACTTTGTTGAGCGCTTGCACCAGCTGTCAAGTCTGACATTCTCGTGCATTATATGGATGGGTTGAGGAAATCTTTCCTCCTCCTCACATTACAGTCCACACTTGCAGAAATAAATCCATTCCCCCTGACAGCAAGCGTAGGAGATGACAGAATGTCCCTCTATTGTTTAGTTCCTTCAAATGTACTTAATTTCTTCTGCTTTCTCAGTCTAACACACGTAGTACTTTTAATTGTTCTTCTGAGAACAAGGTCCATTTAGGACAGTCTTGACTTTTATTTGGCTTTCATGAACTGTCTGGCCACTTTTTTTTTTTTTCCAGGAAATACGTTAGTGAATAATTTTGAATCAATATTTTGTAATTTATATTTTCTAAATTCAGGGGGTTGGCACGAGACAGGTTACTGTGGCTGACTTGTATCGGGCAAACATGCCGCGTCTCTCTTTTTTCATCTTCAAGTGGTGATGTTTTCAGTCACCTTGAAACACTGTGCTGAGGTTTTAAATTAGATAATGTATATTAAGCGTTCAGTAACTCTGGAGGGTGAGGACACTTAATAAATAATAATTAGTATTATGCAACATCTGGCATAGAACCAGTGAGCGTAAGACCCATGCTAGGTATTAAAAAACATGACATCTTTTATACACTGACATAGTGGCAGCATCACATGACAGTATCATTCAAGTTAATTTTTATAAATGAGGAAAGGCGATTGACAACGGGGTAGTTTGGAACCTTAAGGCTTCCATTGATTCTCTAGTGAGGTGATGCACGTTTTCATTTTTCCTACAGCATCCGTCCCTTTCGTGTGGGCAGATTCTGCCCTTTGGCTAACATGCCAACTGATACCTCTGAGTAAATTTGACTTAGTCTTTATGGACAGGGCAACCAGCTGAGCAGCATGGCTTTTTTCCCTTTCTGGTCATTTGATGTATCTTAGTAGACTGAAATTTGAACCATATAAGATAGATGATTTTAACTCCTTCCTGTATGTTATCCAATTCCTCCATTAAAAGCAAGTAGCTGGGTAGTTTAAAAACATTATTTTAATTTAGAATTCCCCTTAGAACCATGAGATGATCATGATAATGACAAATTTCCACAGATTAGTGTCTGCTTTAAAACTATTTTTTTCTTTGTCTAAATTCAGAATTTATGCTTAAGTTTCTGATGTTCATTTATAGTCCTGTTGTAATAATTTTAACATTCTTATGTGTTAATTACTCATGGAATGATCCAATTCTCTTACAACCACAGTAACAACTACAAGAAAACATTGACATTTCAATATCATAAAACCCAGTGCTGCTGTTTAAAAGGTTCTACCTTCGCCTTCCAAAGGCAATTCATTACAGGTTACGGGTAACTTTCCCGTAGCACATTTTGCTTTTTTTTGAAATAATGTGGGCTTTTCAAAATAATAACGTAATATTTACAATATAGTTTATATGTATCAGGTGTTTTACATGCATTATTTCATTTGATCATGTCAATAACTTCATGCAGTTGGTTCCATTATTATTATTCCCCCAATTTCACGGCTCTTATGAGGAGGATGTGGACTGTGCAGACTCTAGAGCCCTCTATTTCCCACTGTACCTGTGAAGAAGCTTCCTTCTAATGACGTGCCAGGGTGGGAATGGTGGACTCCAATTTCTTTGGGTTAGAGAGGTGTCAGTAGTCGGGCATACTTATGTGCTGATTTATTCATGGCGAATTTAAACTTATGCTGTTATTTTATTTGCAGAACTATGGAGATGGGACTCCCTATGACCACATGACCAGCAGGGACCTTGGGTCACATGACAATCTCTCTCCACCTTTTGTCAATTCCAGAATACAAAGTAAGACTAATTTTGAATTAGCATGCATTTTTTGAATGTTTATGTTTTACCTTGGAAGGGAGAATAAAGCCCAGACAGAGATTCTGTTTTTTAGGAACTTGGATTTTCAGCCAGTTCGCTATAGTAATTTTAAATTGTAGAAAAATATTGACAGTCTATGCTTGGTAATAGCATATACAGGACTAAGTTTTACAACCATGTGGAATTACCTAATTTCAGTGATACTGAATCCATGTGGAAAATTTGTGTTTCTTAGACGTAAAGCACTTCTCCCAATTTCAATGTTGCAACAGTTGTTTTCTTTCTTTCTTTTTTTTTTTTTTTTTTTTTTGCGGTACGTGGGCCTCTCACTGTTGTGGCCTCTCCCGTTGCGGAGCACAGGCTCCGGACGCGCAGGCTCAGCGGCCATGGCTCACGGGCCCAGCCGCTCTGCGGCATGTGGGATCTTCCCGGACCGGGGCACGAACCCGTGTCCCCTGCATCGGCAGGCGGACTCTCAACCACTGCGCCACCAGGGAAGCCCGCAACAGTTGTTTTCTAAGTTTAAGGTTGATGAACTGAAAGCAGTGAATATTTAAAATAATATCATTGGGCCTATCCATTGTCAATGAGATAAAGTCAGTGTTAGCTTGAATTTTTATTAAAGGGGTCATGGAAGTCCCTTTAATAATAGGTTTAGTGTGCTTAAATCAAAGTAGCATGTTCAAGTTGAATTGTAAAGTCTGGTTATGTATTTATCAAGGCGTGAACTTTAGTGCTGATGGTCTAGGAGGTCCCCATTCTACTTCATGAAGTGAGCTACACGTAGTTTGAGACAGTCTTCGAATTTCTAGCATGCCTTTCCTACTGGCATCTTTAGCGTACGTTTCTGCTTTGACTACCCTGTAGGGCTTTTTTTTTTCACAGCAGTAACCTGAGCAATGGAAAGACAATTTATAATGGCTTAAAAGGTCCCAATAGCTGTTACTTAAGTTTTGATTGGAAAAAAAAAGATCTCTGTTCTAATAAATGTGAGTTTTAACAATATTAGTAAATCTCTCAATGTGGCCAGATCCTGTTGTGAATCCATCAATAAATGAGGTTAAATTTCATGTCCCAGGCTGTTGGACTATACTCCAAGGAAAACACACAGCCATATATATATCATTCTGAAACCATAATTGCAGATGCTTCTGAGAAGTGTCCCAGTTTTTAAGCCTTGGACACTATACTTGTTATTTAAGGTGTATATTGTTCTTGAATCTCAGTCAGTTTTTCAAAAGTCACCATCAAATCCATCTAAAGGGACTTCAGGTATTTAACACACTATAGTCAAAGCAGAGAAATACTAGGAATTTATTTTTAATGGGCCATAAAGTGTCATCCCAACTTTGAGGACCACGTTCTCAAAGTTGTGTTTGACCATAGGTTGTTCTTATGTTTGTTCTCTTTTTTTTTACTTTAACCTTCATATTTATGTTTTAACTTTGTAGCTAAAGTAAAAATCCCAGGTTTTTAAATCCATTGTTGATAAGAAATGCAGTGTTTCCTGTTTTAGGATAGACAGATGCAGGTGACTAGATATATTTGTCAACTTAGATTTTAAAGAAAAACTTTAGATTTTTTTCCATGACAGTAGTAATAATTCTAGAATCTCATATCATCCCATCTCTATTTCTCCTCATCCAGCTTCATAAAAGATTAAGCTGAAAATAATCATCTTGAGAAGTAGCACGTAAAGAGTATATTAAAGAATTTCCTTGGAAGATTCTAAACCTATCCTCCAATGAGCTAACGTAAAATAGGATAAATTACTACTCATATTGAGAAGTTTATGTTATGTCCATGAAAAACAGTTTTCCTAAAGAACAACATGATAAGTTAATATTACAGAAGACACCAAACAATACAGAGATACCAAATAATTGTTCTTGTTTGTGTATCCTCCTGGGTAACTGTTTTACGAACCAAATTCGTTTTTCAGTCCAAACAGTATTAAAATATAAGTGGGCTGAGAGTCTAGAGCTGGAATGGAGAGAGCTGACTCTTTTCACTTAGTTGTTGTTTAAGCTGAAAGTCCATGTCAGCTGTGTTCTTTTATCCTGTCTGCCCTCCTTCCCATTAAACCCTTAAATATGGAGGCCAAGACAGTCTCCTGCATTGTGGTAGGAAATGCTACTATGTCCGGGAGGCTCCCACCCACTGTTCCCAATGAAAGGACTTCTCTGTTAGATAAGCTGTCTGGTCTGAAACATGGCTCTTTATTGTTTACAAACTGCTACATTTTCCACCTCAAGCAGATTTTTGCACAGAAAAGAATTGTGCCCGGGCTAAATGGTTTATCTGACATTAACGGTGCAGTGTCAGACTGGGGTCAGGGAAGTCACGCTCAGAGCCAGAGGGCATGGCGCAGTGTGCAAAAAAAAAGGGAGGAAAAGACATTTAAACCACTATGAAATACCTTGCATCTTTACTTTGGAAAAGGATTAAAAAAAATATTTTTAGAGAATTAACTAGGATGCTGCATTACAAATCCCCCCCCCCCCCCCCCCCCCCCCCCCCGCCGCACTTTATAATTTCTCACATCCCAAATGCCTTCTTGATTGGCTTGAGTATCTCAGGGCTAGATTCAGGGAACAAAGATGCTCATTGATTTTGCCCAAGCTGCTGTTGATTTAAAATGAAACCACTTTTGAAATGAACCATGCTTGGTGCTATGCTGTACCTTTACGAAGAGAAGAGAGATCGTTTTCAAGAAATTAAAGACAACCAATTTACAAATGAAGACAAAGATAAAATAAGACCTATTAGTAGAGCCAATAATTTGAACTCACCGAATATATGGTATATCCTAAACTGCTCTTTGTGTCCGAATCCATATTCTGTGTTGTAATCTTTGTGGAAGTTTTCGTTCTACCAAAAGAAGATATTAGTCTTTACTGTAAGTTTTTGACAACAATATCTACTTTCAGAAATCTTAGTTTTCATGAAAAGTGCATAGGATTTCTTTACATGTCAAAGATTTCATTCTGCTGTGATGTCACATTAGGGTAAAAGCTATAGCATCAGAAATAAATCAGCCACTTTATTAGACTAGATTCTCTGTTGTCAAATCAATCAAGTCTGTGACTGAATTAGGCGTCTGCTACAGAAATAAGTGACACTAATTTTACGGGAAAGAGTTATTAGCTGCAGATGACCTATTTTTTTGGTAAACTGTTCACTTAGGTTTTATTTTATTGTGAGGAAAGAAAGAAGTAATGAGCCACTCTCTTCTTTTAGGATTGAATTATTACTATATATTTTGTTCTTTATGGCAGTGCACTATTTTGGAGGAATGATGCAGGCACTGCTAACATTTGCTTATAATTTCTGTTATAGTAACAAAACCCTTTATTACAATTCTGAACTCTGACTTCACATGAATGGTTTTGCATAAATGTTACAGTTTTTGTAATCTAGTACTTACCTCTGGCACCAAAATACAAAAATTTAATTTATTTGTGTATCTCAAACTAATGCAAAATGGTATATAATTTATAAGTAATAGGGTGTCTCCATTAATTTATTCCTTTAGAAATAAGCTTGCATATCTGAATATAATACCTTGTTTGGTATTAGTTTGAATCCCTAAACTAAAAATAAACACGCGAACACAAGTGCACTTGCATGCATGCACACGTACGTGTGCACGTGCACACACACATGCACACCTATTGTGCTAGAAGAATTAATGACATTTGGTTTATAAGGGTGCACTGCTCCTTCCATTGCTGTCTGTAGTTACAGTTGCCATACAGAGTTTTGGAAGTTGATATTGTGTAAATCTTTTAAAGAAAAACATAACTAAAGTAAACAAAAAAAGCAAGCCCTGAAATTTGTTGTTTTAAAGAATAAGTGTGTATGGCTTTCTGTTTTTCTTTTAGTGTGGGGAAGTCTTGAGGAGTTGAGATTTCAGCACTGAGTCATCTAGCTGACTGCCTGCCTTGACCAATTCATATAATTCCCTTTTTAAATTAAAACATTTTTTATTGAGGTATAATTGACATATCACATGATATTAGTTTTAGGTGTACAGCATCATGATTCAATATTTGTATAGCAGACTCTTTTTTTTTTTTTTTTTTTTTTTTTTTTTGCGGTACGCGGGCCTCTCACTGTTGTGGCCTCTCCCGTTGCAGAGCACAGGCTCCGGACGCGCAGGCTCAGCGGCCATGGCTCATGGGCCCAGCCGCTCCACGGCATGTGGGATCTTCCTGGACCGGGGCACGAACCCGTGTCCCCTGCATCGGCAGGGTGACTCTCAGCCACTGTGCCACCGGGGAAGCCCTAGCAGACTCTTTTACTTGACACTTCCTGAGTCCTCACTCATTGTTTTCCTTGGGTAGAGACAAGCAAGCCAGTTTGCATTTTTACTTGTTTGAAATTCCCTGCCCTGTTTTGTATCTGGAGAGAACTAATCACTTCTTCCTTGTGTCTCCGTATGATTATTAATGATAATAATGTACACTTGATCTGTTGGAAACTTGTTCACTGCAGTTACTAAACAGTTTGATTAAACCTTTACAGGTGGTCAGCGGGTAGCTTTCAGAATATGCTAATATTAGGACGGAGGAGCCATGGGTCCCAGCCTTGT
Source organism: Delphinus delphis (assembly GCF_949987515.2). Taxonomy (NCBI): domain Eukaryota; kingdom Metazoa; phylum Chordata; class Mammalia; order Artiodactyla; family Delphinidae; genus Delphinus; species Delphinus delphis. Next base: position 70,517,214 of record NC_082695.1, on the reverse strand, counting down.
GCTTTTAAGAGGATTATATGCTATGGAATAGTTGAAAATCCTGGCAAGAACTATATGCAAAGAGTACGGATTTTTTTTTAAAAAAAGCATTCCTGCTTGTTTGTTTTGTTTGCCAAGCATGAAGCTTTTGCAGGTAATTGTCCAAATATTTTTTTACAATGGGAGACAGTATATTTTCTAGCTACAACTTTTTGATCCAAGGAAGGATCTAAGCATGCTTATTCCTTCTATTGTTCCAGAGCCTTAATTGAAAACCAGATTGTTTGAGTGAGCAAGATGCCAGTAAGATTATAGACGTGCATTGGTAACTGAAGGATGTGAAAAGTGATACTTTGGTACGGTTGGGTGCAGCTTAGTTCAACATGAGCGGCTGTGTTTTTACATGTCCCCTTGTGAATGGTTCGGTTTCCTTATTGTGGTATTTGGTTCCTGTCCCACTCGTGGTACTCCAACAGTGCACTAAATAATTTCCTACCATAGACTAACTGATTTCTAAACTAGCTCAGTGGAACATTTTACTGCAGGATTAGATCGTGGTTCAGGCAGAACTGCAGAAAGCTGCTGGCTTATAGGATGACCTTTGAATCTCATCTGGGTTAGCGGTTGATATTTTGATTTGGTTACTGTGGTCATATTGTGACAGCTGCTAGCTCATTATAATTCGCTTCCACTGCTCCGTTTGCCGAGCAGGAATATTTAGGTTTGTATTACTTCAAAATGTTTATGGCTACCCTGAGTTTAGCCCAGCATAAAGGTGAAGTGTTGTGAGCGCTTTCAAATCCCAGTGGCAGAGGCCAGTGGCACAGTCTTGTAAAACGGCGAATGTGAGTAGATGTTAATGTTAAGGGAGTTTTTCTTTTCACTGTAAAACTGGAAATACCCAGTGAAGAGGCTCTTACTTGGAAAACGGTTTTGAAAACCTTAACACACAAAGGAAAAGAATGACCACAAAGAAACATAGTTTTTTCAAAGCATGGATAAGATTTAACTTGACCTCCTGGTTCTGTATCTTATTTTTTTCCATGCTGGAATGTAAATATTTGAAAATAACAAAACCTGGACAAAAAAGGCAGTTATTTGACTTTGAAGTGTCAGAGGTCAAACAGTATTTTAGTAATTTCATGAAAGTGGAATTGTGAATGTGGATGTCAGCTCTAGAAATTTTAGTTCACTTTTTAATTGTTCTGAAGTTCAGTAGTGATAGCAGGCTGCTTACTAGCTCACTGGTGAGGGATGTCTGTGCATTTTCAATGCCTTTTTTTTAATGACAGTTTTTAGCTTGAGGTTATCTTGATATCATCTGTTAGCTATTGGACTGATAATGTGGTAACAAGCAGTTTCTGAGAGAAGACATGTCTAATAGTGGTTTTATTTCTTGTTAGCTTTGTTTGGGAATTTTGTTATTTTAATGTTAGCTTAAAATGCCTTCCTGAAGTATTAACAAATAAGACTCTTTTAAGTATCATCCCCAATGATCTAATTAATGCTGATTTTGAGTGAAGGCTGGGAGCCAGAGAACTGACTTTTCTACTCTCTTTTGTTACAAATGTCTGGGGGTCTTTAGGTCAGATCTTTTTTATATCTTTAAATTGAGGGGGGAACAAGTCTCTAGATGATTTCTGAGGTAATTTTCTCAACTAATGGTCCATTGATCTTTCAGGTATGCCATTTTCTGCTTATACGGTATTTTATCTTTAGAGATGTTTCAGCGTTCTTTCTAATCCATGCGTCTCTATTTTGTGATACCTTCACGTAACTTTGCTAGTGATGTGTTTTCCAAATGTAATTCTTTAAAGCCTGATTCACATGGATGTTGCTTTTCTACCTCAACTCATTGCAAACTATAGGTAAGGGATTGGATTGATCGGGGGTAAAATAATAACTCACTAAGTTACTGCACGTCACCGGGAGAAAAGTGCTCTGCATGGGCCAGGACTTGGCATAGAGTTGCAGGGCCTCAGTAAATGGCTAGTGGATTGTTTCATTCATGAATAAATTGGGGAAATCAGATATTTGGGTCTAAACCCTAAGTGAAAAGCCCATAAATTAAAGTCAGGCCTACCTTTTACTGTGTCAGGAAGAAAACCCTAAACCAGGGACAGTCATCTAGAAGTTCATTCTGTAGTTCTGTAACCTTGACTCTACGGAATGTCAGGAAACAGACCATATTACAGTGTGATAGATTTCAGTTTTCAGTAAACACACCACAGATTATTTTATTTATAAAAGGAAATAAGTAAAATCAATATTTTTCGGAAGGCCACTGAAAACAGTTGTGTGTCTCCAGTATTCAGATAAGGTAACTTGTTTCCTCTCGTCCAGTCAATAAACATTTCTGTTCCTCTTTCATCAGTCTTGTTTTCTTTCCATTAGGCTGCTTGCTCGATGGTATAGCGTAGCAATGCTGTGATAATCAAACACTTATAGTCAAACTAGGTGGACTAAACCAGGCTTCTTTAAAATTTAGAAGAACTGATACCAGAAAAACGTTACTTGAAAACTATACCTAGCAGAAAAGTGTAGGTCTTCTACATACCAGAGGAAGATTTCTCACATGGAAAGTTATTGACCCTAAGAGAAAATAAATCGTTTTAGAGTCAAGTCAAAGGAAAAAGCAGTTTGTGTCAGGCAGGCATGCTTTTGCTTGGAAAGAATGAAAAATGTGACTAATGGTGGCTTACGCATAGTTTTTCTCATACTCGAAGTCTGGTGGTAGGCCGTGGCTAGATTTGGTTTGCAGTTCATTGAAGTCCAGGCTTGTGTCTCTGTGATTCCTTTGTCCCTTCCCTCATTGTCTAAAGGTGACTGTCACAGCTTCCGGAGTCAAGTTTGGGTTTGATGCAGCAAGAAGCAGGGAAAAGGTGAGTCTGGCCGTATGGTCCCCGCCCCCCTACATCCACGGCCATTCTCCAGCTGCAGAATTTGGAGGGGGTGAGAATGTACACAACTGCTTCTCCAGCCTATGCAATGGAAAGAGATATGAGAGAAGGGAGTTGAGAATGCACATCGGGCTTAGCCAATTTACAGGGTTTATTTAGTTTCTTTTAAGGGAAGAATCTGTAATTTTCAATTTAGCAGCTTTGAAAATAAAGAACAAGGCTCCAGCTTTCATGTGAGAAGCAAAATATAAAAATGGGTCTCGACTCTGGATTCTGGTCAGCAGATTAGAGAGAAAGACAAAGAGGCGTGGAACAGAAAAAGAGTACTGAACGGAAGATGATAGAGAAAGGACCGCGGGAGAGTCGCACGGGTGGGCTGTCCTCATTTCATTGCCAAGGCTGTGCTTTCCTTGTCCTCATCCCGTGATCAAGGCAACAAGCAGCCAGAGTCAAGGGCTTCATGTCCTCATGATCCAGAACCTCCTCTTCTAGGTCTCCGGCTTGAATTCCTGCCAGGCTGTCCAGAGCTGCCTGGTCGTGCAACCGCCCATGGCTCCAGCCTCCAGCCTTGTCTCCAGTCCCTTCAGTGGCCTCTGGCAGAGCCTAAGGCTGGGGCCCACTGCCACGGTCCACTGCGGCAGCCGCTCCGAGCCGGCCTGGCATCCTGGAGCGGCAAGGTCCCGGGACATGTCACTTTGTAAGTGACAGAGATCGTTCCCCTGGGCCACTGCCAAACAGGCTCCCGGGAACTTCCCTCCAACCACCTGCCATGTCGCCGTGAAGCACTCACACAAGAATGCCCGCTGCCGGGGGCAGAAGAACCTTCTATTTTACTTTAATATGTATATAGTTGTATTGGTTGATCTTTAATGCGGAGGATGAGGTGCAGCCAACAGACATTTAATCTTGGTCAGCGCGCCAGGACTGCATGAAATTGTGGTGAGCGCTGGATCCAACTTCTGGCCAGAAGTTTCCCACCTCTGCTGATCGCAGTCACGGCATGCATCAGGCCCACGAGAACATGGACTGGGGAGGGACTGTCGATCTTTAAAGGAAAGCAGGATGTGGAATAAACAGTGCCGTTTTCCTTTCGTACAAAGTTCTCCTGTTAAGGCTTTTCACTGGAAAGGCATTACCTTGAATTTTGCCTAAGCTGGCCACTCAAAATACGCCTGGCATAGCCTTCACCAGTAACGGCCTTCTTGACTGGACCCTTGGGTGGAGGGTCAAGCACTTGGCAAACCTCTCACTGCCCCTCAGCCCCAGGGGAAGCAGCAGTAATGTTCAGAGTCTGTTAACCCCACGTCCGTGAAAGTTGTGTGCCTACCTTAAGCGTGCTATTGACCTTCATTTAAAAAAAAGAGAAAATGCCGTAAGCCTGTCGTCTTTGTTCACATGATAACCTTCATTAAGGACCAGAGCAGCCAAGGAGCTCAGCTTGAAGCACTGCAGGCTTGAGGGGGCTCGCGGAATAGTGGCCTAGGCTGAGGGTCCCTGCTGTTCAACTTCATGGTGATGGGACTTTGGCTAAATTTCTTATGCGCCCCAACTTTGGCATTTCTAAGGTGAGTGTAGAGATACCTGTCACACTTACCCCAGCATCACCGGGCAGCCGTGCAATGACGTGGTACACTTGGCAGTAACCACTCTGCTCTCTGGCTCTTATCTTAGGCCATTGCCCAGCTACCCATTGGCACTCTGTCACTTCTGTCTGTGATTAATCGAAAATGCTGGAGACTTCGGGTCTTGGGTGATGACAGTTTGAAAACACCTTTACCTTCTATTGAGATTGGAATAGAAGGCAAGAACAGGTGGAGATAGTGTGGAGTGATCACTTCTGAAAACAGCAAGACTGGAATAAAAAGGTTTCTTGTTCAGCCTTTCCACAAAAAACAGTAATCCTAGAAAACAAGTACCTCTTGGGGGCCAACTTCGTGGAATTCAGATGTGCCCCTTGATGAAACATTTGCCTCCAGCCATTTTTCTCTCCAACTTAAATGTTCTCGAGGTTCGTTGTTACCCGTGGCGGAAAGCGCCTCGGTGTGGATTGTGAGTGGTGGGCCGGGAAGCCTGCTGACGAGTTGAGATTTCTTCACCTGCACTGTAGGTCATCTGCATATGGAGTAACCTCTGGGTAGGATGCTTTTTATCAAGGGGATCCTATCACACGTCCCTTCTAGGTTCTGGGGAACGTTTTGGAGGTAGTCTTCCAGTTCAGTTTGTTCTTCTCCAGAGAAGCTTGGCAAAGAATGTTGCCTGTGTACGTCATCCTCTCATTCCCTTCACTCCTGAGGGGTTCTGAGTCCTTCCTCAGGAACCGTGTATGATTTTTGAGTAGAAAGAGGTATTCAGTGGATCTCATTTTATTTCCTCTTTCAGAATATCAGACCCAGGGACCAACAGTGGCAGACTGTTTGGAGCATAGATTGGGACCGAATTAAATGTATTCCCAAGCACTTAATAGACACATCCCCAATATTTCTCATCTTCTTGATGACTGTTTATTAATCCTTCCTCAGTTCCTTGACACATGTTTCTTAATAGAAAAAACGATACGGGTGTTTTGCTTTAAATTGGTACAAAATATAGCTGGTTACATTGTTGATGTTTAACATAAAACCTAGAAAGCTTTCCTACAGCTTGAAGATCCCTCGGAAGCCCTAGTATGGGGGCAGTGGAGGATGGTGGGCCGAGCGAGGCTTGTGTCGAGCTGGCACTGGTTTGACTCCCAGCTCTCCGCTCTCCCGTTATGTGATTTTGGGCAATCTTTAGCGCTCTGATGGAATTTCTCGTCTGAGTAGTTGCTCTGCATTTAAACGGAGAAACAGGAAGAATATCAATACCTGGCCCTTACACGCAGTGGCTGTGAATGACCATTACACCTACTTTTATTTTCTCTGGGTTTCTTTTTCTTTTCATTGGGTCTGACCAGCTTGGCAAAAGTAACATGCAGACTTGAGACTCATGTAGTGAGTTTTGGCAGAATGTGGAAGTGATTAATTAAATGCCACCCCCTCGTGGGCCATATTAAAAGCTGAATGAAAATGGAATGTGTGTAATATCTGATAACATTTGGTGGAGAAGGGGGAGACAAAAGGAGAGAAGGATGAGAGAGAAAGAGACACACAAAAAGCTAATTTTAGAGCGTTCCGATCTCGAAGTGCGATTTTCTAGCCTTGAATTACCAGCATCGACGTGGCTGCCTGAATCTCTGAAATTACTAGGTTACTAATTGCTCCTGCCTTTTCCTCGCCTTGGCTATTCAGATCAAGCCGTACTCTGAAGAGTTCAGTAGCCAAATCTGAATGCTGGGGATGCAAGCATAAACTCTTTATGTGTAACTGATGGTACTTAATTGGGCAATACCAAATCGTGGAGAAGAATTTATTGGTGACCATGTCTTCTTCAGAACTTTCAGAGTATTCAGAAATGAGCCTAATATTCAGATTTGGGGAATCCTTAATGCTTGGCTTGACAGGATTAAATTCATACTTTATATTGTGTGTGTGTGTTTATTTTTCTCATTGCAGAGTTTCCCTTTTCCTTATTTATTGATGGTGTCGCAAATGTTATTTGGAAACTGAGATGCAGTGAGCATAAATATTTTCAATATCTTGGCAGACCGCTTAAGCAGCTGTGGGCAACCTCTGTCAGGCATCCTAGTAACTAGTTGGGGGCAAAACTGACCTATGAAATAATAGTTTGCTGCATAATCTTTTGGTCATCTCCCACTTTTCCTTTACCCTTGGTTTCCTTATTTCTTTTACTGACCTAACTCATGGAGATGTGGTCTCGGTGGCGGCGGGGGAAGAACTCTCTGAAATGTTTTGTTACCTCAAAGATAAAACGGTTCAAAATATATACACTTTTTGTGATTGCATTTTCCATTCATTGCAAAGTCCTGTATACAGCTTGAACGCCAAATTGAAAATAAAACCATAGAAAGCAGGCCTGCTCAGAGTCGTTTAAAGGCTTTTTAATAGTTAATGAGATTTTGCCCCATACCCTCATGAGTTTCATTTAGTTCTGAAATAAAAATTTATGGCTATTCTCTCAGCTGAGCTGATACTAGTCTTAGGGTGGAATTGAGTTCACACCTGCTCTAGCATAAAAAGAAGCCTCTCTGTGACTCCTGGAAAATGTTTGCAGAGTAGAATGAGAGAACTCACTATCCCTACAGTCCTAACCACAGAGTGATGCTCTTTGCAAACACTAAGGAAGCTGCTTCGTAAATTGGCTCTAATTTGCTAAGATCGTCCATTTCCAGCCCTCCCTCAGTTACCCACGTTCCTCAAGGTGGGGTATGGTTGCGGAAACGCAGTTGGTTTGCATAGGCAGTGGATCTGCATGAACACTGTAAAGTGTACATATGGGAAAATCTTTGCATTTGCTAGGCCATTTAGCTGTCCAAGACATGGTCCGTTAGTCCGGCAAAGTACAATAGCTTTTCTGAGTACTCTAGTTAAGGGGCAGGATGTGTAAAGCAGTGTACACTTAGGCGGATAATTAATAATTAGTGTAAGCTTGTAAGGCTGTAATATAATATATAAATTGAAGCACCTGTTAAAGTTTTATCAGAGCAGATCACCTTGCCTTTTACTACGAGGGAGTATCCCTTCCTAGAGACAAAGAAAGTGCTCCCGCTGCAGGCAAAAATCTTAATGACCAAGGGAGGGCTGGTTTTTATATCAAGGCGGTTTTCCAAGGTCACTGTGATTAGGAAACGTGTTTCAGCGGTCACGTTTAAATAGCGTTCCTATACAATGCTATTTTGTATGCGTTTGACTGCAGATGACAAAACGCGGTTTAGAAAAAATGTTTGGAAGCGTTCTGATATTTGGAGAGCCCGAGAAGCTCCCCCCTCCCACCTCCACATCATCCCCCTGCCAGACAATGAGGATCGTTCATTTTATAACTTCATAGCAACATTCAGAAGGAGAGCCTTTTCTAGAGGCTAAGTTGGACGGAGTAGAAAAGATAAAATGTAGATCTCATGTGCTGTTTTTTTTTTTTTTTTTTTTCTTGCGGTACGTGGGCCTCTCACTGCTGTGGCCTCTCCCTTTGCGGAGCACAGGCTCCGGATGCGCAGGCTCAGCGGCCATGGCTCACGGGCCCAGCCGCTCCGCGGCACGTGGGATCCTCCCAGACCGGGGCACGAACCCGCGTCCCCTGCATCGGCAGGCGGACTCTCAACCACTGCGCTACCAGGGAAGCCTCATGTGCTGTTTTTGGCTTGGTTGTATCGCGAGTGGTGTTGACACCTCATATCCTAGCTCTCTTGATTTTCAGACAGAGAGCAAGTACTCCCTTATGGCAGGGAGGGAAATGGCAAATCACATATTTGTGAAAGCAAAACAGAATATCTTACTGCTTTACAAGTTTGATTGGCTTCTTGATAAATAAAATGAACGTGTCATCAGCATGTCTGCCATCATATGGTCCTCAGTATATGTATTTTTTTAACCATCCATATAAATTTTAATTGTCCTAGAAGCCAACCAAACTTCAGCACTCAAATTAGTCTTTGGTTCATTCATTCATTCATCCAGAAAGTACTTGTGGAAAATCTGTGCCATGCAGGCCCCTGTTAGGTACCAGAGAGTGACATGCCACTCTTCTTGCTTTCAGCGTGGCCCACAGTCTATGGAAGGAGTCAGATGGGTAACAAATAATTTTAAGTCAGGACATTAGGGAACTGATCAGTGTGTGCACAGGGTGCTGTTGGATCACATGTCTAGGATACCAACCATCAGTTTCCTTGTAGTAATGGCTGAGATGTTTTGGTGCTCATGGTATACCAGGCATCCACTAATACTTTACACTTACAACCTGGTTTCTTTCTTGGGCATTGTCATTGCCGTTTTACAGGGGCAGGTACCGTTGAGGATCAGAGAGATTAGGTTACCTGCCTGGTGTTGTGCAGTGAGAAGGGGCAGAGCCCAGATCCCAAGCTTTATCTGCTGGACTCCAAAGCCCTTGTTCTCAACCACCCCGCACTGCCTCACTTGTAGAGAGCGTGGCAAGAATTCCCTGAGGTGCAATCGCAGTTAAGTGTGTGTTCAGCTGCAACTAATGGAATACCTGATCAGAGTAACATCATCATCAAACAAACATGGCTTTTTCCATCACTTAAGGGGATGTCTGCAGGTGGGAGTTGCCTGTGTGGATTCAGCAAATTAGTGTTGCCATCTTTGCTTTCCTGCCCTCCTCAGCATGCCGATTTTAATTCTTCATCTTTTTCTCTCATCTTGCATTTCTTGCAAGACGGCTGCTGAACCCCAGACACCATGTCAGAGTTCAGGATAGGAAGTTGGAGAGGCAGAGGTTAGAGTAGCATCCATACCCACTTGTATCTCATTCCATCAGCGGGGAAACTAGCATCCCCAGAAACCCGTGGCCTTGAGCAGGATTTTGTTAACATCTTATTGGTCAGATCTCTACGAGATATTTACCCATAGCTGCAAGGGAAGCGGGGAGAGTGAACTTTTACAGTGTTAGTTGGCACTAGGACTCAAGAGGCAGGCAAGAGAGAAGGGCATTGGAAATGGTTATTGGATGAATCAGTATGCATTTTGTTCTATTAGAAGTGATACTGCATGAGTGGATGGTGCCATTACTGGATGAGTTGCAACTATCCAAGTAAAAAGAAAATTGTCAGTTGAGAGAAAGGCGGAGAGGTGTAGGAGCTAGAGGATGTCACAGGAAGCCCAGAACTGAAGAGGTTCTGTAAGACTGAGACATAGTTCCACAGGGTCCACAGAGGAAGCGGTGACACGGAAGCTGGGTTAGAATCCTCACCTCAAAAAAATGAAGGGGCTTTCTTGAATGGTAGGGGGAGGAAGTTGGATTTTCACTGAAGCATGTAGTGAAAATCCAACTTAAAATCTACTTAAGGGTTGATTTTAAATAGTGGGATAACATGATAGATTTATGGTTTGGGATAGTCACTAGCGACAGTGTGAATAGGAGGCAACACGACGGGCAGGGAGATTACTCAGGAGGTGATTAAAGCAATTCCAAGAGGAAAAGATGAGAGATTGGACCAAATCAGGAACAGTGGGGGTGAAGAGGAGGATATGAATTTGAGTGATATTAAATGGAAGGAAATGGTTGGACTCAGTAACTGATGGATAAAGGAAGAGTCGTCCTTGGCTTCTTGATGTCTGGCTTGGGCGGTGTCATTCACTGAGATGTGGAATACAGGAGGAAAAGCAGGTTATGGGGGATTAAGATGGTAAGTTCAGTTTGGGACATGCTGAATATTTGAGATGTCTGCGAGTGACTTGATTTGTGGTTCTGTCCGGGGATTGCAGATTTGGCATATAGTATTCCGTATTTGCTAGTTGAAGTCATGGGAATGGACAAGTTACCAGAGAGAGAAAAGGGAACCTATTTTCTGATTAATCATTTTGCTTTCTAAAGATCTTAAATTGAAGGAGAAAAAGCCTCCATCTCATCTTTTTCTTCCCCAAAACGTTAGTATCTTTAAGAAAACTGGATAATTCTTGATTTGATCACATAGTCATTTCAGTGGTATATTTAATCACCCATCTCTAACACATTATTTATAAATTCTTTCTTCCTTTCTTCCTCCCTTCCTTTCCTCCTTCCCTTCCTTCCTTCCCTCCCTCCCTTCCCCCTCCTTTTTCCCTTCCGTTCCTCCACTAAGGTAGATTGGAATGAAACTCTTGTCTCAGAACATTAATTTATCCACTATTTGGGAAGACATCATAGATTCTTAAAAGCGAACTAGAACTTAGAGCTCTCCTTGTGTTCTTTCTCTTTTACATCAGCTTCCCTCCCAATATGGGAATCCTTCTAGATGACGCCCTAGCAAAGTTGTTGGCACACATGACACTCTGACCAATGTATAAGTGAATGGACCCCAGCAGGCATTCCTTCCTCTGCCTGGGCACTCACTGCATTGGGGAAGCCACTCCTGACAAGGCAGTTTGTTGCATTGTGACAGCTCTGACTTTCAGAATGTTCTCAGGTCTGCAGCTGTCAGCTCGGGACACTAAGTTTCTCCTCCAGAGCTACCTGGGATTGTGTCTTTTCTCTCTGCACGTGTTTCCCAGGATGATAATTCTTGCTTCCTTCCGAAGTGTTGTTGGAAAACATGTAACATCTCACAGAGCATGGTTTAACCATGCCTTGTATTCCTGATCACTTGTCCTCTGCGTGTGTTCTAGTTGGTCTCTTTCCCTCTCCCAACTGGTGAATCCAGGACTTAGCTCAGTATTCCTGGTCTGGGTTAATCAGTAGTGAGTCTGCTTTCATTTTTAGTATTAATGCAGTCTAAGGTTTCACTTACCCGTGCTTTGGCATTGACTGAAAATTGAGCTCCCAGTCCACTGAAATTATTGTTTTTAATATCCACTGCTTTCTAATCAGGTCTTCCACTTCCTTATGTAAAATGGGACTTTGTATTAATCCTCACTTATTAGATTTCTTCTTGTTGGTTTTGGTCTGCAAATGTGCCCTCTGTCCGCCCTTTGTTGATCCAAGAAGCTGTATTGCGTGATACTTAAGCAGTGTGCACTCTTGGGCTTAATCCTGACTCTACCCTTCCCACAAAGTTTCCTCACTTCTATGTTGAGGATAATTAATGAGAGCCATTTCTGTAATTGTGGGTCCTTGTCTTCACGGTCAGTATTCTGCCCTCTGGAGAGGAAGCTTAAAACAAATAGCTCTTCTGTGACCAGTGGAAGAAGCAAATGCGGTTCTTTAGTTGTGTGATCAACCAGATTTACCAGGTGATAAATAGGATGTAAAGTAGCAACTAACTGATAATTATTAACTGGCTACTTTGTTGGGCCTTATGAGCAAAGAACTCAAACAAGCAACGACAAAAATCTCAAGATTACCTGGACAAAAGTCCTAGGTGTCTCTTCACCTACATCTAGTATTAAGACAGAAAATTACAAGATGATCCAAATGCTAATTATAGGAGCTGAAGGTTAAATGAATATTTGGGTTAATTCTGAAGGTATTGAGAGGTAATCGTTTCCTTTATGGGGAGTTTTCCAGAGGATGCCTTTAAGACTATGAAAATTAGACTCATGACCACTTTTCAGGAACACAGTTCTTGTGACAAACAAGATTCCTGGAGAGCCATGTGTGAGCTCCCAGGGAGTTTAAGAACAGGGTCCTAACTGCAGGGTAATAACCTGATGGCTTGGCATACGCAGAGAGAGGGAACAGATTAGCAGCCATCAACTTGTTTTGTAAACGAGCAGTGGTACCTCATACAAGGACTAGATTGACCTGAACCAAAGTTAGGTCAACCTGACTTGATTTCATAATAAATGTCATAATGGTGACAAGTCTTCAGGGACATTAGTACACTGTTTGCAATTGTGGACGTTTTTGTGGACGAACCATCCTTTGACTTCCTCCGATCATGTCCGTGAGAAGTACCAATGCTTCATTAACAAAAGCCAACCCATCTGGGCTCACCACACCAGTGTGTAGGACTTCTGCCCTACAGCTTCAAGCCCCCGAAGTCCTTCCATGCACCTGGCTTCTGTTCTGGTCACTTCCTTGTGTGTGGATTTTGATCTGGTGCCATTGGAAGCCCGCCATTTCGAGAGTGAAACTTTGAGATTTTATTGTGTCTGATTACTTGTAAGACCGGAGAGCTTCTTTCGTTAGCTAGGAAACATTCAGATTTTCTCTGAAGCTGTCAAAGCCACCATGACCTCCTATCCTACGTGGTGTTTTTGCTTTAGCAGCCATTGCCGATGCTGTGTCTCAAAAGAGGCGAGACTTGGGGCTGTGGATTCTCAGAAGCTGACGGGGCTGTAGAACTTATTCAGCTACTACCCTTTTCTAAACCAAAGTAAGGTGATATTTTTCGCTTTCATAGACAGACAAATTAAGGTCTTTAAAATAATACCTACTTCCCCTTTCCTTTCTTCTTCAGATAATCCGCAGCAAAATCTTATTAGTTTCCTGTACAACTGCCTTGTTTTAAAAATCAAATTGAAGACCAACTTGATTCTGCCTGCAGAGCAAAGCTCTCTGCCTTCTTAGGAAATCTGGATGGTTAAATTGGAAGCATGTTCTGCACATGGTTCAGCAGTTAGTAGCCTGGAAAATGACCCAATAGCCAAGATACAGGTTTTTGTTTTTTTTTAAATTTTCATTGTAAGTGCTTGCTTAAAGTTTAAGCCTGTAATTGACTAGTTTGCTCATTGTCCATTCTTTTCAGACTATTATAGTTTTTGTAAATACATTGCCTGCTAAGTTGTGTCAGTGGAGGAACATTAGTGCTGTAAGAAAATCCAGTTAAATGTGGTGCTTAAAAGCATTACCAATTAGGCTGGATTGGCATGATTTCTTAGTGATCCTAGGAAAGTCCCTTTCTATTTGTGCAAATTTCTACTTATTTAAAATGGGTATGACTATATATATATTTTTTAACTAAAGAGCAGCACATAAGTTCAGACTGTGTTGTGGCCTGCTGCAGAGTTTCTACTGATGGTGGCTACATTACTCAGTATCGTTATTTGGCTCCCTTAATATGTTCCACGTTGGAGGGGCAGAATCCTATTTTGCAGTTTTATCATATTTATCAGCTGGTATCCATCAGGTAGCTCAGGCTGTTTTACTTCGTAAAGTTTATATTTCAGAAATGCTTTTTAATGCCTATATCACATGCGGTTTATGCCATTTAGATGGGTATGCTAAGCAAAACAAGGGACTTCCTGGTAGTCATTCTTTCATTTTTTAGTTTAGAAGAAACGAACATCACTTGAAATTACAGGTACAAGCTAATACTGGCTGATAATTAAAGGTTATACAAATTGCAATGGAAAAGGAGTTAAATTGTGCCTGTCAGGTGGTGAGGACCACTAGAATATGGACATGATGGAAAATAATGAGGAGATAAATGTGATTTATCTGTGTATACTATAGAAAGAAAATTTATGGCGGGGAATGTACTGAATGTAGCTTAAGCTACATAAATTATCATTATGTACAAGTGGAAACTTACATGAAACTCCTCTTGATTAAGTTTTATGCGAAACAAAGGGTGTGATTGGAAGTATAGAATTGGAGAGTATTTTCAGAATATGATGATAATCCAGCTAGAGGCTTCAGCAAGTCTGGTCAAACTAGAGAAGGGAAAGAAGAAGCAGGGAAGCTTGATTTGGTGTTATGCAAATTTATGACACATGTAGGAGTTTGGACCTAATGGATTGTTGCACTAGATTTGGTCATCAAATGATGCTTTTCATAGCAAATATTATCTGAGCCATTGATTTAAACTCTGAAAAATGCAGGAGATGTGTAGGCAGAACTGCAACCTTTCTGTCTCTTGAAACAAAATTTAACAGTCAGCCTTGAACTTTAGACGCTATAAAGCAGAATGAGAAAAAGGAGGGGGTAAGTAGTGAAAGAATAAAAGTGGGAAAAGGCATGCGTATTCAGAGATACAATTCAGCAAGTAGATGCCCCAAAGTTAATGCTGCTTATAAACACGCTACAAGAATATTCCAGTTATCAGGCTAACAGGATTAGAAACTAAAGAGCACAAAGCAATTATTTATTAAGAAAGAGGCACAGTTGGCATCGAGTGTTATAGAGGAGGAGACTGGTGTGATTACAGGAAGATGTTAAGAATATAAAAAAATATCTCCAAATTAAGAGTGAAAAAAAGGAAGAGAGATTACCTATGAGATGATGATAAATAATAATGAGTTATTTCTGAGAGCACCTACAGAACAGGAGATCTGAAAAGTGGTTCGTCAAGGCGTAAAGAGATAAAAAGGGTAATTTATTGACAGGCAGTGGAGACACTGCTAAAAAATAAATGAATTTTTCACCTCAGTGTTCACAAAGGAGGATGGGGGACAGATGCCAGAAACAGACATAAATTTCCCAGGGGAGAAAGAAGAAATACAAAAGAAAGCAGAATCATGCCAGAACAGGTGATCAAGGGGTGAGAAGAAAAACTAATAAAACCCCAAAAGCTTAGCAGTAGTCACCCGAAAATCTAGAAAAAGTTAAAAGGATGGAGAAGAAGCTGGGGAGAGAAAAGACAATTAACTGCGTTTCTTAGAATGGTTGAAGATAATTTTGTGGATTTGTTTTACGTAGTTAATACATTAGACTAGCCTTTTTGAAATTTACCCTTCAAGGAAATAAGCTAGTTGACTTTAAAATTTTTAAGTGGTCTGTGAATAACCAAGACATCATTTTTGTCCCTTTAAGTCCTCAGTTTTTTTTAAGAGTTACCCCGGTATGCCCAGTCGTTTAATGTTTAAGTATTTGTTAAGTATTTATTGAATTTTATTATTGCTTCCAGGGTATTCAGTGAGCCATCGATTTGGCCAGTGTTTGTTGGATATTCCTTAGTGCCAGGCAGTGAGCTAGATCCTGGAACACAGCACCGAAAAAGACAGACATGCTCTTAGGGTCTTTGAAGTTACTGCATCCTCACTTCTATAAGCCACCCTACCTCATGCCAGGTAAAGAAAGGTCATTGCTTTCACTCTTCTATCATTCCCCATCTTTCTTTTGACTGGCTTCTTGGTGGAGAGTGTCTGGAGAAGAGTAGCCTCTATTTTTGCTGGTCTGTTTACTGTGCTGGGCTGTTCCCAGTGTGGGTTTTCGCTTCCTTTTCTAGATCTTAGCTGTGGAACTTTTCCCAAGCTCACTCATCTCCCCAGTGCTCCAAACCGAACTCCTTGCTTTGCCTTCCTACTGGCTGCCCATGTATGAATGACCTCCTCTGTTGTTTGGGGGTTCACAGAGTACTTGCCTTGGGCAGGTGAAAGGGTGTACTTTTTCTCTTTCTCCGTTCTTCCCCTGCTCCTGCATTTCAACCCTATGGTATACACGCTTCCCATCCCAGGCTGACGGTCTTCCCTTTGGACTACCTCTTTCCCCTGCTCTTTGCCTCCATAAGCTAAGACTTTCCCATTTTCCTTCCCAGAATTCATCTTTCTTTGCTTTGTGTTCAGATCACTTGAAGACACTCATTAATGCAAATACTGTTGTGAGGAGGGCTTCACTGTGGTCATTTCTTCCCACCTTTTGATACATTGCTTTAGCGGCTACCTAAGAATGGGACTTTAGTGGCTTCCTAAGAATGGGATAGGAGAGATGTTTCAGGGACATTATTTCTGAGCATGTGGGAGAGGGACAAAGAAACTTTTTCATCTACTGCACAGTTTTGTCCTACAGGACCTTGTTTCCGTGGCCAAACTTCTTCTAAAAGTAATCTCCAGGGCTTCCCTGGTGGCGCACTGGTTGAGAGTCTGCCTGCTGATGCGGGGGACACGGGTTCGTGCCCCGGTCCGGGAAGATCCCACACGCCGCGGAGCGGCTGGGCCCGTGAGCCGTGGCCGCTGAGCCTGCGCGTCCAGAGCCTGTGCTCCGCAACGGGAGAGGCCACAGCAGTGAGAGGCCCGCATACCGCCAAAAAAAAAGTAATCTCCAGTGCCACCTTTACGACTAGAACTGTAGGTGGTGGTCTTTGGTTGCAACAGCGCCTCTATGAGTTCTTGATTCTCATGTGTAATTTAGGTGTCTCTAGAAGCTGGTATATTTGAGTTCATCCCTAGATGGATCCACTTAGCTACATCACTGTTTCTTTTGTTGTATTTTCCTCTTTTATGTAGAGCCAGTTCAGGTTAATTGGTTATTTCCCCGGGATTAGCTCATTTGTTGGGGATGTTAGCATCGGGTGAGTCTGCTGTCTTATTGCGGGGGAGACTGATATGCATGAGACAACTGTGTATATAGCAATGCCAACCCCCCCTGCCCCCCCCGCAAGTACTGTGTTACTAATGAGAGAGTAGAGGCAAGAGCTGGGCAGAGAATGCCAGAAATGAGCTTTGGCACCTCTTGCTCTATATTTACTTTGAATGTTATTTTATCCCACTATTTCTTAATGTCCTTATATATCGGATACAAAAGAATATCTGATGAATGGCTGACGCCCATGGCCTCTGAACTCCATAAGGAAATAGGCCCACATCTTGTAGATCTTCACCCTTGCTATACATCTGAGCTACTTCTGGGCCAGTCACATAATACAGATGCCTGGGCTGCTTCTACAGACATTCTATATTTGGAAGTCTGGGCTGGGATCCAAGCATCTAACTTAAACGTGCATTTGATCACTCTGATGTCCTGCCAGGTTGAGGAATCTCTGACCTACACATCTCTTCAAAGAACTGTCATTTTCGTTTTCAAAACCGTTCACTTTCCTTGAACTGAGTACTTATTTTTAAATCCTTCTATTTCTTTTTCACTCAGTAAAAGTGAGTCATCACCTACTTAGCACCTAACTGTTTACCATCAAGATATTTTTATGCCCTAAATTAATAACTTTTTTAGGTCAAAGAAGATGGTTACTTTTTGATGTGTTAAAATTTTGCATATTTCCGAAAGGGCTGAAATGATCTCTATTTTTCATTTGTCCATCAAATCGATAGGCTTACTTTGAGGGCCCTAAAGGTTTGCCTCTGTAATAATGATGTAAATGGCAGACATTCATTTTGTAGATTCACAATTAAACATTCTGTATATGCAGTGGCAATGATTTTCCTTGCAGGAAAAATGTTAACAGATTTTTACTAATTTAGAGGAAAGACAAGCCAAATTAGAAGAAAGTCGGCACTATAAATATTTCAAAAAGAATATCCATTTTTTATTTTTTATAATATACAGCTAAGACTAAGTGACACTGAAGAAGGAAGCTTTGCCTTATGCAGAACAATTAGGGAAATAGCTAAGAATGTGGTGAAATTAGCCTCAAAATTGGAGTATGTTCTTCTCAAGTACTTGGGTGATTTTGTTATACGTTGTAATATTATCTCTGCCATCTTGTATGACTTATCATACACAATATTTTTTAAGGCTACCTGTTCAGTAAAAGAAATAAGCCCATGTTGCTGTAGTTTGATTTTATGAGTTACTGTTATTGTTTTTTTTTTCCCCCCAGAATCTGTGAAATGGTGCAGTGGATAACTAGGATATTTTGTTATCTGTTCTATCCATTCTGGAATGATACAGCTGTTTTTGTCTGATTTGAGTTTTTCTTTTTTTAAGTATTTATTTATTTTTGGCTGTGTTGGGTCTTAGTTGTGGCACGCAGGATCTTTCTTTGTTGCAGCACACGGGCTTCTCTCTAGTTGTGGCGCACGGGCTCAGTAGTTGTGGCGCATGGGCTCAGTAATTGTGGCGCACGGGCTTAGTTGCCCCACGACATGTGGGATCTTAGTTCCCTGATGGGATTGAACCCGCGTCCCCTGCATTGGCAGGCATATTCTTAACCACTGGACCACCACGGAAGTCCCCTGATTTGGGTTTTTCTTAACACATATAATGTCTTGATCACATTATGGAAGACCTGACCCCTGGCTGCTCAGAGCCATAGACTCGTAGCCTGTCCTATGAGGCTCTCCCAGCTAACCTGTTGGCCCACTGCCGTAGACAGACTTTTGTGCTTCTGTTGAATTCTGTGTATTTCACTTAATAAAATTAAAGTGCAGGGAGAAAACCAGTTAAAGACATCTGTGTTTTGTAATGTGTGGCTTAAAGAAAATGTATGGAATTTAGGTATTGGTTTTTGCATGTATCATAGTATATATTCCCTTTTACCATCAGAATGATTAATACCTATTTTATTTAGAATTTTTGGCAAGTTGAAAATATAACCTTTAGAGAGAATTCAAGTTCTTATATTTGAATGAATAAAGTAGTTAAGTCATTAATCATGTGAAATTATTTCTCAGGGTATTAATAATCATCACTTTACCCGTGAACTTCTTTTCTAATCATAGAATTTTGATTGGTGAAGTTTTATTTGGAGGTATATCCCACTGTTAACAGGCCCAAAATACCTATGGAAAGAGTCAACAAATGTATTGATTGATTGGATTTTAAATTACATTGTTTGTAAGTTTATTTGACTTGTATCATATGTACTGATTTGTATATAACAGTTGCTCTGGATAGAGATGTGCTTCTACGGGTCTTTCATATTATTAGTGTTCAATCTTTAATTCATTCATTAATTCATTCATCACATATTTATCGAGCATGAGCTTTGTGCCAAATACTTGGTGTGTGTTGGGGCTGGAGATATACCCTTGAATACCGCATACTTGGAGTTACTTTCTGTCTAGTGGGAAACACAGGAGATAAACAGGCCAAGAGATATACAGGGTCCTATGGGAGTTCCTAAAAGGGAGGGACAGACCCCAGAGGAAGCAGACGTCTAAGTTCACCTATGAAGGTCAGGAGGAGACATTAGGGCAAATGGAACTGGTGTGGGAACAAGATGAGGCTTGTTGGAGGCCTAGGGAGTGACACCTGCAGAAGGTTAGAAGGGAGAGGGTTGGGCATCTCTTTTGCAAGCACTGAAGAGGGAGGGTGTGAGGAAAAGGTTCTCTGTGTTCAGCTTCTGAAGGAACCTTACAAGCTGTGTTCAGCATGTGTCATTCATTCAGCAAATATGTGCCAGGCACTTGCGATACATCTGGAAACAAAGGAGAAAACTACCCCCTGCCCTTGTGGAGTTTTTATTCAAGTGGAGAGGGACAAAGGCTAGATGCATAGCTAGTGGTTTTGAAAATGGACCAGAAGCCGGTGCAGCCCAAATGGTCACAGTCTCAGCATTTGCCAGTGTCATCGAGCCCAATCAAAGGCTATTTGATAACAATAACCTTGCAGTCATTTCCAGCTGTGGCCTGGTGACTGCAGATAGATGTACTGTTAACTCAGTATACTTACAGGGAAAGTTGGAAGTTACCTGTAGTTTATATTTATGATCCCTCACCTCTTGCCAGGTATTGGGCTAAGCAAAGAGCATACCATGCTTGAGGGCAAGTCCTGAAGTTCACTGCAATTGGTATTTCTAGTTGATCAGATAGATATTCCTGAAGAGTACAGGGCTTTTCTGTAATGTCAGATGAGGGTATTGGAGGGGTGATCAGAACACATTACCAGAACCAGGATTCTTCCTTGGAGCATATGATAATATCGCTACATAGAAAAATTGATTTTTTTTTCTTACTCTGAAAACAAACAAAAATTCTACATAGTGATTGAAACTAGACATTTGCTAATCACTCAAAGTTAATTATTAAAAATAAGTAAGTTTCAGGGACTTCCCTGGTGGTGCAGTGGTTAAGAATCCGCCTGCCAACGCAGGGTGCACGGGTTTGATCCCTGGTCCGGGAAGATCCCACATGCCGCGGAGCAACTAAGCCCGTGCGCCACAACTACTGAGCATGTGCTCTAGAGCCCACGAGCCACAACTACTGAGCATGTGCTCTAGAGCCTGTGTGCCACAACTACTGAAGCCCGGGCGCCTAGAGCCCGCACTCCGCAACAAGAGAAGCCACCGCAGTAAGAAGCCCGTGCACCGCAACGAAGAGTAGCCCCCGCTCGCTGCAACCAGAGAATGCCCGTGCACAGCAACGAAGACCCGTGCAGCCAAAAAAAATATTAAATAAGTAACTAAATTTATTTTAAAAAAATAATAATCCCTTTAAAAAAATAAGTAAGTTTTATTACGATTAACACTATTTTGGTGAAATTAACAAAGAGCCGAAAGGATATCGGAAGTCAGTGTGTAAAAGGAGAAATACAGTTAAGCAGAGTGAATGAGGAAAGATGTGTTTGAATTTGCTGTACAGTTGCAAGCACATTGAATGAAACCATTTGATGCGTGAGAGGTATTTGAAAGAAATTAGTGTAGTCTGGCAATCCGAGCCTGTTTTGTTTTATTTCCTTTAGAATAAAAGTTGTAAGTGGGTAGGAATTATGCCTTTAAATGTTAGCCTATAAAGGACTGGAAAACTACTCAAGGGTAACAGCTGAAGAGGAAATGGCTCTGTCAGCGTCATGCACATGGGTGATTGGGCACATAAGGGACACAAGCAGAGCGAAAGGTGCAGAGGGAAGAGGTCATGAAATGAGGAGGCTTGTTTGGAACTAAAATACAATAGCAAAAGCAAAAAGAAGCCTTGGGAACCACCGAGGTGATATATTTTTCTTCTTAACATAACACAGATACGTGCAGTTGAAAATGTGTGATGCTTCTTGTATAGATGTTGCTGTCATCAGCAGCACACACAGTTGGATATATTTGGAGAAACGTTTAATCTCATGGTTCTCCGGTCTTTGTCCATGCCACCAAAGGCATTCAAAACAGTCCAGATTTAGGTCCAGTCTTTGTATCTGTTGTACAAATATACAGCTTCCTTGACACATAAGAGCAAATTAAATGCATGCTCCATCAGCACTAAATTCTAAATAATGACCGTGACCTTTGTCCAACAATGTCCATAATGCTTATTTGCTAATGTCCATAAACGTTCATCAATATCCTAATGTGGTAACAATAGCCACTCGATACTTTGCTCTTACTCTGTGTCAAACACTGTGCTGTTGTTTGCAGATTTTATCTTACAGCGTCCGTTTGTGAACAGTATGTATTGTCAGTTTACGAATGAGGAAAGTGAAGGACAGTGAGGTTAAAATCCCCCAGATGGAGGGCACACTCCTAGTTGGTTAGTGATATGATTGTGATTTGCACGTGGTCCTGCCAGGCTCTGAAGCATGTATTCTAACCAGCAGACCCAACTGCTTCCCTGGACAGTGCAGGTAGATGTGACAGGTCAAAAGTATTCCAAGTAAATGTAAGATACAGAAAACCAGGGTTTAAGGACCACACTAATGACTGCTGTACCTTTTTTTTTTTTTTAACATTTTAGCACAATGTTAAACCATAATGATAAAGAAAAGAACCTCACAAGAAGAATGATCCAGGGTTGCAAAAGTCAAGGGAAAATGTCACCATCATTATTTTTTAATAAGGGATGAGTGAAGCTGATGGGCACAGGACCTGTTGCTTTATGAATAGGAATGCCTGCCTCTGGTAAGGACCTGGATTTGCCAAGTGCACGGCTGGCCTGGAATTAGACTCCCCTGTGGCATTCAGGCCAGCTTTTACACCCAAGTAGTTTACGATCTGTGACAATTTTCAGCAAAATAGTATGCAAGCACTTAGGAACAATTTAGAGAACCAGAATCCAAGCAGAATCCGAGTAACGAATGTTCTCAGTGGGGAGGCCTGAGGGAATAGTTGTAGAGTCCTAGAAGTTTTGGAGAGCTATCAGACTTAGAAATGAGTTGTTTGATCTGAGGTAGTTGATCTTAGAATATCTGCCGCTCATCTTTAACTGGCTGCTGCTTCTCCTCCCGTCTTAGGAGAAAACGTGACCCTTCTTCATTCTCTTGATAACCCTCAGCATTTGCATCGTTCAGCTTATTTAAACGTGCTAGTCCTGGAATCTTTTTCCAGAGATCTTCCCTGTTCCATCTTCTTTCATCTTCTCTTCCCTTCCTGACGACTCTTCCTTCTGCGGATAAAAGTGCAAATGGATCTTTTCGTTCTCTGGCAGCGGTTGTCAGAGTGTGGTTCATAGACCACACATGCCAAGTCTCTTGGGGTCAAGTTCACACTGGGACACACTTCAGGTCTACGAATCAGCACCTCAGTCGGGTGTAGTTGAAGAGCTTTCCTGAAACTATCTAGGTAGGTAGGTTGACATCGAAGGTAGCACAGCCCCAAATTCCTTGTTTTTTCCCTAGCCTATTCTTTCTGCCTTTTGAAACCCACCTCCTTCAACGTGCACAATGTCAAAATCTGTGAACTCTGTCTCTGCTTTTCTCAGTGATTTTTTCCTTTGTGAGCTGTTTTCCTCTTTTATCTTTATAGATATAGGCATGGGAAGAGCTTAGAACTTGGGGTTAGAGTGGGCTTTGCTTTCCAGCTTCATGGCTTAGTGCCTGTGTGATACAGGACCACTCATTTCTCTCTGGTAGGATGTCTGTCTTGGAGGTTGGCATGGCTAGCAAGTGGCATTTTTGATTTGGAAGCCCAAAAGTAGTTGTTTTTGCTCTGAGTCTGCCTCTCCCAGTGCCCTGGTGGAGGATTTGGGAATTACACCCTTTGCCGGGTTTATGGCTGCTTGTGAGAGAGCCACAAGATGAACTGCCTGCCCCACACACCCACGGTCCTTTCCTGCAACAAATCATGGGCGGTTTGGCATGGCAAGTCCTGGAAGAGAGAAATCCCCTCTAGTGAGCCAGAAAATGCCATAGGATCTGTCTGAGATGGCTAGAGATAGGTGTGTGATCCACTTTACCCCCTGCCAGAAAAAGATTCTTTCCTTGACAGCTGCAGAGATCAAAGGTCTAAAACCATGGATACAGGGAGATGAATGGTATAATATTAATATTATGTGAATTATATAGCTTGTAACATTTAAGGTCAACATGTCTAATTTCCTCTGTCTGGGAACCCCCAGCAGCCATGCGTAGAGAGGAATTCCAATCACAGGAGTCTTCAACTCCAAGGAGACAGGTAGCCATTACCTGCCTGTGAGCAGCTGTGCCATCCAGGCTTTAATAGTCTGTGATGGATCATGTCAACAAACAGGGGAATCTGCAGGCTTGGGGAGTGGGGGACTAAATCCCTGGACTGAGGAAGACTTACTGATGAGCCAGCCTGGTAAATGGGTTTTTCAAGAATCATCCTGGAAGAGATGGACCACACCTCTTGAGTGAGAGCAATATGAGGGTCTAGTATGTCGCCTGTTACTAAGAAAGGGTCCATGTTTTGTCCTAAGCCAGGGTATGAAGTATAGTCATTCATGTTGTGCAGAAATGTCACAGGACTTGCAGCTTTGGGACTTTCAAAGGAAGGGGTGGGAAGATTCCATGAGATGTGTGGTGCTGGTGTGGTGTGTGGTCCAGGGCTTGGGTCAGAGAGCTTCAGCCCCCATGGGAGGTTGTTTCATTTGGGACAACCCTGCCAAGGATTCATTTCATTATATGCTTTCTGTGGGCCTTTCATGGTTCTTCTTTTCTTATTTTGACCATGAATACATTTACTGATTTTTAAAATCTCCACCACTGTAGCTTTTCATTGATAAAATGTTTACTATCCTTATTTTTAATTTTTCTTATTTTTTTGCGGTACGCGAGCCTCTCACTGTTGTGGCCTCTCCCGTTGCGGAGCACAGGCTCTGGACGCGCAGGCTCAGCGGCCATGGCTCACGGGCCCAGCCGCTCCGCGGCATGTGGGATCTTCCCAGACTGGGGCACAAACCCGTGTCCCCTGCATCGGCAGGCGGACTCTCAACCACTGCGCCACCAGGGAAGCCCTATCCTTACGTTTTATAGTTCTTTTTAAAATTAGCTTTTAACTATTTTCCATGACTGTTTCTTTTCTATATGTTTTCTACTTTTATACTGTCTGTTTTTATCTGATTAAGGTGTTGCTCTATACTTTCCCTTCTTCGCCTGGGTAGACTTCTCATTGATTTACCAAAATAGCTCTCCACTATGAAGCAGAAGGCTCACAGGGTATAATCTTCTAGGTTATAAGGCTCAAACTAAGAGAACAAGTTTGTTTCTTGACACCAAACATTATTCATCCTCTTAATTTCGAGCCTTATAGCTTGAAATCCATGGTCTGTGATGAAATGGAAGCCATTTCTCTGAGCCTTATTACTCTATCTTAAAAATGAAGATGATGAGCTCTACCTCAGAGCCTTGTAATGAAGATTAAATGAGATATATACATCTAGCACAGGAGCTAGAAATACGAGATGCTTAATAAATGTAATTTCATTTCTTTTTCAATTTCTGTAAAACTCCAGGGAACATTAGTAAATGTCTAGGTATAAAAAGAAGATGATGATGAGTTTGGTGTTAAGTTTGAGGTACTTTTAAGCCATTCAAGTGAAGATATCAAGTAGGCAGTTGGAGTTATGGGTATAAAGCTCAGAAAAGTCTGAGCAAAAGGTCTTCAGCTGAAGGGGTCTTCAACATACAGAGGCAAGTTGAAGATAGAAGGTTGCGTATGGAGTCTCAAGTGACAAGGAAACCTAGGGCCTCACAATTGAAGGATTGTCAACACTTAAAGTCTTTTGGGTGAGAATAAAATAGAACCCCCAGGAGTAGGAGAAAAGGGAAGTGTGTTGTTGTGGAAGCCGTGTCACGCGTGTTTTTTTAAATTAATTAATTAATTAATTTTTGGCTGTGTTGGATCTTCGTTGCTACGTGCGGGCTTTCTCTAGTTGTGGCAAGCGGGGGCTACTCTTCCTTGCAGTGCGTGGGCTTCTCATTGCTGTTGTTTCTCCTGTTGTGGAGCACGGGTTCTAGGCGTGTGGGCTTCAGTAGTTGTGGCACGCGGGCTTCAGTAGTTGTGGCTCACAGGCTCTGGAGCACAGGTTTAGTAGTTGTGGCACATGGGCTTAGGTGCTCCGTGCCATGTGGGATCTTCCCAGACCAGGACTTGAACCCGTGTCCCCTGTATTGGCAGGGGCATTCTCAACCACTGCGCCACCAGGGAAGTCCCTGCATGTTTTTAAGGAGGGAATAAGAGTGTCTTTCTGACCACCAAGGAAGATGAGAACTGAACATTGTCTATTGGCTTTAACTTCTTAGTGGTCATGGTTGACAGTTCCCAAGGGTTTTCTTGGACGAATCATGGGGTCGGAAGGCTCCACTCCCTACTCCCACAGAACTGAGATATCTTTCCTCTGACCTGGCCAAATATTCAACTTTTATACTTCTAATGTGATTTTTTCTTTATGGTTTGTAATGATAGTTGTTTGTACTTAGCCTCGTTTCCATAATAAATTATCAGTTTCCTGAAAGCAGAGGTCATGCAAAGTACCATATAAATCACACCTAGTAAGTATTTAACAGTTCAGCTTCAGAATCGTGGGTTCTCCCAGAACAAGGCATGTTTCTTTGTCTGTTCATCCGTCCATCCATCCATCCGTTCACTGAAGAGTGCTTTATTTACCAACTCCATACCACGTGCCAGGCACTATTTTAGGCTATGTGAATATAGTGGTGAACAGAAGATATTCCTTTTCTGCATGAAACTTACATTGTGGTGGAGACATGATAAAGAATAAATACATATTCCGAGTGCCTTTAATGTCTTGTTTCTCACAACAACCACATGGCATAGATATTATACTCGTTCTTTTTTTTTTTTTGATGAGAAAATGGAGGCACAGAAATATTCAGTAACTTGCCAGGGTCATCAGTTCATTAGAGGTGGATCTGGGATTCAAACTCAGGCATTTTGACTCCCAAATCCAGGCTGTTAATCACCCCACTGCACTGCAAAATGTTTGGCATAGAGTAAACTATTATTATTGTTATTAATACTAATGTTATTAATAGCAATTATTCCTCAGCATAGGGATCTTTTATCCCAATTCAGATAAGGAAACAGATCCCACCAAATTATTGGCAAAACTGAATTCAGAAGCCACATTTCCATGTTCCCAATCCAATGTTTTTCCCTCATACAGTACCTCTCCTTTAAGGGAGGGAGTCTGGAGGGGTGAAGAGGTAGAAGAAGGGTGGAAGGATGAAGGAATGGGCAAAGAGAAAGAAGGATGTGTGGAAGAGATGTAGGAAGGAATTAAACCTGTTTGATTTGGGATTTTTGACGCTAACAAACTATGTCTACTTTTTCAGGTTTTTTCCCTATATTCTCAAGAGGGAATATCCTTAAAATAAGAATATTTCCATGCAAAGTAATCACATTCCATTTCATAGAGTAGCAAAAGATTTCAGGAGCTAGGAGACCCTAGCTAGTTAAAAGTAAAAGACTATATTTTGGAAAGGACATTATTACTGGCATTTCTATTGTGAAGGCATTGGTTGGAAGATACAGTAGAAGTTTTGTTTACCAACAGCCAAGTCTTTGAGGAGTGTATGTACGTGTGTGTGTGTGTGTGTGTGCGCACGTGTGCACAATGTATATAGGAGTACGTACTTATTTTATAAAATCCTGGTAATGTTGAGTTTACTTTGTGTATATGTTTTGGGGGAGAGGATGCTGAAACATTTCTCGGGGATGGGAAAGTCTTTGTACTTATATGCATGGCCGCTCTAATATCAGGCACCATATTTAAGCATCACAAATATACACTAAGCAAGGGACAGATGCACAAGGAATTTAAGCAGAGTTTTCTAAATGGCAAATAATTAGAGGGGAACAGATGCCTATGGGCAGCAAAGGATGAAATGAGGTACCAGGAATTTTAAAAGGGAGATGGAAATACATATGTAGAATGTAGTTGCTCTCAAGGATATTTAAGCCTAGAGGCTGTTCTTTCCCAAAGTTCTCTGTTTTTTGTGGGTTTTGACATTAAATTTTGTTCTCTCTTTACCTATATTCCCCAAAGAAATAGATCATGCTAATCATTCCAAAGTGGTACAGATTTTCTTTCGAACCTCAGTTTTGGGTGACTTTGTGGGTTGCATCTCTTTCTTCTCTCTCCCCAGGGCCGTGTCTTTTCACAGGACTGCCAGGATATGACATTTTTCACAGTGTCACTCCTCATTATTTATTATTTATTCCCCATCTACTTCCAAAAGGGTTTTTAGCTAGCCTGCCAATGAAAGACGCCTACAAATGTGATTTTTTCCCTTGATGTGCCTTTTAGGATGGACACACCCTCCTTTGGAACAGTCCTGCTGTCCAGTGGGTTGTGTCCATCTGAGAACTCTTCTGCATAGTCCTGAGGTCGAAAAGGAAACAGATCTCCAAGCATAAAGTAGAGAAGAGCATGAGGCATTTCCCGTCTTCCTGTAGAGTGGTAGTTTAAACAGCAGGGCCACGGAGCAGAGCGATTCAGCAACCCAGCAAAGCCGAACAGTAGCACCTCATCACTATCCTTCAGTTTGAAATTTACCTGTTGTGCTCATTGTAAAAAAAGAAATGAAATCTCTGTAATTATATTGGAAGGGGGAGGAGATCATGTTTTAGTTCCTTTGATCTTGAGCTAGAATAGGCTCTGCTTTTGGAAATTTAATTTGAAAGAATCCAACGTACACATCTGCTTTTTGCGCTGCAAGTTCTATTGAGCTTGGAAGTAGAAATTTATTAATGCGAACGTGTAGAGACTGTTCCTTGAGGGAAAAAAAATGCATTCGAAACCCAAGGTGATCCTTTCTGCAGAGCTATGGAAGATTTTAATAAATACGTTCTCCGTGTTTCTTCTAGAGTTCAGGGATGGGGTTCCTTGTTAACAAGGACTAAGCTTTGAAATTACAGGACGCTTTGGGGAACAGAAAGGTTCATGATTACTTCAATATTTAAAAGTTTCCGAAGGACAAATTAGGTGGATAAGAGATGAGAAGCAGACTGAATCCTCAAAAGAAAGAAAGAAAAAAAAAAAACCAAAAACAAGTGCGTCATCAAACCATTTTGAGAACATGTTTGAATTGATGGTAGGGTCCATGCTAAGAGACAAAGCTTTCATTTCAACGAATCCAGTCTGCCTAGCGTTCTGGAAAATTGCCTTTGCCTGTAAATGGAATGGCATGCAGAATTTAGGTAGGACACTTTCTCACCCAACTTAGCCTGCACTCTTTATTTTCGTACCATTCCATGAAACTGCACATAAATGACACGTGACTTAATCCTTAGAGTGGCCGAATTGCATGGTCTATTTTGATTAACTTTTTCTTGTTCTCAGTGTAAAATTTCCAGTAAAGCCTAAAATGTCGTGAGCGTTTTGGGACATAAATCCCTTAAGCTATTTTGTAGTCATATAGTTGTCCTTTGTAGGGTTTGAGTGCTTTCCTAAACTCCTTCTCATCTCCAAATGGGCAAAATAAATTATAAATTGCTGAGAGCATTCAATCACTGGGTGAGCAGTCGTCTCCTAAAGCTGGGGAAAGTATCCTTTTGCAGTTCTTTGAGTAAATGGAGGTGATTCTTTCTCATATTTGTGCTCTATAACAGATCTCAAAAACTTGGTTATGAATTACCCAGGCTTAAGAAGGAGTTCATGATGAAAGACTATACTGAATTAATAAAACCAGTCTTTCTTTTTCTGGTGTGATGTAAAGAGATTTTTTTTTTCCAAAGGTGGTAGGTAGGTGGGCTTCAGTGCATTTCTGTTGGTTACTTGTTACTTTCTTCCCCACTGAGTTTTTTGTTTGTGTGTGTGTGTGTGCTTCTTTTAAGGAACAGAAAGGTGAAAAGCCGCAAAGAGTTAGGCTGGGAATTAGGAATTCTGAGTTTAAAACAGGGAGCTATCCTAACGTGTTGTGTCGGAGTTGGTGTTTCAGTTGTATTGCCGGGATAGCCCGTGACCCTTGCAAATGTACAATTTCATTTGGGTTCAGTGATTCCTGGATGAGTCTGTGACATAGGACGCCAAAGGCCACAGGGGTTATTTAACACACAAAATGTTAGGACAGAGCTGGCTCCCCAGAGTCTTCTGAGTAACAAGGATTTCATCTGAACCCCTTTTCGGGGGGACCACGGAAAGTACTGCTCCGCACTTCCAGTGAATCAGTTTCTAACCTTTACATCAAAGGATGACTTTGTCCAGCTCCCCACATCTCCCTTCCTCAGAGGCGGGAGACCCCCAAACAAAATTTCTATGTCTAACGGCAGACAGTTGGGGTGCCGTAACCAAGCAGTCACCCTTAAAAATTAATGAGCTTAATGATGGTTCGGAGAAGCGATCGCGCTGGTGGTCGGGGAGGGAGGGGCCGTGGGGATGGCAGAAGGAAGAAGGCTGGACTCCTCGTAAGTGACAATGATGGGAGCCCCTGTCCTTATCTCCCCTCCCCAGTCTCCCTTCCCACTCCCTCCCCCCAGTCGCCAGCCCTTCCATCCTCCTCTCTTCACAGGAGCCACAGCAGATAGAAAGACAGGGCGATTATGAAGATGTCAGTTGGAGCGTAGGCAGGCGAGAGGGGAGCAGCGCTCCAGATGAGGTCCGGGGGGGGGCCGAGGAGGGTCACTCATGGACGACCGTGTGTGTGTGTCTGACAGACTGTGAAATGGTGCGTTGTTGCACGGCTGCGCTGCACCTGGGCCCTTCATCTGTGATTGATTGGTTTGGTCATGTGTAATGGTCCCATCTGCTCTGTGTTGTTTTTCTTTTTTTACTTATAAACACCGTTCCCAGCGGCTGAGAGAGGATGAGCTATGTTTTGTCATCTTCACTTACACTTTAGCTCAAAAAAATGGTCAAGTAGGTAAGCTCTAAAGTGTATCCAAGTAATGTAGCAGCAAAGTCTGGGTTTCCCCCTTTGCTTGGGGGTGTGTGTGTGAGTGTGTGTGTGTGTGTGCGCGCGCATGTGTGTGCGCCCTCCTGCGCACGCGTGTGTGCCTGGAGTTTTCATGCTGCCTGTTAATATCCGAATAGTTCATGAACCACAGAAGACCAAAAAATTGCAGAAATGATTTGCACAAATCTGTGACTCTTACTGCAGCGGGGAGTTGTTTTTTTTTTTTTTTTTTTTGTAACGGAGCCAATACTTAATTAAAACCGCTGACATCATGGTGTTATAATTAAGCGTGGCATTAATTAAGCTGGAATAACGATTTTTTTTTTATTAAGAGCTGCTTCTATTGTATAAGACCGTTATCGGCTAAAACCAAAATAATTTTAAAGCAAAAATGAATTCCCTCTAAACAAGCCCTTTTCAACTTCCCCAAAGTCCGGCCTCAGGACTGTCGTCATCAGGGCTGTGTGTGTGTGTGTGTGTGTGTGTCTGTGTGTCTGTGTGTGTCTGTGTGTGTCTGTGTGTTGGGTGGTGTTGGGATGGGGGACGAGTACAAGTGAAATTTGTTTTTTTTCACCCAAAAATGCTGATCGGCTCCTGGCATTCTGATGGCTAATTATGCATCGGAGAGCTTCGACAGCTGCATTCATCATCATAAAATGTAATAATTAATGACATTCCAACAAAGAAAAATATGCAAATGAGGACTCATTAGCATTTTCATATTCAGCTTTGATAATGCTTTTGCTGACAAGGTTGTAATTAATGAAAATTCATGTCGCAGTCAGGAGATTGGATCGGTTTCATTCCGCTCACAATTCCCAAATGCTTGCATTATGGAAAATCGGCAGCTCTGCCAACTTTTCAGGGAAGAAAAAAACACACACACACACTAAAAGCACCAGATGCAAATTAATGGTAGGGAGTCTTTAACTCTTTAAACCACCCCCCTAAATTTCCATCATAGGAAACATGTGATGAGTTTTAGCCTAAGAACTAGATTCTTTTTTTTTTTTTTAATAACAGCCCTGAAAGTACTTTTATTTGTGACCCAAGTATGAGAATTTCTGGCAAACTTTTTTTTGTAATATTAAGGAAAAAACCCTCTACTTTTCCCCCTCTTTTCTTTTCCCTTTCAAGACTATTTAAATTTACGTAGTAAAACATGTTAGGACAGCCAAGCCCCAGCGTGTTGTGTTCTGTCCTCTAGCTGGCAAATTTACGGCACGACAGTTTATTCATCCTCATGCTTTTTGGAGACACCTCATCACGTATTTGTGCTTCGATCTTCCGGTGCCTCCCTCCGTGTGCTACCCATAAGGTCGAAAGAAAAGCAAGTATTCTGTTTGTCTATTCAGGGTGAGTTTTTTTTTTCTTTTTTGGACGATTTTTTTTTTCTGTGCTTTTTCTTTTTAATATATTCCCTTTGTGGTTTAATGTAAGAGTTTGGGAATGTGCCCATAATTCTCTCACTCAACACTTCAGGTTTAGTGTTGGGCTTCAAACGTAATTTTAAGAGACCCTGTACAATCCAAATGGATACCCAGAAACCCCAGAACCAGAGATATGGACAAGCATTCAGTACAGAGAGCTATTAATTTATAAACCCTCTGTGTGTTGCTTTCGGAATGTGTGACTGGAGATTGGCAAATAACCACTTTGTGCCAACCTGGTACCATGATTTGTTAGACTAGCCTAAAGTTAAACCGAAACTTCTATCTCACTCTTGACATTAGAAAGAAAAAACCTAAACATAGTTCTGACTGGATGTAAGATTTGATCTTCAGGTTGAAAAATGATTATTACTACGTCAGATCTTTTTGCTGAGGCAGATGTTTAAAAAAAAAAAAGGTTTGTATAAGGATTAAAGGAAAGGTTTGCATAAGGGGAGAATGAAAGCATATTTCTTTAAAAATTGTCAAATTAATAAGCATTGTTACTCTCAAATAATATAAAACAACTTCAGGCAGTTCCTAAGATGCAGTTTCCTGTTTATTTAAAGTTAAGTTATAATTCCCCAAGTTGCTAGCCCAGCATAAAGAAAGAATATAAATGTGCCTTGTTAGGGGAAGGTAGAAACTTTGATATGCTAGGTTTTATTTTTTAGAGTATCTCAGTGAAATAGAGAGTATCATGAGCTATTTAATGAGAATTTTAAAGTGAATCTTTTTTTCCTATTATGCAATTAAGAATGACTAGATTTTTATTACTTATTAATCTTTTAGAGATCTGAGAAACAGAATTTTATTTCAATTTCTTGCTTTTTCCAACTTTCGTCTTGTCACAGTTTGTATATGAATGTGTGAGTGTACACACATGTTGTGTAAATGTGTGTGTGTCAGTATCTGGAGATTACGGTGAGTGAGTCTGTCCCCTTTCCTTTAAAATCTATTGTGTTAAAATAGCAGGCAGAAGAAGGTTTTTTTTCTTTTAGTTTACTTGTTTTTGATGTGGGCAAACTGCCCATCCAGATGGTAGAAATTCACCTGTAAACAATCTGAAACGATAGGTTAATTCTGACATTTTATATAACTTTTTTATTTTCTTTTCGTACAGTACAAGTGAGTGCAGAGTAACTACTCAAGATGATGTTTCCTCACCACCAACCCCCTTTTTCTTTTAAAGCGTTTCCTGCTGTGATTGGTTCTCCCCCTGCCCCAAATCAGTATTTTGGGCTCAATTAAAATCTGTGGCTTTAGGCACTTTGCTGTTCTTGTCAAAACCACATCTGATGAAATCTTTGACTGCTTTTAATATGTGTAAATGAGGAATTGATGGGAGAAGTAAAGGAACAAGTGTCGATCAGCAGGTTAGTGGTGGAGAAGCAGATCATTTTAATTGTGGAAGCTCAACGATCCTCTGGCTTTGATAAATTCACTGTTCGTTTTCTCCTCCCACCAAATTCACAACTCCTACCTTTCTCAGTAATGCCCAGCCTGGTGGTAGCAACCGGAATCCTGAAATTTGGTTTTGTTTTCAGTGTGGTTAGCCTCTGGTGGCTTCTGTGCCTGAGCAAACTGGAGATGCTTTGAAATGATTTGTTGACCTGTTATCAAGGAATCCCGTTATTTCTCAAAGCAGGTTTTGGGGGTGTTTACACAGTAGAGCATGAAAGGGAAAGGGAGTATTGGAGATTGTTTTCAGTCATAGTAATTGTAATCATACTGTATTTACAAGTTCCTTTTGAATGCTATCCTCTTGTTTTTATTTCTAGAAAAATCCTTTGTTTGAATACATTATTTCCTGAGTTGTTTACATAATAAAGACGGCTCTAGGGGCATCTTCCCTGGTTTATTCCCTTGGGAGAACATTTTTGAAAGTGATCCACTAAGATTATACCTGTTCAGATTTGGGACCCTAGTCGTGGTACTGTTGGCTGCTTTTTCTGTTTCCTGTTTTGCAGATGTTAATTCCTTTGGGTAATTTTTTTTAAGTGATGAGATTTTCACTGTCCAGCAGCAAGCCACGTTTCCTGGAGTTACTGAACTCTGAAATAGGAAACCTGTGGGGGATCAGTTTTACCCTCCCCAGAAGCTGTTGCTTAAATCAGGGAGAATTACTGCCCCATGACTGAGAATTTTAAAGGAGTTGTTTCACTAAAATATCCACAAGCTTTCTTTCAGGTATTGCAACAAAATTCACATGTGTTTGTGGCCCATGAAGCCTGGATTCCTGGCAGGATTCTCATCCAGTTGCTTCTCCTGTTTCCCTTGCAAACTTTCCCATTGGTTGGGGTCTGTGGAGAGATTTCAGTGGCTGGCTGGTGGAAATGTTTAGGAGAACATTTGCGTATCAAAACAGCCTAGATATTTGCAAAAAAAAAAAAAAAAAATGTTTATCTGAGAAAAAAAGAATCCACTTAGGATTAGGAAGTCACTGCTTTAAACATTTTAAAAGCATTTGTGATTTCCCGGAGTATATTATGCACGAGTAAGGCCTAACCTGACATTCAGGGGTCATGCCCGCATCCATATTTTTAAAAAGCTTATAAGATAATGAACATTTTGCTTAATGATTAAGATCTGTACCTATATGTGGTATAAAAATTCCCCCCAAATTAAAGGACACAGATATATCCAAAAATTGTTTATGATTTAGTGAACCTATGAAACAAAAGATGCAGGGAAACTGCCTCCTTCTTTTCCTCCTTTATGTATTTTTCCCCCATAAAACCCAATTGTGTTGCTGTGTTGTGACATTCGGTTCTACTGGAGTCCATGAGCTTTCTCTTTTTATTTATTTAACATCTTTATTGGAGTATAATTGCTTTACAATGGTGTGTTAGTTTCTGCTTTATAACAGAGTGAATCAGCCATACATATACATATATCCCCATATCTCCTCCCCCTTGCGTCTCCCTCCCACCCTCCCTATCCCACCCTCTAGGTGGTCACAAAGCACGAGCTGATCTCCCTGTGCTGTGTGTAAGCTTTCTCTTAATGGTGATGATTTAAATATCAGATCTTCCTCTTTTTTTCTTGGTAAAGAGCTTAATGTGGACATACTGGTGTTCAGATTATTAAAGTTTTAACTGCATTACACTGATAGGTTGGAAACAGCAAATATAAAACTCAGGGCAGGCCAATTTTGTTAACAGTGTAGGGGCTGAACGCTGACAATTACTGTAGTTAAAAATCCCTCGGATCAGGTGTTATTTTGCCGTCTGGACATTTTAATTAGTAATAAAAATGTGGATCTGGATACACAGAAATAGGATCTACAGTACACAACGGCCCGATGCACTCTGTTGGTGTTGAGGTGTGCCTGGCTACATTTTGTGTGTGTATGTGCTCGTGTGTAAGTGTAGTTGTGTGTTGAGTATGTGTTCATTCCTCCTAGTAAAGCCAAGCATAGGATTCTATCACAATACCAAAAAACGTGGCTACTTTTCTTGAATAAGAAGTGAAAATGTGTAAAAAGTGTACTTATATTCCTAAGTAATACTTGCCTATATCTTTTTAATGGTCATGCTTCCTCGTGTAATATATGGTATGGCATGTCAGTACAGTGCTGACATTAGAGCTAGGCTTGGGCAAAAGATGTGGCTCCTCCATTTCATAGCTGTGTGCCCTAAGACAAATAAATTAACCTCTCTGAGTCTCCCTTTTCTTACATATAGAATGAAAGTAATGATAATAATAATGATACCTATCTAACAGAATTATGATGAAGCTTATAAGAGCATGTATGTGAAAGCACTTGGTAAACTACAAAGAGCTGTAACAGTTGATTTTTAATACAAGTTGCCAGTCATAACCCACATAAGCATCTTCGTAATTCAATAAATTGTCTCATATTAAAAAATAAGGAGACGCAAATATAAGAGTACAGTAACAAATAGTAACTTTAGGACCACCAGAAAATATGTTCATAATTTTAAACATAAAGCAAAGTGATCCATTTTTATAAAGTATCTGTATATGCTCTTTGAAATAATGTTATTCTTAATTAAGGCAGACGCGGGTACATTTGAGGGAAATAGTGACCCTCTGGAGAAATGGAGACTGAAAATAGTTTAGGGAAATGAGTCTTAGTGTCTTCTCGTTCGGAAAGATGCATACGTGTTTCTCTTAATCATTATGAATTTCTTGTTTGTAAACCAGTGTGAATACTTAAACGATAGTCATTATTGTTTAGAAAAACCTACCATTACAATTTATACACACACAGACACAAACACACTCACACACGCATCATATTATATGTAAATTTGCTCAAGAAGGCATTCTCCCCAGGAAGTGAGGGTGTTGATAAAATTGATGTTGGACACTGGACTAGATGAGTTTGGATACTTCTGTAGAAAGCTTTTTCTGTTTTTATTACAAGTTCAGTTCTCTTCCTGAGAATTCTTCGGAAAGGATTTGTTTTCTTTACTGAGACGAATGGTGTCATGGAATACTGTGGTCTAATGATGCTATTTTGGTCATTTCATTAATTTCATCTTCTTCTCCCTTAAAGTAATAAATGCATACCTTGATTATAATACAAATTATATTTACATTACATTGTTTCTAAGAACAAATATTTATTTTTATAGACAACCTGGTTTTAATCAGTGTCTTAGAAAGCTTCTAAGACTTGTCTCTGGAACATGGTATTAGCAGAAGTAGGCAGTTTTTTTTTTTTTTTTTTGGTGAGGTGTTAGGGGGAGCTAAATTCAACCAAGGCAGTCTTCAGTTAATTCATTAATCTGGTAAATATTAAGTAAACTACAGAAGAAACAGAAACGTGCCAGTTGTGACTATACAGCTTTTCAGGTCTTTTGGACTTGAAAATGGAAACTGGTTTCATTTAACGTTCTATCAGTTTAATGTAAATGTCTCATTCTAATGACCAGTTTCATTGACATCTATTCTAATCTAGTGAACAGAGAGGCTCTACATATAATTTGTCTGGAAATTTTTGAAATGAGCTACAGGTCCTCCTCTTTGAAGCTTCCTTTGATAAAAATGGCCTTGTGTGCCTTAACCTTCCAGAGTTCAGCATTGACAGTCAGGAGGTGAGAGAGAAATTGTGGGACTCCTTTAAAAATTATCCCAGAGAAGGGATTCAGCTACACATCGGGGGGACAACATTTAAAATTTATTAAAAAAGTAATTCAAAGGAAAGTCTGTAGCCAAACTCCTTAATTGTGATGCATTTGCTGAGTTCCCCTCTTCCATCGTCGGGCCTGCTCCGATGCCATATGGCCTACCATGGAACATTTAACTTGTCAGATATAATGGATTGTCCTGGAAGCAGATTTTTGCTTTGAGCATTCGGCTCCTTTCTTGCATTTCACTCTCAGCTCCAGGCTGCAGGATGAAGGATTGTGGTGGAAACGCAAAGAAGAGACACACAGTTGATTCCCCTTAAGAGAGTGACCTATATGCCACAAAATTTTACCCACGTAAAGAGGCATTATCCCCATCACTGGCCTTAGCAGGCTGCACGTCAGAATCATTTAAATTTGCCTGGACTTCACAAATTGTGTAAACATTTCAGAACTGAGTGCTTTGGAATAATAAACCATCATCATTTTCACTTATGCAAAAAGGGTGTAGCCACATCGGCCAAAAGATAAGTGTTATTTATCATGACCTACATGTAACCTATACCACCTGGTTGGTAGATGCTGTAAATTAAGTTCAACTCTCAAATCTACCGAGAATGCTTAAAAAAAAAATCACCTGATGACGATGTTACATGGCTTCATTGTTTTTGTTTAGTGAGTGAGGTGGGGTTGAAATGATCATTTAGGTGGATAGACAAGTAGCAGTTAATTATCCTACTAAGCTTTCCATCTTGAAACCTTCTGTTTATTCTAATGCACTTGAAATGAGAGATTGGACATCCTGTGGATTATTTAACTTTTATCTGTAAATGTAAAAAATACAGTATCTGAGGTTGGTTTTAATTTGTTGCTTTCATGAGGTAATTCATATTTTCTTTTCAATTTGTGATAAGGTTTCTGAAATCAAAAGCTCGGAAAGGGCTAGGAGGAGTTTGTGACTTTTGCATCTATAGGATAACTTCCTTTAAAAGAATAAGCAGCACCCTTTCTACACATACATGTACATACATAGCTGCGAGATACTCTTCTGGCAAAATCTACTGTAACCCCAAAGCTAATATTATAATACAAAGACCCAGAATAGACAACTTACAAATAATCAATCAAGCACAAACCAGTGGGAAAATAAGTAACGTATGTATCTCAATTTAACCATAAAACGGTACATATTCGATTGCTCTAGGGTTACAAAAATTAATAGATTTGTATATGACACATGGAATTACTCTAAAAGAAACTGTCTATTGGCAAAGGGTAATTTAATACACTTCCCAAAACATGTGTGTTTATGTATTAGAAATTTAACATTTAATTTACTTCTACAAATTCATGTTTTCTAGATAATTCTTCATATAGATCTATAAAAACTACAGTGGCCTTGAAAACTGATATAACCTCACTTCTATACAAAGAAGAGTTACTTCTTTTTAATGAACAACTTTCCGTGAAGCAGTTAAGAAATCTCTGTTAAAGTCAGTATTGAATCATAAAGTGTACTACTGTATATTTCTTACTAATCCTAAACTGAGCACATTTGTTTTATTGATGCCCCGATAGGATGATTTTTTTCCCCCCTCTCTGTATTCAAATTTTGGTCAGGGTTAGTCCTAAATGAATTTGGGTGGTGCCTGGCCAGAGCCAGCTCTTGTTGGGGCTTGTGTGCCCTCTGCTGGCTCACACTGAAATGACTGGTATGTGGGGTTCTTCATTTCTTTTACTTTTCAAGGTTGGTTTTTTTTTGTTTTTTGTTTTGTTTTGTTTTGATATTTTTACACAATCAGATATTTGCAGTGATTATAAAGTTGTAGGTTAATACTGAGTATGGAAGTTAATTTGTTTTTATTAGGAAATGAAGGGGTTTTGTTTGGGGTTTTTTGGGGGGAGTTTGCTTTTGCTAAATAGACTCAATAGCTCAAATAGCATGTAAAGTATATGCCACTCTTTTTAAAAAATAAATTTATTTATTTATTTATTTATTTATGGCTGCGTTGGGTCTTTGTTGCTGTGTGCAGGCTTTCTCTAGTTGCGGTGAGCGGGGACTACTCTTCGTTGCGGTGCACAGACTCCTCATTGAGGTGATTTCTCTTGTTGCGGAGCACGGGCTCTAGGTGCACAGGCTTTGCGGGCTCTAGAGCTCAGGTTCAGTAGTTGTGGCGCACGGGCTTAGTTGCTCCGCGGCATGTGAGATCTTTCCAGACCAGGGTTCAAATCTGTGTCCCCTGCCTTGGCAGGCGGATTCTTAACCACTGTGCCACCAGGGAAGCCCGTATATGCCACTCTTGAGTTATTAAGTGGTTGCTTTCAGGTGACCGTTAATCGTATTCCCGTTGCTTTTGTAGATCCTCCTGGCCTGATTATACTCAAGAAGAATTCTTGTTTACTGAGTTGGAAATGGACTTGAAAAGGATAAATCATTGAAATTTTGAAACGTGACTCCTTGTATGTAGTAGCTAATGCCTCATAGAGAACTCCCTTATAGGCTTGACTGTTTTCACTTGCTTTGTGAAGGAAAATGAGCCTGTATTTACACCCTAATGTTCTGTAAAGGCATTTTTGGTTTCCTTGCAGACCAAATTAAGCTATTCTTCCTGGCAGACGTTGAGAATCAGAGTTTGAGTGGAACCTTTTTTTGTTTTGTTTGGCTGCTTTGGTTGTTTTTTATAGAGTGTAAGATGTTAACGGAGCAAATCCCTGATGGTTTCAGGTCGCAGGACTAAGTTATACAAGGGCGGTTACAGAGGGAACATCTTGCCTCCCCGCCATTGCTTGGGTGGAGAGTATCCTTGGGTCTTGGTAGTGAAGACCAGGTCTCTGTATAATGAATATGCCTTTAAAATAGCAGCAATTTTTGTTGACAAGTTTCCATCAAATTCTTTATAAAATTAATTATGTATAAGTGATTTCTGCATCTCTCCGAAATGACCTGATCGAATCCAGGTGATTACTCTGTGGTGGTTCGTTTAGATCTTTACAATTCTTTTTTTTTTTTTTTTTTTTTGCAAATTTCTCTAATTTGTAAGCAGATTCCATCAAAAAACTCCCAAATCATCTCCCAAACGTATGGAATGATCAAAGAACTTAGAGCTAGAGCGCTAGAGAAACTTAGATGAAATGTCATCTAAGTTTTTTCCAGTTTTCCATCTTTCCAATCTGAGGTACCAGTTACCTTAAAATTTGTTTTGGTTAAATCATGTAAGTGTTAGTTTTTATTTACTTTGTTTTGTTTAACATTGTCAAATAACTGCAAACTGCATTCTAACAAATATCCATTTCCCGCTAAATCTGTTCTAACGGTATCTGGCGTGGAATCTCAAATTTACGTCTTTCCTCTTGTCTCCTATTACCACACTGAGGTTGTGTTAGGTGCTCTCTCATTATTCCCATTATACCCCTGACTATGTACATTACTGGCTTTGCTCCCTAACATTTCACCCATCTAAACTCTTAACTCTTGGGAGTAACGTTCGTCGTTGACGTACCATCAGCCAACACGTGGTAGGTACACAGAGCTACCCTACAAATATTTATTTCTGTATCTCATGGTTTTTGGACCTCTTTCAAAGCTGTTCAGAGGATCATTTTTGCAAGCTTCAGAGCTGAAAATTGCTGTCTGTAAACATCTATTCCACGTGATAGATTTTATTTTCTTGCACATTTTTGATAGGATGCGGTCACTGTTCTGACTACTCCCCTTCTCTCTCCTTCCTCCCTTCTGCCTTCTCCCTCATCATCCTTTCCTCTGCCTCTCCCCTTCCTTCCTATGGCCCCCGCCTTCCTCCCTTGATTTAGTCATGCTTGTATATTCAGTAATTGGAAGGTTTTTCTTAAACATCACAGTGTGGAACTTAGTGGTTTATGTAATTCTGTCTGTGAACCATCACCTTCCTTTAACAGGGGAATTGGACTCTGAGTAGTTTGGTCCTGTTTCCTTCCTAGCTTGATTGTCATGGGGCCATTCTTTTAAAGTTGATGTTGAAGGGCAGCCTCAGTGGTTAGCATTCTTCCTACTCTTTGTCTGCTCTGTGAATGCCCTGAGTTGTATTTTGAATTGTGGGCTGTTTCACCCCCAACTTCTCAGTACTGTATACTTAGGGAATAT
The DNA here is from genome assembly GCF_949987515.2 of Delphinus delphis. Taxonomy (NCBI): domain Eukaryota; kingdom Metazoa; phylum Chordata; class Mammalia; order Artiodactyla; family Delphinidae; genus Delphinus; species Delphinus delphis. The sequence continues at coordinate 70,476,587 of NC_082695.1, read as the reverse complement.
AAAACCTATATAGTCTAAGACTAGAGAAATGATTATCTAATATATTACAGATACATCTGTAGATGACATTTAGATTATCTTCTGTCTCGGGTTAGAAATGTTACTTATATACTTATGTGTATATATAATACTTATTGTATCATACGTATGTGTAACCTGTATTTAAAATTTTCATGAGACCTCCACCTCCTTTATTTTTGTGCATTCTTGAGTATCATATCAAATGCATGTAATTTCTTTAAGAGATGATAGTGGTTATATTCTAATTGTTAGTCGTGAGCTGAGCTTGAAAACCGAGGCCATCTCTTACATGCCCTGGTGCTAAAATATGTACTTTTCCTACGTAGACACTTTATAACAAACATAATACTAAACCTTTTCCTCAGTTTTCTGTTCTGATATGCCAAATTCAGAGTTTGGTCATTATTATTTTTTACATTTAATATTAGTAAGACTCTGTTAGAACATCAGTTTAATGGGTAGCACATAATTTATTGCTAAAAGCAATTTGCACAGTGAAACGTAGCTGCTGATTTTCTTAAAATTTGCTGATTAATTCCAAATAATCGAGCCAGGCAACAAAGTCTTACTCATATGATATCGTCTGTGCTGCATCTGGCCAGAAATGTCATCGATCTCCTCCAGAGGGATCAAAGGGCCGGATTCTCTCCCCCAGCATGGACTTGTAATGCCTTCAGTAGAGCGTGGATGTGGGGAATATATGGGTGGAAGGGCCCTTTTAGGTTAACAAGCCAAGTCTGGCTCACTAGAGCTTGATCCTGGAGTCTAAAGGCGACCTCTGTCTTAGGGTAGAAAGGGAGAAGAGATACTTTCAGAGCAGTGGCCAGTGGGGCTGATAGAAGGAATGTCGTTTCACCTCCAGGACACTTAGGTCTTGGAATTCTGTTGTTTATTAGGGCCATCTACTTGGTAATGTGAGCTGAATTTCTTTAACACAACCAATCTTCATGAGCAGAGATGAACAAATGTAGAGGAAGAGGTTTCTCTAACCCACAAAATGTAACTGTCTGAAAGGGTCTTGGAGATCAACACTTGTTTACTTTTTAAAAATCCAATTAAATAGGTTGGATTAGATAGTCATTGATTTCTTTTTTTTTTTTTTTTTTTTTTGGTTATCTACCAGCTTACCAGGTTTATATGAGAGTTTCACCTAAAGTAACCTTGAAGGCTGAACCTGTTCACTTAAATTGGTTACTCTTGTCTGTGGCTTGTTAGACTAACCAGTGGAGTTTTATTTTAAAAAAACAGAGATTCTGGACCACATTCCACTGAATGTAAGTCCCCTGGGGTAGAGAACCCAGGAATCTGTTTTAAGAAAAGTCTTACTGATGATTCTCATGATGGGCAGGGTTTTTGGGCCATGGAATTGAATTTCAGGAGATTGCTTTTCTCCACACCCATCCTGCATCTTCCTTTCCTCTTAAGAGTACAACAAAAATATTTTATTTCTGTTTGCTTTTGATGCCTTTCGTGTGTATCGCAAGATTGACCTTTTTCAGTTTTACATGAAAAACTATTACGTATTTCAAATAAAAAATAAGATTTCAAATGCATATGTTGTTTCTTCAGAGGCCCTCACAAAGTCTTTCATTGCCTTGGTTATACCCAGTCACCATAGGCACAAACTGTAATAAAAATATAAAATAGGGCAGGCAGAGCCATTAAGATCTTATTCACATAAAACCAGTGGTAAGTTACGCATTAGAAGTAAGTTGACTGATTTCGGGGTTAGCCTTAGTCCCTCAGGCCCCTAGGGGACCCTTGTACAAATTGCTGATTCAGAAAATCATTACTCTGGTGGCTCAAGTGGCACTTTAGTGGCCTTAAAGAGTTATTTGACACACCTCCCCAAAGAGCTAAGTTATCCCCATGATTATGTTGATTAATTGCACACTCTGTGGAATTAGTGTTATTTTCAGTGAAAGATTTTCCTGCACTGGGAAAAGAAAGCATAAAACTCACGGGTTCTCATTTGATAATGTGTGCACTTCTCCTAAGAGTGACACCGAGGAAGAGGATGATTCTGGCTTTTGTTGGTCTAGGGTAGGTGAAATAATCTATAAGGCAGTACTTTCATTTTGCATTGAGGTGGTGATTTTTGGTGTCCCAGAGGGTGGTCACTCAAAATGTTTACCAGTTCTAATATTTTCATCCATCAAAGGACTCGAGAATGCCTCTTTGACTTACTACGAATTGAGGAGAGGGCTATGCTACATAGTGAGAAAAAGACAGGTGGAATCATCTTTGTTACCACAATAGAAACCAGTAATACATCTGGAATACTCCAAGAAGAGGCGGCGTATTGTAAAAACAGGCTTTGGTACAGGAGTTGGTAATTTATGTTCTAGCTTCGTCTCTTAATATCTGTACAACCTCTCTTATTTGTTATAAGTGGGTTACCCTTTCTGAATTTTAGTGACCTCTTCTATAAAAATAGGGGTTGAAATGCCCATCTTTCTGAATTTTAGTGACCTCTTCTATAAAAATAGGGGTTGAAATGCCCATCTAAGGAATTCTTAGGATGTTGTTATCTTAAATAATGTAAGTTAAATTACTTTGCACACTATATAGTGCTTTGCAAATGTGAGGGCTTTAAGGAGAATTGAATATTGATTCTAACCATGTTCAGAATCGCCCCAAATACAGAGTTTGGGTGGTGCCTCGAGATACTCTTAAGTATATCTGGAATTTTGGTACACTCGCTGCTTTGAAGGCAATGCAGTGTCTGGATGAGATGGGGTGAATCGATGACAGAAAGCAGCCCAAACTCATAATTTTCTGAGGTCAGAGCTCTAGATCATTACTGAGTGTTCTACTTTGATGATTTAAGAACATCAGTGAAAGTGAGCACTGATGCTAGTCTTTCCTGGGAAAATGGCTTGGCCCCTATTTCCCATCATCCTTTGCTGCAAACTATGTACCTGATCACTTTTCCCCCAAATTTTCTTTCTGTTCTCAATTTAGGAAGAGGGGGATGAAGAGAATTTTCTAGGCTGTGGAATGACTGTTTTATCTGCTGGAATTGAGTCGTAGCTCTTTTAGCATGACATTTATTAAATTTGGATTTTTAAAATGCCTCCTGGTATAGTAAGATTCTGCAGGAGAGAACCAGTGGTCTTCTCTGAATTTTAGAAATCAGGAGAATAACGTCAGCTTCTGATTTCTTGTAAAGCCAGACTCCCACCTCCAAGCTAGAATCAGGGAAAATTAAAGTTGACGGCCAGTCAGAACCACAAAGGTGTATCTGCATGGAAACATCACAACAAGACAAAGATGTTTTTAGGTCAATTAAAATAAAATTCAAATGTTAAACTTATTTATTTGATAGAATATTACCAACATATATTAACCCAGTGCATGCTTTGAAATGTTAAGTTTTTTAAAGTAGTAGTTTCTCAGATTCCTCTGAACTTGTGTTAATAGGCAAAAAGATGGGGCAGGTATGTGTATTCAAATAAATTTGGGAAAGATTATATTAAATGAAATTAAATGTCTCCACTGCAGGACTTCTCAGAGGCTTTAACATGCTAGGATACAGTGTATATTTCTGCCTGTCAGGGAGGGATATAGACAGCTTGTAACATTTCCTGGGCCTTTTGATTTGCCTCCCTTTTGTTTTTTGGAACCTGTTGTCGGGCTACTATTCCACAGAAGACACTTGTGAGCGATGTTGTGTTGTCCTATAATTTTATATATATATATATATATATATATATATATGTATATATTATATATAGTTTTTTTTTTTTGCGGTACGCGGGCCTCTCACTGCTGCGGCCTCTCCCGTTGCGGAGCACAGGCTCCGGATGCGCAGGCTCAGTGGCCGCGGCTCACGGGCCCAGCCGCTCTGCGGCATGTGGGATCTTCCCAGACCGGGGCACAAACCCGTGTCCCCTGCATCGGCAGGCGGACTCTCAACCACTGCGCCACCAGGGAAGCCCCTATAATTATATTTTTACTTTCCCTCTTCTCTATGCATTGATATGAAGTCACGTTCTTCACATATGGAATGTGTAGAGATGCAGTTTGCTGCCATGTTTTTGTCAATTAGTTGTTTCCAGTTAACTTAGAGATGGTTGCAGTTTATTGTGTGACATCACAGGTTCTGGTGTACATCATTTGCACAGCTTTAAAGTACCTAGAGACCTTTTAGGAATAAAACACCATGTAAATGTAAATTATCACCACCTCTAAGACACTTTCATTAATTTCATATCAAATTCATGAGTGTTTTGAGCTCTGGGATTTGAGTCTTCAGTATTGGGCTTCTCGCTTATTTGTAGATATTTTTTTTCAGAGTTTAAATTCCAGCAGCACAGAATAGCGCTAAGAGGCCAGCCATGGGAATCAAACTGGCAGGATCTGAATCCTGGCTCTAACGCTTACTGCCTTTGTGACCTTGGGCAGTTTTCTGTATCTCAGTTTTCTCATCTGTAAAGTGGTGTTTATATTACGTTGCCTCACAGGGTTGTTGTGTAGATTGAATGAAGCAATCTACGTAACCCTTTTGTGTAGCGGGTAATACATGACAAGGACTCAGGTATTCTTACGTGGGCAAGAGAGGAAAAGGCAGGCGCGGGAAAGATGAAAGAACTGTAAATTATAACCTCATGTATATTTTTGGAACCACCCTTCCCGTTATTGTTTAATGAAATACTCTTTTCAATATATCCCCCCAAATTATAGGGTAACCAAAGATGGCTTGGGGTTGGGGACAGGGACGACAGAGATTTATTCTGATTCACACGCGGTTGTGATGAGTTCCTTAGTCTGGTAGCAGGGAACAAAAGGCTGGTTCTTCGGTTTCCAGAATGAGGATTAGCCATGAAACAGCCTTGCTGGGTATTGTCCTACAGCATCAGATAATTTTTTTATCAAGGCTTTTCGTAGGATAATATGTTCCACTGTACAGGTGCATCTTTTTCAGTGGTGGGTGAAATACCTACCGTTTTTTAAAATTTATTTTTATTTTTTTAAATTTATTTTTGGCTGTGTTGGGTCTTCATTGCTGCACGCGGGCTTTCTCTAGTTGCAGCGAGCGGGGGCTACTCTTTGTTGCGGTGCACGGGTTTCTCATTGCAGTGGCTTCTCTTGTCGCGGAGCACGGGCTGTAGGTGCGTGGGCTTCAGTAGTTATGGCTCGCGGGCTCTAGAGCACAGGCTCAGTAGTTGTGGCGCATGGGCTTAGTTGCTCCGTGGCAGGAGGGATCTTCCCCAACCAGGGATCGAACCCGTGTCCCCTGCAGTGGCAGGCAGATTCTTATCCACCGCGGCACCAGGGAAGCCCCCCTACCATTTATATGTAATGTTAAAAGTGGCCTTTTAAGAATGAAAGGCTACAAACCCAAACATGACCTTGTTGTTATCCTACTGGTCAACCACCCGTGGGATCATCCATGTCACAGCTTATCTCCAGAAATAGTATTATGGATAAGTTGTTCTTGCCTGTCTCTCACTCCTTCCAAATGGATTAGAACTGTCCAGGTGTAGTAATCTACTGAAGGTGATACTTCTTAGGTGTATCCCTGTGAGTTAATGAACTTATGAGACCAATTTTTTCCTTCATGTCATATTTTCATTCTCATCCAATTCCCATGACATTCCCTTACAATAGGATACCATGGATATATTGGAAGAAAAATTAGAAGTCAAATGGAAAATTATGTAAGAATATAAAAGTATTAAATTTAGAATTAATAGATATTTGTTAATCATACTCCCCCTAAATTAAAAAAAAATTTTTTTTCCTTATCCTTCGTGGGGCAGCAAGATAAAGAACAACTGAATCAATCGGCAAAAGGATTGGTCTTTAAAAATCATTGGAAGCAGCTTATATTTTCTGCTTAGCTTGAGTTTTTCGAGGGCAGAAGAAGCAGCAAGTGACTCCTTTATTGATTGCCCATTGGTGCCATTTTTAATAATCAAATTTAAATATAGGTTTTAACAGCTGATGATGGGTTCAATTTGGACAAAACACGTGTTGACTTTCCTGATTGTTTGCTCACTGTAGATGCCGACTTGTTCTAGAGAAGGGGCTGCGCGTTGAGCTCCTTTGTCTCTAGAAGGATTGATTGACAGATGTTGTGTCTGCTCATTTACAGCGTTTTTCTTGCTTAATTTAAAAAATTGTGACATAGTATTACACGTTCCTTGTATACATCATTTTTGCAGAAGAAAGTTGTTTAGCCAATATGTCGACTTAGTTTATGAAATCCTCTCTTGTAGCTTTCATTCAGCCTTCAGTGTACCCCCATTAGGTTAGATTATTCGTTTCAGGCACGGCAAATCGTCACCAGCAGCAAAATTTAACATTTGGTCCTTTTAGGTATAAAATGAATCAAATGCTTGATAAGATTTGTTCCTGGTGTATATTTCAGAATCTCCCCCGCCCCTTGGTGGGCATACAACAAATGTTACTAACGGGTACTTTTAGTTTTTAAAATATGGACAACAGTACTCCATGCAGTAAAAGACTTGAGCGATTAATGCTACCCTTATGCCTCTTTTGAGTAGTTTTAGCCATGGGGCTTGGCAGTGCCACCATTGTCTTGGTGCCAAAAAATGTCCGCAGCGGCTGTCGCATTCTAGTACCGGAGGGTTGTCTCGAAAATTCTGCAGTGAACACGCCGGGTTTGTTCATCACTGCTATCTCTTTTAAATATTGGAAAAATAGAATCTTGAGCTCTTTCAAAGCTCCGTTGTGATTGTGGGGACGGGGGGAGGTCGGTGGCGAAGGATGGAGGAAAGAAGCTGTCCGCGCCAGCCAGTGGGTATAAGTGACAAAAATCCATGCCTGACACAGAGTAAACACACATATTTAGGAGCTTTTGTGTTCGCGAGCACAGATAGTTACTTAAGAATCCTACTCAAACATGTTATCAGCGCTCTTGAGAATTTTATTATCTGAAACAAATGTTCCCGGACATTTTAAGCGGAAGACCGACATCAAGACCATAGCTAATTTTTAATGGACAATTTACACAAAAGATGTATATTTTTTTCCCTTGGAAATGAGGTGTCATTGTAAAATGGCTGCTTTTTGTCATTAGGAAATTAGAGGAGTAGATATGATAGGTTTGAGAAGGTGCTTGCGTTTATCCACAGTCCCTGATTATTTTGCTCCCAAACAGAGGTTTGGGCTCTGAGGACAGATTTATAGTTGAATTTGCGAACAAAAAGATGTAATAAAGTTAAAGGCTTACACTATCAGAATGAAATGTGTTCACTCAGGATCTGTGGAGCGATCTATTTGATGGTAAAAGTGGATGCTACAGATGAAATCTTTACAAGGAGCATAATCCTTAAAAAAAAAAAAAAAAAAGGAAAAAAAAAAGTGCACCTCCCAGCCTCCTGCTGGCTGCGCTGCCTCTTTGGTACCTCACAGACTTCGACAGAGTCCTGGACGGGTGCCCATTGATGTCATGGAAACACTCAAATTACTGAGAATGATTCATGTCTATGCTGGTCTCTTATCCTCCCCCACACAAACAGGAGTAGATTTTTAACCCTGACAACTTGTAATTTGCAGTGAGTTTATTTTTGTATCTGGATAAATATTTTTTAACAAGCAAAATTAAGATTAAGCAGTCTGTATGTGATATGATAGTAAAGAATGCTGGGGCTTTGCAGCCAAGAGTACTTTGGGGACTCTGTGCAGCATGAATACATACTCTGATCACCCCTCGTTCCCCTCCTCTCCCTTCCTACACCCTGTTCTTTCCAGTCCACCTCTCCCTCTCTTTATTGCCCTCCCTTCCTCTCTCTTCTCTCTCCCATTTATTCTTATTCATGCTCTCTCTCTCTCTCTCTCTCCCCCTCTCTCTCCTCTCTCACATCCTTACTATTTGCATGGACCCCTTTTACCTTTAAAAGAATGAAAGGAATAGACCTAACTTTGATATATATATATATATATATATATATATATATATATATATATATATATATATATATATGAGTTGAGACAAATCCTAGTAGGAAAATTCGTCTCTCCAGGTCTATGTGCTGGAGTTGAGTTGGGAAATAATGCCAGGTGGTGAAATTCTGTAGGGGATAGCTTCAGTAATTTCTTCTAGAGAAAGACATAGATAGCCTTTCTTCCTTCCAGTTTTTGGAGATTACCAAAACAGGACACTAGATGTTCAGATTCCTAGGAAGTCAGAGTAAATTCTACCTCATCTATCTTCTTTCTGTCTGTCTGTCTGTCTGCCTTACTACTGACCTCTCTACCTGCCTTTCTATTTGCTAAACAAGTGAATATTATGTCAAAGTGAATCATGTTGTGGTTGTATGGAAGCTTTGTAGATGCGAGAGCTTCAGGAAGGACGTACATCCTTTGATAGCTCATAAAAGGTAGAGTTTTTTTCTGTTATCTGTTAGTAATATTTATAAAGAGAAGTTAAAGACTATAAGTAGCTTACATCTGACTTACACAGAAGAGTAAATATGTCTTTATGACCATTTATACTTCTGAAACAGGCAAATGCATCTATTCTTTAATGCAAAATCCTCATACAGTGAAAGGTTATTCTCTTAGACCTCCCAGGACTGACACTGCTTGAGATGGTGTCCTGTTTCATTGGAATTGAAACTGGTATGGGCATTGATTTTCTACTTTGCACTGAACACTATACCAGGAGTTGGGCGGGGGGAGTGTTTTCCCAAGTTTGAGATTCACTGAAGTCAGTGGAAAAGGTAATACTGGGGAAGAGGGTTAATGTTAAGGCTCAGGTTTGGCTTTCTTCAAAATCATCTTCCATTTTACATATATAGTGACTTACATACAAGGTATGCCTTTGACCAGATATAAGATTTATCAAAGACACATTCTTTGTGTGGTGTCAGGAAGGCATACTCTAACAGCATTGTCATTGAACTAAAAGATCATAATGAACACTGTTACTTCTAACATTTGTCTTAACTTGAGTCGAGGGGGGAAAACTTGGGCATTGTAGACTTCAAAGGATCCATTCAGCCCCTCAAAATACTAGTTTTGAATTTTCCCATTGGAGAAAAGAATAGTATAGTCCTGGGTAAAGAGGACAATGTACCTTAAGCTCTAGTCTTGAAGGAAAACAGTATCCTTCAGTCTTGGGTGGGGTGGGCTTTGTGGTCTGGGCACGTGGGCGGCACTAGCCCTTTTTAATGCCCTGGTATGGATTGTTTCCTGTAAGGACTCTTTACATGTCAGTAGGTGTATTCTACTGCTTAGATCTCTTATAATGTGGTTTCATTGTCTTCCTTGCTGATTATTAAGGCTCAACATACTTTTAAAAGAAACAAATGAGCAGCCTTGATTTTTACCCTTAGATATGGCCAAACAGCATCTGAGCCTTTATCTATCTCTGCAGAGCAGTCTACAGATAAAAATTGGGTTGTTAGAATTGACACAAGACATTGACGTTCCATTATCCCTTGTTCTACTGGTAGAATCTGAAGCTGGGTTCAGAGTGGGCAATTTTTCAAAAGCCCTCTTTCCCAAATGTAAATTCCGTGATCATCTTTATCATGATGGACTTTACTCCTGGGAAAGGGAGTTTAAATAAAAGAGAGAGAGAGAGAGAGAGTCCCAGAATTTTGAATAGTTTCTTTGCTTTATTCACCATCTGGAGAGCCCTGATTGATTAGCTTTGGCCTCACCATTAAGTGTCAATATAATCAATGGGAATGACTAGGCTAGGGTCATTACATAGATAATTTGCCTGCTGTGTAAATAAAAATGAAATTGTTTAAATTTTGTGAGAGAGAAAGAAAGTGAAAATAAGGAATGACAATTTGTTTGTTAGAGAAAGTGGAGGCCATTGGAATGACAGTTTTTGGAAGTGTGGAGCAGTTTGGCTAAGAATAGGAATGAAGGATATTTTTTTTCCAGTTTATCATAGCCAGAGTGAGGAAGTGTTATTCCCTGTCTTGCTTGCATACATTGCCAGTAGTGCCTACTTTACGTATGTAAACATCGGGGAAGAGAAGTGGATGTCTGTTACCTGGAGGAGATTTTTTTTTTTTTAAAGAAAAACACAATTTACACTTTTTTTGTTGTTTCTCTTGGCAGGTAAAACAGAAAGGGGCTCCTACTCATCTTATGGGAGAGAATCAAATTTACAGGGTTGCCACCAGGTAAGTGAGAATCTCGCGTTGGGAAAGGGTTGAGAGAGAATGAACCTGGTAAATCACTTTGTTTTGTAAATTAGATGATGCGTTTTAGACTGTGGCACTAATGCACTGAGAATCTGCCGATGCCTGTCTCTTTTTAAAAAGTAATGAAATAACACAGAGCGTGGAAGTCATAAACACCTCATCGTATCAGAATTGTGTTCACTGGCTTGTTGTTATTTTTTTAATCCATCAGCCGGTACCAGTGGCACTGTTTGCAAACCAGCGATCTCGGGTAAAGTGGTTCTATCAAAAGAGTTTATTTGCAATTAAGAACTTAAGAATTTCTTAGCCTGGAAATGCTTCGTGCAGCCATGTGTCAGATCCTGGGTTCGGGTGGCTACTGCCCTAAATTATAGTTTTCATAGGGGCTGTAGGATGTTGTGTGAAAACAGGGTTGTATTGAGGGATAAAAATGTCTGTGAAAATATGATTTGTTGTCCCTTTTTGTTTCTGAATTGTTTTTGGCTGGAAGTCAAGGCCAGCAGGCTAACAGCAAAGCCGTCTCAAGGGAAGCATGCGTGAGCTAGAAAAATAAGAGTACTTTAATTAAATAATAAAATGCCAGTGTCATACAAAGGTATAGCGTGTGTGTGTGTGTGTGTGTGTGTGTGTGTGTGTGTGTGTCTGGGCACTCTGCATTTGCATACTTTCAACTCTGCAGAGAAAGCCCAGTTCTAAAAATACTATCCAGAGCCAGAAGTGTAAGCTTTGTTTCAAGACAATTGAGTTTTTATAGACGCTTTCTTTTTAATTTCAGTATCGGTACTAATCACATGTTTCAAATCTTATTATTATTATTTTTTTCCTCTAAAGATTTAGACTTTCTTTTTCTAAGGGCGTGGGTTTCTTACTTTGGAAAACTCTGGATAGAATTTAATCATCCTCTTTCAGACTCAAAGCTTTCTAGTGTTTTATTATTCACCCAAACAGAAACGTACCTTCTTTTCGTGCTGGGAAGGGAATGCTTGCTCTCCTGAACCCTCTCACCCTCCCGTTTTCTTTAATGGTATGGAAAAAAAATCCATTTTGATTTTTTTTTTTAAAAAACAACCTGTTTCATGGATCCTGGAAAACGTAAGCAAACAGTTTGAGTCATTAAATAGAGCCTGCTCGAGAAGGTTTCCTTTAGGTATCAGTCAGGGATCACGAAAGGCGGAATTCTGGTGGAGTGGTGGTGTTTTGTCTTGTTTTGTTTTTTCTGGATAGATTTGCATTTTTAAAGTTTACTCCTTCGGCCCAGCCATCCATTCAGTCATACTTGGCATCTGAAAGATTGGTTGTGATGAGGTGAACGGTGCTGGGTTAAGCGCTCCTGCTGCACAAGCTGCAGAGTACAGTTTATGGCAGTTTGTCTGGAAAGAATTCCGCAGGAAAGAAATTTACAGCCATTCCAGCACAACGGAAACATCTTTGGAATGTGAGTGCAAATGTGCGGGGTAGATAGCTCGGCAGCGAGCCTCCTAGCGCCGAGTCTCTGGTGCAAAGCTCTCAATTCCTGCCGAAGAGCCTGTTCCTGTGTATCTGGTTTCTCAGGGTCAAGGCACAGGCCGTTTGAGTTTTGGGGGAGAAGAAAGTTGACAACATCCTTCCTGTTCGCTGATGGTCATGGCAGAGGTCTCTGTTTTCGACGGGCCTCTTTTTCTGGTCAATGAGAGAATAGGCTTCCTCGCCCCTGTATCCTTTCTTCCTAATAGGAATTGGCGTGATTCCTCCCAGACACAAAGATTTCCTCTGCTGAGTAAGCGCGAGGCCCCTTAACTTGTGAAAGCATCATCCAGACCGCGTGAGTCTGTCAGTGTATGTGCTGGGACACAGACCCTCCCTCGGTTTGTGGGCAACACTTCCCTCGGGTGAGACTGAAGTTAATTTTTTTGGCAGACACAAGGTGAGAAGTGGAAAGGGGCAGAGGGTGGACTAGAGGTGGACGGACTGGCGTGTGATGGCTGAATGTCTGGGCCTGGGGAATGTCTCCTTTTGAGACATTTGTGTCCAGGAAAATTCTGTTGTATACAGGAGTACGGCTGCATCCGCTTTTCTTAAAAAGTCTTCATAATAGAGCCGTGGAGTGTGGAGATTCTTTCATCCTTATTTCTGCTTCGTGATTGTGAGTCTTGCAAGGACCGACTCTCTCTTTGCTTAGCCTGGGCTCAGCAGTGTCCATAAACGGTGTGATCACTTAAGGAGAAAAGCAAAGAGCACAATTTTGGAAATTCCCTGATTGAGGAAATCGGGGCTGGAGAGGAAAAGGGTACATATTTTGAATTTCTGCTTTCGGTGAAATCTGAGACTAGAACAGACCCTAGTGTGTCTCCCAGTGAGTGAGTTTCTCTTGTGCCGAATTGTTTTTTTGAATCCCTGTCTCCAACACCAGCTATGCAAACCCAAAAGAAAGGCAGAGTCTCGGTGTCTTGGGCTTCAAGTCTAAATAGCAGATCACAGCTGAACCGATTCCCCATTGTGTGGCAAGGTGAGTGACTCGTGGAGAGGCAGCTTTTTGTTTTCTCGTGTTTACTACTTTATAGAGATGCTGGATGGAAGTCCTTTAGATGCTGTGCCCTGAGGGGCTCCAAAAACTGCTTTATCGTATTATAACAGTGTGTCCTGTGGACTTCCAGGGATGAGCACTGTTACGTATGAACGTGCTTCTTCCAGTTCCAATAGCCTTTTGTTTGGTGCAGAGAAATAGTGATGGTAAGCAACAGGTAGCCAAATGCTGTCCTGGAGAAATAAATTATTATTTTGCAATGTTTGTTGTTTCAGAATGCATCAGGTTAAAAAAATACATATCCGTCATGTGTCTCTTGAGGATGTACCACTAATAGTGATAGACATGGGACTTTTTAAAAGTGGGTGTCTTAGCTGAGAAACAAAAGCCGGCGGGTTCTTTATTAGCGATTAAATTGTTTTCATTGAAAATAGTAATGGGATGATATGAATTCATTAATGCACTTCCATATAAAATTATCAGAAATGAACTCGGTGACTTTTTCAGCCTTTCGAAATTGTATAGAAAATAAACCCATAGAAACCAAAGTGGCCAAACGGACTTTTTTTAGTTCTCACTAAATATGGCAAAACTAATTTAAATCAAATTGGAGTACGGAAATCACACCCAGGCTTGAAATGTTCTTGCCAAATTGCAACCTCATACTACTTTTTTTTTTTTTACTGGCAGGGAAAATAAAATTTATAATGGAAAGTCTGACAGAAATGAAAATGAGCGGAAATAAAGTTTTTCACAGGATAGTCCAATCTTAATACGATAACCAATAGCTAATACCTAATGGGCCTCGCTGTGCATGACAAAAGGGAAAAAATGTCATTTACTTTTGGCCTCTTTTGCTGCTTTGAATAGGATGTTTGGTGACTGCAAACTTTTTTTGTCTTTCTTAATCTTCCCCGAGATCTACTGTTTTTGAGTGAGGTGGTGATGTCAACACAAATGCTTGGTATTAAGGCAGAAGTTTTCCCCTTAAATGGAAGTTGAGTATTGATTATCAGGAAGTGTTTGTCTTTTCTTTCTGGGAGATAGCTCAAGTCTAAAGCAATGGTTTCTTTATTAGTATCTCCTGGGCAAGGTTTTGTGCGTGTGTGTGTGTGTGTGTGTGTGTGTGTGTGTGTGTGTGTGTGATATGTGGAGAGCTGGGCCCTATCTGAGACCAATTAAAATCGCATCTTATGAGTTGGGCCTTTGCATTTCTGACAACTCCCCAAGTGATTCTAATGTGCAGCTAGGTTTGATGATTTCCTAGAATGTTCTATAGGAATCTGCTCTATTTAAAGACTTGTGTTCAAAATCTAGTGTTGCCACTGACCTTGAAAAAGCTTTTAGATTTCTTGCCTTACTTTGATTATTCAAGACATAGGAATATATTGTATATGTACTTCATTTAAAAGGCAGTGAAAATTAGTGATATTCTGAAAATCAGTAAGATGCCTCGAAATCTTTATACAAAACCCCACAACTGAATATCCCAGCCCGTATCTTGTTTTCTCTAGTGAAGTCCAAGGCTCTAACCTTATCCACATTCTTTTTCTTTCTCAGCAAGTAATCAAATAGGACTATGCTGATAAAGTTATTTGATGTTTAGATCTTAAAACTGACGGGATTTAAGAATTAGGCCTAATCTCAGATACCTTTGTTAAACTGCAGAAACTTTGCAGCTGCAGAGGACACGTAAAGGTCTTCTCTGTATGTGATTCAGTGCACTCACAAACCAAGTTGTTTTGGATTCATTGAAATTAAACCTCTGTAGTTGGTTCTGAAATGAATTACACATTTAAGAATGGATTTTCTTCTTTTAGTTCTTTTTATTTTTGATACAAAAAGAACTACAAATTCCTTAATTCTAAAACTTTTGGACCCTTCCAGTGTTTCTTATCTGAAATCAAAATAGAAAGGATATACGCAGAAAAGCTGTGAAATCCTTTGTCTCTTCTTATGAAAATAGCTATTTAGGTCTTGTGGAAGCAGAATACGTCTTGGTTTTTAACTTGGCGTTATGGTTAAATGTTTGTTTATAGTGTGCCGTCATTCGTACCTGGTCCTACGTAACCTTCCTCGGAACCTCTTCCATCCATGTATCTGCCTTAGCGCTCTGCTTTGCCTTCATGGTGCTTTTTGAATGTGCCACTATTGATGTTTGTTGGATGCTGGTCTCCACCCAGAGTCTGTAAACTCCTGGAGGGCAGGGGCCAGGTCGGCTCTATCTTGCCCTATATGAATTCTGTACCTGGCAGGGTGAGGATTGTGACGACCTGAGGCTTATTTCCCCAGCATCACTTTTAGGAATCATTCTGAGAGAGTGAAGGCTGAATAGCAGTGTGTGAGAACCATACAGTGAGCAGCGCTTTTTCTGTCTCCGAAAACCAGAAATCATACCCTCTTAAAGAAAGTCCTTTGGAAGCCCTTCCTTCGAAAGTGCAGTGCAGACCCTGGAATGACATAGAGATCAGATCCTGGAGGGTCACTCGTCACTGACTTTCTTGGCGTTGAGTCCTAGCCTGGTGGCCTCACTGTTCTAGGTCTGAAGGTTCCCAAAGGAGGGAATTGGAGATGTTCTTGGTTTCCTTCTAGTGGGTGCGTTATTGGAACCAAAGGTCAGACTCCAGGCCTGTGGTTTTTGAATTTGCTGGCGTGGATGGTGGGACAGAATATTTTAAATCACGATGGTGTCAGAAATCACAGGGACCAAATCTGCAGGGTGATGCCATCGGGACTCTGCCCCCAAGCACTGTTTTTCGGTCAGCAGCTCCTTTGTTGTGGGGGCATTGCTATGGGTATGCCCCTCTCCCGACAGCCACCCAACACACACCAAAGGGGAGAATGGAGCCATTTTTTCACTGTGTTGATGAACAAATATTTTTTGGCCCTCAAGTGAAGTGTTAGGTATAAGGGGGAAAAACAAAGGGAAGGTCTTATATACCCTCCCTTCAATCCCCACCAGCAGCTTTCTGGACGTTAAGGGGGAGAATCAAGCACCATTTATTTAATTTACAGAATTTTCTTTAATCTTATATAGTATAAAATTTCAAAAACTCAGAAGAGTTGAAAAACATAATACAATGGAGTACCACTTAAACAGTTGTTAATAGTTGTTACGTTTGCCTTGGGTGTGTGTATGTGTAAGTATATATATTTTTCAGTGCCCCGTTTTTAAGCGGCAGATCAGATAAGATTTCGCCCCTAGATTTTTCATCATGTGTCTGAAAATTAAGAACACTCGCCTATTTAACTAAAATACAGTTATCACCCCTAAAGAAATTAACAGTAGTTTCCTAACCTAATACCCAATCCAGATGAAAATTTCTTCATTTGTCCCCATGAAGATGTCTTTCATCGCTCCTTTTCCCCCCAGGCATTGCATTTATGCATTGTATCTTGCTTCTGTGTCTCTTTAGAATTTCTTTTAAACTAGAACAGTTCCTGTAACTTTAAAAAAAGTGATATTTACCTTAAAGAGAGCAGGCCAGTTGTCTTGAAAAATATGTCCCCTACTTGAACTGTTGGATTATTTATTTGTGGTGCTGTTTAATTTGTTAATCTATCACTTGTCTTGCCTACAAATTGAAAATTCGGCTTGAAAAGCTGATTCAGACGGAAGTTAAACATTTCGGCCTGAGTATCTCATAGTTAATGCTATGTGCTTCATACTGCGTTTCATCTGGAGGCGTATAATGTCAAGATGTGTTGCTACTGGTAACACTGACTTGAACCACTTGGTAGAAGTGGAGACCCCCAGGTCGGTCCATTGTAAAGAAACCTTTTCCCCTTTGTAATTAGCAAACAATCTTTTTTTCTTTTTTAATATCTTTATTGGAGTATAATTGCTTTACAATGGTGTGTTAGTTTCTGCTTTATAACAAAGTGAATCAGCTATACATATACATATATCCCCACATCTCCTCCCTCTTACGTCTCCCTCCCGCCCTCCCTATCCCACCCCTCTAGGTGGTCACAAAGCACCGAGCTGATCTCCCTGTGCTATGCGGCTGCTTCCCACTAGCTATCTATTTTACATTTGGTAGTATTTATAAGGTAAGCTGGGACGAAGTGAGCAAACAATCTTTGTGTTTATACTTTAGCACTGGGCATAGATCCCTGTTCCCCAACCATTTTTGACCGGATGGTTTTAGCATGCATTGATGACACTTGCCTGAACCCAGAGGGTTTTGAACTAGTGATTTTTTTAAAACTCCATCATTCCTTCTACGTTTATAGCTGACATTCTTCTTTAAGGAGCTTTATTGGATTGTTCATTTCAGTGCTGTCAATTTCAGTGTTCATACATATACAAGTAAAATGTTAATAATCCTTGTATTAAACATGGTTCCTTACCTGGAGGAGACTGGAAGTATTAAAGCATCCTTCAGATTTCTTAAGGTATAGCTTATGGCTCAGGCTAATGGTCAGAAATGCTTTAATTGCAGGAGGAAAGATGTGGTTATAGGCTATGTTTCCTTGTACACAAACTCTAGTATTCTTTTGCTGAAATTTGGAACCTTGTGACAATCTCTGTACCCCCACCTATTAGATCAATCTTTTTATAAGCACCAAAGTTTTTCTCAAATTCTCAGATTGCTCCTCTA
Source organism: Delphinus delphis (assembly GCF_949987515.2). Lineage (NCBI taxonomy): Eukaryota > Metazoa > Chordata > Mammalia > Artiodactyla > Delphinidae > Delphinus > Delphinus delphis. The sequence continues at coordinate 70,459,323 of NC_082695.1, read as the reverse complement.
TATTTTAGTAATTGTTCTTAAAGATCTCGCAAGGTTGACCATCGGTGGCTGACCGACTGAGTCAGGTGGGTTGCTGTGATGCCCGATGAAGTAACTCTATCAAGGATCGCTGAGATAGTGGAGCCATACGTCCACTCACAACCCAGACATGGCTGATGAGTGAATTTCTAAACCTTAGTCTGGGCTCAATGTAGAGGAAGCTGGGGGGACTAATACTAGGTGCCAGTAAAAACCCCTGGGGTGATTATTATTATCTTCATTTAAGAATTAAGAAAATGGGGGCTTCCCTGGTGTCGCAGTGGTTGAGAGTCCGCCTGCCGATGCAGGGGACACGGGTTCGTGCCCCGGTCCGGGAAGATCCCACATGCCGCGGAGCGGCTGGGCCCGTGAGCCATGGCCGCTGAGCCTGCGCGTCCGGAGCCTGTGCTCCGCAACGGGAGAGGCCACAACAGTGAGAGGCCCGCGTACCGCAAAAAAAAAAAAAAATTAAGCAGACGCAAGGTCTCACCCTAGCTAAGTTTCAGAGCCAGGCTTTGGACTTTAAAATGCCTGGTTTTAAAGCCAGTGCTTTTCCAACTTGGGTTCCCTGAGCCCTGAGCTCATGGTGAGGTTTCTAAACTCAGGTAGATCTGTATGAGAGCCCATCTGGAAAACCACTTTTGGTAGATTCCAGGCCCACTGGAGAATCTGGGTCTAACACATTGCTTAGAATGGAGTAGCTTCTCAGGGTCAACCCTGAACACGGTTGGAAAGGCAGAGAAGAGGGCAGGCCACACGGTTCCTTACAGCCCAGCCTGTTTTTTCTGTTTTTTTTTTTAAATACACCACATGTGCCTGTATGAATAATCTATTCTGTAACATCTTCAGAATTAGCATGTGCAATTTCATTAAAACCAATGAAGATTTCCTGTGACAAGGCTGGGGTAGAATATGCCAATTCACATTTTAGCAACAGCACGAGCACTTTCTTAAAAATGTATGGATTATATTTGGGCCTTCCTTTCTGTGCAATGCAGGCAGAATATGGTTTGCAATTACACAAATTTGGATTCCTCGTAGATCAAATTATTGTTCCCCAAATACAAGAACTACATAGAAAGTTCTAAATCAATACTTTTAGCAGGCTTTTAAATGTGACCCAATAATTTTTTTTGTTTATGACATTTAACTCACTTTGTCATATATAAAATGACAAATATGTGTTAGGAGTATAGGCAAGTTTTCTAAACAGTTCAGGACAGGTAACACATAAAAAACCTTTGACATTGCTTTGAGATGATTCATGAGACACCAAAAACATGGTGTCCTCATATCCTAAATGAAATTTCACCAGAATATTCGGATTAACTTCTCTTTTCTTATGAAAAGTATTGAGGGGTTTTTAATAACCACTAGCAATTAGGACTACAGTTCATCTTTATACTTTTGACATGTAAAGAGAAAAGGGAAAATCAGTTAATGACTAAACAAACAATTGACTTAATTGTTTTTGAGCAATTGAGGTGTACTTGGTAAAGTTTAATGCTGAAATATATCTACCCATCCTGTAGAAGTCACTATAGCCCTATAGCTTCTTTCCATAAAAAAGACAGTAGACTCACCATTCAGCATCAGAAGAATGCTGAATTTCACTTTTCAATATGAAATGGCAGAAACATTTATTCCTCTGTGTGTGATCATACTTGAAATGGTTCCATCATTAGGAAATGTCTCCTGAAACTCTTAAAACTGAAACCCCAAGTTAAAATAGTGGGAACACTGCAAGTTACCGACAAAACCCCATAATCTTTTTAGAAGTAAATATTTAAGAAAGGGACAGATATTGAGTCTGCTGCTGTGCCTGATAGTGGTAACCTGCTTAGAATTGAAGAACCCCATCCTTTGAAAAATTGTGCGTGTGTGTTCTCAATGTTTATGTGGATTTCTTTACAGATGCTTTCACTCACAGATAAACTAAACCGAGCTTCCTAAAGCAAGTACCTTTTATGTTCATTGTGTTATTTATTATCTGACAGCAGTAAGTTCTTGGGAGAAGAAAACCGGCACTAACACGTAGTTGCATTTGCTTTAGCATTTCTGATGCACACACGTTTTTTCACCGTATGGCGCTTGTCTTTATCAGACATTTCTTGTACTTAATAAAGGGAGAGGTCAAATTTTGATGGGATAGCATCTTTAGACTAGCCCTTCCCTAGATTCTGTTGAATAGAAAATATTATCACAATATATTAACATTCTTATGGTACTTAAGGAAATCTATATATCCCTTCATTCCATTAACCCGTCCCTTCGAAAGACCTCTTCTGGTGAAGAAGGCTTTCTATGACATTAAAAAAAAATACCAAATATATCTTATTTTTAACCCACCTCAAAGTCACGTTTACGTGAATTTGGGATGAGAGTTCAGTGATAAGAAAGCCATTAAGGAAGAACATCCCTGAGGTTTTTCAAGCAGTGGCCATCCTCCAGAGCTCTAGACGTAGGGGTCTCTGTGTCGGGGTTTGCCCGTGCATGCACACAGAATAATCCGGGCTCATTTGTACCACAGTAATGAACAGCAGGGCACTGAATCTTTTCAGTTTTATTGGTATTGTATACAGTAAGTTATTAAATTTCATCTCTGTAATACACCTGCAGTAAAATAACAAAACATCGCTGCACTTAAGGAACATGTGTGTGGTACAGTGCCCTCCCCCATCATTTCACCGCCCCCCCCCCCAAACAGCTGCTTACAGATTTCAAGATCCATTGTATATATTCCCTTGAGCCCACCTCTAATAATCGAGACACATCTGCCATTGCAGTATTATAGGCATATGTAGTTTTATTGAAAACTATACCTGTAAAAAATTAAATAACTCCTACCTCAATTAAATTGGCAAGATACCTTTTGCATATTGCAGACCTCCTGAGACCCAGCGAGTTCATTTTATTCTTATATTACAAATCACTAAATATGTTATTTTTATTTAGCTAAGTAGCTAGCTCTTCTCATACTCTGATGGTAAGTTTCTTTCATTTTTTTCTTACTTTTGTTTTCCTTCTCCCTTCATCTTTACATATAAAAAAAAAAGTACCACACAAGCTACAGGAAGGAAACATTGAGTCTGACTACCATCAACACGGTATAAATAAAGTCAAAGGGAAAGGATCCTAAAATGTACCTCTAATTCTGAAGTGACTATTAAATAAAAATAAAGGTTACAGAATCGCGATCAAAACCTTAACTCATTTTGTGCTTTCATAGAGATTTTTACAAGCCTCTCTGAGATCCGTTTGATCATCCTAATAGCAGAATAGGAAATAATATGAAGAGGGAATGAGTTAGTAGGTCATACAAGTCATATATACGTAGATTCCTATTGGATTAAATCCCTTACCTTAACATGTATATTTTGTTGAAGATTGGGTCAGTAATGATGCCTATAAAATAATTTTTATCCAAACAGAAATAATAGTAAAATATTCACTGAAATAAACTAAGCATAACCTTATTCCCACTTAAGGTATGTAGGGTGTCAATATATATTACATGGTTATATAGTAGTGAGTATGAATAGTTATTCATCATGGGTTAATCATGCTACTCTTACAGTGAATATCTAAGAAGAAACGTTTATAAATTTGCTTCATATAGTCATGGAAAAATCTAAAGACAACATGCCGACTCTATGATAGGAAGAAAACTATGTACCCTTTTGGGAGAATATGAAGGTTACTCATTACATGGTATCATAGAAAGCATGTTTTGTGCTCTTCAAAAGGACTGTATGTGAAAGGGAATGAGAGCTGGGTCCCTGACCCAAAGCGAGTTTAGACTCAGAAAATATCCTCTCATGACAGTTGAAAGGTAGATGGTTTCACAGGATGAAGTGAGAGAAAAATGTTAGTGATAGTTACCGTAGAGAAGAGAGAAAATCAGGTAGTGTTATTGATCACCAGTCCAGATTAAAAATAGTTGCATGTTTCAATGATGAATTTTCTTTTTTTGATAAGAATATTGCTTAAAACCAATGGTTATTTGGTTCCATTGGGGGCTGCCTGGACCTACGAGATTTTGTTCAGTCTGTGATCAACTAGGATATTTTCTGCACCTCTTACGTTTCACAGGATTCAAAGCCTAGTGTGGGCACAAGCCTGAATCCTAGAGTCTTAGGGTCATTGCTTACAATTAAGTTCTAAAACCCCAAGAGAATCAGAACTCAAGATCTTAGAAGTATTTCAACTTTATAAGTTTTTTTAGTAGAAAAATGCATTATAAATTGTAAACAAACTTTTCACACACAACTCATGCACAAGTTGGAGAATACAACTTGACTCAGGCTATACCACTCCTTTGAAGTCCCCATCAACTCAACTTTTTCTTCCTTGGATGTGATTCACTCCTGTGGAAAGATCTATTACCAGTACTTTTGAACTGTGAAGTCTGTTTGTCACTCTGAGCTCTGCAGTTCGGAACTGTCATGTGTAGAGTGACTGGTACGACATAACACCAGAGGTGGTAAAAGATTTGCTGTGGACAGTGACATGTGACAAAGAAGAGTGTCAACAGCTGCTGCTACTGACGTTGTCCCTCAAGGAGTCTTCCTGCATCTCTGCCATTTAACTGTCTCAGCCAGGGAGTCACTAATATGGACCACTTTCTCTCATTCCTACTCCCACTTAGCTACCAAGTAAGATATGTTTTCAGAGTGCAAATTGTGGGTGCCATTTTCTCAATGGAAAGAATATTTAAGTTTGGTGTTTCGTGTGTCGGGAAAGGGATTATCCTTTGCTTTATTTCTAGGAGAACTTCTGCTCTATTCCCTATGGCAGAAAACACATCCACCCTATCATTCGTGGACTCCAGACTGTCTCCGTTTCCTACTTCATTACAAAGCAGATTTTCATTTCACCATACCCTAGCTAACTCTACTACCCCCTCAAATTTCATAGTGTGCCTGCAGATCTACTCACAGAACCAAGATTGGAGGCTCCTGTGGAGTCCGTCCGCTCTGTCCTCTTAGTTACCTGGCGCAGATCATTTGATCAGGGCTCTAGATACTTACACGTATTGTTCTAGAAATAGAATGCAGACATCCTAGGTCAGCTCTGTAGAACCTTAGTGAGCAAGTGGAACATATCAGAACATTCAACAATACTGCATTCCACCACACCTTCAGCTGGGTGTTTAATAAATATTTATCGTGAAATAGCACCCCACCCCCACCCCCAAGGTCATGATATCACTGTCTTGGGAGAGGGCTTGAGCTAATAATAGCGTAGTCACCTAACCTGAGGCGCTAACACATAACTTTTCACATTGACGTTCTCACATCTATTCGGGTATATTTTTCAAGGGGCTAGAGTAAAATCTGGCAGTTACCGATGAGATAATTCACCTCAGGTATTGTGCTTTTGACCTTGAATTTTATTGATTGAACTTCCTCTCAGGATTAGTCTTTCCATCTGTGTCTGTTGGCTTGGTGACTGTCCCCCAGCCACCGTCCTAGATTATCCTGTCTCCCCCACCCCATAAGCCCACAGTTTTCAGATTTGGTCCATTCTGCTTCCTATAGCAATAGACCCACTCCGTCCCCCGCATCCCCGTCACCACTGTTGCTGTCCCCACCCCTCCACTTCCCTCCACCTCCACCTTCCCACTCTCACAAGGCTGCTGGAGTGATTGTCTCCAAAAATCCCCAGTGCTGTTATGCCCTTGCTTAGCATCCCTCCATGGCTTTGGGGACCCAGCCTTAGCGTCTTGAACGGGATTTAGAGAGCCTGGCCCCTGCCTCGGCCTTCAGCCTTGGCCTTCACACTCACCACTCACATCTCGTGTTCCAGCCGTACTGAGCTGCCCGCGCTGCCCTTGAGGGCTCTTGCACGGTCCTGTCTGTCTTTACAAGGGCCCTTCCATTGGCCTGGGATATCTTCATCCTGCCTCTCATTCTCCTCTCCTTATATTCCTTTACCAGATAACTCACACTCTGTGTCCAGGATCCAGCTCACGCATTGTTCTATCCAGGCCAGAAGGAGGGGGCCCTCCTCCGTGCTCGGGTAGCCTCTGATGCACTGTGCTCTCCCAAGCGTTGTCACGCTGTCTACGGGCAGAGAGGGCCCAGGACTAGGCCTGTACTCTCTCCCGAATGCCTCGTAGGGGACACTCTGTTTGCTTGAGAGTCAGTGGATGGATGAGTAAGCGAATAAATGAACCAACAACAGTAACAAGTTATATAACTTGTGACCCCAGTGGGGTAGGAACTCTTTTTAATCCCCATTTTATTGATAATGAAACAGAGACTCAGAGCGATTTTGTCGCTATTAATAGTAGGTGGCAGAGGTGGGACTAGGGGACAAAGTCCTTTGGCTCCAGATTTGTCATTTTCTCTATTGCTTCTTTATCCCTGGATAAAGTTGGTGAAGCTTTTTGTGATCGCCAGTAGCCCACAGGGTCTTCTCATAGATGGTTCTAGCTCTCTTCTCACTGTTAACTTAGGTATCATCCGGCTTCCTGCACTGAGACCTCTTTCTGTCAGTAGGAAAGACTGCGTTTCTAAAGAGGATATGATGACCTCCACAATCTATATATCAAGAGCATTGTCCTTCGAGGGCCAAGAAAGAATATTTTGAATGTCTCCCATAAGGAACTACAAATCGCATACAGTGTGGTGCGTATTTCCTGCGTTGTCTGTTACCTGTCGGTGGTAGTACCTCTCTACTCCACTGCTGAAAGGACCGTGGTCCACCTGATAATGGAAAGGCTTTGAAGCTCAGGGGTGAATGTAATACCAACTGTGTTTCTGTCACTCAGGTTTCATCCTCCTTCACTGTCCCTGGTCCATCTTGCTTGGCAGAGGGTGGGTAGGAAAAGGGAAGAAGTGGATGAGTTGAGTAGATAATGGTTTGCTTCTCCCTGTTTCCTGCACAGGATTCTTTTCCTCATAACCTTGAGGTAGGACATGGAAGAAAAATGATGATAATGAGTTTTATGTCTGTGTATAATTTTGAAATCTTCAGGATGGATTGTTACAGTAAGAAAGGACCTAAGTGTCACCTGGTGCCCAATGCTGCTTAGTAGCAAATGGGAAACTAAGGCCCAGAGATGTTAAGAGACTTCTCAGCATCACACAGCAGACTTCATTCACGTGGACCCACACAAAAGTTAGAATTCCAGTCTCAGGTAACACTGAAATTTTACTTGATGTCTTTGTAGCCTCTTTCTTCCAAAGGCCACGGGGCCACCCTAGACTATGAAGTGATAGCCAGAAGTGGTTGGAAATACATCCTGAAGAAATTTCTAGACCAGTGTCCCTTTGTTCCGCTACCACGAATCGCGCTGTCGTGGAGCCAGAGGATGTTGTTTGCTTGTAAATACTGAGTTTTTGAAATGTCACTGTAACACTGGAAAAACGTCGTCTCAGAAGGTTACCAAAGTGACGGAATCCCGACGTTGTAAATACGAGCCAACACAAGTACTCATGAATGACAGGAATGAAACATACTTGACTAAATCCATAATAATCACTGATAACACTGTTTACCCTCAGTGACCAGGAGCTGTGAACTTGGATAAAAAGCACATGTGAGCAGATATCATTCATGTGTCTGAGCCTCTAGCCATTCCAGAATATTCTGATGGAAAAGATCCCTAAATATGTAAAAGCTTTGCAATAACTAAGAAGCAAGTGTGCAAGATAGGGTGTCAGGCAGCCCTAATGGAACTGGAGAGAGAGGACTGATGAGATGGCCCTTGTTCTGGTCAGAACCAAACTGTGAGCCTGGCCGAGCGGGAAGGTCAATACTCTTATTTTCAATACATGTGATTCCTAGAAGGTCCATTTGCCACAAACAAGAGCTTACGCACGTGCCGTGTTCTTGAGAGAAAGAAAATGTGGAATGAACTTACAGATGAAAAGCCTCGGAGCAACAAAGGCAGGATTCCATGAAAGTCTGAACTAGGCTTGCACTTGAGCAGGACAGTTAGGTGGTCCACCTCCCTCCAGTCCTGATTTCTCTAGAGCCTGGGCTTTTTCTTTTTCTTCTTGTTCTTTTTTTCAATATTCATTCATTCATTCATTCATTCGTTTGCGCTGGGTCGTTGTGACACGCGGGATCTTCGTTGCCACGTGCGGGATCTTTAGTTGCGGTATGTGGGATCTAGTTCCCTGACCAGGGATTGAGTCCGGGCCCCCTGCATTGGGAGTGTGGAGTCTTAGCCACTGGACCACTAGGGAAGTCCTCCGGGCTTTTTTTTTAATAATAACTTCCTCCTTTGGGGAAATGATTGCTTTCTTCCCTCTTCTGTTCTGACGTTAAAATGGTGCCTGGATGTCCAAGGCTCCAAGAAGAGATGCCTGAGGTGGCAAGCCAGTGTTCCCTTAGCCTCTGTGATGTGGCTACTCTTGCTGTTCCAAGCACCCCTTTGGTCCCCATCTCCCCAGGGGACAGTGGAGACTGCATGACGGTGGGCTGGACCCTCGCAGTATTTCAACTGGTAAAAGAGAGCTCCAGCTGGTGAAAGAGATAGGGGAGTGACGTGGCCCAGGGGCTGCTCCCATCACTGCTCTGAGCTGTGTACAGGGAAGAACTGGGTTTGCCCTGAATGACCTCCTTGGTTTTCATATGTATGCAAAATACTTTTTCTTTTTCCTTGACGTACTGCGGTATTGTTTGATTCTTTTTTCATGGTAAGCATCGCTTTCTTAACTAAAAATAAAAGGCCGAATTCGATATTAGAAATACTCAGTGCTGATGAAATTTGGGGAAAACTACAATATTATATATCACAAACTGACATTTGACCCAGAAGTTATAGTGGTTCTGCTTCTTGAATTTTTACGCTTAGCAAAGATTTCGTAAGGGGGAAAAAGCTTTCTATCGGAAGGTGCCCATTTTGGTATTAGCTGGAACAGTGGTGAAGAGTTTGAAGTGATCTGAGAGTCCAAGGCCGTGTGATGTTGGTGCATTTTGGTGTCCATGGGTGGGGTCTATGTGGATGCTAATACAGCCTTTAAACAGCATGGGCAGAGGAGGGAGCAGAAGTGTCCCAAGCCCTTAGAAACTCACCAACTGACTAGCATCCTGGTGACATGGCCGTTCACCCTGCCATAGGGATTCCCTGGGTGGGGACCCAGTTTGCTTCTTGAGCTACCTGGCAGCTGGCAGGAGGCAGGGCCTGCTGTTCTGGTTTGACTGATAAGCTGTAGGTGTTGGTGTTGGAGAGACGGTGGCCAGTCTCAGGCTCTGTCCTAGAACTGTTCCTGCTTGTTGGTTACGATTGCAGGTGCAGGTTGAGTAGCTTCTCACACTTCCTCTCAAAGAAAGACAGCTTTGTCTTCCCGGGATGAGCAAGAAGACAGTGGCCCTGCGGACGTTCTGCCACAGGGTCGCCCTGTGCTGATGGTCTTACTGCCTTTTTTGTCCGGGCTTTGACAACTGTAGGTACCTCCAAGGTTCTTGGAGCTGGAGCAGAGCTGGAAAAGCCTTGAATTTGGACTCTTTCTTGGACTCTCAAAAGACGAAGGACACTCATCCCCAGTATCTCCTCTTCCCACTTCTCTTCACTCTTTCATGATCTTTTAAAAATGATTTTATAAAAACCTTGAGGGGTTTTATTCTCGGCGCGGCAGGCGGATTGGACTCTTGGTTGGGGGATCTAAGGAAGAAGAGTCGAATGAAAGTGGTCAGAACACAGGGTGGCTGTGGAAGGTCTCTGCTACCTGAAGGTCCCCTTCAGTGAGGTAGTAATTTGTTAACTCGTCTTTATCTAAAGTAGACTGCTGCTGTTTCAGCTTCCAGACTGCAGGTGGACAGCCACAAATTCGACTCTGTATCCACTTTGCCTGTCTCCCCTTGTTTCGCTTCCTGATTCGCTGCTTCCAACCAGCTGTTCTTCTAGAAACCAAAGAGAAGTAAAAGAGCAGGGAGGAGAGAGAGAGAGATTGGTATTTTGACTATCAATGGGTAAAAATATCTGTCAGGCTCATAAGGTAGCTCCTTAGTGAATTTAGCATTTGTTTATTAGTTTAGAGGGAATATCTTTGAGCTAAAGAGTTAGCTAATTAAGAAAATCAGTGGAAGATTTGAGGAACTCAACATTTCCTGTCTCCAGATCCCCTGAGTTTCTCCCTTCAGCTCTATTTCCCAATTCATTCCACCCTACCCCCACTCCTAATATTTATTTATTTATTAAAAAAATTTTTTTTTAAATAAATGTATTTATCTTTGGCTGCGTTGGGTCTTTGTTGCAGTGCACGGGCTTCTCATTGTGGTGGCTTCTCTTGTTGTGGAGCACGGGCTCTAGGTGCGCGGGGTTTCAGTAGTTGTGGCACACGGGCTTCAGTAGTTGTGGTGCATGGGCTTAGTTGCTCCGCAGCATGTGGGATCTTCCTGGACCAGGGCTCAAACCCGTGTTCCCTGCATTGGCAGGCAGATTCTTAACCACTGCGCCACCAGGGAAGTCCCCTAATATTTAAATATTTGGTAAAGCTCAGAATTTCAGCCTCCTCTACCAGGATCTAGCCCCAAATTGCTCTCTCTGGTGGCTAGAGGGACAAAAGACAAGATGGAGAATGGGGAAGAGGTGGGGCGGATCATTTTGCCTCTTGTCTAATACATATGTCTGGTTACCTATAATGCTATCGCTATGTCAGTATCAGTGTGAAGCAGCTCTGAATAGGTTAGTCTATCACTTTGTTTTCTTTTGGTTCATTTCGCTGCAGGGATTTCTTTTCCTATTCTTGTTTATCAGTTTCCTTTGGTCTGACTTTTTTTTTTTTTTTTTGCGGTACGTGGGCCTCTCACTGCTGTGGCCTCTCCCGTTGCGGAGCACAGGCTCCGGACGTGCAGGCTCAGCGGCCATGGCTCACGGGCCCAGCCGCTCCACAGCACGTGGGATCCTCCCGGACCGGGGCACGAACCCGTGTTCCCTGCATCGGCAGGCGGACTCTCAACCACTGCGCCACCAGGGAAGCCCTGATTTTTGTTTTTACGCATATTGTATTGAGACTTTCTCACAGACCTCATCACACAGGGGTGGGCGAGTGAGAGAGACACATACACGTAGAGACTGAGAACAGGGTAGCTGCAGACTGTACGTGCTGTCGCCTCATGGGCTGATGTGAGTAGTGCTGGGAAGGGCTGTGGTTTTATAGGCAAGCTGATTAGCTAAGCGCTTGTCACCTCCGCTGCCGCTCATTGTCCGGCCAGGTGTGAGTGTGCCTTCTAATCGACAGCTGTCTGTGTCAGAGGGCCATCTTGTGTTCTTTTCATTTTGACTGAACACAGCAGAGATATGTGCAGAGTTCTCTGCAGCTCCGACAGGGGTGCCCTGCCTGCCAGCCCTCAGACACAGGAAGCAGCATAACTGAGGAGCTCAGAAAAGAACATTAACCCATTGGCCATCTCGGTTTGGGATATTTTGGCCAAAAAGAAGTCTCTTTTTGAGGATACTACCTGGCCATCTAAGGTTGAGAAAAACATGAGATCCAATGTCTTGATGAACTGAGCTGGTATAGTGTAAAATGTCTTGGTAGTTTTTGGCCCATGGCGTTTCAGTTGATCTGGGTTTATGTGATAGGATGAAAAACTCGTTTTCAGGGTACACCCAGTGTTTCATGGTGGGGTTAGGCAGAAGCAGAAGCGTATCTTAATCCTAGGTTCACAGCAATAGCGTCTTCTTTGAAGGTCATAATGGGACATTTGGCTTGTGTAGCAACAGTAATGCTTGGGACATAAGTGGTTTGGGATGAGGTGGAACTCTTGTTCTTTTCCTGCCAAACCTGACACTGCCCTGTCTGGGGCAGATTGCAGAATCTCCCTGAGATCATAACCACGCTATTTCATGGAATGTAGCTAACTTTACAGACATATGGACTGCCTGGCTAGGGCATTTCCTATAAAACTTAGAGATACTGAGCTGGACTTTCGGGATGCGGAAAGAGTTTAAGTTATTATACACATTTCAGCACAGGAGTTATACTGTTTAATTCTTTGCTTGGTCATAGTGTCTTCCCATGAAGCTGCATTTATTGGAGCATCTATTAGGGTTGGTACTACATGCAGGGCTTGGTTTGGACTGAGTCACACCAAGAATGCTTCCTACATTTGGGAATGATTTAGTGGTATCTTAAGTTTAACAAGAGGAAAATATTTCATTGCATTCATTAAAAAAAAATTATTGAGAAAGGGACAGTGTGAGGGGAATATTGAATACATTGCTTTTACTCTTTCTTTGATTTACAGAGTTCTTCTCATTCATTATTTACAACTTAATGAACCTTTGTCACTGAACCTGGGTGAGAAGGAATATCTAAGAAACCTTGAGTAATTTGTTTCAGACTCTCTCTGTCCCATTTGAAGGACACTGTTAGAGAAAGGTACTCTTATTAAGTTAGTTGGAGGAAATTCAGACAAGTAGACAAAAGACTCCTCTTCTAAGTTGTCCTTTGTAAACTAAGGTAGGAATGATCGAGCAGAATGTTTCGAATCTAGCAGCGTATAGACTGGAGGTCAGGGAACTGAGTTCTTATCCTGCCTTCAGCATTTTTTAAGGCTCAGTTTCTACCTCTTGCAAATGAAGCCTTGGCCCAGATAGTTGATGAGACACCTTCTAGCTCCCCGTGTCTGTGACTGTGAGAATAGGGAATGAGGCGGGAGAGTATGTGCTGGTAGCCTTCGGACATTTCAGAAACGTTTGACACGTTCCCCAAACCGCATGGATAAGGCAGCAGCTCTTTGCCCTTGAAAAGAATAAGAAATACAGAAAGTATTCAAGAGCCACATATTTCGCCTGCATTAAGTGTTTTCTTCCTAATTTCTGTTTAGTATAAATGATAAATAAGTTGCCTTAAAAAAAAGTTTAATGAGTATGACGTGGGTGCAGAGAGAGGGTTGAGTCCAGTGGGACTCACGACCTACCTGCATCGTTACGATTCCTCCTGGAGGATGGTTTTGTCCAAGGTGTTGGGCGTGCTGGGCCAAAGCCTTACGGTGCAACAGTGAATTGATTCTAAGACACCTTTTTCACATGTTAACATCTCAGAAACTTATGGCATGCCAATTTAATTGGCGACTTTTTTTTTCTTTCTTAGTGGTTAATGGATAATGATGTATCTTACATTCAATGGCATGTTTGATGAAATACAATTCTAAGAGAAACAAACATTTTTTTAAAACTAAAAAAGGCTACGTGACTTCTTTACTTCATTGCTGCCTAATGCTGTGAATGTCCTTTTTAATCACCTTGAAGAATCCAGATTGCCTTAGGAAGGCAATTCATGACAAAGTTTACCCTCCTAGAACTCTGCACTTAATGCACATTTGAGGAAGGAGGAAATACATTCTAATAGTCCTCGTGTAGAAGGAATATTCTGAAACTAAGTTAGCAACTTCCACTCCTTGGCTGTTATCACATTTTTTCCCCAGAAATTTCTAGAATGTTCTTTCTTTCTGGAATCATTCTAGTTATATTAAGTCAGAGATGCCAGATACCTTGTTCAAAGGAAGGTAAAGTGTCTTTGTCAATTTCCAAGCTGAAACTGTGAGTCAAAGTTGTCAGTAAATCACTTAGACTTTATTTTTTTATTCACTTGCTTTTAGAGTTTGTTGATACTTCAGAGATCATCTAATCCAACTCCTCATTTCACTAATGAGTAAATGAAGGTAAATCACTTTGTCCAAGCTTTCGGCAAATAGAACCTGGCTAGCCTGATGCTCATTTGTGGCATTCTTGCCGCTAAGATCCCTACAGTGTAAGGAAAATGGGATTGGCTACAAAACATATTATGTACATCTTTTTTTTTTTTATGTACATCTTTTGTTTGTGTTTTTGAGTGTTACACTTGTATTTATCTGGGTGAATATACTTGGGTTCCTTTGGTTTGTGTCTCGGAACTTGTTTTTCTGCCTGCTGCACATTTAAATTCATAGGTCATTTCACAAGGGACAGAAGCCACACTTGTAATATATGACTGAATATATACCACCCTTTATGTTATAGTAACATCAGTCGATCATTTCTTAGTGAACCCTGTGATGGTTGAGAAAGCCAAAGCAGTAGGCTCGGGGGCTGCAAGTTTAGCATAAAAATTGTCCGGTGCAAGCTGATGTTACAGTGACTTACAGAGGCCTTGGCCTTGTTTTGTTATTTCTCCAACCTGTTTGTTTTCACCTTTGAAATAATCTGGATTTAGTTTTTCCTTAAAAACAAAAACAAAAATCTTTAAGGTCTTTAAATGTGAACCCAATTGGAATACATTTCATGTGAATGTCATACATATTCATGTATTAAATATTGATGTAAATGACATTTTTAAATTTAATAATGGTTTCCCAAGACACTTCACCCTATTTGCTTTGAAACTGATGTGATGAGAAGAGAGTTAAATCTTAATGATTTATTTTTAGTCAATTAACGGACGATTTAAAAAAATAGATATATTTTGTTTCAAATCCCTCATTGAAAGAGATGTCTAAAGTAATATAATGCTAACATTTTTTTTTTTTTTTTGTGGTACGCGGGCCCCTCTCACTGTTGTGGCCTCTCCCGTTGCGGAGCACACGCTCTGTTCGCGCAGGCTCAGCGGCCATGGCTCACGGGCCCAGCCGCTCCGCGGCATGTGGGATCTTCCCGGACCGGGGCACGAACCCGTGTCCCCTGCATCGGCAGGCGGACTCTCAACTACTGCGCCACCAGGGAAGCCCAATGCTAACATTTTTAATTTTAAAAATTCTTTCACATTTTTAATTTTATTTTTTCCAGCTTTATTGATGTATAATTGACAAATAAAATTGTATATATTTAAAGTGCACAGTGTGATGATTTGATAAACATATACATTGTGAAATATTTATTGCAACCAAGTTGTTTAACCAGCCCTCATCTCACAGAGTTACCTTTTTGTGGTGAGAGTGCTTAAGATCTATTCTTAGCAAACTTCATTTTTTAAAATTTTTATTTTATATTGGAGTATAGTTGATTTACAATGTTGTGTTAGTTTCAGGTGTACAGCAGAGTGATTCACTTATACACATACGTATATCTATTCTTTTTAGATTCTTTTCCCAAATAAGTTATAACAAATTTCACGTATACAATACAGTATTATTTACTGTAGTCACCATTCTGTACATTAGATTCTCAGAATTTATTCATCTTATAACTGAAAGTTTGTACCCTTTGACCAACACCTCCCAATTTCACCTGTGCCCTCATCCCATCAACAACTACTATTCTGTTCCTGTTTCTATGAATTCAGCTTTTGTTTTTTAAGATTTTGTATATGATTGATACCGTACACTGTTTGTCTTTCTTCGTCTGGCTTATTTCACTTAGCGTAATGGCTTCCATATTCATCCATGTTGTCACAAATGGCTGGATTTCCTCCTTTTTTTGGCTGAATAATATTCCATTCTAGATGTATGCCACATTTTCTTTACTGTTTATTTTTTATTCATCTGTTGATGGACGCTTAGGGTGTCTTGGCTTTTGTAAACAATGCTGCTATGAACATCGAAGTACAGATATCTCTTTGAGGTACTGATTTTATTTCCTTTGAATCTCTACCCAGAAATGGCTTTGCTGGATCATATGGTAATTCTATTTTTAATTTGTTGAGGAACCTTCATACTGCTTTCCATAGTGGCTGCACCAATTTGTATTCCCACCAGCAGTGCATGAGGGTTCACGTTTCTCCATATCTTTTCCAACATTTGTTATCTCCTGTCTTCTTGATAATAGCCATCCTAGCAGGTGGGAGGTGATATCTTATTGTGATTTTGATTTGCATTTCTCTGGTGATTACGATGCTGAGCACCTTTTCAGGTACCTGTTGGCCATTTGTGTGTCTTTGGAAAAATGGCTATTCAGGCGTTCTGCCCGTTTTGTAATCAGATTGTTTGGTTTTTTGCTGTTGACTTGTATGAGTTCCTTATATATTTTGGATACTGAATCCTTATCAAATATGTGGTTTGCAAATATTTTCTCCCATTTCACAGGTTGGCTTTTCATTTTGTTGATGTTTTCCTTTGCTGTGCAGACTTTTTTTAGTTTGATGTTGTCCCACTTGTTTATTTTAGCTCCTGTTGCCTGTGCTTTTGGTGTCATATCCAAAAAAATCATTACTAAGAGCAATGTCAATGAGCCTTTCTCCTGTGTTTCTAGGAGTTTTATGGTTTCAGGTCTTACGTTTAAGTCTAATCTATTCCAAGTTAACTTTTGTGAGTGTTGTAGGATGGGGTCCAGTTTTACTCTTTTGCAGGTGGGTATCTAGTTTCCCCAGCACCATTTTTTTTTTTTTTTTTTTTTTTTTGTGGTACACGGGCCTCTCACTGTTGTGGCCTGTCCCGTTGTGGAGCACAGGCTCCGGATGCACAGGCTCAGTGACCATGGCTTACGGGCTTAGCCGCTCCGCGGCATGTGGGATCTTCCCGGACCGGGGCACGAACCGGTGTCCCCTGCATTGGCAGGCGGACTCTCAACCACTGCGCCACCAGGGAAGCCCCCTAGCACCATTTATTGAAGAGACTATCCTTTCCCCATTATGTGTTCTCGGTGCCCTTGTCAAAGATTAGTTGACTGTATATGTGTGGGTTTATTTCTGGGCTCTTGATTCTATTCCATTGCTCTGTGTGTCTGTTTTAATGCCAGCACCATACTGTTTTGATTACTATAACTTTTGTAATATATTGTGACGTGAGGAAATGTGATGCCTCCAGCTTTGTTCTTCTTTCTCACGATTGCTTTAGCTATTCAGATTTTTTTGTGATACCATAAAAATTTTAGGATTAATGCTAATTTACTCTTAGTGTTGATAACTGAGGTAAGATGATTTAAAATCATCCTGGAGATCACACAGAAAACCAGGATTAACACTCAAATGAGTAGCTGCATTGTTTTAACTTACCCACATAGTTCATTAAGTAACTTTGTCGTCAAGAGCTAAAACTGACTTGCAAGCATCATGTGAAGAAGGAGAGCTAATAGTTAAGTATTCAGGAATTTTGTAGGCTAGCGATTTAACCATTGAGAGCTTGAAATTAACATGGAGGGAGTATTTACACCATGGAAATGCACCTCCCACACAAGGGGGGTATATCAGCACACTACTGCAAGGATAAAGAACTGATACCTATGATATACCTGACCTGCTTCTATTACTGTTGTTATTATTAATTCTGTTGCCTTAAATGTTAAGTTTTAGCTTTCTGGAGTAACAACAGTGTTGAAATTGACCATAAAGGGCTTCCCTGGTGGCACAGTGGTTAAGAATCTGCCTGCCAGTGCAGGGGACATGGGTTCGAGCCCTGGTCTGGGAAGATCCCACATGCCGCGGAGCAACTAACTAAGCCTGTATGCCACAACTACTGAGCCCACGTGCTGCAACTACTGAAGCCTGCCTGCCTAGAGCCCAAGCTCCGCAACAAGAGAAGCCACCACAATGAGAAGCCTGCACACTGCAAAGAGTAGCTCCCGCTCACCACAACTATAGAAAACCCATGCACAGCAACAAAGACCCAACGCAGCCAAAAATAAAATAAATAAATTTATTAAAAATAACAAATGACCAGGGCTTCCCTGGTGGCGCAGTGGTTGAGAATCCGCCTGCCGATGCAGGGGACATGGGTTCGTGCCCCGGTCCGGGAAGATCCCACATGCCGCGGAGCGGCTGGGCCCGTGAGCCATGGCCGCTGAGCCTGCGCGTCCGGAGCCTGTGCTCCGCAATGGGAGAGGCCACAACAGTGAGAGGCCCGCGTACTGCAAAAAAAAAAAAAAAAATTGACCATAAAGCTGAGTAAATGACGTATTCCACGAAGAAAACTGAACTGGTTTTGGCTTTGGGGGAATGGCTCTGCTCTTGAGGGCTGGTCCCCTTTCTTCCCTCCTTGTCCTGGTCAGTTCCCTGCCTCTTCTTAAGCAGGCTTTCTGACATGTCTTCTGCTTCCCAGGGACACACTCCTTCGATGCTCCTGGAGCTCTTATCACCTCCCCCATCTCCATTCCCCACTGAGGTGTAATTGTCGTCTGTGAGTTGGGCTTTCCCTCCACACTGCACAGACCCGTTTCTTGTTCCTTTTGTGCAGATACACTGTAATGGACCACCTGGTTGACAAACTCGTTGCGTTAATAAAGCATTGTCTGTTCTACACCACGTGGATTTGGATGTTTTGCCTCCTTCCCTGCTTTTCTCTTCTCACCTACCGTCCCCTACCACCACCCACCCACCCTCCCAAGATGCTACCTCTTGAGAAAAAGAGAAAACATGCCTCACACTCTTCTATACTTACATTTTGATATAAATAACCGTTACTGGTAAATTTAGTCAGAATTAGACTAAATATGTTATTTGAAAGAGGGAGGATCCTCCAGTGAATAGAAATGAAGTAGATCAGGACTTGTTGTTACACAACTGAGAACTTGACATCTTTTGTGAATAGAATGTTGAGATAATTTTAGTGCTGGGCTACTTTTGTAAGAGACATCTTATTTTAAGTCTTCATTCAAAGGAACTTCTGTGGTTCTCAAACTCGCCTGTATTCAAAATTCCAGTTTCCTTGTGTCATCTCTCTGAAACGTTACTTCGTTGAGTTAACCTGTTCTCGGCTCGTGCACTCTAGTGTGGATAACTAAGACTTCTTTTACTTTTTTATTACTTTTTTATTGGAGTATAGTTGCTTTACAATGTTGTGTTAGTTTCTGCTGTGCAGCAAAGTGAATCAGTTATACATATACATACTAAGACTTATTTTAAACCTTCTTCCCAGCCACAAGAATTTTCTAGAGTGGATAATAAATATAGTTTTCTGGGTATCATGTATAAGGGCAGATGTATATCAGATATTCCAGTTTGATTGGTCTCCTCCACTACATGGAGACTGGTGTCATGCTCAAGGGATTTAGCGCGTAGAAGATAAGGGTGCGGCCCTTAAGCCAGACTTCCGTTAGCCAAATGTCTTGTCTGGGACAGGTTATTTAAACTTTCTATACCTCAGTTTCCTCCCTATCTGTGAAATAGCATTAATATTAGTACTTTCTTCATAGGATTTTGTGAGGGTTAAATAATTTAATGTATGTAAGACCCTTAAAAGAGTCTGGCCCATAGAACACACTCAGTAAATGTTGGCTACTATGATTATAAAACTGAAGGTTATTAGTCAAGCTGTAACTTATCCTTGACTTTTGGTAGATAAGAGTGAAGAGTATCTTTGAGTAGGTCATTGTTTCTAAAATCTGAGGGTCAAATATTCGTCGTGAAGCTTTTTATTTTGGTCTAACTCATAACTTTGGTAACATTAAGTACTCTTTGCAATTTCCTGCTGAGACGGTAGGCATTTCTTTCTCTGTCTCTCTCTCTTTTTTAATTCCAAAGCCTAATTTCATATCAAAAGAAAATAACATAGTAAATAAATATTTAATAAATATTCAGATGGTTTTATTTCTAGTCTATAAGGTAAAAGAAAGAAATAATCTTTCTAGAGCTACAAAGGGACTAATGGTGGCCAGGATTTGGCTCTCTGCCCTCTGGACGTGATGTACCTTATTCCACAGAATAATACCAAGTTCAACACAGTGTGGAATTTCCCTTGGTTACAAATGTTAGCAGCATGTATTGAATCATTTTTGTTGACGTTCAGTGCCCCAAGTAACACATAGCTTTCCTTTGAAAAGGATGAGAGATGTGGAGGACACATTGTTAAATCCCACTCATTGGACAGTGGTAACATGATGGGGTTTAAAGTTCTTCTTGGTGGCGCAGTGGTTGAGAATCTGCTTGCCAATGCAGGGGACACGGGTTCGAGCCCTGGTCTGGGAAGATCCCACATGCCGCGGAGCAACTGGGCCCGTGAGCCACAGTTACTGAGCCTGCGCGTCTGGAGCCTGTGCTCCGCAACAAGAGAGGCCGCGATAGTGAGAGGCCCGCGTACCGCGATGAAGAGTGGCCCCCACTTGCCGCAACTAGAAAAAGCCCTCGCACAGAAATGAAGACCCAACACAGCCATAAATAAAATAAATTAATTAAAAAAAAAATTTTAAGTTCTTCTTGGAATAACCATGTTGGCCTGATTGAAGGCTACAGGACTTCAGCAGTCTCTTTGAGAACTTTATGGAATATACCCCAGTGGCTGTTCTTATCAGTTAAATGTAAGCATGACTACTTAATATATCATTTGTTCCCCTTTGTCCTTGACTCTGATTCATATTTTTCTTGATAATAATAGGATTAAGTGACTCATTTGATTCCCTATTCCAAGAAAAATATGCTCATTAGGTAGAGAGAGGCTTTAGGGATTAACCCCTAGAGTGGCTTGTTTTATAGTTATCCTATCGTAAGGTAAAGGGAGACCTGGGGAGGGGTGGTGAGATAGTAATCTGTTCTTAAATAGAGACAACAGGTACCATCTCACCAGTTTTTGGCCATCTATCCTCAAACAGAGAAGGTGCTGAATTTTCTTACCTCCCATTGGGCACCTCTTTCTACATTTTTATAATATCGAGCTCACCAAATGGATCAGAGGCTCCGGATCCGTCATAGCATGTTGGTGGTGAATCACTTAATTGAAAAATATGGGTGGAAAGAGGAGATCCGAGGACTGGTGGGTAGGCAGTTACTCTGCAGGGGAGCAGCTCTCCACCTTCCAGTTTACAGACACCCGGAGTCTGCCATTCCTTCCTTACTGAGCCACATTCAAGAAAGGGCTGAGGTAGCGAGTCCTCGCAAAAATTCTCACGGGAAAGCTAAACTCTTAAAAACAATGGTTTCCCCAGCACCTAGTAAAAAAGGAAAGTGTGATTGACTATTTTGATGTGAAACCTACACGCCATGTTTCAGGTTAGATGTCAGGGGTATATTGAGGTGTCCCGGGGCAGTTTCCCCACAGGCATCAAAGACGTGTCCACACAGGTTAACTGGACTGGCTGTGAGATGAGAATGGGTGACATGTCGCGCCAAGTGAAGTGTGGGAAAGAGGGGTGGGATATAATACGGGCAAGTGGAAAAGAAGGCCCTTCAACCCGAAGAGCCATTTGGAAAGGCTGCAAAGCTGAGTAGTTGAGAAATGGTACCTCTTCTCTGGATACGTAGGTTTGAGCAGGAAACAAGTGACCGGCTTCCCGTTTTGGGAAAAGAAGTCAGACTCTGGATTCTAGGCCTGCTTCTGCTGTAACTAACATTTTAGCCTGGTCGCAGCATCCCAACAGTCACGCCTTCTTGCAGAACGTACTGTGATAAAACTGCGTAGCATCTTCTTTCCCTTACTTTCATGTCTTTAAAAAATATAAAAGTGACACGAGTGCATTCTTAAAAACTCATGAGTTTTTAAGATACGAGTATATTGAGTAAAATATAAAAGTGGTAACTGCGTTGCATTTAATAGATTAATTTGGGGAGAATTAACTTGCTTTAATATAGAGACTCGCTATTTAGAAAATTGGAACCCCTGCGACCCCCGTTTGTAAAGATTTACTTGTGTGGCTTCGGTAGCGTTTAATACATTTTAAAAATGTTCTTGTTAATTTTATCTTTAGATATTTTCTAAGCAGGATTTTTTTTTTTCCATTACAGTTGTTCATTGGTTAGCTGATGTGCAGGAAAGTTGTCTTTTTTGCGTATGTTGATCTTACAACCCATAATGTAATGTTACAGAACTTTTTTACTGGCCTCTGATTGTTTTTTGTTTGTTTTTGTGTTTTGTTTTGTTTTAGTTGATTAAGATTTTCTAGGAAGAAAATCACTGGCAAATATTGACAGTATTGTTTCTTAGTTTTATCAGCCTTGCCTTTTCTGACTTGAGCAGAGAAACTTCTACTGCTTCATTCTTAAATAAATCGACTTCTAATAGATTAAGGAAACTTTCTTACAATCCATGACTTCTTAAGATGAATATACCCATGTGTGTTTAAACCCATATGTGTATAAGAGAATTTAAAACTTTGAGTCATACTAAAAGAATTCCTGAGATAAGCCCTGCTTTGCCAGTTTATAAAAATTTTATATTTTATATATCTTTATATGTTATCTACATTTATATTTTATTTAAAATTTTATATAAACTGGCAAAGCAGGGTTTAATATAAAATGGAAAACAGGGTTTGTCCCAGAAATTTTGTGACTAAATGCAATAGGCCCCTTGTTATCCAGGGATTTCGCTTGTTTCCTGTTCCACCTGGAGGGTAGCCTGTCATTTTCTTTTTTGTGTGTCACTTTGTCTAGTTGACATCTTACCTTTATGCTGCTCATGTTGAGGGCATCGGGAAAATTTCCTACTTCTTTCTGTACCTTAAAATAGCTTATGTAAGGCAGAACTTTTTGAAATTTGGGAGAAATTGCCTGGAGCTGGTTCTTTGGAAGTGAATTTTTGACTAACTTTTCAATTTCTAGCTCTCTGTATGTCAATTGGGATACTTTTTATATCCTAGGAAACATCCAGTTTCTAGACTTCATAATTTATTGCATAAAATTATACATAGAGTTATTTTTACATTGAAAAATTCCTTATCCGTATCTAAGATTTGTGTACAGATATAGTTTGTAATCTTGTTGATATGTGTTCTCTCTTTTTCTTTCTCTCTTTTTCCTTCTCTCAGTCTTGCCAGAGGTCTGTCTTTTCTTCGATCTTTTCAAAGAACTTTCTTTTGGTTTTATTGATAATCTACATTTTATTTAGATTTCATATATATTTTAATATCTCATTTCTTTAGTATTTTGAACTTTTTCTAGCTTTCTATATAGTATGCCTAGCTCACTTAATTTTACTTTTACATATTCTAATATGCAGTTTTAGGCCATAATTTTTCACTTGCCTACTGCTTGGGCTGCATCCCACAAGATTTTTTAATATACTGTCAGTACTATCATTGTCATTGATTTCTGTATTGTTTTAAATGCCATTTTAAAATTGCTTTAATATAATGCTTTTCATGATGGTCATGCGATTATAGTTTTGTTCTTAATTTCTTTATTACATTTCGAATGGGGAAATGGCGTGGATATTTCCTACTTGGGGGTGATTCAGTGAGATTTTCTTTGTGGCTTCATCTGCTGTTAGTTTTTAAATATTCCATGTGCATTTGAAAATGACAAATATCCTAAGTTTTCTCTATTTCCTATAGTAAACAGTGTCTTGTTTTCAGTCTACTTGCTTAAATTGCTGAGAGAGATTTGTGCTGGTCTACCACTTTGATGATGGATTTATCAATTTCTCGTGTATCTGTACTTTAAAAATATACCTCAAAGCTGGGTCATAAATAGACATTAGAGGTTCATGAATATTTAATATTTTTGGTGGCCTAGAGTTTCATCAATATGAAATATACTTTTTTTCTTTTATTAATTTTGCCTTGCATTGGCTTTCAACTGATAGTCATGTTGCTATCTGTGCTTTCTTCTTGTAGATTTTATCTTACATATATTCTCTTTTTATTTTTCATATTCTCATTCTGTTTTATTCTTGGTGGTCTGTTGCACAGTGTTTAGCTTTACATTTCTCCAGGCTAATGTGACAGCCACTGTATCTTAACTGAAGAATGTAATCTCAAAATAAGCACAACAAAATAAGGTAACACATATAGTTATTAAAATACATTTATTCTTGCTGTGTTAATTTTTGTGTTTCCCAAGTTTTCCTGTTTAACGTCCATCCTTTTCTTGGCTTGATTACATAACCTTTGTTTTCTTTGCTGCTCTCCCCCGCTAATAATAGGAGAATTACACATCTTATTTTTTTCCTTGTAAAAATTACTCTTTCGTTTTCAACTCACAGATTTAAAATTATATTTTCTATTATAAGTCTAGAGTTGGTTACTATCTATATATTCCCTGAACAAGGTAAGAATGAATCTTAGAACATTTTTAATTCCCCACTTTCTACTTCTTCCTACCTCCTTTACCTTCCAAGTTGAGATCAGTTTACTTCCTTCTAGATTTTTCTATTTTTATTGCATCAACAATTACACGGACTCTGCTCTTGGGTTTACTTTCCACATCTTACTATTTCTTGTGGACTGTGCCATTTCTTTTTCGTTTATTTTTGTCTTTGTGGTTATATATCCTTTTGTAATTCTTTCAGAAGTGTAGGAGTATAAATGTTCAGAATTCTTGCATTTTCTGTATTGTCTTTATTTTGATCAACATTTGGAATGCAATTTTGCTAGATACGGAATTCAAGTTCTAAAGTCATGTTCCCCCTTTTTCCATCTCATATTTGCCCTGGCTTGCCTAGCATCTCTCAGTACAGCACCTCAATTAATCACTGATTTTTTCATCAGACTCCCCTCCAGCTCCATTTACGTGTCGACCCTGGGATTCAGGCACCCTGACTCAGCTCTTTTTCCTGCAGTCTTCTGGCTTGATTTATGATTTTTGTTTTCCCACTGTAGAGCCAATCCATCTACTTTTATCTTTCAAGAACAATTCAAAAATTCCTAGTCCATTGAAGGTGCTCTTTTTTATTTTTCAGCATTTACTAGTATGTGTATCTTCTCTAAATCTACACATACTTACAGGCACAGACACACACACACACACACACACAGACACACACACACAGGATCATTTAGGAGATGTGGAGTTGAAGGGAGAGTAGAAGCCTACATTCAATCTATCATCCCAATCCAGCCTCCCTACATAGAACTTAAAAAAAAATTTTTTATTATGCTATAAAACACATAACATAGATTTTACCATCTTAACCATTTCTAATTGTATAGCTCAGTAGTGGTAAGGATGTTTTACACTGTCAGGCAACCAATCTCCGGAACTTTTTCATCTTGCAAAAGTGAACCTCTATACCCACTAAACAACAACTCCCCATTCTCCCCTCCTCCCCAGCCCTTGGCAACCACCATTCTACTTTATGTCTGTATGAATTTGACTACTATAGGTACCTCTTATAAGTGGAATCATACCATGTTTATCTTATTTCTCTTAGCATCATGTCCTCAAGGCTCACCCATGTTGTAGCATGTGTCAGAGTTTCTTTCCTTTTTAAGGCTGAATAATATTTCACTGTTTGTAGATACCACATTTGTTTAATTATTCATCCATCGATGAATACTTGGGTTGCTTCCACTTCTTGGCTATTGCGCTATGAAAAAGATAGGCCTGCATAGAAGTGTATACATTCTAAATGCTTTTAAATACAGTAAAGAAGGGAAACTGATATTATCCTCATTTTATAAGTTAGAAAACTGAGAAGTCGTCATTTATTCTTTCATTTTATTTATCCGTTAACCTGGTTGTTAAATTTGTACTGACTATTTGCTATGTGTAAGGAGTACTAGGTACATGGACACGAAGACCCCAGCTTCTAGGATCTTACAGTAGGGGGTGGAGGCAGATGGGTAGCAACATCAGCTTGAAATCCTAACTTCAGAGTTGGGTGATTTTCAGCACCATGCATGCTGGAGACCTGGGCTAGGTGCAGGGGAAGGTGGGGAGAGAGGCATCTCTATATCAGACTGATGATTGAGGAGAGACTTCCCAGCTGAAGTATTGTTATTTATTCGTGCTGTACATGTCGGCGTGGGTTACCTCCTGTGTTCCCACCATCTAGTACAGTGCCTGGCACCTCATAAAAAACAAACCAAGAATCAACGAACAAAGAAAGTTTTCCTGGGACTTTCCTGGTGGTCCAGTGGGTAAGACTCCGTGCTCCCAATGCACGGGGGCCCGGGTTCGATCCCTGGTCGGGGAACTAGATCCCGCGTGCATGCCGCAACTAAGAGTTCACATGCCGCAACTAAGGAGTCCGCCCGCCACGACTAAAAAGATCCCGCATGCTGCAACTAAGACCTGGCACAACCTAAATAAATAAATAAAATAGTTTTAAAAAAAGTTTTTCTGACTCTCACTGGCACTCCCTTTCCTCTAATGTACTGTCTCAGGGCCACATGTGACAAGTGGCCCGTGGGTATCTTTTCCTCCCTCCTCCAAGCAACTCCATGAACATGCACAGTTATCATCTCCATCCCACGAATGAAGAGACTGGGGTGAGGGGCAGTTAGGTAACTTGTCTAGGAAGACTTGAACCCTGGGCTCTTTACCTCACCCTGAAGGCGAGACCCTTCATGGTTCTTCGGCTGCTTCCTCCAGATTATTTTGGCCTGTGTTTTCAAACTCTTTCCTACCGTCTGAAGCTCCTGTTCCTCTGGGGACCAGGTATCTAAAGCTCATGAAGGAAGTACAGCTTTCTGCCCCCTTGAGGAGTTCAAAAGCACAGAGCGGCCAGAGTGAAGGTAAACACCAAACCTCAGAGGACCTCAGTGACACCAAAGTAGCTGGTCGCACACATGTATAAGGCTTGACACTGCCCTTCTAGGCAGCTTGTTCAACTGAAATCACAGCAGTCATTCATGTTTGCATCAAGACAGGTAATGAATGTCCCTGAAAATGTTTCAATTCAATGCAAAGATTATAAGAAGAAAGGAACCATTTCCCCACACACAAGTGTATAGCGTATTGCGGAGCACACCCAAGTTATTCCCACGAGAAAACACGTTTTGCAGTTTAGCCCTTCCGTACTTACATTTCTTCTCTTCTGTTCTATGTTCATGATTTCCCTAGCTAGTAACTGGTCCTCAGTTAATATTCTCCTTGCTGGATCCACAACTTTTTAGCTGCTCTTCTTTTCCTGCAGATTGGTAGATTTTATTCCTATCTCTCAAGACTCTCTCATCCCTTTCTTCGCATTCGGAGAGGCCTAATGAGATCTCTGAGCTCCGAAGTTCGCTGGACAGTTGTCATTTGCAGTGCACTCACATCCAGAGTGCCCTCAAATCCGTGTTTGGGAAAAGGATGGGCATGGTGAGAGGCCCGCTCTGAATCAGGAGGACGTCCTAAAGTACCGACTGAAGTTCTTTGCAGTTTTGCTCAGTTGATTGAATGCTCCTCTCTAAGAACTTAAAGTCGGGATTGGGTTCAGAACGTGCTTGTTCTTGTCCTTGAGTAATGCAGCACCCCACCCGGAAACCCCATTCTCCGGGACGCAGGATGACCAGGATGGGACGCGAGCTGAGGGTGAGAAACGACATCATCCCTTTGATCCACTGCAGGACGCCTACAAAACCTTTGATGTTCTGAAAGCTAAAAATGCACAGCTTTTTTCCCCTGCAGATTGAGAGGTTGATGTTTGAGCAGTAGCCAAATCACCCAGTTTTAGCAAACAGCTGAATTTTGACTTTCATAAACATTTAATGAATACATTTTTATTTATGTCAGCTTTAAAAAAAAATCCAGCTGCTGGCATTTGCTCCCCCATACCTTTTTTTACCTTAATGCCAAAATTAGAGTATTTAAATATTTTAGAATTTCACGGTGAGCACCTGTGCAGGTGTGAGGGCAATACGGATGCACAGGGCGGGTGTGCAAGGCTGGTTGTCTTGTGTGCTTGCTGGGGAGGTGAGTGTCCTCGCGAGGGCTGTGCATGCTGCCCGCCTGTTCTTGGACCCCTGGCCCTTCCTGCCTCTGCCTTGCAAAGGAATGGAGCATCGTGGCACAGGGGCAGAGGGACAAAGTTGTGAACTGGTCCTCAGATCGGGTGGGACTTACGATTCTTTCTTGGGCCAACTGCTTGACCTTTAGTCCGGTGTCTCCCAGGACCTCGTCTCCATGTCAGATTTAACAACTCTGTGACCCTAAGAAAGGGACCGAGTCTAAATCTTAAAGGAATCTGCAGATTTTAACCCCACTGCTGGTGTTCAGAAAGCATGCTGAGTCTCAGTCTCAGTCTCAATCTCCTTTGTTATGTTTAAAACATGTAGAATTTGTTTATTGACATGTTAAACTTCTGGAACTCTTTTATTATGGAAATTTTCAAATGCACCAAAAAATAGTGAAAATTGCCGAATGTCCTACCGTCACTGAGTTTCAACAGATGTCATCATTTCCCAGTCTTTTTATATTGCATCCCTTCCACTTTATGCTTCTAAAATATTTTAAAGCAAATCCCAGTTAGCATATTATTTCACCTATAAATATTTCAGGAGCATCTCTAACAAATAAGCCCCCTCCTTTGCTTTTCATGGCCACATGCTGGTATTACAGCTAGCAGAACTATCAATAATACTTTCATAGCATACCGAGATTTTCCCCAGTTGTCTTGCAAATGTCTTTTACAGTTGGCGGGTTTGAATCAGAATTCAACCAAGGTCCACACGTTGTATGTGATTGTCATGTCTCTTAAGTCTTTTTAAAATCCGTAACTTTCCCCATCCCTCCTGCTTCTCATATTATAACTGGGTCATTTTTCCTGTATAAAGTTCCAAGTCTGGATTTGGCTGACTGCTGCCCTGTGGTGTCGTTTATCGTGTTATTCTCTTCTCCACATTTCCTGTAAACTGGCAGTTGGATCTAAAGGTTTCAATGGATCTGGATTCCTTCTTTTTCTGGATTATCTTGTATACATCATTTTGCGTCACATCAAGAGTTAGATAATATCTGGACATTCTCTTTTTCATGTTACTTAGATTGATCAGTGAATTCATGTGCTGCCAGCCTGTTCCCCCCCCCCCACCCGTCCTAAAGTTTCCCATCATCTGTCGTGTATTGGCTTTAGGATCCACTGACGAGTATTTCATTGGAGGTTACAAAATACTAAAGACAAATCAAGTTAATGAAGTTTCTTCTCTTTATTAGACCTTATCTGGAGTGTGATCATCTATAATAATTCCTTTTGCATATTTGTACAGCTTTTTATAGTATTTTGCATTCTTCCCTCTGTCTGAATGTATAGGATGCCTTGTGAACCTAACTCATTTCACTAGATGAGTATCTCCACTCTGCTAACTTGTTTATTTGTTCATGTTTTCCTGCACATCCATGAATGAATCTTAGGCGGCATTGTGATTTATGTCCAGTGCTTAGACAGTTCCTGGAACGTGATAATGATATTTATTGAAGGAATAACTTTCATGAGTTGTCCATATCTTCTAAAGACATTTTTTTGCACTCCTAGATTCATTGGTGAAACTCAAAACAGTAGGAGCCTGAAACTTGAGCTGTAAAAAGTTCTTCATATGTCATCATTTCCCCAACTCCTTTAGCCATGATTGGCATTTTAGGCAAGGGAAAAGAAGTTGCAAGAGCTGTTGTCTGTGTTGGCAAAAGGAGGGAGGAGGGCAGATAGGTTTGTGGGTGTTTGAATGGGGACAGTCTACAAATAAACAGGTAAATGTAAATCTATAAAAATATGTACATACATAAATACACATAATCACGCACACACACACAAGCACACACAGCTCACAGATGGTATATCGCAGGTTGCCCTGACAATTTTAGAGCTGTATGCTAGAACACTTTTGAGAAACTTGGCTTTGAATGTGGAACATGCGTTTCAGAGCAAAGATCATGTCGGGTCCTGAGGGAAATGGATCTTTGTCTCTATGACATGAATGAAACCTGGATGGTTAAACTGTTTTGTATTTGGCGGTGCATAAAACTTGCCTCAGATAGCTGTAAAAATTAGATGTCCAGTTAAGTAGTTGACAAATCAAAACAACCAAAGCTTTTACTAGATATGATTAGTAGTTCTGAATACGAAAATGCTCTCCAGAAGAAATAAAATTACCATCTAGCAAACAATAAGTAGAGGTCTACATGGTGTCCAATTAGGAGATCTACTAGGTTTGGACAAACCAGAAATGTTCAAATATTCATGATTAACTTGAGCAGGCTGGGTGTGAATATTCGAAGGGAATTGAAAGCCACTTTTACTTTCATAGGTTTAGGTGCTGACAGCATTCCTCCAAAGTAATTAAAAGATAATTGCTGTAGTAATTTTTTTTTTTCAAACCATTTCCTTAAGCACTTTAAAAGAACTTTTGTTGGCACAGTTCCTTAATCAGAACCTTTGTAGCCATAGCTGTCTCAAAGTTCAGGAGTTCTTTGCATTTTAGGAAATTAGTACGGTGCATGTAACATGTACTGTGGAGTCTGATGCAGCATCCAATAATGAAATAGATGACTATTTCTATAGCAAACACACAAGTGGTCACGGGTAATAGGATAAAAAAAAATAGGATTATAGAATATCCTCACATCAATTCAGGTCAGGTTGGGTCACAAAACTACAAAATGTTTTCAGAACTTTTGCAAAATCAGAATTGAAGACAAGGGATTGTGGACCTGTAAATGAACAAAAAATAAATAAATAGATCAATATCTACCTTTTCTGGAAGGGAAAAAAAAAGCCAAGGAACAAATCAAGCACATATCATTGTTGAAGGATTTTAAGCCCATCATATAAATGACTGACTTCTTTCAGTTCACATAAGATGTGGAAATTTAAAATAAGGAAGGCCTATCTATGTGGCTAAAAAAAAATTCAATTTAAGCAGTTTTAGAAGTAGCACCTTCCGTCTACAAAAGCTTAGACCTTCAACCTGTTTGTCTCTCAACACCTGCTCAGTTGGAAGGTCTGCTGTTGCTGGCAGGCTTAGGGAGCTGACTTGTGTGTGAGCAAAACAGCGTTTATCAGTGCATTTTGCTGCTGCGCTTCTGTGGAGCGAACGGTGCTCTGAGGTTGTTCTGCTGCAAAGCAGGCTCTTACGAGCACCTCTGCGAGGAGGTGAACGAGATGAGGAAGCTACAGTAGGAAAGTGGGAGAGACTACATATTTGCTCAACGCAGGTTCTTCTCTAGATTTTGGTCACGAGCATTAGTAAATTACCAAAAAAAAATGTCATACCCAACATAGGGAAAAATGAGACTTGATTTAGCTTTCATACTTTTAAAAATCGGTCAAGTGATCTTGGCCCTTTTGTATTAACATTGAAAGGTTTGCTTTCAGTATTTTCTACAGAAAGCCCTCAGATATTTACCTGATAAACCTTTCTGGCAGCTTTCACCTGAGCTACGCATGCACAAAAATAATCAGATTATTCTTTATCTTGCTGTAAATGAAGTTCAAGCAGGGTTTCTGAACTGAAGCTAATCTTCATCCTGCCTTTTCCTACTGTCTAGGATTATTTTGCAGAACCCTCTGAAGTTACTCAAGTATGTTACGTAAGCTCTGGAATTTGCCAAAATAAGAAATATTCTAAGAAACATCATGATTTGACTAAAGAATTGTGGAGGAATTGTTGAGAATGGTTAGACCTGCAGATACTTTTTAGAATAATTGATCATACACGATAGGTGCTGCTTCTTAAAAACATGCTTTTTCTTCCAATGTAAATTGACCACATCATTTCATACTTAATCATTGATTTAACAAAACTACTGCTAGGTTTTTCTGAATGTTCATAAACAAAGAGTTGCCACGGACATCTGTGTCCACATATTTTTGTACACTTGTCCAATCATATCCTTAGGGTAAAATTCTAAAATTGAAATTTCAGAGTCATGTGCTTTAAAAATTTTGCTGTACGTTTTAAATTGCCTTCCAGAGAGTTTCTACCAATTTACATTTTCATTAACTATATATGAAAATGAACGTCCTCACTGGCAGTTGAAAATTTGTCTTATTTTAATGTACCAAATATCTTTTCATATTTATTGCCAAATTTCAAATGTATTCTTTCTGTAAAGGATGGTTCATATTCTCTGCCGACTGATTTAGTTTTTTCTTAATACAGTCTAAGAGCTTTTTATCTACTGAGGGCATTTATTTCTCCTTTGAACTATTTGTTGCAAAGATTTTTCCAAACTTTTTTTTTACATCTAATTTTTCTGTGTCTAATGTCATAGCTAGAAAAGCTCTTCTCTATTTTAAAATTTTTTTAAAGTTTGTATTTTATTCTGTTGCTTTTATGTTTTATCCTTTGCATCTAAATACACATGAAGTATGAAGCGAAGACCTACCTAATTTTTTTTTTGTCGAATGCTGAACAAATTTTTGGTACCATGTATTGAATAATGCTTGTTTTCATGTTGATTTTTTTTTTCTTTTTTTTTTTGCGGTACGCGAGCCTGTCACTGTTGTGGCCTCTCCCGTTGTGGAGCACAGGCTCCGGACGCGCAGGCTCAGCGGCCACGGCTCACGGGCCCAGCCGCTCCGCGGCACGTGGGATCATCCCAGACCGGGGCACGAACCCGTGTCCCCTGAATCGGCAGGTGGACTCTCAACCACTGCGCCACCAGGGAAGCCCTTCATGTTGATTTTTAAGTGACACATTTATCATAAATCTCTCTGTACGTTCTTCCACATTGCTATGTCTGTCCCTCTGGCAGCAGTACCAGAGTGTTTGTTTTAAAATATATACATATATGTATATATAGTAAGTTTTCCCAACTGACTTCTTTGTAAAAGTTTTCTTAGTTATAATAATAATGCATTTAGTTTTCCAGGTAAAATTTAGAATAATTTTTGAATCCTGTGTCCTCCCTCTCCCCACCCAGTTTTCTCTATTCGACACTTTGTTTGGATTTGCATTAAAGTCCAGTCTAATTTTGAGTTATCAGATGACTTTTATGCATGTACTTTTCTTTGAAACGTTTGTGTGAAAAGATTAAGAAATTTGGTTCCTTGAAAAATTGTTATACGAGATTATTTTGTTCTTTTAGATATGTTTGTGTTGCTGAATCCTTTCATGATTTTTGTTAAACTAGCTTGTGAACTAGTTCAGGTAGTGTCATACGCTGAATATCTACATATATTTATAATGAGGAATTATGAGAAAACATAATAAAATATATACCAGTTCTACATCCTTGGAGAGAAAATGGAATATAGCTGGATACAAATGCTCTATAATTACTCTCAGGAAGCTTAAAAATCACAGCCCTGTTCTAATTCTGTGAAGTTAGTTGGTTGCTTGCTGTTAAAATATCATTTTCCTCCTGACAATTTCAGGCTGTTTTTAAAGTGGTATGTGTAAATGTTGAGTAAACTGAAAGAATGAACACTGGTTAGTTCACCTCAGAAAGATTTTGTGGTACAAGTGAGATTTGAATGGAGTTTTGAAAGAGAGGTTGCTGTTTCCGTGGGGAAGGGGCAGTGTGGCTCAGGTCAGGGCCAGGCAGCCGTAGTTTTGAAGCTCTGGAGCTGGCAGTGGCTAGAGATGAGGAGAGAGGAGAGGGCAGTGGGGAAAGGCCCAGATGCCGTGGGACTCTCACTGTACATAGGCTGAGTTGAGGGGAAGATACCGATGAGGATGTTCTGCATCTCCAGTGCCTGAACAGTGGCGGCTCACAGTGTGTGGAAGAGGGAAGAGAGGCCTGAAAGGTAGATTGGGGCTCGATTAGACGTGGGCTGGGGGTCAGGGGATGAGTATTTGCAATCTCTGAAGCATTTTCTGAACACAGGAGCGCTCTGGGCTTTAGAAAGCTAAATTCTGACAGCAGTATATGAACATTCTGGTTGGGGCTGGGATGAGGGGGGAGTAAGGTGGAAAGCAGGCATCCATACAATTTCGTGACACTTTTACCATGGCAAAATAATTGAGCTTAGAGGATGTGTCCTATCAAAGCACTGTACTTGCATCTTAGAAAAGGAATCAGCAAACACTGGCCTGGAGCCAATCTGGCCCACAGCCCATTCTTACAAATAAAGTTTTATTGGAACACAGCCTCACCTGTTCATTTACATATTAATGCGTGGCCGATTTGGCACCACAACAGCAGAGATGAGTAATTGCGACAGAGCCCACATGGTTGGCAAAGACTAAAATATTTACTCCCTGGCCCTTTAAGAATATATTTGCTGGGACTTCCCTGGCGTCCAGTGGTTAAGACTTTGGCTTCCAATGAAGAGGGTGCGTGCGTGTTCAGTCCCTGGTCGGGGAGTTAAGATCCCACATGCCTCGTGGCCAAAAGACCAAAACATAAAACAGAAGGGTTATTGGAACAAATTCAATAAAGACTTTAAAGAAAAAAAAAATAGAAGGATATATTTGCCGACCTCGGTCTTAGGACATTGTCATTAGTAGTTAGTGGTGCCACTCTGGAAAAGTTAACATAATCAGAAGAGTTCGGACAAATTGCGCATGGATAGTCTAAGAAAGGTTAGGTCATGTCACTTCCTATGACGAAATATACCAAAACTTTGTCTTGTGTTGAAGCCCAGGTCTTAAGTCATCGCCTTGATTGTCTTATTTCTGTCTCTAGTTCTGTCTCCGTTTCTGTGGCCATTTCCATTTCCACCAGCTGCATTGAGTACCTACTATCTTCTGATCCTGACCCATCCTACTATCCGTAGTCAAGAAATTAGAATCCCAGTGCTAAATAACATGTTTCGATTTCCTTGCTGCGTACTCAGGAAGAGTAATAGCTCAGCCAGCTGTTTTAAGTTCTCCCAGCCTGTTTCCTGTTTGTTCCCCAGAGTAACCGTTCCCTTTAAAACTCTCCACAATCCATCCCTCTTTTCCTCGTTGTCTTTGTTCCTCTTCCGGCAGTGTCTTTTCTGCTGGAGGCGTGTGGCATCACTGAATCTGTAACTCCCAGGTAGTGCCTGCATTACCCCAGCTGTTCCAGATTCTCACTGGAACCTGGCCTCTTAGGGATCAACCATTTGACAACTTGCTATGTTTAGGGAAGTCCAGCCATTTTTTCACCCAAACCAATCACAGATTTTAAAAAGTGTAAACCTTCGTGCATGTGTTTAGACAAACATACAACTAAATTCTTCATAGACTTTACAAATTCTGCCTCTTCAAATATATTTTGAAGGACTGAGAGAATAATTAGGAAGCAGCAGACGTTCTGTGGAAAAGATGTGTTGAGCCCTTTGTGTATTAAGGGTCAAATTTTAGGTTTCTTACGAAGCACTTACAAGGTCGATGGTTCTCCTAAAGAGCAGTCCAGAGGCACAGGAAAAAAGTTGAGGACAGGACTGAATATGCAGGTGTAAGAGTTATATGTTTACTAGGATAGAGATGGAGAAGTTATCTTCATGATGGGGACCTTTGAAGTCATTCATGTAACCATATTCACTAGTTAATTAATCGACTACTTAATTATTTAATCCAGTTGGCATTTATTGAGGACAAACTATGTACCAGGGCCTATTGTACTAGAGGCCAGAAATACAAAGACGATTGAGGCTCATTTTCTGCTCTTGCGGATCCCCCAGACTACAAGGGAGAAATCAGATGTGTCAATACTTCCTTGTCATTCAACACGTAATGTTGCAGCAGGTGAATTTTTTCAGAGGAAGTGCAAGGAAAAGTCTAGAAGGAGGAGGACTGAAATTGGAGAGGAATGCAATGAGGGAAGACTGGGGAAAAGAAATAACAAGAAAGAAAAAGCATTTGAGCCTCCTTAGAAAAGATAATTGACGACACTATGGAAATCAAGGTTAGAGACAAGAGGTTAAAATTAAGGTGAAAGGCAAGAGGCAGTGGAGAAGCAAGGGCAGTGGGCAATCTCAGAAGAACTGAGACTTCAGTTGTTCATGAAGGCACCCTCGAACACCCTTACCCTCCTTGTACAAATATGTATGTGTATTGCTTGTATATAATAATATATCATATCCCATTTTAACTTAACATAATCATGTTATGTAATATATATTGGATTCATATATCATAAAATATTTTATATATAATACATATTTTATATATTTTATATGTATTATATAATTGTGTCTATACAATTAATTAAGGCTCAGGAAGTGTTAGGAATTTGCTAAGCACTTTAGATTATCTAGGTGAATTCTTACAACAGGTAGTATTATTATAATACCAACATTTTTCAGACGGGGAGCCTGAGGCCTGCCAAGGTTAGACACATTGTACAAGGTTACGCGGGGGTCAGTGACACTCACACTGAGGCCTGCCCTACATGACTGAGTTTAGAAGCGCCTTTGGACTAAGTTTAAGAGATCGGATTTGGTGTTAAGATGAACTGCAGAGAAAGAGATTGACTCCTTTTAATGGTGGGAGTGAGGGCAGGAAAGCCCGAGTGCACAGAACAGAGTGCAGGCAGTGTGTGGGGTAGAGGCTAAGCACAGGTTTTGATGTGAAGCCTAACTGGACTCCAGTCCTGGCTCTGCCGCTTGCCAGCCACATGGCATTGATGAGGCCGCGCTTCCACCCTGAATGTCCCCGTGTGTCCATTGGGGTCCCATCTTCTGCCTTGTTAGTATGTATGTAAAGGAGCTGCGATTGTGCCTGGCTCGTGGAAGACACTCAGTTACGGTAGCTGCTACTACTGTCCCTTTCACCCTCGCCACCCCTCTCATTCCACATCCCCCCTCCTTCTCCTTGTCCTGTTACTGCTATTACTACTACGACTATTATTATTATTATTTTCCTTCTTTTCAAAACAACTTTTTAGTGAAGTATAGTTGATTTACAATGTTGTATTCATTTCACGTGTACAGCAAAGTGATTCATATATATATATATATATATATACATATATATGTATATATATATATTCTTTTTCAGATTCTTTTCCATTACAGGCTATTATAGGATATTGAATATCCTGTCCCTGTGCTGTAGAGTAGGTCCTTGTTGTTTATCTATTTTATATATAGTAGTGTGTATCTGTTCATCACAAACCCCTAATTTATTCCTCCCCCCTACTACTACTGCTGTTATTATTATTATCATTAGCAGCAACAGTAGTAGGAATGACTAATGGAATAGATTTATCCTAAAACAACAAAAAAAAAACCCCAGAATAATTATTTAAGTCCTCAACTTGATCAATAGCAACGGTTCTTCTGTATTCATTTCAATATTTAGTGAGCCTTTGCCATGGCAGATCTCAGTGCGAGGCTCATTGGGGACTTAAGATATGGATAAGTCTTTGCCTCGTTAACTACCACGTAAACTAATTTGGCCTTCATGCCACATATTCCTGAAAGAGCACTTTAGGGGGAAAACTGTTAATGCTCATTGAACGCAGACCTCCTGAAGCAGGAGACCATGTGTCACTCTGGAAGGGTAGTCTGGACTTAATTTCACAATGATTCAAAGATTTCATTATGGGGAGCTTCCCTGGTGGCACAGTGGTTGAGAATCTGCCTGCCAATGCAGGGGACACGGGTTCGAGCCCTGGTCCGGGAAGATCCCACGTACCGCGGAGCAACTGGGCCCGTGAGCCACAACTACTGAGCCTGTGCGTCTGGAGCCTGTGCTCCGGAATGGGAGAGGCCGCGACAGTGGGAGGCCCACGCACCGCGATGAAGAGAGGCCCTCGCTCGCCGCAACTGGAGAAAGCCCTCGCACAGAAACGAAGACCCAACACAGCCAAAAATAAATAAATAAAAAGTGGAAGTGTAGCAGTTACATAATAAGAATACAATATCTTCAAAAAAAAAGATTTCATTATGTATTTGCTGCTTCTCCAGATAACCTCCATTTCCTCATGTCATGCAGTTAGGCTGTCATCTTATGTACAAGTTCAGATAGTTATCAGGATACTTTATTTTAGTAAATCTCATACCGTTGGCTCTTCGACTTTATATGAGCACCTGTTTGAGTTGCTGGTTAATAAGCAGGATGAATGAAATTCTGGCCCCTGTCCTCCAGAAAAACAGTCTCTATGTGAAAATGGGTTTTATAGATTCTTACTTACAGGGGAAGGTATTATACCAACCTTGAAGTGGAACCTCTCCCACCCAATGTGAAGAAGAATGACATGTGACAGGTCACTCTTCCTTTATTTTACTAAAATAGCAACCTGGCCAAATATACTTTTCAGCACATTTAATATAGCCACATGTTTATATTTATAGGAGAAATGGTGCTAATTCCCTAGTATGTTAACAGGTCTTATTCAAATTTGTTCTGTTTTTACTTTGGAACAAAATTGCTGAAGAGAAACATTTTAAGGCAAGTAGTGATTACAGCATACTTATCAGGTTATATATTAAATAAACTTCCTGAATTGAGAAGGTACATAAACTGAAAAGCAGGTAGTTATCTTAAATTCTATATTGTTTATATAAGATTTCTTCAAATCCACTTATGCTGTAGGTTACTCTTTGCTTTTGTGTTTTCTTTTTGCTGAATTTGTACTTTCTCACTAACAAATGTAATCCTCTTTTGAATATGTAATAGATGACCTGGGATTCCAGAATGGATTTTCAGAAACCAAGGAATGACTTCCTCACTTTATTGTATACAATAAATAATGTATATATATTTTTTTAATTTGAGAGGTAGTCAAACAGGTGAATGCATAAATCTTGTCAACCCTTGGGCAGTTGTAATTTCCATACCAAAATGCATGAGTTTTTACCTGACTATTACTGTGTTATACATTAAGTATAGTTACCATGGCAACCTTTGCATCACATTATAACATTTAAATATAAGGTGGTGTGTGTCTTCATAGGAAAAGACAATATATTTGAATTTTTGAATGTATGGTGAAATGTAATCACTACTAAAATGAATAATTTTGTTCAAGGTCAATTGAATTCTTTAGGAGTTATGCGAATTTCCAACCAAAACTGTAAAGTGCATTTATTTTTTGTGATGTCTTGGGGGAAGCAAAGTTTTTTTTTAAATTGTACTTGAAAAATACCACATAATGGCCATTCAGTGCCTGTAATTGGCCTTGCAAAGGGAAAAACAAAATTGAACTTTATTTGATGTCATTTTTCAGCGGCTAATGTAGTAAGAATTTGAATTCATTTAACATCACATGATTGATCAAATTCTATCAAATATAATGCATTTCTTATTTTTGCATACCCAGTTGGCTAACTGTGACTAGTTTTGATCTCACGTATAGTTGAATTAACAGTAGCAGTTTGCTCATGCTTGCAAAAGAGCAAAATGAAATGAGCCGTTGATGTAAATCCTTGTGGCAGTTCCAGGAAAATGGCCACTTAAGCTGAAATTATAGAGATTGATTGTTGGCCAGTTTTTTATTAAGCATGGAAGAAAACTAGCCATTTCTTCTTGCCAGTGTAGCTCTAGGCCATGAGGCTGTCATCACTGTTTATAGAGACTGCCATATTTAACTCTTTTTCAGTTCTTTACTAGTGACTTTTCAGAATTATTATCTCAGTATATACTTTTCATTTGAAGGTGGTGTAGGGGGTCTAACTGACATTCACAACTTTTGAGGAATCTTTTAAATAATAATCAGTGCATCATAATATGGGGCCATGAATTGGAGGAAGGAGAGTAACTGTGTGCTGGACTCCAGCTCTGCTGGACATTGTACATATGTTGTTTCATCTTCTCCTGTTAACTCTGTGATAGAGCTTTTATTATTCCCTTCTTACAGAGGAGGAAAATATGGTTTAGAGCAATTGCATAACCAGCTGCCACCCACACTTCTCGTATGCCTCTGAGCTAGAGTTCGACCTTTCTGTCCGACCTCAAAGCTCTCCATCTTACCTTAAAAGGTTTGGATTCAACTTCTGACTGGTTACAATTTGCATTATACTTTTAAAGTAGAAATTACAGACATTGACCAAAGTCCTTAAAAGAAAATCGTTGCTAAAGGATACTTTTAATAATTTGCATTTCTCTCCAGTGTAACAGCAATCTTTTAAGTCCCTGATTACTAAAGTTATCCTTGCCATCTTATCTAAGTTTCCCGAGTCCTCTTTTGTTGAAGCATAAGACCAAATCAAAGTAAACTGTAAAGGTATATTCCTGGACCTTCAGGTATCAGGAATAAAGACTGTCCAGAGACTGACCTTCAGTTTTGAGCTTTGAAGTTCAAAAGCGGACAGGTGGAAATACTGTGTTCTTCATTGCCCTTTGGTGCGAGATATCTTCTGGGTTGCAGAGTAAGTGCCAACAGCAGCAAAATTATCACCCCCTCCTGCTACTGTAGTAAGTCAGCAATGGCCCTTCTGTGGTCAAAATGGCAAATTCAGCAGCAGCTATTCGACAGGGATTTGCAAAAACTTCCCCATGGCTGTTAGGAATCTTATTCAGCAGTGTCTTTGAAAACCCAATTCTGTGCAGAATTAACTATGTAAAAGTGACCTCGGTTGCGAATTAAGTTTTTTAAACAAATCTAATTTATAATTTTTCTCAATGTATATTTTGCATTTGGCCCTGCAGTCTATCAGATCCCTCTACATATATCCCGCATTTGTAAGTCTTAGGGTGGTTCAGAATTTTATTTCCGTATTAACAGAAAGCCTTGTAAAATTCCTGGCTATAAAGAGTCAGTTCGCTATACAAAGCCACTATACATTACTTAGGTTTGTGATGAAAGAATGGAATTGCAGCTGTGTGAGTACTAGAATACCCAAACATGAATTAGACTCACAAGCATTTGGCAATAGTTCAGAAAAGGGGCTTAATCTGGTTTCATCTGAGACTGCTTTTCTCTGTTCTCCAACATCCCCCCAAGATGTTGTGTCTGATATTGGATCACAACGTAATGGGAGTGACGCAAAATCAGAGAAAACCCTAAGAAACCAGGGTCACATTTGATTTTCCCCAGAGATTCCCCCCAACCCCGACTTCTTTTTTTTTTTTTTTTCTCTCCCAGATTCCAACTCTGAAATTCAAGGTCATTCGCCTATTAGGTGAATTAATTATAAGCCCAAAAGCAGCATTCGTCGTATTCTGATCTCTCTCATATCTATAATTAAGGGTAAATATAATCTTCCTTTTTAGAAATGTACCACCCACCCATTACATTTAAAGTGCTGACTGAAATGAAATAATAGTTCAGCGCGAGATGATTTTAGTTTAACAAGAAAAAAGTTGATCATTTAAGCTTGAAGCAGTTCTATTTTTGATTACCATTCAGTTATAAATCTAATTTGAGAGATATGCTGCTTTTCGTTACCCAAGTTTAATTCATGGTTTGCATTCTTGGTTGCATAAGTAAAGTTCGATGGTTGATCAAGGATGTTAAAAAAGCTCCCCACAAAAGCAATAGGGAGCAGGGTTGAGAATGTGTTAGAAAAATAGTCTGAGACCCAGATCTGATGTGAAACAAAACGTTTCATTGAAAGGGCCCCTTACAGAATGGCTGCATTTGGCATTTGAGTGGCTATGTTGGGACTGGGTCTTTGCTGAAGCATTGATTGCAGAGGGTGGACTCCCAAATGTTTAAATCGAGTTGACAAAGTCAGTACATTTTATTCTTTGGTTAGGGTATTTTAAGTCAAAATGGTTGGTCTTCGGAAGAAAATAAGGAGCGAATAAGGGGAAGAGATCGGCGCATCACGTTGCAGGCAGTTAAACAAAATGCTAAACTCTGGCTTTAAGATTTACAGGTTAGCTCTGCGAGATGCCACATCTTGCTTCCAGGGTTTCCTGGCAGACTAAGGCAGCTCTCTACTGGGACCCAGCGTAACCGCAGAGCATGAGCTGGCACAACGTGAAAACCCGAAAACCTTTCTAATCCTGGTTAAGGCAACGTTGCCCGTTTTGAAAGTAGACTTTAGCTTTTGCACTTAACTTTCGCTAAGTATAAATTTGTCTTCAGATATGTATGTATATATGTATATACTTATATACATGCGCATATAAATATGTATATATACATGTGGGTAAATTCGTATATAAATGAATGCCATGTCTATTTTGTGCAATATTTAATTTACTTATTAAATTGAATGGCATTAACTTTTTAAAATTCATGAACTCAGGTTTTCAGCCGGTGGAAAAAATTTTTTTATCTTTCTCATAGCTAAAGAGAGTTCAGTGCGTGAGGTAAAGGCCAGACAATAGTAAATGGTCATTGTTCATTTACAAATGTACTCTACAATAGGAACACATATTTATATCTTAGTTTTCCCTAGGGGGGTGATTAGAGCCTCCCTTAAGTGTGAGGAAATGCTTATTTTTGTATGCTTTAGAAGAATGATTCTATTGTCTGAGTAAAAGAGAAAAAGGAACAAACAGATCTAAAAAGAAAAAAACAGGAATGTGCTTTGTCAAAAAAAAAAAAAAAGGAAAAGAAAGATTAGCACGAGCCACTAAATGTTTGTGAGTGCTGTCTGCTCTCAGTCCTGTGTCACTATACATAGTTCATGTCATGTAAGAGTTGGATGCGTGATTTACTTACAACTGGCCCATGAAATGACTTTCTTTAAAATTAACAGCAATGAGGTCAGCCACAGCCAGTTAGCTATCTAGTTATCATTTTATATTTTTCAAGCTCTATTGTGAATGCTGCTTAAACACAGCACAGCAAGCCTGTTTGTTTTTATGTCGACCTATTGAATGCATCTACTTTCTTGGGAGGGAAAACCTTTGCCACCAGGACCAACAAGAATTAAGCAATGGTTAAGCTCATTAAAATGACAGGCAAGCACTTCGACCTATCCGCTCAGCCCTTTTTGGAATATTTCGTATAATTTTAGAAAAAGGAAATTGCAGAAATAGGGGTAATGTCTAAACTACGGAGTTATCAATAATATCATTTTCAAACTCCTCTTTCCAATGAAATGAAGGCTCATTTGTAGATTTCCCAAACTGTAAAGAGGTTGTGATTTAAATCATTC
Source organism: Delphinus delphis (assembly GCF_949987515.2). Lineage (NCBI taxonomy): Eukaryota > Metazoa > Chordata > Mammalia > Artiodactyla > Delphinidae > Delphinus > Delphinus delphis. The sequence goes on along the minus strand of NC_082695.1, from coordinate 70,417,020 downwards.
ATGGCTTTATTGATGGAAATGGCAAAGAAAACTTGGACTTAAGTAAACAGACTGTCAGTAAGATTTACCAAGAGCGAAATTTCAGGTTGAGATTCTAAAATTTTTAAATGCCACTCCTAAAGTGATAAAGAAATCATTTGATGTTATACTGCTGGATTCCTGATTTATAGAGAACTATTATAAAGAGCCCTCTATTTTAGTTTGTCATTGCCTTGCATTTTGTTATCTTTCCTAAATTCGGAAGAGGCAGTAATTGAATATTCGGATGTCAGATTTTTGTCTGGTAAATGATCTGGTTGTATCAGGTATTTGGTAAATATTAAGATATTTGAAATGAGTTGATACTCAAAATGTCCTTCCATCCTAAAATCTCATCCTCGAAGTTTTATTTTAAAGTAATGTTTATTATGTGTCCCTTGGAAAAGTCTTAAACTGGAAGCAGTGAAGGCAAGCTTGTCAGTAGCTGATTAGTCCTTTATATATTACTCATCGAGCGCTCACAAAAATCCCTCCTCGGAAGAGAGAGGTTCTCTTTATGATATTTAGCTATATGGTGGTGGAAAGGGGAGGTTTGAATTTTTGATTTTCCAGCTTATGGGTCATATTTGACCAACTGCTTTCACTAGAAGACATGCCACTTTGTTGAGCTATTTAGGAATCAAAAAGACTGTCTTAATTTAAAACAAGGACCCTTTGTTTTAGTTGGTGACTGCCTTGTGAAATTTTTCAGTTCTCAGCGGGTTAACCAGGGAACAGGGGCAGAGTCATAATTGGCCTATTTAGAGTATTTTGCATGTGAATAGTGTGTTAGTGAAGCATCCCTAAGTCTGTTGTGAGTGACATGGTGATTAGAATTTAGATTAGGGAAAACACATTCTGTACTTTATCAAGGACAGTAATTAGTTCAGTCAGTAAAAGTTGATTACAAGTAACGATAAAGTTAGATTTTTAGTACTTAATTCTAAAATTTCTTTATTAAATAGTAAATTTGTTCTTAATATAAATGGTAGTATCTACACTGGTTTTCTTGCATATCAGAATAATTAAAAGAACAATGTGTTCAATGCAGAGTATAATCAGGCGATTTATATATTATGGGTAAGTTTCTACGTAGCTTTTAGAGACTGTGATATTATTATATAATTTTTCGTATGTCATCATTTTCGAAAGCTTAGTGATTTTTCACGCCATGATAAGTTAGTGATATTTGGGAAAGTTTTCTAGTGTTCAGGTAAACGTTTCATTTGTGGGGATGTGTTTTAGTTTCTGACAGTCCTCAAGAGGGCATTCTGAAGTCCTTTAATGTGCTCCTGTTAGCTTAGAATGCCTACTATTTCTATAATTTTGAGAGTCAGTGTGAGGATTTGAATTTCCTCCTGGTTCAGTTGGCATTTTCTGTTCTGGGGGTGCTGTGTGAATTCGTGGAGGGTCATGCAGAGAGGCAGAGCTCCCAGCTGAAATGAGCATCTATACTCTCCCCCAGTGTGAGCAGCAGGGGGAAATGGTGTACGTTCGAAAAATCAGATTCTCCCTGGTTCTTGTTAAGGGAAGGGCATGGCTAGTTCCCAGATATGAGCCTATCTCTAGATAAAGAAAATATTAGCCTTGCATAAATGCCCTTTACTTATAAGATGAAAATGTTAGTCGTCTTAAAAGATGAAAATCTCATTGAATGAACATCACTGTCTACCTTCCTCTCCAAAGTAAAGAACTTAAAATTCACAAACTTTGGGATAGCTTCTTAGAGGGCTTTTCTTTCGCTTTCTGTCATGTTGGGTTTTAATTGTTTCAGCTTAGCAGATGCTGTTTCCTTTATTGCATTGGTTTAAGTACTAACAATCAGTTGGGGGGTGGCAAATGTAAAAACTTAACCTTATATGTTTGTTTTTCCTTTTTAACCTTTTAGCAGAGTCTCCTTGGAGGTGACATGGATATGGGCAACCCAGGAACCCTTTCGCCCACCAAACCTGGTTCCCAGTATTATCAGTATTCTAGCAATAACCCCCGAAGGAGGCCTCTTCACAGTAGTGCCCTGGGTAAGGTATTCCTCTGTTTGAATGCCTGAGTGATTATTAGTAGCTTTTTCTTCTTTTTCTTTCTTTCTTAATATCATCCTCTCAAACTATCCTCACCCCGCCCCCCCAAAAACCATAGAATTGTACTCAGTTGTCGGGCTCATGACTCTCCCACCACCCTACCCCAGTAATACGTTGGGTGGGTACGTTAACTTACAGTAGCAGGAGAACTATTTTGGTGTATGCTTATTTCTTGTTTTCTCTTGGCCGCCCATCTAAGGAACCTCTTTTAAAAACCAGAGCATTAAAAAGTTAAATCTCTTCATTTTTATGAAAGAGGCAGGATTTGATTTCTGCCAGAAGAAAAGATGATAGCGGTACCGACATTTTGCGAAAGTCACGATTTAAGAAAATCTGGTCGAGTCTAAATGGCTTCGTGGTGTAATCTCTTTTAGTTAGGAGAATGGGCATGCAGGGGACCTCACAGCCTCCTCATTTTCTTTCAGAGGTTCAGACAAAGAAAGTTCGAAAAGTTCCTCCAGGTTTGCCATCTTCAGTAAGTACTGCTTGTTTCTGCTTTGTATATTGTTTATTTTGTTCTGCTTTGTATTGATGCCAAGGAGATAGCAGCAAATGAGGTTCCATCCGCCAGAGCGGTGTGTTTATCTAGAATGTGGCTGAGGTAGAAATGGGCACCTCCAGCCACCTGACCCATGTTGGAGTGATTAATTGCATATCCTGGAAGACGGGGTGGGTGTGTTGATACTCAGCTGGTTAAGCTCTGAAGAGAGCCTTGAAAAGGTGCCTGAAGTTCGCGGAGTTTTACCTGCACAGAGCTTTCAGGAGAATGAGTATTAGTTTCACGTGTTGGTTAAATTCTTTGTTGGTATTATGATGATTTATGGATTTGCATACGAAAGGAGATTTGTGGAGAGGATTTAGGAAAAATTTACATGGGTTTCAGCCCAGAGTGCAGGGAGAATGTCTCTATTTTCTAGAGAGGGGACTGAATAAAGGCTGCAAAGGTAGCTGCATCAGTAGCCATTTGTGTCTGGAATACCAGGTGGCAACTAGAAGAATCCAGCTGGAACCAAAGGCATTCTGGGTCGTTTTAATACCTGGTGCTCTAAGGAGGGGTTGCTGCGGTCTCTCCAGTTGCCAACATAGCAAAAGTTGGTTGTAATCATAGTTAAATACATGATATCTTATTTTCAATCCATATATATATATTTTTTCAAATTCGAGCTCCTAGATAATTTAATTTTGTTTAGAACTGACCTGTTTCTAGAAATTTCCCCCTTATGTAGAATAAAACTAAGAGTTTCTCTTTTCTTTCCTTGTCTCCTGCTTGCTTTCTCCTTTTTTTGTTCTTCCTTCCTGCCTATGATATATTTTTATATATATATATATATATAGTTTTAATTTAATTCTGTGTTCTGTAGGGCACTAGTGTTCATTGAAAAGAATGCTAATGAGCCTTATAAATTCTTGTACTCTAAAATAAAATTATATTTAGATTTCTGAAAATAATATTACCAATCAGTGCTCGCATATTAGTTTTATTTCATTTTTAATAAATTAGAAGAATAATAGGTTTTGCAAATGTGCTGAGATTAGATTAACCCAAACACCTGTGTGTTTGACTTGATTTCAGTTCAGTGCATCCAAAAAATTATTAAGCGAATATATCAGAATAAGTCTTATCAGGGAGAAAAAACAAATTTTGTACGCTGATTATCATAGACTCGGTAATGTTGAAGAAGCGTCACAAAATTATCCATAAATATATAAAAATATTGTGTAAATAAAACTGCCAGTGGTGTGTAAAATAGTCGCTTTGGACTACCAATAAGTCATTTAAAAACATAGTGAGTGGTTTATTCTTTGAATTTCTGTGTCGTCTTGAAATTGGCTAATATCCCTGCAGGTTTTTATAAGCATATTTTAAGCTTGAAATTTGTGGTAGATTTAATGTAGATGAAACTTTAGCTTTTAATAGCTTTTATGACAACTTCAAATGATATGGTCCTCACAGCTGTTTACATTTTAAACATGCCTGAACCTAATACGGACAGTTTTAAATACAATAAGTGGACCTTTGAATGTTCTAAAATGATAGAATAGCTCTTTGCTCTAAAAGCCATGCCAAACTTAAAGCTATAGTACACTGTTTATGCCTCATATTCAAATAAACTTAGTTTATTTTTTCCAGTGCTAAAATTATGCAGAAATTTACAGAGTTTCTAGGGAGTGCTTTGGTGTGGCAGTAGATATTATCTATCCATTTAATCATTGTCAACAACAAGTTCTCACAATTCATTGTAAATTTTTAAGTATTTCTGTAGAGCTAACTGGCCACTATAGAAAATTTCACTGGTAGAGTTTTTTCCTTTGCTGTTAAGACAATTATGTGTTGCTGATATGTTGTCATATGTTCAGAAGTATAAAAGTATCTTTCCTTTCTTCCCAGTAAATCAGGACTTGAAAATGTCGTTTGTATTATTTAAGTTTTGGCTTTTGGTGGTCAGTTTAGGGTTTCCTCTTCTTTGAGAATTTATGTTGGCTGAACGTTTTAATTGTCCTTAAGGAACATTTTGGTATTTTGGTCCATAAGGAACTCTTTTTTGAAAGATAAGGAGGAAAGCTCAGTTGAAATGGAAATTTTATCCTTGTTATTTTTTCACTTGTTTGGTTTTTTGTTTGTTTGTTTTAAGCAAGAAGAAGTTAGTTTGGTTGATTTTAGAATCCAGTCATCTATTTATTGTCATTACTTAAACAAATCTCAGCTCTCTTTTAATAGCAATTTAACTTAGTTTATGTTAGCTTTGTTACATGAATTGGATCGCTTATTACTGATAACAGAATCCACACGCCTTATCACTGCACAAAATATGTATTTCAATTTGATCTGAAGAGACGATCTGTATTAGCTACTGTAACACTTTTGCCCCAGTAGATCTATATTGTTGTATATTTAGACCTCTGCCATGCTTAGTCCTTCTTTTAAGCTCAAATAATTTTTATCCCATGAGATACTTCTAAAACTTACTTCAATATGTATGAATATTTTTATGACAAATAAAAAATTGGGGATAATACAAGGTTTCTTTTGGAGTGATTATGACTAGATAAAGACATTTATATGTTTTCTTCAATACATATTTACCATGATAAATAGTAATAAATCTGTCACAATCTGTTCTGTCGACTCACTTTTTTTTCTTCTTCTTTTCAAAATGGGCCCTTTCTCTTCCTTACATAAAGGAAGAAAATTTAAACGGTAACATCTGTAATCAGATATTATTTATGGCAGGACTAGGGGACAGAGACTGGACTTCTCTTGCTGCCATTAGTCTGGATCTTTGCAGGAAATTGGGAGAGTGAGGGGCTGGACTGGCCCTGTTTTTTGAAAATAACTGCAGCATCTGTGGGAGAGAGAAAACATAAGCCTGGCCCAACATTGTGCCATGGATCTGGCAGGATCCTTGAATGTGTTTGTACTGTGCGCAGCATCTAGAGACCTCGAGTCACTGTGGAAGCATGACAGTGATAGGGCGGCGGAAGAACCAGCCTGCAGGGTCGCAATGCACAGGCGCAGTGGAGGGAAGGGAGTCTGTCCCCTTGGAGAGCAGAGGCCTGTAGTTAGGGCTGGGGTGATGTTTTTTTTAAAGGAAAGGCTGTGTGAAATTGACAACTATCTAATTGCCCACAGGAGCCCTGCTTAGTACTGGGGAACATTTTTGTGCTCTCTCTTCCCATTTTAGTATGTTGCTCTTTTCAGCTACATCTCAATGTCTTACAGCCCTCATCTTTTGATAGGACTTTAACAGTATAGCTTTGGTTTTTTTTGTTTTTTTGTGGATGCGAGGATTTATCTTGCCTATCTAATTTCTTGCATTTGCACGTGAACTTCTTTGTTCAATTTCTACATGTTGTTTTTTTTTTTTTGAAGCCATACATCATCTTGGACTTAATAGCTTTCAACTTTACTGCTCCGTCCAGCAAATTTCCTATCTTTGTATAGTCTAATTGTCATACGTATTGAATCATGAGTTAGTGCAGAGAAAATTGTACCGCGTTAAATCACATTTTTTGACAAAATGTCCATGATTCTTAGAAATTAACATGGAAGCATTAAAATCTAGAAAGCAAAAAAAAATTTTCTTTTATTTGGTGCTGTTTTAAAATATTTTTTCCAAACACACAGAAAAAACACAGAAACAAAAGACATTGTCTTTCAGAAACTTTAGTGTGCCCACCAATATGTAAACACATAAAATCTTCATCTTCTTATAATTTGGAATGTTTCAAAATGATATACATTTAACCAGAAACCGTTAACAACTACAACCATTCTACTTCAAACATTGGTGGAATTTGTCTCCACTTCTAATTCAGTTTTGAAACTTCAGTGACAGTCTCACCAAGATCCCCAGTTAGAATCCCTGAAACTTCAGAATTCTCTAGAAATATGAAGTTTTATCTTTAGAAATAGTCTATGACTTTTCTTATTACAGGCTATCTTTTTTTTTCAAACTGCACTTTTTAAAAAAGTCTGTGAAATTGCAGTTGTGTTTTGGTTTGATTTTTGCCTTTAAATTCAGGAAGATCTAACAAGCTTTGTATTAAGTGGTCAGAGATAATTTTGAACACATGAATTTTAAGGAAAACAATTTCAACTATCTTAAAGAATCTAGAATAAGATTTGGATCCTCCAAGGAAATTTGAGATATGAGTTAATCATTAGGTAGACTCGAAAAATAAAAACGCAATGTGTATGAGATACTGGGATAACCAGTTTTTTTAAGGAAAGAATTTTTAAATAAAATAAAATCTTAAAGTCTGGATGAGACATTTTTTCACAGAAGAGATTTTTAGGAATATGAGGAAAACGTGGATAATGCTGACAGCATTAACTGTTCTCTGTATTTTCCATTATATGAAAACCTTCATATTTGAAGGTTGCAAACATGATGTTGAGGTTATACCCTCAGCTATTTTTAGAAAAAAAAGTTTTTTTCTCAAATGCTTGAAGAAATCACAAACAATTTAAAAGAGAAGTTGGTAATTTTTTTAATCTTATTAGAAGCCCAGAAATTTTATATGATTGAAAGCCTCAGTACTTAAAATACTTAATTTCCCCCATCACTTTTGAAATTGATCTTAAGGAAATCATAATGATGCTTTTTCATGAGAACAAAATTTTAACTTGAGTGATAATACAACTTTTGCTGAAATAAAATTTATGTTGATTCTAAAGTGAACTAGGTGTCAGCCACCTGGGCACCATCCTGTGTAGAAAAGTCTAGAAGAAGCCAATTGTGTGATAAGCTATAAAAGGAGGGGCCTCTTCAAAGTTCATTCCTAGAGAAGTAGATACTTTGTGAAAAAGTTTAACTGTAGGTGTTTATGTTAAAATGTTAGGATAGCTCATAATAGTTAACTTTAAACATAGCGTGCCCATTTTCTAATGAGTGATATTGAAATATGAAGTGTGGATATTAAAATTATGCTTATTTGTCATGAAAATGTATAGGCAGAAAGAAGGTAAAGGATAATGCAATTAAATCATCACAAATAGGGCAAAAGAATTATTCACAGAATTCACACAGAATATGTAACGTGACATTGGGGGGAACACCTTGAAAGTCGAGAAAATATTCATCACAAAGAAAGTATTTATTTATTTTTTGTTCAGTTAATACTGAAGTCACTAAACCAAAGGCTTCAAAAGTTTAGCATGTACATTAATCAGTCTTTTCCTCTTCACTGCAGTTATAGGTTACAGAAGTTAAGGTGTTTTTTTTTTGAATTGCTGGTTATAGGAGAATCTATATTTAAGTTTTCATTGGGGGTACTTATTCCATTAAAAATATTTCAAAAAGCATATAAAATTCATACAAATATACAACACCTAATCCATTAGGCGTTCGAATCTCTGAGGAGTTTTCTAAAAGATTTCTATATTTTTGGTTCCAAATTTTGCAGTAATGAGGGTTCTCTTCTACTATCCTCCCTGTCTTGAAATCCAATTCTGCTCCCCTTAAAGAGGTGTCTTCTGGTATGTGTATATTTTAAATATAAAATGAGAAGAAACATAAGGGAGAAGAAAAAGTCTTCAGTTAACTGTGGGTGAAAGGTTTGTGTATTTCTGAGCTCGGCTGGGATTATATTTACAAATGAAAAGGATGTATGCCTGAAACACTCCCAACAAGACACAACCACCTAGCTATTTCCACAATGGAGACGCCTTCTCAGCCAGCTTTGTCTGATTATTCTACTAAGCAAGCTCTTCTAAGGTGGTACAAATGATGTCTCCCCTCTCACCTCCATGTGTTCTTTTATTTTAAACCAAGGTTTCAATATTTCAACCGCTAAGATTTCTGTTGAAATTTCGGAACAATAGCATTTAGTGTAAAACTGGACTCGTTTGTTGAGAAAGGAGAAATACGTTTCAGGGAACTGTTATTTTGAACCTTATTTTCTCACTTTTACTGAAGAGTACATTTTGGTGTGAAGTCCTGGGCTCCATCTGAGTGGTTTAATTATTAAGAAGCTAAGAAGCTGCTATAAGGCTGCTTTACCTAGAGAGAGAATTATGACAGGCTTGTGAGTGTTCCGAAATTATAAAAACTTGTTCTGCAGCGTCTGGCTTAACTGTGCATTTATTTTGTATTTGTGGAATGATAGAGATGCTTGGCTTGATATTCGGTTGAATATCATTTTAAACTTTTAATATTTCATCAATTGAAACATGTCTTATTTTCTAACATTGCAAAATTTTCTCATTTTTTCCCCCGATTACTGACAACTCTGCTTTTTCAAGGTGTGCCTTCTTGCTTTCAAGCAATTCTAAATTTTTTGTTTGAAAGTCATGAATCAAAGTCAGATAGAAATTCAAGGACTTTAAATAAGATGCTCTCAGAATGAATATGTAGGAATAATCCTGAAAGGCATGAAGAGTTTCTTCAAAAATAGCAAAGTTTTATTTTCTTAAGGCAGGTTAGATTCTATCAGGCTGTTGACAGACACTTGCTGTGTTGTTTTATTTTAATAAATTGCACTGAATTCTTAAACTGAACATAAAGTTGCATTTCAAAGCAATAACGTGAAATTCTCAGCCTTGATCTCAACTGTCCCAGTGTATGTGTGTATACACGAACATGCTTATTTTAAAAGGAATGAGAGCTTTTCTAAAATTCGGTGCAAAGTTTGTAATTTTAAATACTCCGGTATTTTATCTCAGAACAGCAGCATGTGAATGATTCTGATTTTTTTTTTTTTTTTTTTTTTTTTTTAGTTACAGCTGTTGCATAGGTGCAGAGCTATTTGAGGAGTTTCCTGCTTTGCTAGAGCTTATACTCCCTCTTCAGAGAAATGAAGGTAGTGCAGAAGATTCTGCATTTTGGAAAATTTCAGGGTTGGAAATAAAGATGCTTTAAGTTTCAAGGAGAAGCATCGATTTGAATTCCGAGAGAACGTGCAAATTCGATTTTGAACAGAACCTTTTAAGGATTCCATTTCCGTGCTTTACAGGCACCCACTATTGTCTTTCTAGTCTAATTTTGTCATCTGAGGAATTCATCATCAGTATTCTGCTAGGCTTGAAACTTGATCCATAAGCGTTTACTTCTAGAGTAATCAGAGGAGGATCTGTGTGTGGATTAAATTTCACTCAATTTATTTTGAGTGTTCAGTGCAACAGAAGAATAGGGACTTTTTTTATGCAGCCCCCTTCGTAGCCAAGTATAAAGAAAATTTTTTGGTGTGTTGCCCTCTGTCAATTGTTTTCAACCATGGTGATGAAAAAGCATTTCCTTTGTGAAACATGGACTCAGAAAGACTTACGTTTTCTCAGAAAAATTACCCTTGTGTTACCTGCCTTACATGCACGTACAAAACCTGTCGCTGTCACCACTTGCTGTTCCCGTCTAGGGATTTTAGAAAAATGCTGTTTGGGAGCAATTATTTTGATATAATCTGAGACAGAGTTTCTAACTCTCTCCCGCGGCCTCCTCCCTCCCAGCCCATATCATTCTAAATATGCCTCCTGGATTATACTTATAATAATATTGTAATGGCTTTCATTCTACCAATTGGCACAGTTTATCATTGTGTCATTAGCTGCTGTGAGAAGGCAGTTTCAAGTAGGTGGCTGGTTCTGAGCGGTAATGTTTTCGAGTAACCCTGTTTGGGGAATGCGGCTGTCTCACAGGTGCTCAGGTGTATAAGCCCAGGGTACAATAATATTTTCTGGCTTGCTCATTATGAAACAAATTTGAAGTACAAAATAATTCAGTAATAAGTGGAGTATAAAAATTGGGGCTTTATGGTAAGAAAGTCGAATAGCTTGAGATGTTAGAGGAGATAAAAATAAAATTTGTCTAAGGATGCAGCAGTACTTAATTCATGTCTCATTTCTCCTGGAACTGAGATTTTAAAAGAATATTCATGGCCTGGTGATGAAGACTTGTTGAATCAGTTTGAATGTTTTCAACCTTGAAGCTAAATAGGAAAATAAACCTATTTCTGTAACTGTTGTAGTATTTGAAAGTATTGTTATGTAATAAAAAGATACACGTTCTGCCACTTATGTCATGCTTAATAGTAAGGCATCTGCTTGGTGCGTGAAATTTCAGTACCAAAACCTGTGGGTTCCTCATAGAGCACCTTTATGTGAATTTTATTGTTAAATGTATACAAGATGTTGCCATAAAATCTGTAGCTTAGTCGATGGTGCTAGGCAGAAGAAAACAGAACTAAGCATATCTGTCATGAGCAGATATAGTCGGAATTACAAAATTCAAACCCCAATAAGTAATTATTTTACAAACAATGCTATTTTGTTTTCCCTTTCATAAATTACGTCAACAATCTAGCTGATAAGCGGAACCCTATAATAAACTGGGAGCACCCAGGTGGGAGGGGGCAAAAAGCATTTTTAGAAGTTTTCATTCATTCATTCATTTCTTTCTTCATTTATACTTATTCAAAGCATATTTTTCAACTAAACTAAAAGCCAGACATGCCATGTATCATTGAACAATTCAGTGTAGTGTCACTCACATCCCAATTTGGGGAATGGCCTTAGCATTTTAAAGAGCAGGTCTGGCCCTTGGAGAAAGTTGTACATATTCAAAAAATTAAAATCACACCCAGTGTAACACAGGGACGTTTTGTCCTTTAGGTTTTTTATGGAGATGCTGAATCCCCCTACTCACTTGTAATCACCTTGAAGAGAGTAAAGGTCTTTCTCGTTTTATGTACATCTTTTTTTGTCCCATAGAAACTCAACCCACTGCCTTCTGCGTAACACTTCAAAATATATTTCCAGTGAATGAATATAGTAATAAAAGTGGTAGAGTAGGGTGCAGATAACACCACTAGAAATAAAGAGATCTTCCTAGTTTAGTGTCTAATATCCTCTACTTACTCACTCAGTGGCCTTGGTTAGGTCACAAACCTATTTTGTGGTCTATAAAATAGATAGAAATAGTGCCTGCTTAGTGAGCTGGTTGATGTTGGTATACTAACAAACCCTTAACACAGTGCTGATTCTGCATCACACACTGAGCACTTTGCATCTATTCAGTCATTTATCCCTACACCATCCAAATGAGACGGTTACTACTGTTTATTCACGCATAAAAGAATGGAGACACAGAGAGGTGAAGAAACATGGCCAAGGTGACAAGCTAGTAAGTGGCAGAGCTGGGATGGTGACCTCGACAGTCAGCCTTCAAGGTTTTCTGTGTCCTTAACCATGAGGCTGTAGCTATTTGCAAGCTACTTTATAGACCAGAAGCTCTCTGCAGCCTGGCTGATGCTCATTTAGCAAGTATTTGATGATGTGGAATAAATTAAATATTCAGAAATTTCATCTCACTGTAGAATGACCCTCAATACCTCTAAGTCACTGGTTATTATGCACCACTTTGGCCCAGGCAGATCCCGTAGAAAATCCAGACATTCCAGAATCGCATTTCTGTAATAGAAACAGTATCATCTAGTGGTTAAGAGCATGGAATCTGATCACTTGGGTTTCTAAAGTTGGCTATGCCACTTACTAGCTACCTGGCTCTGGTAGCTATGATGTAGCATCTGGCATATGATGTAATTATCCTTGACTACTTCCCTGAAAAGGGGGGAAGTATACATACCTCCTAAGGATATTGTGATAAATAAATTACAAAAATATATATAATGTGCTTAGCATAGCCTTGAGGCCTTGTAGGTATCTAGAAATCAACAGCTAATGATAACTGTGGTAAGCGCACTGGCAACGTAACAGAGTAACCGCTAGAGAAAGACATGCAGCTTGTTAGCGACAGAGCAGAAACTAAGACCAGGGTCTCAAGTGCATTCAGAAAAATTCTACCTAATGGAGGCCACTTGCTTTTTCTCAACTTAGGAAATATAGTGAGCACTCTCTGAACCTCTTTGTCCTTACAACAGTATCTCCATCCGTCCAAGACACCTAGTCAGCCTTTTGAATCATCCAGCTTCATCGCTCAGCAAAGTTTGTGTGGGAAGGGCGTACTCCATCTTTTCTCTTTTGAAAGAGGACATCAGGCCAAGATGACGGAGTCCTCATAATTTGATTCTCTCTGCCAATCATTTGTTTATGCCTAAATCAGCCCTGCCTCTAAGTGATAAGGAGATACATGCTTCTGATTTCGTATTCTGTCAGCGTCATCCTGTAAGTGGCCAGAAGCGGGGCTCCCGAGTGATGCCCGGGTCTCCCTTTGTAGGGCTGGCTCTGGTACCCATAAAAAGCCACGGTGAGGCCTGGGGTTTTGACTTCATCTGACAAGACGAAGATACCTTGACTAGGTGGGTGCGTGTGGCAGTTTGCTTCTCTTCTAAAGTAAAACAGAGTTCGATTTGTTTAGGACTGTTTAGGTCCATTTCTAACATTAAACAGGATTATTGAAACAGACGTTTTCAGGGAAAGTCAAAGAATTGGGGGATTCTGGCCTTTGCTGCCTAGTAATGTGTTTTTTTCTCAATGCCATTGCTGAATTCATTAGGGGAAAAAAAAGTATTTTTTGCTTGTCAGCTGTGGGAAACCTAAAACAATTTTTGCAAGGGCTGATTCATGAATTCTTGCATTTAAAGGGAAAAAAAAAACATCTGCCAAAGGGGGTGGAGGAGAGAGAGCATGACCGATACATTTCACAACAAATATCTCTTCCCAGCCAATTTCAATGTACAGCAAAACCAGACCCCGCGTTAAGTTCCTCAGGAAAGGTCCCTTTTGGCTGGACCTCTTCCTCGGAGAGTCGTCCCTCATTTGTAGTCATTGCCACCTTGTGGATTACAAAGGATATTGGTTTTCATCAAACTTCCATTTCCATTTGGCTTTTTATGGCAAGTGCACTTTGGCAGTGGGTTGCCGAGTTCCTCACCAAGAGGATCCTGGTTTGTTCAGCAACACCTCACTTCTCCCAGTTCATTTATGATTCTGATGAGAGTGTTTTTTCAGGAAACACACATTTCACTTTTTGACCTAGGAGCATCTGTTAGAATTTTTTTTTTAATACTCCTTTGGCATTCTGGAAGTGTTAATGTCTTTCATATCTGTTTAATGCTATTTAGGGATATTTATGATCACCTCTTGGTTACTCAGGGTAAAGTGTGTCGCAATTTTTTTTAAACAGACAGGAAAGCATTCACATGAGGAAACAGATTGCTTTAAGCATGTGCTTCCTGTGACAGTAAAAAGAACAAATTAGATTTAACACTGTGTAATGAACGCATAAATGTGTACATTGAAGCTTTTAAAAGCTTTATGTTCAGTTCTGGTCACAAGCAAAATTGAGTCACCTGTAAAACTTAAAGATGCCTCGTTTCCTCTCAGATTCCTGCAATGCCCAGGAATCAAGTTCCTCACCTGCGGCTGCCTCATTGGAACCCTAAAAAAACCTGATCCGTTAAGGCTGGAGAGAATGAGCATGTTCCAGACACATTCAGGGGTTAAACCAGGTTAAAGGCAGATTCAGTGTATTTAGCGAAGAGAGCAGAGCGTTTGGGGGAGAGAAAGGGAGGATTTTATTACCATCTCCCTCCCTCTCTGAGAATCAGTGGGGAAAAAAGTATTCTTCTGAATCCCACATCGACCTCTTTCTTTTATGAAAGAAAAATAAGAAAATCTGATGTTTACTTAACTAGCCCCTACTAAGATTTAATTACGTAAGAAAAGGACTCCTTTCCTTACATAATTCAGTCTGCACTCCTGAATGCTGGCTGGCAGGGAGCGCAGAGAAGCCGAACTAATATTTCCAGTTAGACACAAGTGTTAAATGGGAGGGCAGGAATCCTCTCCCCAGAAGAGGCTCTCCTCGCCATTTCTGCCTGAGCCCCGTGGATGGTGCGTTCCCTTCCCCGGTGCTCTCGGAGCTGAGGATTTGCGGCAGGCTCACCATCTCTCCGGCCAAGGAAGGCCGGGACCGAGTCCCTCAGGGGAGGGCACATAGTTTGGGGACATCTGACTCTCTGCTAGCTCATACTGAGGTACTAATATCAAAACAGACTGCTTGTCGCTGCGCGGTGGGGCAGTGCTTTTTTTGGCTGCCGCGGTTGAAATGAAATGGGCAAGCTGTAGCCCGCTTGGCATCAGAAGGGGCGAAGGGAAGCTGGGAGATCAGAGTCAGACTGTGAATAAAAGTAACAACCAATGGTTAACTTCCTTTTTGTGTGTCACTTGGCAGCGATGCGACTGATGGCGATTTTTTTTTTGTTTCTAACGTGGGTGAGAGTTCAGTGCCCTAGGAAGAGCCGTAGACGCCGCTATTGTGCTTCCTCATACAGTTGACTTGCGTTGATTTCTTGAGGCCACTACCGCTGTTCCCAGAGCCAGCTCCAGGAGCTGTATACATGGCCCGTCGGACTTCGAATGATGAAAAAGGTAATCAGATCAGAGGTGATCCACACGAAATCTCACTGCTGATCACTAGGAAATCACCGGGAAATCAGATTCTCGCAGAAGGCAGCGGTGCCCAAGGATAAGATATGCACTTCAGTGGATATTCCCCAGTATGCAGACATCCAAAGATCTTTTTAAATGACACGACTCCACATCCCTCATCTACCATCAAAGAGTCAAATGCGTTTTGGGCTGTCTGGAAAACGCAGGGCTAAAATAGCCAGATTGAATTCAGACGGAATTACCTTCTGCTTTTGGGGGGAGGTTGTGGCTCTTGGGTTAGTGGCATTATTTTCTTTGAAGGATTCATTCGGAAGAGAGTTGGGGAGAATTTCTCAAGATTTTCCTCCCATTCCTCTGTTTGCAAAGAGCTGTTCCCCAAAGGCAAAAAGAGCGAGTTGCCATCTTGAGGAGTGAATTGTGTGTTTAGTGAGCACCAAATGGTCTCAAAGTTACCCTGGAATTTTCAATATATCTAGTCGCTTTCATATACTATTTATTCCCCTAACCATTTGTACAAGATATCAGTAAGATGACCAACTTTTGACAACCCTAAAAGCAGGGAAGGAAGCTTAGAAATAGAATACCATTTGTCTGGTAATTAGAGTGTATCTCTTAAGAGTTCGAGAGAATTCTGATTAACCTTTCTGTTCCCACATTCTCACATAAAATTAGCACACCTTTATAATTATTATCTAGTATTTAAACAAACATTTTTTTGAGTCTTCTTAATGCAACAGGTTCTGGAGACACTAAAAGTGTGTTATAGGTTTCTAAAAAACTTCATTTTTCTTACATTTTAAATGTTCTGTTTGTGCAAAATTTCGAGAATCACCATAAGGGCTTCTTTGCATTTTTAATTTAGTAACTAACATATGAATAAATTTGCATATTAATTAGTTGCAGATTAAATCATGCATACATAATTGCCTCCTTACTGTGTTTAATGTTTGTCAAAATCTCCAGCCTGGTTTGATGGATGTCATATGAAAGATTACAATTTGATGTACCCTTGGAAGTATTTACACCAATAATGCAAGATTCTTAATAGCAGAATTCTCTAGTTATATACAGTTACTAATAAACATGTAAGATAGGTACATGTCCCTTTGACTAAAATTTTTTTCTTTGCGCCAAATCATTTACTATTCATAATCATTAATGCATCTCCTAATTATACAGCATATGTCTGTTAACCCTTTCATTGCCCGTCTTCAAGGGGTAGCTTCTTTTCTTTCCTTGTCCCCTAAAGAAAGCAAATTATTTCATAGGATTCTAAAATAACCACATTGCCTTTTACCTATTTCTCCTTTGCCATTTCCTGAGGATTATATCATCACTTTGTATTTTACAGTTTTAAGATCAAGAAATGACCCATGTGCCCACAATTTGTAGCTGATGGGCTCCTGCCTGCCTCTCTTTTACCAATGCTGAAAAGAATTCAGATATTTCAGATACCTTCAATTAAATGATTAAAAAATATATAAATGTATATAGATATACACACTCTATTTAGGAGGGTACTTGTAGGATAAGTAAAATTATTAAACTTAAATTTTATTCTGTTTTGAATATTGTAATGCATTTAACGTATTATCATCAACTATAGGATGGATGTGTTTTTGTTTTTGTGTTTTTGTACTAGGACTGAGACCTCTGCAGTAGAAACTGACTAGAGAGTGGATGCTCTTGATTCGACATAGTTAAAAAAAATATGTATGCCAATAAGTGTTCTTTTTAATTAATTCCTCAGGTATTTAATTTTTTTAAGTTTTATTTTACTCATGTAAAGAGCCGACCAACTGGCTTTTTTTTTTTTTTTTGCTATTTTGATGTCTAAGCTGCTTATCACACTGTATTACCCTGCATTAATGAGTATTCCTACTGTGCAAAATTCTATCAAAAATGATGGTGTGAATGTCATTTTTAATTGGAAGTTTATACAGTCAAATTTATAGTACACAACAAAAAATATGTACGTAGTTCTGCTCCAAGCCTTTTTTAGGCTATTGATCTTTTTGGTTTAAGTGTACATTTTTATCAATCTGACTTTAAATTTAGTGTGAGAATCTGGACAAATATTACTAAGTTTGTGTTAATAGCATTGTTGGGGGAAGAGGGAAGCTAAGGCACCAGACAATAATAATGCCTTTTAATTATCAGAGGAACAAATACAGGAATTACCAAGAATCTATTTTCATGGACGCATTTTAAACATGAAAACTTGCTGACCAATTTTATACGTTCCGCAGAAGTCATAATATTTGATTTCTGTCTATTTAATTGTTGACTGCCTCGCATTTATATGCCTAGTAAAGAGACCGAAGGTTAAAATGAGTTCAGAGCATAAAGAGCTGATTTTCTTTATTTGATTCTTACTTAGGAGAAATAACACCTCCTGGTCGCCTACCTCAGGATCATTTTTTTCCAATCACAAGGCACAATGAACTATTTATTGATTTAGCAAAACATTCTAATGCAGCACACAATATCGTATTCAGTTGTTTAGTAAAGAGAAAAATGAAATGAAAGTTGCAAAACTTATAAAAGGAAGCCAACAGTCAGACCTGAAACATCATATTTATCCACAGCCATTGTGCCTAGGTAATTCAGGGCATATGGTATGTAAATGATGTTTGGAGATTCTTGCCAAATCTACACACGACGGGATAAATTAAGGACAGGTTTCCCTGGGTGTAAGTTCCATGATTGTGGCCGGCACACTCTGCTCGGATGTGTTTGTTCTGTTCTTGTCTTTCAGCAAGAGCGTCACACAGCCTTCAGTGGCCAAATCTGGTCCTCAGTCAGCTTTTAAGACATTATTTTTAATTCCTAAGAATCGGTTTTATAATTAAACTGAAAATATAGTACCAATTTGCCAAACCTTCCTTTTGCCCCAACATTTGAGAAGATCTGAATAATTCATCGGGATATATTTGGCTATTACCCATTTAAATGGGTATTTTTGACAGTGGAAATGGAGTGGTCTTAGCCCCTGAAGAAAGGTGTTACTAAATAGTAACTTTTCTCTAGGTTAGGATTAAGATGTTTTCTAGAACAGGCAGTGGTTTATTTTGAATAATTAATCATTTTAATTCCGAGTTAGCCAGGTCATAATTTATGAATTCAACTGGATAACTCAAATTGCTAGTATCAGTTATTTAATTTCAAATTATTATTTCGTAATATATGCTCTTACTTCTAGAAAGGTGCAGGCACTGTCCCCTGCATCTATTTAAAACTTATTTTAAGTATGCAAGAGTTTTTATACTATTTCCTTTTTTCTGAAAGGAATTTTTTTTCTAGGCCGGGTGTCTCAGCCCATTGTTTTTAATACTTTAAATTAAGGTCCATTTTGTTGTCTTGGAACTGTGTAATTGGAGATTTTGTTTAGAAATGATGGCAGATCCTTTTTTCCTATGACAATTCATCAGAATATACCTAAATAGTGCATTCACTGTGAAGACTCAGTTATGAATACAAGACTTACACGCTATTAATAAAAGTTATTTCAGGCTATTTAAAGTATGTGGAGTATGATTTAGGATGTTTTATTGTTTTTATTAGTAAGAATGTTTTGACTAAATCAAGCTGTTATTTTTTGAAGGTAATGCTCTTAATATTATGGTTTGATTTGAGTGAGCAGTTGAGGGAGGCTCTGTCCCTACAATTACATTTCATTTGTGAAACACGAATAACATGCTAGTTACTATATGGAAAATGACATTAGGCTCAGTCCTTGTTCATGGCTGTGTATATTGGGTAAAATCAGGGGAAAAAACACCCTTGAGGTCAATATCAAGCAATACTTCTTGACTCAGATCCAGTTTAAAAGTCATGTAAATGCTTGTGGTTCTGGAGGAGTTCACAAAAGTTTTGTGTGGTCCATAGTTTGTGAACTCAGGTGAAGTTTTGATCTGATTATTCTCTGACCACCCCTTGGTTCATTGAAACTCCTTTGCACAGCTGTGCTCCCAACTCAACAACAGAGGACAGAAATAATCTTCGCTGGAAAATAAAGCTCAGTCGGTCTTCCAACTTTACTGGGAACTTGCAGCCTTCAGGACAGCAAAATGGCCAACCACAGTTGAGATTAAAGAGTTCAGATTAAATGTATTGCACGGTAGGGTGGCATGGCCCTAGTTTCCTTCATTAAGTGCCGTGCATGCCAACAGCGTTAAGCACTGCAGCCACTTACTAAGATTTTTGGTTTGAAACGTCAGTCATTGGACCACATTTAAAATGAAGCACCTGCATTTTATTCAAAGAAATTAAGGTATATTAGGATATGCAGAGGTGAGTTGAGGTGTTTTTATGTGTGTATTTTTTTTCCGGCAAGAGCCATAAATAATAAAGATAAAACATCTCAAGTATTAAAGCAGTCTATTTCCATGCACTGTATGGTTCAAAATGACTTAGCCTTTTAAAAATTTTTCAGAAAGAAAAGTATATAAAGAGTGAGATAGATGAAATTTGCATCTCTACAGACAACTCTGCGTAGCAAATTTAGGATTCTAGCATTTTTCTTCCAAACATCTGAAAATTGGGAATTTAAAAGGAGACCCGGACAAATCCTTAACTATTGCATTGCTACCAGGTGTCTCTAAGATTATAATCAGTAAGTTAGGGAACTTTTTTTAACAGGTATAAACAACTAAAATGATAACTTATTTTTGTAGATGCTTTCAGACATTTCTTCTTAGTTAAGGACATTGAAAGTGTATTAACTGTTTGTTATATACTTAGTAAATTTTAGGTAGACCAGATGCATTAAGCTTGCTTCATGAAAGATATGACTTACTTGTATCCAGATCTCAAGTGTATTTCAAACCAGTCTTTACAAAATGTTAGTGCCTTTCTCTTAGGATTCTAATCAACAAAATTCCAGTCTTCAGCTCCCCATCAAGTGTATTTCAAACCAGTCTTTACAAAATGTTAGTGCCTTTCTCTTAGGATTCTAATCAACAAAATTCCAGTCTTCAGCTCCCCATCAGCCAGAAAGTATGGAGAGCGATTGATGATACTATATCATCATGTACCCACTTAGCTTTGAATCTGCTTAAGGCTCAAGTGTCAAATTTAAAAATTCAGCAAATATTTATTGCACATCTACTAAGTGCCAGGCTTCCTGGAGAGTGCACAGCCATGGACCAGAGTTCCTGCCATTGTGAAGATTTATGCAGAGATACAAGTGGCCACAAGTAGTTTTCCAAGCAAGAGTTCATTTCGTAATGCTTCATAGGGGCCCAGTACCACGGATCCACCTTGTGGACTAATAAATACAGAGACTAGGTCTCTTAAAAGTCCAACAGTTGCTGTAATCGCACAGTCCCTGGTAACAATGTAATATATAGTATAAAGATGAAATCAACTATGAGATTTACCGTAATTCTTGGCGAGTTTCTTTGTTATCAGCATATTTTTAACAATGTAACAAAATAACATCTTTCAAAGTTTTTTTTTTTTCTGTCGTGCCTAAAATCTGGTTAAATGGAATGTGTTGGAAAGGACAACAAAAAAAGGTTAAATATGTGGAAATGACATGGAAAGCACCTGCTTCTTTGTTTTGTTTTCCTCCACGTCATTAGGAAATAATGTCTAGCCATAGGAGGGTATGTTGTCCCTCTAAGAAAATGTTTATAAAAAGAAGTTTTAAAGTAGAATATAGATTAAATAAGTAGGGGAGACCTGCCAAGAAAAACCAAAGAAGACATGAAACAGGAGTCTGCCTCACACATACTAAGTGACATAACAGTATCACCTCTCAAAAGTGACAATGCATGTATCCATTTTTATGTCTTTGGCATATTGTTGGCACGATTAATTATTCCATTGAGAAAATAGCCACACTATACAAGAGAAAGGAAGATAAATTAGATTCTCCAAGCCCCCTTCTGCAAAGTATATGTGTAAATGAATACGCTCTCTGCCAGCCCAGCAAATAAAATTTGGTCCGTCCCTATTCCTCCGCAGTTTATAATCCAGGTGAGGGAAAGGCCAGGCTCGTGAAATCAAAAATAATCATTAAAACGTTTGAAAACTGGGAAAACAATTCATCATAGCTACATGTGTGTGTATGTGTTTTATCAGTATCGGGTAGGTATAGCTCTATTCGAAAATTTTTGTCTAATAATATACTCATTTTTTTTCCATTTCATGAAGACTTGACTTATTCTCAGATTGAAGTTACAGCTGGCTGTAAAGTGTTTTTCTGACAACTCTGGACTTGATCATTTCTGTCATTGTGGAAAGGAAGGAAATAAATCTCTTTTTGTTCCTCCTTCACTCAATGAGCACAAATGTAACTGAGCTCCTATTATATGCATATAACATTGTTATAGGGCGGGGCAAAGAAATTTAAATCGTAATCTCTACTCTTTAAAAATTTATAGTATCTGGGGGCAATAAAGTAGGGGCACAATTTATTTAGCTACAATTCATGGCATTAAACTTTGTCCAAGAGCCATATATTCTAGAACGGTCCTTATCTGGAAGTGACTACAGAACTTGATTCTGGATGGCTGAGAGTTACAGATCTGGCAAGATGAAGAAAGAGGCCACAGATAGTGATTGAGCTTCTAGCAGCTTCTGTGTATCTCTTCCCTGTTGTTGCGCTTTTGCTTGTTTAGCTGCAGAAACAACTTTTGATTGGCTTTATATTTTCAGAGATTGGTTATCCAGAGATATCGCATTACAATAAAAACATAAATCACAGAATTTTTAAGTTGGGAAAAAAACCTCTCGTGATCGCAATTTAACACTTATTTATTCAAAACATATATATTTACAAAGAAACTGAGATTTAGATAAAGCCAGAACTTGAAGCAACGTCTTGGTTTCTGGCTTCCACATTATTTTAATAAGGACAGGAGAACAGGTGATGGAGATGGAGGTCTCATCCCCACATACTTGGAGAATCAGACATTTTAGCTCTTTTGGAAGTCGTTAAAAAAAACCAAAAACACAATTAAAAATTGTTAAACGTTTTTATGTTTAAAAATTATTTATCATAAAATATAGCCATTTGTTTAGTAATGGTACTAAGAATGACTTGATACAGAAATGCTTAACTCTGAGAAAGCCTATGGGCCCAAACATTTTATTTTATTTTTTTAATGTACTTATTTTTATTGAAAAAAGTATAAGTTGATCAGTTATAGATCAGCATTGCTAGCAAGTTGGAAGGACACAGGTCATGTACAAAATGGGTAAGGCTTGAGGAACTCTTAAGTTTACTGTGTTTTCTGTACCCTTTCCTTGCACACAACACATATGCACACATACCTATATGGTAGCACTGAGTGGGTAGGTGCTTAGACCCCATAAAGAACTTGGCTTGCAGGCTCTGAACAGATATTAGAGAACATGTCACACGCTGTGGAAAAGGAAATCTCTGGTTGGGTGTAAACATGGGAAAGTTGACCTGTTTAAGATTTTGACTCATATTAAGCAAATTTTAAGTTGTTTTACTTTCAGAATGCATTTGATAATCCCATTCAAAGGAGGCAGAAAGCTGACTGACATTTTGGGAAACACCCTTGTCAAACAAATAGAGGCAGCTTTCATACCTCTGGTTTGTAAGCACCATAATCTGGCAATTTGGCACTATTAACTACTAACGCCGGCTATGACTAGGAAGACGTCATTTTAAACCAGTTTCTGCCCAACCATAAGTGAATGGAAGTAAGATCCTTACTGCCGTATGAGTTTTGGGCACTCCTCACCTATACCTGATTCGGTTGGCCTAATGTTAGAAACTGAAATGTATCGGCGTCAATTTTTTGCCAAATGCTTCTAATGTTTATGCTGTTTGTGTTCAGTGAAAGCTTATAATTTATTTCTGTTTTATTTAGTAGAAGCTCAGAAATTTCTGTAATTGCAACTTATCCCTTTGAAAACAATTTCTTTTGGGGTTACTCATGGAATTTGCTGTAAGCACTTGTCTCAATGCATGATGATACAAAACATCTCATGTGACTTCACGCATCTCTGTGTTTATGTGTGGGGTAGATGTTTAAGTGCTTATGATTAACAGAGGAAGAGGTCATTTGTTTTTGAGACTGAGTAGTTAAAATTCAAGGTCATTTTGAGTTAAAGAATGCAATATTTAGGTCAGGAATGGATCAATGACCAAGCCTAAGCTTTAGGCTAAGGGTCAGCCTTGAGGGAACTTAAATCTGCTACTCCTTTCTCCTGAAATACCATTAATTCTTGCTCCGAGGGGCTGGTTCCCAGTTACACAAAAGAATATTTTAGGCAGAAACTTTATAAAACAGGAATTTGAGATAGACATTTCAATAACGGATGTGCGCTGGATGCTAATCTTGTATGGTCATTCACTTCCATTTTACAACATTGTTTTTCATTCTTTTTACCTACTCTTTTAATTCTGAGTGTTTAACAGAGATAGCCATTAAAGTATTTGAAAATTGTTTGTTCTCTGCCCAGCAAGCAATTCGTTGTTCTACTTGCTCAGTGATGTCAAAGAAAGGTAATCAACAGTTAGAAACCTCAGGAAGTTGTTAGAATTCCCAGCCCCAAAGGGACTTAACAAACCCTGGACAATTATTCTATTTAGAATGAAAATGGTTTTCATTGTGATATCACATTTCCCTCTGATCACTGAGCAATGCATTGGGAAGCCCATTATTTATTCACAATGTTTAAAAAATCGTGTACATCCTGTGCCCAAATTCCAATCTGCTTCATCAATCCATTTTGTCAAAAGTTTCTCAGATGGCATCCTTCATCCAGGCAAACAAACATACCCAGGATTTCCCCTTTAACTTTTCGGGAATTCATTTTTACACGTGCATCAATTTGACGGAAAAAACAGTTGTCGTCTTATTTCATTTGATACAGGTGATTGTGGTAAGCCTGCTCGCTTTCTTCATCTAGGAAGTGCAGCAATCTGAGTCAACTTCCTCCATCTCTGTTTTTATATTGTCCAGTGTGATGCTTCCTCATTGCACCAAAATAGAAATGGTTTGTTTTTGTACCAAACTTGGAGACTGGCTATGGATTATAGTGGGTTAGGATAAAGGAATTTTTTTTCCCCCAAAGAACATTCCACTTATCCCAGGGGAAAGAGATTGATGTCCTGGGCAAAAAATAAGAAGCGCAACGAAGGCTTTTCTGCTTAACTGAAATATCTCCTTCAGTCGTCAGAAGTGTCACTTACACTATCATTTTCTAATTTCATTCAATGTTTGAGAGATTTTGGTAGTAGAATAAATGTATGACTTTTGCAATTACAGGTCTTTGCATGGCATTGAGGAAGGAAGAAGTGAACTTCAGTTTGAGTCAATCGTGCAGTTTGCGTTGCAATTAAACATGAAAATCTATATGTTCTGTTCTTGCAACTGAGTGTATTTCACTTTACCATATCATACATGCCCTTAGATACGTGTTCCCCGGTCTGCAGGGTAGTGCCATTTTATATCTCTGGCTTGTTGAGTTTCTTCGAAAATATTATGTTCATGTGGGTAATGACATGCTCATTGTATTCTTTACCATAGAAATGAGAAAACGTGAAAAAGTGGGAAAATGACTCTCACCAGATCCAACTGCATGCAAGAATTTTGGAACCAGTTTTTTGCATTTATTTTGCATACTACTGTATGTCACCAAAACAGTATATGTCTGTGAGTTTTTATAATACCGTATAAAGCAAGATGAGAAACCTCCTCTTTCTTCTGAGAAATACTGCCACAGAAAGGTAGAAGATGAATATTTGTGGAACAGAAGAAGTCTGGTCAAAAAAATTTAGTCCATATTGCTTACCCTTAGTAATCAATATGACTACACGCTATCTGACCAGCCAGGAAGAGAATAAATATTGATCATGTGATAAACCATTTAGATGTCTGCATATGAACCCAAGCCATATAAAAGTAGCCAATTCAAGATAACGGTAGGAAGTCTCTGATTAGGCCACAAATAGAATTTAGATTTCCCAGTCTATACTGATCATTTGATACTCTTCTATGATAAAAGCATCCTTCAAACTAAACTTCTCTACATTTGAACCATACGAATTCTTAAAACTATTGTACCTGTAATAATCTAAATGGTGCTAAGAGAATAGGTTTACGCCCCGGAGATGACTGAGATGATTTGTGCTTTATCTCAGTCCTACGTGTAATACGGATTTACTTCAGAGAAATATTTCTATAGTTATGTGACAAGTATATTTATCTGAGATAAGTATTTTCTCCAGATAAATGTGTATTTGGCAAAAAAGTTTAAGACAATTGGGATTCCAATTGAAGAGAACCATTGTTTTAAAGTAATAAAGCTTACTCACTTATCAGAGAACATAGTTATTTTCCATTCTAAAGATCTCAATACAAAGAAATATAGAAATGTCCATACAGGAAGTTTGATGGTGTTCACTCCTAGATTGCAAGGTTGTCTCAAGTTACGGTCATCAGAAAAAATTCTTTTTACTCTGTGTGTGTGTGTGTGCCTGTGTGTATGTGTGTGTCTGCATTCTCCTTTGGATAATTAAATCTTTTATGAAGTGGATTTTTGTCATTGCAGTTTAAGTTGGTTTTTAAACACCAACCCCATCTTAGGTACTATAAGCTATCGCCATTCACTAAAATTTTTATAATATAACAATCCTTGTGTGTCCATTTACTACTAACTCAACAGCAACATTAGTTTAGCTTATGAATTAAATGTCTCCTACTGGAGAGCAAAAAAAATAATCTGTTTAGCTTCTGAATAACTTAAAGTCAGTAATACCTCCTGTTTTCAGGGCATAAGGGTAGCCCAGATAAGCTCCTTTCTCTGACGTGGCAAAATTTATCATTCATTTATGTTTAAATATGAGAACATAGATTCTGATACTGACGCATAACAGAAAATATGTGTTTTAAGTGTCTAACTGAACATACAAGCTTCTCATGCCAGTAGTGTGATTCGATTGCTTAGTAGTGAAGAGTTTAGCGTGGTCCTGTATTTTTATAATTTTTGTCCATTTTAGTAGACTTCTGTTACTTACTGCCTATTTTGGGTGGGGATTGCTTTCCCACTGTTCTTTAAGGCCCTCTTGCACAGAGGAAAGAGCAGAGGGACAAGGAGATTTACTCGTTTATAACATGCCCCTGCTATGCTAAATGAGGTGTCCTCTCATTTGTGCCTCAAAAGAAGCACTTGTGTTAAGAGGAGGAAACTAAAACTCAAACCTGTGATATGACTTGGCCCCTGTCACACGGCTGCAGAGGAGCGAGGTGGTAATTCTCATACAGAAATATCTGACCCTCAAGTTTAAGCCCTGGGGATTTTGTAGCTTTGTGATCTATGAAATGTCATCCAAGACTTTTTGTGCCTTAATTCTCTGTCTTTAAAGTAGGGATGATAATACCTGTCATGGAGTACTAGTTATGAAGATGAAAGTAGTGTAGGCAGCTGTCTTCTCTTTAAATTGTTAGTATATCACTATACATGTATTAGTTAACTGTCTTATTATCAAAAATTTTTGATAGGGTAGATATTTACCTAAGGAGGTCATTGACTTTATAAGTTTGCTTGTTCCCATTATGTTATGTAATCTGTATGTGGATGAATATCACTGTTTTCCTTAGGGTATGATGTTTAGCTAATTCAGCCGTACTAGGTCAAAAAGAACAGCATTGTAGAAGTAAGCAAGTATCATATAAAAAAATTGTTTAATGACTTAAATAGAAACATGGAGTTGTACAAGTTCTACCAAGTTATATTTTGGGGGAAAATGACATTCCCTTCAAATGGCCATCATTCATTCATTCATTCAGTCACTTGTTAAGCACCTGCCTTATTTTGGGCAATCTGCAGGGTACGTGTATGCGTGTGTTTATTAGGTTTATTTGGACTTCGAAGTGACAGTGTAATGTTGCAGTCATTATTCAGAAAAAGAGGCAGAATTTACTTTAATGAGATCTGTGATTGGGAGTGAATAGTTGAGTTCCTTATCCCATAATAGTTTGTTGTCCGATAGTTTAATACATGTGTGACTGTCCCTACTTCACAATTAAAGCATTAGTCTTTGGTCTTATTTTTCCATTTTATTAAGAGCACTGGTCACATGACCTTGAGCACATGCCATTGGCCATGTAGCAGATCTCTGAGGGCAGGAAGACTGTTGTACATTTCTCTGAATCCTGTGCACATCCCACAACGGGGCTCTCCAGAGTTGGGAAATGGTAAATAATTGTTTGTGAAATGATTGAATGAATGCAGAAATCCGAGACCCTCCACTCAAGTGGTGTAGAATGTTTACTTGTTCTTTGATGCAGTCATTCATTCAGCAAGTTTTTACTGAAAGTGTACCTTGTAGGTGATACTATACACATGCGTTTCCGAGTTCTGGTCAGATATTCCCCCAATTTTTGTGACAACTCTAGGTATGTGTCCCCAATTCCCCTTCATCCCAAATATACCTGTCAAGGATTTTTTGGAAAATCACAAAAGAACTGTAAACTTTAGAGAAAAAGTTAAGAATAATATGGATGTATTTTAGGTGGTCAGTATTCTAAACAGTAATTGTACTGGTAAGGACTTTTTTTCCCAAAAGTGGCGGAGAAAACACTTGGGCACACTGCCTACCCCTAGTGTCCTCAATGGTGTTTGCAGTTAACCATCAGAGAGTTGGTGGCTTACTGTTTTCAGTGGCTAACCTCCATTCCCAGTCCTTTCAGTGATAAAAAGGGACTCTGTCTAGCTACTGCTAGTTAGGTAACTTGCCCAATTTTACGCTGATGAAACAAACAACAGACCAGGTCAGGGTCCCTTAAAAATTGGCTGCTATGATTAAGACTTCTTTTAAAATTATTATGAAACACATGAATTTATGCATATAGCTTCAGTTGTTTCTATACTTCTGTGCTAACGCCCCACGCATCACACTAAAAATTTATCATGGGTGATATTTCTGTCACAAAGAAAACTTCAAAGTCTGAGTTTGCAGAAAAGTCTCAGTTGACAGCCACCGACTTGAGTTCTGTGATTGAAATATACTCCAAGGTCAGCAAACCAAAACTTGAACATCACGGGATGATAATACATTCAGTGTCTCATTGGTTATAATGCAAAGAGCACCTTTCAAAGGAGTATATCTTTATTAATCATTGCAAATTTGTACTTTTGAGATTTCAGACCCTTTTTCATTAGTTAATAAAGCCAGGAAGCTTAGTGCTCTAGTCCTATTTTAATTTTTTGAGTCCCAGGTGCTGATTTGTCAGGGTTTAAAAATCTCTTTCACCTTATCAGATTAAAAATATTTATTTATGCACATGTTAATATATTTAAAAGCAACGAGAGCTTCAATTTTTAAAATATTAATTGTGGCTCCTTAAAGTATGAAAATTTTATTTATACTTACATAATGTATAAAAAGGCATTTATACGTTAGCAAATATGCAAGAAAAGGCATTTAATGTAGGTGAAGCAGAATGGTTGTTTATCAAAATAGTTAAGAAACCTTTCTAGCAGTCCACCTATGAAAATTTAGAGAGGCTCTACAAACAGGCTTCTAAATAAGGGGTCTTTATAAGAAACAACAAAGGAACAATGACCAAAACTAAAAACCCAACTTATCTCCCTTTAAATTCCAGCCTCTTTTCTAAGCCAT